>NC_026659.2:2400000-3600000 GCF_000004075.3 Cucumis sativus | reverse complement strand
AAAAGTCAAAATTCATTATTCTTGATTTTTCTATTAAGAGTAAATATTTTGTCAAATATTCTATTTTTTTCGTTTCTCATTTTTAAATTTAAATTTCATGTAAAGAAATTCAAAAGTTTAGAATTCCTTCTAAAATTATTCAACTGCATGCATATATGTTTAAACACATTTTAAAAAAAATATATAAACTAAACATTAAGTTCCACTCAACATTAACCATGTTTTCCAAAAGAAAAATGCATGTGAGAAAAAACTAGCTTTAGATTGGGTGATGCAAAAGTCATCGATTAACCTAAAATAAACGTAATTCAACTTATATAATATTTGTACAAGATTATAATTTAAGTTCGATAAATTAATTCAATACTTTTCTAAAAATAACATTATTATTACCTAATTGTTCCTTTTTTCCTCTTTAATTTCGTAGAGTCTATTACAAACTTTATGTTTGAATGTATATTTCTTAATCTAGTTTAGGTTTATATTTTCAACGTTTTGAAATTAATTTGTAAATTTTTTCTATTCAGAATTTTTTTCATTGATTTCGTATCAAGGAAAGAATAACTAAAATATTTATAAATATAACAAAATATCATAATTTATCACTTATAGATACAGAATAATCATAATATATGATTGATAGACAATAAATAGACTTTCGTTGGTGTATTAATAGCATCCATTTGTATTATTAATAGATTTTAAAATTTGGTTATATTTATAAATATTTAAGTAATTTTAACTTTTAAATAATTAATTGCCCTCCAAAAGTAATATTGTTATTATTCTTTTTGCAAGTGCAATGAATACTATCACAAGCTACCATTTGCTTAAGAAAACATTTATTAAAGGTTTTTCTTTGCATAGTTTTTCTTTTTAGTTATTTTTAAAGATGAAGTTGACATAATATATTAAAGGTGCATGAACTAAGTATTTTTTCCCAACTCTTGTTTATTTTGAATAATTGAGATTTTTTTCTTAATATTAGAATATATGTGTGTGAATGTCGTTTCTTTTCCCTCTTGCTATTTTTTTTTTCCTAATACAATAATTAAATAGGGTGGAGTATCCAACATCGACTTTATGTATATATATATATTTAAAAAATAGTGTAATTGACAAACTATTTACACTTTATAGAGCAAAACTATTGAAAGATAAAATTAATTACACTTATATTTTTATATTTTTATATTTCAATATTTTATACATTTATCTCAAATTTGTTTTCTACAATTAATTACATATGCTTATGTAAAAGGTATTTTAATATGGTAATTTCAATAATAGTTTTCTAAGATGAGAATGTTTTTTTAGATGAGATGATATCTATGGAATAAAAAGAGAAAAATTACTAGAAAATAAAAGCAATTTAAACGTTGTGTGGTAAAAAGTAGCATCAAAATAAAATAAAAAGGTAGGTAAAGATCAAATCGTTGAATGTATGAGATATAATATGTGTTTTTAGTTTATATTTAATGTAAAAATAGAAAATTGATCGAGCTTCCAACCTTTTAAATTGAAAGATCTTGTGTTAATTATCGAAAAACTAAGTTTAATTTGACTATGACGTTTTTTGGTTGAGGGTGTAGAATTTTAACTTCTAACAATTTTTTTAGATAAGGACACAAAGCAAACAACTTTGTTGTTTATAAAGAAAGACGGAAAAAATAATTTACATGAAAAAATCTCTTTGCAAATTTAAATTAAAAAGAAACGTATTCGAGAAGAAAATAAAGTTGTGATAACATGAGCATTTTTGTTCATCTCTAAAAAAAAGATAAAATTGCACAAGATTAACCGTTTTAATTACTTATAGAAAAAAAATCATCAATCAGAATCACAATTTTATTAAAAGAAATATTGTTCTTGTCGAGGAGTTTGATGAACTCCACAACATTAGAATCGATCATAAGTAAAAGATATATGTTCATACCATTTTTTATACGTTTAATATTTTAGTTGTTGAGAGTATAATATTTGACACCAACTTTAAATATGCTCCTTATTTTAATTTGAACATACATTTTTTAGTATTAATTGATATTTGATCAACCAAATTTTTAATCTTAATTTATGAAAATAAAAAATCATTTCATCCATAAAAATTCAACTTGATTTTTCAAAAAAAAAAAAAACTCTCTTTATCCATAATCAAGTTGATTGAACTCTAAGTTTTAACTTCTAAATCATTTTTATTTTTCAATAGTTGATGCTTGAAATAAATTATATTAATAAAGGGTTGATATATTACTAATTAATATTGAAATTGCATTTAAAATGATTTGTGACATGGGAATGAACTATTTCCTCCATGTGGAAGATTATTATGGTTTCTAAAGAGTTAATTTTAGTTGGGCTCACCTTTTTTGGATTTAGGAACCATACCTTTAGTTTCTCTATCGGTGAAACTTTATCGATTCACAAGTGGTAAGGTTTTACAAGTAGTTGGATTCTGACAATCACCTCTTGCGATTATCTTTGTGTGACCAACTCCAACGATCAATTATGGACTCTGATAACCACCTCTTATAATAACAAACACTAGAGATTGAAATCCTTAATGGCCAAAGCTATTCTCCACATCATGAAAGTAGACTTGAAACAATAAACAAAAGGGAGGAGGTTGAAGCTCAAAGGTTAGATAATCAAAACTTTGTGGTCTTAGGGAGGAGGTTTAATTAGGTTTCAAATGTTTCGTTTTAGCTCGTCTTTCATCACAATGGTTAAATCTAATATTTTCAATCTAGACACACAAGTGTGTTGTGTGTTGATCTTAGCTTATTGTTTTTTAGGTCATATACATGATAATCTTATTAAAATATTAATTCGTTGTTGGTGACACGTCTACCAAATTTTGCCACCAATGTAACACTTACTCACATTGGAAACTACCCCTTCTACTCACATTGAAAACTACTCCCTGTGTTTTACGATGCATCTTGGAACTATATATAATATAATGTAAAATATTTTCCCTCCTATATTCTAAAGTTTTACAATCACATTACACTATCCTTCCTCTCTCCTGTAAGTTTTTAAATCTCCCTAAGCTATATTATATACTTCAAATCTTCTACAATCCTCTCTCTCATATAAGCTACACTTTTCCTCTCTCTATAATACAAGAAGTACTTTTACACATCTCTAGCTCTTTCACTAATAAACTCTTCTTCTTTCTCTATCTCTCTCTATATAAAACTTAAGAAACCTTACTAATTCCATCTCCCTCTACATTACAAAAAACTTTACGATCTCTTGCTAGCTAATACAAGAAACATTACATCTCTCAACTCTATTATAACTACAAAAAAAAAAAAAAAAAACCCTTCATTTCTCTCTCTATCCAAGAAATTATGTTAATACAACAATTATGAAGATAGAGGTCGAACCTTCCACCTTCGCGATGGAAAAGGTTTGTAGTTAATACAACAAACATTACGTCTCTCTTCATGTAATAAATGGAACTTTACGTCAAAATTTCATCTCTCTCACTTTGTTAGAGCTATATGAGAGACATATGAATATGAAAAGAACATGGCACACACATCTCTCTTTCACACACACACACAAAACCTACTGCGGTTTATTTTTGTTTTTGTTTGAACCACATAGCCGCCACAAGTAAGGACAACGACACTCCCATTCCCGTACTCATACCCTTAGACCCCATCACGTGCAACTCTACCTTCCTCCTCTTCTTCTTCTCCTTCTCTCTTCACAAATTATTGTATGTTCCATGTTACAAGACATCATGTCAATTACTATCAAACTTAAACTCATACTTTACCCTAAATCTATAAGTTAATAATTAGACGATAGCTAGCTAATCCCATTTTTCATTTTACTTTTTTTTCTTCTTTCACATTGTTCAATGATATAATATTAAATTTGTTTTGTTAATCATATTAAATTTTTAAGTTAATCGTGATTTAAAATGGTATCGAATTTGGTTAGTGAGTTTTAATTTAATTTTATTCCAACACTTTCTATTACCTTCTTGATTTCTCTCTTTCTATTTATTCATTTTTATTACTGGCCATTATTAATTCTTCTTCTTCTTCTTCTTCTTCTTCTTCTTTTTCCTTTTTATTCTGCACCACCATCGCCTTCTTTATGGTGAATACAAATATTCCCCACTCTCACAAAACGACATCACTTTGGATTTCTTTCATGGATTCTCTCCCCACCTCCCACTCTTCACCTTCCCTAAGATTCTTATCCATCCATCTTCATTCTCTTATTTTAATCCGATTGACCTTTTCATATTCCATCCTTATGTTAATTAATTAAATTAAACTAATTGTTTGATCTTATTAAGGTTTTTTCTAAGATTATTTACTATAACCACTACAAATTTTATTGTTTTTTATATGTGTGGCTTCACTCTCTGTATTTTTTATATCAATGAACTTAAAAATGATTTTTTGTTTTCTTTTTAGTGAGATGGAAAACGAAATCTTCAAAAAATACGTGTTAAATTTTGTGGAGTAAAAAAGAGAATAAATATTCTAGTTTTGACGATGGTATTTTTCTATCCATTGTTGTACTCTTTAAATGGTATATTTTTTTATCCATTGTAGAATAATAATGGACAGGACCACCATGGTTAGGTTTCTAGAGTTCAAAAGAACTAAATATGATACTTTGGATCAAAATAGAATAAATAAAGTTCAAAAACAAAAATGAAACATCTTTTTCCTCAAATTTTTGGCCTCGTCAATGAATAAATATGGTAGCTTGAAACACCTTTCGAGATTATAGCATTTAAAAAAAAAAACCATTTTCCAATCAAAATGTTTTTATTATCTTATCGTTTTTGAAAAAAAAATGCTCTCTAAACACCAAACTATATGTTTTGTTGACACCATGTTAAAAATATGTTAACTTTTATTGCATATTTTTTAGAATTTGATTTCCATAATTGAGTTAAGAAATTTTATGCCATATGTATTCTATCCCACATTTGAACTGAAACTACAAGAGTGTGTCTAGAAACGTTTATGTCAACACTACAAAAAATTTCAATAATGTCGTTAAACATAATGTTATCAAAATCAGCTTCCACAGTATATATCTAAAGCTATAGAAAGTCTTTTATGGCACTTTTTTTTTACTATTAAAATACACTAGAGAAGTTTTTTTTACCGTTCAAAAAACATTCTCTACATAAACACTATTGGAAAGTTTCCATAACACTAAATGTACTCTATTAAGATGATTTTTTTGTATACGAGTTCTTTTATCATAGCATTAAAAACATGTGTTCCGAAAACGCTATGGAAGGTCAAAGATAGTGTTGGGTGTGAATGCGATAAAAGTCTCGTAAGGGGATGATCATGAGTATAAAAGAGAAGACAACTATCTTCAATGATATAAAGTCTTTTTTGGTTTGAAGTGAAAAAAAGGTCATGAGGTAATGCATATAGACTACCACTGCATCCCAAAAACATTATGGAGATTTTATGATATCGTTTGTGATATTTGTTGTAGTGTGAACCCTCCAAGTTTAAAGATCCGTAGTTAGCAACCTAAGTTCCGTCTAAAATAGAAACTCATAACATACCAACAAATAATACAAGTTATGTGTATTTACATATACTTATATTTTGAAAAAAGAGTAATAACACATAAACTTTTGTTTGTGAGCATCAAAGGGGTCAGAAACTGATGTTTATCAGATCAATCATAGAAGATATATTATATAGTTTTAGAAAAGAACCAAATCACATGAGAGATCTATATCTAATGCGTCACACTGCCATGTTCATGCAAATGGACCTTTCTTAATTTTTATATGATTTCATGGGGACAAAGACAAATTTCTTGCTTTGGTATTTGTATTATTTTTTTTTCTTTTTTTCCCTTTTTTCATCCACAAAACTTATATAAGATATACACAAACATACCCTTACTTGACCTCTACAAATACAAACAAAGTTTTGCCTTCTTACACACACAAGGAAAAAAATAATAATAAATGACAACAACAAACAAATTCCTAAGTCTGTCAAATAGGGTTTAGGGTTTCTAGCTGGTCTTCAATATTTTTAACTTTTCAAATTTCAATTCTGGATTGATTTAGCTATTATTATTATACATTAATGGTGTTTGTCTTTATTGTCACAGAATGTTAGAATTTAGAGAAAATTATATTAATTAATACCCTCTAAAATTTTGAAAGTTTGTAAGTAAAAATTGATACTCGTTATAAAATGTATTGACAAAATAATCAGATACATAATAAAATGTCTTATATTCTAATTCGATCAATCCAACATTAAGTATACTTTCAAAGATGTAAACTAACTCACTCACTGTATTATACATAGACAGAAAAGAAAAAACCCACCTCTTATTTGCATATATATAGTTTTTGTCCCATTACTTAGTTGGATCTATATATGATCAAATCTTTTCCGAATGAGATAGATCTTGTTTCAATTTGTAGTATAGATGGCATTTGCTTTAACACTTTGCTTTTGTGCATTGCCTTTATTGTGGCAAATCGAAGACGATATAGATAAAAAGAAAACTTTATGAAAAGTCATTATCAACATAATCATATTTTGGATTTTGGATTTATTACACACTTAATCAGTTGGCCATTATATAAAATCATTCCATATCTCTTTTCGAGTAAAAAGCAATATGATTAAATCAGCCTAAATGATCAAATGTGTGACAAGAGGGGGGGAAAACATAATTAATCCTCTAAATTGCTGAATTAATTATATATGAATAAATAATTTTTTCATACCCCTAGCTAACATAAGTAAATAATAATCATTGATTATTCGTCCAAGATTTTATTGTGAATATTAGGTATTTCCTAAATCTAATTGTGTATTTTAGGTAAAAAAAAAACGAATCTAATTAATTAGGAGGTTTTTTTAGCAATTAATTACCACCTTCATGTATTTTAGGTGAATAATTTTTTGTTATTTGAAGGCCAAAAATCATGTGCATGGGGCTTTTTTGGAGAATAACATGAATGAGGACAGAAAAAAATGATTTTTTTCAATATCAATTTTGGAGATTTCCATATCTCCACAACCACAATTTCATGATATATATGAGTAGTGGAAGCATAAGATCAATTTTCAAACTTTGTATTCATGCTGAAATACATATAGATAAAAGTGGTCTCCACGTAGCAACAGTAATGTTGTTTAAAGGATGGAAGAATGGAATGATCTGTATAACAATGAAAGTTTCCCAGTGTGTTTTCGGTATTTTTTGCCAGGTACACTTCAATACTTAGGAAGATTTATGATTTGAGAATGAGAATTTGACTTATTTCTTATAGAACTATAATGATGTATTTCCGGATATAAATGACCTAAGTTATCATCCATTTACAGAGTTTCGAAGATATATTAAGATAACCTTTTATCAGCATACTACAAGGACATGTTCATTGATGATATTCTCCACTAGACTTATTTTGATATCCAAGAAAATTGTTCTTGGGATGGGGATGTGTGGCCATGTCGACATGTCCATGTAGTTGAGAAACTTTTGTTACTCATTCAACTCATTTTACTATAGTTTTATCGAGAAATACATTGTTTGGTGTGACAATAATAAATCAGTTGGAGTTGCAGATTTTCTTGACATTGAGATTTAATTTGAACACATGCACTTCTTGTCACAATCTAAATAAAGGGAATAATTTATTTGGTGGCCACCATGAAAAATATTTCAATAATAAATTTTGCTTGAATTGAAATAAATGATGTTCAACATATATATAATTACGTTTTGAGCTGCATTAAACGAGACGTAGATTTGATGGAACAAGTGTAAACCATTGGCTTTGTGGATCTTCTTGGCATTGAGAATCGTTAGAACACAAGCACTTATTAGTCACAATCTGATGGGAATGAGAAGCAGCTCTTTGCAAACACAAGGCTTGTCCTTGTTCATCAACAGTGGCGAGTTGCAATTTGGCACTTGAACCATATTTCCAAATACTTTGTTGGCTTGAGCAGTCTTGAGAGAGGATTGGAGGGAGCCCAACTCCTATAGCTTTCAAACACAATACAGATCCTGCCAACTTAATAGGAGAACTGTCTTGTTCATGAATCCAACGGTTAGAGGTCTTACAGCTGCTGATTCCTAATTGATATTTTTTATTCATTCGCACACACCCACCGCTAAGAGGATGATACATTATGAGTGATGTTGTGAAGTTCGAACTTGGATCTGTAAAAAGAGCAGCTTTTAGATTCTTCCACAAGCAAAGAGAAAAACAAGAAGTAGAATATATGAAAACATATAGAAATCAATCTTCTATTTTCAAGAAAAATAAGTGGAGAAAAGTAACAGCTTATAACTTCGGAAGAAAATATACCTTGAAGTTTTGTTTGCATAAGTTGAAACCTCTGAAGGAATAATTTAGAGTTTTTTGCTTTTGCAAAAGTGGAATCTAAGACACCAAAATTTTCTTCTGCATTTTTCACACCTTCCCTGTAATAGTAGCTACCTTGCAACGCCCATAAGCCCCAATCGAAATCATTCTCGGTAAGATATGAAAAAAAGCAGCTCAAAAATCGATTTTGCCCCTCATTTACGCCTCTTTGGTCGATCCCAAATTCACTAACAAATAGTGGCATCGGGTTTTGTCCTCTCACAAGAAACCCTGCTCGGTCTTCAAATCCTTGGTTGACACTAGCACAAAATGTGTTTAATGGCTTTGACATCCAAAAATCACCCATGTTGTTTGTGAAGGAGTATAAATGAGCCTCAAATACAAGTTTATTGTCCAAGTTGAACCCCATTGACCTATTCTTCAAGAAGCTAAGATCGGTGTCGTAGCTCAATCCAGAAACTACTACTAAAGCATTTGGGTTAATTTGGTGAATGAGCTTAGCTCCCTGACTCATGTACTGAAACCACTTCTCCACGTTTTGGTTTGGCCCTCGTGGTTCGTTTCTCATACTCATTGCTACAACCTTTTATACACACACATATATTATAATGCAAATGGTCAGCCTAATATCATATAAATAACTCAGACTCATTGATCACACATGGTATTTTTTCTTGAAGGGGAAAACTATTATTCTTTTACCGAATTTGATAGAAAAAAGTTTTCATATATATTAACACTAACTACTAATTTTATTTATTGAGGCTAAAACAAAACAAGGTCTCAAAGTATATATCAAACAGAAGGCTTGAAAAATGTCAGGAAACAAAAAATAACTGATAACAAGATATATCATATTGGTATTTGTTACCTCATGGACATAATAAATGGTTTTGTTCTCTTGTATTAAATTAATGCTAGACTTTCAAACCTTCTGGTAAAAAAGTTGTTTTTTTTTTAGTTAAAAATGAAAAGAAGAAGTTTAAGAAACGTTGTTTTAATCATCATAAACCTATAGTTTTTAAAAATCTTCTTGAAAAGAAAACATACTTCGGCTTTGCTTTTTAGGCTTTGAGCTGCCAAACTGATTCCTTGTAGCCATTCTTCGGGATCAAAATATCGATCTCCAAAGAAGCCATTGCCATCATCATTATTACAACACCATCTTGGCTGACTTATATGATTATCAGAAACTACCATGACTCCATGTGCAGCAAGTGAATCAACCACTGCTCCATACGCCTCAACGAGTGTCAAGTTCACTAAAGAAGGATTGTTTTGAGCTATTCCTGCCATGGCATCCTTCATATCAAAATTTTCAAAAGATTGTTGAACAGTTAAATTGGCATGTCGTGTGAACATATGAATTGAGTACGTCAAACGTACACAATTGAACCGTAACTTCGCTACCAAGCTAATGATATCATCAAGCGGCCTGCGATGAAGACCCTCCGCCAACATACCTTGCATGTGGCCCGGCCAATTTACACACATTAACTTCACACGTTGGCCTGTTGTCGCATCGACGATCCATCTTCCATTGGTTGAAAGAGGCAACGAATATGCCTTAAAAGTTAACAACACAAAGACACAAACTAAAGCAATATTTTTCCACTGTTGTTGTCCTTTCATTCTGGTCTTGGCTTTGAAATGGAATACTTTCAAGTTTCGGATTGATGATGCAAAAGAGAAACACTTCTTCAATATTTATATAACCCATCAAGGGTAAGCCTAAGCTATATTAAAATCAAAATAACTACCCTAGATAAGAACAATTGTAACAAATGAAATGATGAAATGGTCTAATTAGAATTTGGTTTAAATTCTATATTAAGGATGATAGTTTATCGTCTTGATTATTCTTAAAGTAGACACTGTAAGGTAAAGATTAGGAGGCAAGGTAAATTTACATGTGATTTTTCTAAGTAGGAGTTGTACGTAGTAGGTGTTATTTTTTCCTTTTTGTTTTCTCCATTCTATGGATGTGTTAATTAATAAAATGGATTACACCAACGGTTTGTCGTCGTTTCTTTTTTCCTTCTAGAAAATAAAAGAAGGCGTCGTTGTTTGGAATGTTGGAATATATATAATCAAGATTACTTCAATCTCAATGTTGAAATGAGTGAGAAATCGAGGGTGAAACAAGAAGTTTGTCGCCCTAAATTGTGGAAAATGGAAAAAAGGGTTATGTTGAAAACTATGAGAAGAAGATGAGTTTGGTATAGCCAAATGGACTCGAAACGTTCACTCGGACTTAAAATTAAAACCTATTAAAAGCTCAATCATTTCATTTCCTTTTTTGTGGGATTTAGTAGTGTAATTCCGATGAATTAGATCTTCTCTTTGATTTTTTTTTTTAATTTAGGTTTGTTTCTTAATAATCTCGAGTAAATGTTTTTATCTAATTTTTGAATTCTTAGTTAAATTATAAAAATTAAATAACAGGTTCTTAGAAACTATTTTTCTTAATTTTCAAAATTTTGGTAAACGATATTTAAGAAGTATTTAAGAAGTAGAGGTAATAAAAGGAATAAAAATATCATTGATTGAAATAGTATGAGACCTTAGACCTTCTTTGATGTATAACTTTTTAGGGAGTTTGCAAAAATAGCAAATTTAAAATTCGATTACCGTTGATTACCTATATATTCTAAAAAAACAGTATGAACTACTTTTTTTAAAAAAAAAATCATTTAATGTAATTTTCATTTTTTTTTATATATTATTTTTAAAAATGGCAAACCGCAAAAACCCTCTCTTAAAACTAAGATTTTTTTAAAAAAAAATTAGCATGGTTAAAATTATATCCTTAAACTAAAAATTGAATCCATAATAATAATAAAAATTTGGTACAAATTAATTACACTTTTAAGAAGGTTTTTTTGCAATTTGTCAATTTAAAAATTAATGTTTTATAAACACTTCTCTTATTCATATATTAAATTTTGCTTATTTTATTGTCTAATCTTTTTTTTTTTTCTCTTTTAAGGTAAATTATATATTTTCTTAACTTATAACTGTCAAATGTTAAATTTATTATACATAAAACAAAATCACTAAATGGAAATTTATTATACTAATTCTTTTCAGACGGTAACTATTTTGTCAAATATTCTATTTTTGGCAATTTTCCACTATATACTCATCGGTCCAATTTTGACTAATGTTCAATCAATTTAAGTTTAAATCTTACCATTAAGGTATTTAATTTTTTTGAGTCCATCAAAGGTTATATTAAAACGTTAAAGGATTCTGTATTGAAACAAAAAGAAACATATTGAAGTTGTTAATTTTGGCATCTTAAATCTTAGTAAAAACATCAATATATAATATCTTTAAATTTATTATATATATTAAAATTAAATTATACAAAAACGCTCTAAATTTTTAATTCACTTCAAAGAATTTTATATTTAATCTTTAATCTTGAAATCGAATTGCGAAAAATCAAGAGTCGTTCATGACATTCCTAACATCATTTTTTTTTAAATAATACAGTTTTTATAAAACTTAATTGTGTGAGTAATTTCAACGATCTCATGTTTAGATAAAATAAATCATAATAACATAATTAGTAATTCGTAGAATAATTTCAAAAGTTCATCTTGTATCATTTCAAATAAATTTCAAACACATATATAGATTTTGAGCTCAATTAAATGAAACGTACATTTGATGAATACATATATAGATAAATATAATTACATTTTGAGCTCAATTAAATGAGACGTAGATTTGATGGAACAAGTGTAAACCATTGGCTTTGTGGATCTTCTTGGCATTGAGAATCACTGGAACACAAGCACTTATTAGTCACAAGCTGATGGGAATGAGAAGCAGCTCTTTGCAAGCATAAGGCTTGTCCTTGTTCATCAATGGTGGCCAGTTGCAATTTGGCATTTGAACCATACTTCCAAATACTTTGTTGACTTGAGCAGTCTTGAGAGAGGATTGGAGGGAGCCCAACTCCTATAGCTTTCAAACACAATATAGATCCTGCCAACTTAATAGGAGAACTGTCTTGTTCATGAATCCAACGGTTAGACGTCTTACAACTGCTGATTCCTAATTGATATTTTTTGTTCATTCGCACACACCCACCGCTAAGAGGATGATACATTATGAGTGATGTTGTGAAGTTTGAACTTGGATCTGTATAAAGAGCAGCCTTTTAGATTCTTCCACAAGTAAGGAGAAAAACAAAAAGTAGAATATATGAAAACATATATAAATCAATCTTCTATTTTCAAGAAAAATAAGTGGAGAAAAGTAACTTATAACTTCGGAAGAAAATATACCTTGAAGTTTTGTATGCATTAGTTGAAACCTCTTAAGGAATAATTTAGAGTTTTTTGCTTTTGCAAAAGTGGAATCTAAGACACCAAAATTTTCTTCTGCATTTTTCACCCCTTCTCTGTAGTAGTAGCTACCTTGCAACGCCCATAAACCCCAATCAAAATCATTCTCGGTAAGATATGAAAAAAAGCAGCTCAAAAATCGATTTTGACCCTCATTTACGCCTCTTTGGTCGATTCCAAATTCACTAACAAATAGTGGTATTGGGTTTTGTCCTCTCACAAGAAACCCTGCTCGGTCTTCAAATCCTTGGTTGACACTAGCACAAAATGTGTTTAATGGCTTTGACATCCAAAAATCACCCATGTTGTTTGTGAAGGAGTATAAATGAGCCTCAAATACAAGTTTATTGTCCAAGTTGAACCCCATTGACCTATTCTTCAAGAAGCTAAGATCGGTGTCGTAGCTCAATCCAGAAACTACTACTAAAGCATTTGGGTTAATTTGATGAATAAGCTTAGCTCCTTGGCTCATATATTGAAACCACATCTCCACGTTTTGGTTTGGTCCTCGCGGTTCGTTTCTCAAGCTCATTGCCACCACCTTTTACATATATATTATCATACAAGTAGTTAGCATGTCATTTTTAAGTAGAAACTTAATCATTTATTAAATGAAAATAAATAAACAATTAGAGATCGTTTTCTATATGTTAACCCTAAAAAATTAAAAAGATGAGTTTGAAAATGTTGGACTGATCATCATAAAAAACTAAAGTTTATTTTTGTTAATCATCTTAAGAAGAAAACTTACTTGTGATTTGCTTTTTAGGTTTTGCGCTGCCAAGCTAATTCCTTGTAACCATTCCTGAGGATCGAAATATCGATCTCCAAAGAAGCCGTTGCCATCATCATTGTTACAACACCATCTTGGTTGACTTATATGATTATCGGAAACCACCATGACTCTATGTGCAGCAAGTGAATCAATCACTGCTCCATATGCCTGAACAACTGTCATGTTCAATATAGAAGGATTGTTTTGAGCTATCCCCGCTAAGGCATCCTTCATATCAAAATTCTCAAAAGATTGTTGAACGGTCAAATTGGCATGGCGCGTGAACATATGAATTGAGTATGTCAAACGCACGCAATTGAATCTCGACTTCACTACCAATGCAGCAATATCATCAAGTGGCCTAAGATGAAGACCCTCGGCCAACATTCCCTGCATGTGTCCTGCCCAATTTACACACATTAACTTCACACGGTTACCGGTTGTGGCATCGACAATCCATCTTCCATTGGTCGAAAGAGGCAACGAACATGCCTTAGAAATTAAAAACACAAAAACACAAACTAAAGCAATATTTCTCCACTGTTGTTGTCCTTTCATTCTGAATACTTTCAAGTTTTGTATTGATGATGCAAAAGAGACATTTCTTCCATCTTTATATAAGCAATCAAAGCCCATATTACAATCAAAGTAACAACCTCAATAACTGATAAGAACTTGTAACAAACAAAATGATGAAACCAGCTAACTAAAATTTTGTTTTAAATTCTAAATCAAGGATGATATATATATATAGTTACCTTAATCCTTAAACTAGATTTTGTATGGTAATGAGATTAATTAGGATGCAAATGTAAGTTTACATGTGTTTTCTTATTGTGTTGTTTTTTCCTTTTTTTATCACATAGTGATTTATAATAAATAGTATAATAGATAACCCAAGGTTTTTAAATTATTTTTTTATTCAATAATCAAATTTTTAATTTTAAAAATTTAGGTTTGTTTCTTCCCTATATTGGTTTAATATTCAAAATTGGTGAGCAAAAAGGAAAAGACAAAAAAGAAAGTAATGGGGTGAGAGAGGCTCGAACTCTCGACCTCAGGATAACTCTTTAGCTATGAGACCTACGCGCTAGCCAACTGCGCCACCACCCCATTGTGCCCTTATATTTAATTTTATCTATTATATCTATTTTTATGTTCGTTTGAATGAAGCTTCACAGAATAAGAAATATTTCTAGAGGTTTTTACTGTTAAGACAATTTTTGTAGAAGTTAAGTTTATAAATAATTTTAATGGCTATTTAAGTGAATTACACTCCGCAGTTTCGACTCCTGCTAATAGTTTAGCCCACTCTTTGTTGTTACTATGGGGCCCTGAAGCACAAGAAGATTTTACTCGTTGGTGTCAATTAGGTGGTCTGTGGACTTTTGTTGGATTGGTTCGGATCAATATGGAATTATTACCCCACGCCCATTCTATCTTTTCACGGATCAACTGCTTCTTCAAGTTTAATTATTCCAAACCAATTACAAAGCTCAAAAGTAATGTATAAATAAAACCTTTTCAAGTCCATTACAACTTACTACTCTTACTTAGGATAATGATTTTTTTTTTCTTTTTGCAACTTAACTGCATATATCAATTCCCTATTATTATCGTGATAGAATCGAAAAGTACGAGGGATTAAACCCCTAATCTTTTTGGAATTTGTTAATATTAATATTGTTATATTTTCATAAGCTTGACGTTATATCACATCCAATAGACCAAAAATCATGCCAACTTGAAGAAGTATTTGTCGATGTCAGTTTAATAAAACCCAAATCTGACAAACCACCAACCATTACTCCATGTTCAAGATCAATTTTAAGTAAATGGATTCTAATCAGTTTGGTTGATAAAAAAAACAGACCAACCAATGCTTCTTGAGATGGCTCAAATGGAATGCTTATACCCAAATTGGAGCTCAAAACAAAAAGCCAACGATTAGGCCAAGCAAGAATAGTCCCCCACCCAACTTAGGGGAGACGAGAAAAACCTATAAGATATAAAATATCACGTCATTTTACAACTTGGAGAATAAAATTCTTCCATCAAATAATCCATCAACATTTCCATAATGTTAATCTAACAAAACCATATATTATAGTCAATGAAATATAAAATAATGTGATACACATTATCAGTACTGTAATTTTCCAAGGAGCTCAATTAAATTAATAAAATCATACAAAATCCTCTCCTCACAAAAATCTTACCAAAAACAAGGGGCACATGGAAAAAACCCCATTAGGAATAAACAGGAAATTACCAAATGAAAACTAATTATCAAATTATAATCTCGCCGAGATTGGCCCTCATGCGATGATACCACACTAGACACCTCACATCTTGTAAAGAGAAAAGAAACTCATCTTTCTACAAAATTTCCAATGCTCCTAAAATTCAGGCTGTGGCTTATTAGGAACATTTGCACGCATCCTCCCTTGTTTTACTTACCAACTGCTACGGCTGCCACCACCGAAGTTTCGACCTCTTCCACCCGAAAACCTGTTTCTGTCGGAAAATCCCCCACGTCCACCTCCTCTTCCTCCTGAAAACCTACTTCCACCACTTCTACGATCACCAAACCCTCCACGACCACCAAAACCAAATCTTCCACCTCTTGATTGCTCTCTATCTTGCAATTTTGGCAGAGATTTCAAAACCTCTATACTCACATCGGCTGCATTAGCCTGGCCTGGAAACAGAGGAATAAGAAAAGAAAAAGTAACTACAGGATCCCACTTTGCAAACAACATTTTTTAATTATATTGCAAGGAATAGCTTCAGAGCGTGCGTGATCGATAAATGGGGCTCATTTATAAACAGTATCATTCAAAAGTCTGATTAGAAAATAATGTCAATCAGACAGATAATGAAGGGGAGAAGGGGAGAAGGGGATAATCAAAGATGAAAATGAAAAAGTTATTCCATAGATTTACCAGTAAGAAATGCATCCAAATCTTCAGTTTGAACATCGAATACTGCACTAGATCCATCAGCCGTCAGTGACATGCCCTTCACTGACTCGACCTTCTCCTCAGGCAAAAACCTCCTCAAGATACTGTAGGCGAATCTGGACAATTTAGAAGAAATGTTCGTTAGTTTTTATGGTATGTTGCCGACGAGAGGCAGGAATCAAAGCTATTTTACATGCCAGACAAGAAATACTACATTCAAACAACTGATCAACCCCACAAAAAAATTAAATGAAAACAGAGGTCAGTAATTGTTAACGTATTACATTCATAAACTAAAAGAAAATTAATTTCCCATAATCAAAACCTACAGTCTAAATTAATTAAACAGAAAGGCATGCAAGTGACATCATTAAGGGATCAACACAACTTTCAAATTCATAGCAAGTGTAGGACACGTGTGAAAAGAGCATCAAGCAGATTAATATAGCAAAAGGTCAAGATTTCTCACGATGGGGAATACATAGGCTTTCCAGGTTCTAGAATTAAAGTGACATAATTTTCCATTGATGTCAGAAGCGATCTACTCTTTATCTCTGTGTAACCCTGCAGAAATAAAATAAACCAGTGCAGTTAGGCAACAGTCAATAAAAAAGAAAAGCCAACAACCTATAACTTAGATTGCATAGTTAAGCAAAAAATTTAAAAGACAACTCACAGAGAGCTTGGCAAGGGCCTTCGCAAGTAGCTCCACAGCAGACAAAGTAGAGCTGTTCACCATCTCCTCCGCAGCAGATTTGAAAGGTGGGATTACACTGTTTCATTATAAATAAGATTCAAGCACGCCATAAAGAAAAATAACTAATTAAGTAACATTATATGAACGTACCTGTCAGACACTTGCGTTACTGATTCTGCAGCACTGGCTCCAGCAGATCTGGCTATGTCAATAGGCTGAGGAGCAGACAAGTGCTCAAACTTCACACCAGAATCTCTTTCTATCCTGGCAATTCTTCCCGACTTTCTAGGATCATACAATGTCACAGCAACTCCAGTATTGCCTAAAGATAAAATAGTCTTTTTAGAAAGTTCAAAATTATATGCAAGTGCAATGGGGAAAAGTTGCCGAACTCAGAATTACCAGCTCTTCCTGTTCTTCCAGACCGATGAATATAAGCTTCTATATCCTTTGGAGCTTCACACTGGCAGATTCATAAATGAAAACAAATATAACATTAGCAATAAAAAACTTACTTCAGAAAATAAAATAAAAATGCCAAGTTACACAATCAGGGTAAAGCACAAACCTGTATAATTAACTGAACATCATTGATATCCAATCCACGTGCTGCAACATTGGTGGCCACTAATATCAGAAACTTGCCTGACCTGAACCCAGATATGGTAACCTGCAACAAGTAGGTCACTATAAAAGACTGCAAAACAGCCAGGTATATCCAATAGAAAAAAAATTTGTGTGCATATGTGTGTACAAGCAGGCTCCACTAATCTACAAAATTACCGAACGTTGAGACTGCTGTATATCTCCATGTAATGGCCGTGCACCAGGAAGAAGACCAGCAAGCTCAGATGCAGATTCCTTAGTCTCCGTGAATATAATAGTTCGGCCCCCACTGATCATCATATAACAATAACAAAGAGAGCAATTCAATAATTCATGGACGATAAACAGATAATAATAACAGTAAATAAAATCTTTCCATTCAAACCACTAACCTGCTGTAACATCGAATGATATCTGGAATAAGCCGAGACCTCTCTGTATCAGAGCAGGGAATAACAATATGCCTAACATCCTTACTGGCTTTCATTTTCTCATTGCCAACAAGATCTACAGTTTTCTTGCTTGCCTTCAGGAACCTAGAAGTAATCTGAAAATGAAAAACAATTTATCAGCAACAGTAGCAGAAGAAAAATGCATATGTTCATTCAACTTATCAGCTATTTTATATTGCACGTTTAAATTTAGGAAGCTTAACAGCTGTGTATTATGTTTGGAATACTGACATTTTTCACCCAGTCTGGTAAAGTGGCACTGAAAAGAAGTGTTTGAACTTTGTTCACGTCTGCCACCTTGCCTAAGAATCCACCAAAAAAATGTTTTGCCAATGTAAAGTAAGAAATAAATGGCACTATATCAAGAAAATTTTCACTCCTTCAGTGTAACAATAATTATGAGTCCAAAAACCATACCAAGAATAAATTCAACATCGTCAACAAAACCCATGTTCAACATTTCGTCAGCTTCATCAAGAACCCTGAACTTTAGAGACCGCAAATCAATATTGTTTCTGTTAATGTGATCCTACACCAAATTAAAAGAACGCATAAGTCAGTAACCAATCACTAAAGTGCTTCAATCATTTAACAAACCCTTCACAATGTTTACTGTAAATTTGCACCTTCACACGACCAGGAGTTCCAACAACTATGTCAACTCCCCTTTTTAATGCAATTTCCTGGGGGCCATACTGCAATCCTCCACACAAACAGCAAGAGTCCAAGCCTAATGTACGTCCATAAAATTTGAAGTCCTCGAACACCTAATCAAACCACGACTTTTTAAGATACTATAATCAGTTTATCAAATGTCAATTAAGAAATTTTCAAACCATACCTGGTCAGCCAATTCCCTAGTTGGTAAAAGTACTATAACACTAGGTGATCTTCCATATCCCGTCACTCGTGATGACTTATAAGGTCCATTTACTAAGGACTCCAAGATGGGCAAGACAAACGCTAGCGTTTTACCCTGCACAGAAGACATGAAGATTTTACATAAGATTATTTCTTGCAAGAAAAAGTTAACCGTGAAAAGTAACGTTCATATTATATCTAAACCAACTTCAAAAGCAAAGACCTTTGAAGCTCATTGAGAACAACATCGTCGTAGAAAGCTCATATGGAGTTTTTAGATTAAGTAAAGTAGAACTAGAAACCATTCTCAGAATTACCAAAACTTAACTAGGAATAAGTCTATTCCTATTGCATGCAATAATTTTTCTCATACAAAAAAAAAAAACTTAAAATCAAGTTTGCCACAGACATATTCACGTCGTTCATTTTTGTTGATGTTTCAGTGGCTGATCTTTTAATATGTGTTTCATACTGGAGAGGAAAAGCCTAACATTTATCTAACAATCCGAAAAGAGCAATAAGAAATCAAGCAAACAGATTATACCTGTCCAGTTCTGGCTCGACCAACCAAATCAGACCCGTCATATACGGTATCAAAAGTCGTAGCCTGAATCGGAAACAAGGAGGTAATACCCTTCTCCCTCAGTTTAGCCTTCAGCGGTTCAGAAATCCGAAACTGAGTAACAGCATTCGGATTCTCAGCCTCCTTCTCCACATCATCATCTTCAGAATCAACCACTTTCGCCTTCTTCGAGCTCTTCTTCTCCTTTCCGCTTTTGGACCTTGAATTGACAGGTTCGCCCAATTCCGAGCTCGTCTCACTCCTATCCCCGTCGTCAGCCACTTCTACAGCTTTCCGCTTCTTGCTCTCCTTATCAGACTTAGACTTCTTCTTCTTCTTATCGGAAAGATCCAAACCGTCAGCGTTGTGCTCAAGAGCGTCGTTTGAAGCTAGGGCTTCCACAAGAGCTTTGTTCTTCATCTTCTTCTCCTTCTTGTCCATAAAGAGATGAGAAAAAGGTTGAAGATGGAAAAACTGTGGTGCCCAAACCGATCCGAACTGAGATGTTACTCCGTTCGGTGCGGTTTAGGGACGGTGAATGAAGATTCAGCAAGGGAAAAATAGAGGCGGCGCTTAGGTTTAGAATGGCTTATAGATGAAAAGAGAAAAACGAATTGGAATGGGAATGAGAAAATGGGAATGTGAGAGAGAGAGAGAGAGAGAGAGGTTAGGGTTTTTTAATGAAGACGAAGGAGATCAAATTAAAATACGATTTTTATTTCTTCCCTTCATGTGTTTTGCACGTGCCACCTCCCTTTGTTTCCTAAAATAGTTTAAATTTAATAACATTTTTTAAAAAAATCTTTATTATAGTTTGATTATAATAATTTATATTTTAAATGGTCGATTATTTTAGTTTGAGCTAATTGGTGGAAAAATTTTGAAATGAAAAATTAAAAACAAAATAGTTATCGACTAAATTATCAAATATTACTTAATATTTCAAATCTTCTTAAATATTTATGAATGGGTTTTATCATATATGATACATGGCTAAAAACTTCGATAAAGAAAAAAAATGTATAAACTAATGAGTTTGCAAAAACAAATAGCAATATTTTAGAGGAGAATAGTAAAATTATTTTTAGTAGGGGGAGATTCCGAACTACAATGTTGTGGTTGTTATGTCATGGGAGTTTTATCAATAACTCAATATGAATAATATTCAAAATTCAATTTGAAAAGTCAGAAGTTCAACAGTACTATACGTTTTTCAAAGTACAAGAATTACAAAAACTATAAAAATTTATAAAATCAGAAACACAGTGACATGTAAAATGAGAGGTCCCATTGCATACTAAAATGCAAGGCTAAGAGACATGACTCAACCAACTCGTTGAATCTAAATTTCGACAATTATGACTTTTAGGCAAAGCGTTTAATGATGAATCCATATACATCATTTTCATTTGTGAGATACAAATAAGCTATTGTGAGATACAAATAAGGGAGTTTCAAAACAGATGGAGTATGTATATTCAATGACTTTGCCAAGTTTTCAATTTGAATAAATCTCTAACATTATTTTCATTTGAAATCTTATCACTTATTCATTAAAAGTCACTCACTTGTTAAAATGACTTTAATCAATGATCTTTCATTGTAAATGTGATTTGTTCAATCGCTAATCTTCACAAAACAAATAAATACTATCCAGTTTCCACCCACGTTATATATACATATATGTTATAATTCATTCAATGTAGGTGAGAATATATATCTGATACGCTATACAAAATTTAAGATTGAGATTGCAATACGATTTAATTTAACAAAATTGAAAATTTGAGGGTGAAAATTGAGGCAAGTTACAAATTAATTATTTCCTGTTATCTATAAAAGTTACAATTTTAGCTTTTACTTCATTTGATAAGAATCACAAATAATTTTTTTTATTGCATATTTATTTGCTTTTGAATAAATATGAATATTCAACAACATCGTTTATACATCCAAGTCGGTTCAACCGACTTAAGGGTCCAAAGCATGGGTTGCCACACAATCGACTACCATATTACACGTCTACGCTATACCACAAAGTCTCAAGCAATTTTTATTCAACAAAATAATAATTAAATTACATTTTTAATGCTATAGAAACAATCATTTTTATTAGGCTATTTCAGTATTTAAATTAATACTTTAAAATATTACAAATATATATAAAATTTGACACATTAATCGAAGATTTTATTAATAGTAATTTCATTCCAAATTTATAAATAACGTGATCAAACGAGCCCAATACTCAACACACGGTGCTTTATTAGCGAGAACAATCTGTCGTTCGATTCCTAGATAGCTTTCACGTTCGACTTTTACCTTCCATTTCAAAGTTTTGTACCATCCCCTTCCTCTAAGGGCTGAACATTTACTAAACCAATTTTAGTTACGAGTCGTTTCGATGTGCTCACTACTATATATATATATATATAAGCCATGAACCGCTTCTAGTTTAATGAGATGGGGGGACAGGAGGGAGCATTAGAAACATTCAAAAATAAACTAAAATAAATAGAGGTTTACATGGAGAAAATACTACATCAAGTTCTCTTAAAAGTAAACAAAACTTCAAAATTCTACTGATGGAGTTAAACTACATACCAAAAAGAATTGGTGTCTCAGTTTTTCTCATAAAATAAAATTCAGCAGAGTTACAAAAGAACAACTCTGATTACCTAAGACATCCTTTGAGCAGCTTCTTTGGCCAGTAATTTCTCCTTTGCCTTAGTTTTTGCCTGAGACTTGGATCCCATGATTCCACCGCCCCACTTCTTTCTGTATTCGTCGTACTTGTCGTTGAAATTAGCCTTAACATAAAACAAAACAACAAACAAGTTGTTAGATATGAACCTAATTCGGATGCTATAAAATAAACTTGGATCATATCCAGGTTTTATGTGTGTGTAAGGCACCTTAATGGCTTCCAGGATCCTGCTAAACTCCATCTTATCTTCATTTTTCACTGTTGTTAAACACAAAACTGATGCAGTCTTTTGGTGGACAACCTGTTATTAAAAGGAAAAGTTACAAAAATCCATGGCTTCAAAGGAGTGGCAAATAAAGAGACATGGATACCAACTTACCGCTCCCAAACGTGCTTTTCCCTTCACAATGCAATATGGAATTTCCATCTTCCTGCACAGAGCTGGGAGCCATACAACCAACTCAATTGGATCCACATCGTGTGCAATCACAACCAGTTGTGCCTTGTTCTGAAAATAAAGTAATAATATATGGATGTTAAGAATAAAAGGAGTGTATCTGATTGCATAATAGTGAAATATTTCAAATGTATGGAATAAAAGATGACCTGCTCAATGAGGTAGGTAACATGGTTGAGACCATATTTAACAACAATAGGCTTTTTGGCATCGTGTGATTTGCCTTCAGCTTCTTCCTGAGCTCTTTTCAGAAGACGCTCCTTTTTCTGTGTTTTATCCTCTGGCCTATACTTCAAAAGCATCTTGAACAAGTTTGTTGCTGAAAATGAATGGAAAGGCTTTTAAAACCAACCATCTAAGGACATTCCAACAACTATCGAAGAACCACATAGAAGATGAGATAAGCAAAATTCAAAATATACCTTAAATCTAATCAAAACCACATGGAATCAGGTCAAAATTTTCCAAATGACCAAAATGGAATGTACAAAAATGAAACATTTCATTCACAACCGTGTACTATAAAGAGGACCATTTCAATACAATCACTAGAATGACTAAATAACCCAAAATGTGAGAAGATCTAAGCAGAATAATCCAAGTTACCTAAGGAGAAAAAAAAAGGTTCAGACAAGAATTAAGGTTCCAAGAGACTGAAGCTTACTACCAATTCCCAAATGAACTTGCATTGCCATCAAAACATAGTCATCTCATCTCAAGGTACCCAAACCAAACCATCAATCAATAAGGTATGGAACTACTTATTTCTTTCACCATAGCAGAAACTTCTACACCTCTCCTAAATTAAATGCATTCATACAACCTAGCCCACCAATATCCTAACATAGTTCATACTTCATAACAAATATTCCAGTTGAAAACACAAAAAAAGTATAAACAGAAGACCGAAAAACACTAACAATGTAATAGGAATCTCCGTGAGAATTTAGAGTTTAATCATTACCAAGATTCTTGTCAAGGGTCTTGGTGAACTGATTCAAAGCTGGTGGAACCTTGAGCCTCTGCTTCAGAATCCTCTTCTTCCTTTGAATTTGAACAACCTTGGGCCATTTGACAAATCGTGTGAGATCCCTCTTAGGTGGCAAAGCCCCACCAATTCCAAACTGCTTTGGACGCTTCTCAAATAGCGGGTTCACCACTTTCTCCTGCAAAGAATCCAACGCAGTGTTAAAAACAAAGCATTAGAGAACTGAAACAAGAATCTCGCATAAAAAAATGGATTTACCGTCTTCTTCTTTGCTGAAACTTTTCCAACAGCCTTCTTCGGTGCCATTGTTTTGGCGCTGCTGCAAGAGGCGATGTAAAACTGGCAAGAAGAACGAAAGAGAAGGGGAGTGTTAAGAAGGCGGGGGGAAGTGCTAGGGTTTTGTAGGAAGAAGACAAAGTGATTAAATATAAATTTAATAACAAAATTTCTTTTTTAATTAAGTATGATTTTTGTAAAACAAACCGATGACTCACAAAACCGATAATCGAGTTGGTTCATGGGTTCATCCAACATAATCCAAACCGAACTCGAAGTTATTATTAAAATATTTTTTTCTTATGAAATAATTATATATACTCAGGATTTTTTTACGAATAATAAAATATTTACTCTTAAATAAAACCCTTAAATACTTTTTACTTTCATATTTTTAATAATATCTCATATTTTATTTAATTTTATTTCATGTAATTGATTTGTTGGATATTTATCTACTAACATTTACTAAAAATAATTTTTTTAGCAACTTTTAAAATAAAATCCTACAAAAATTGACATTTTACTTCATTTTAAAATAGAAATTTAAATAAATGAACCAAAACAATGCAAGCATTTCAATGGTTGACATTAGTTCTTTTTTTAAAACAAAAGTTATTTAGGTTAAAGAAATTTACAATAAGTACTTAATGGAATCTACGAATTCCTTCATATTATTAATGATGAAATCATGGTTGATATAATATTTCTTTAGCTTACTCATATATTTTATTTAAAATTAATTCTCTAATGTACTTTTGAACGGGTTGTCACGTCTATGGACACAAAAAAAAATCCACCTATTTGCATGTAAATGTAGGTTCTCTCTTTCTTTTGCTTTATTTTTTCCTTCATTTTCTTTTGCGTGTAGATTTGTGTATACAAAATATTAAAAGAGCTTTCCAAGACTTTTTTATTCTTTCTTTCTTTCTTTACTGTATTTTCTGGGTTTCTTCTTTGGGTTTTTCTTAAGAATATGGTGAGATGAAAAGAGGAAGAAAGAAAAGATGAACACACAATGTTTTAAAATGGTTCGGCAAGTGCCTACATCCACTGTGCTTTGAGAACAAGGTATTATTTCTATTTAGTTTTTGTTGTGTATGAAATATCAAAGTGATACAGTGTATTTATAGATTTCTATATGTCTTTTAGTTGAAACTCTAGTTAGATCAGAAGTTAAACCAACAAATTTAGCTATATGTCTTTTACAATAAAAGATAACTATTTTAGTTAGAGTTTCCCACAACTTTGATGTATCAATAATTTTTTTCGTATGTCCCGAAAAGATTGAGAAAAAAATAGGAAGGTCTATTAAAAAATGGACGGGCACATCAAATTTTTTTATGTCAATGTTATATTTTAAAATTGCATTTTGAATGAGCGTATTAATATCTTGAAATATATAGTTTAACTATTATACTAAGTGACATGCATATCATTATTGATACATAACTATCATTAATTTTATTTATATTGAATGTAACAACTATATAGATGTGTTATTGACATACTACAATTCATCTATTGTCGATACATATGTTCAATTGTAACTCATAAATACAACAACGAATCAAGTGTACCATGTTTGCCAAAAAAATTACACTCATGTCAACCATTTTCTTTTGTAAATCTAGCAAAATTACGGTCCAACTAAAACATTATAATGTACAAAAACGTCATCCTATTGATGTACTTCGTTGATATCTATTGGTATACAAATTCCTACAACCACTAAGACTCTTTCAAGATGGCCACTTTGAGGGCATTGTCACATTTTAACTGTAGTTATGTTGAGACTTAGTGAGTAAACATGTGTTTCTAAGATTCATCGGTAAATTAATTGTGTGATTGTGTTCAACCTACTTAATATGAAACTTATAATAGTTCCAAAAGTTGATTGAAACATGAAATCATTTATACCTTTTTTAAAATTATAAAATTTCAAATAATTTATTTCTAAACGATATTGTTTGTAATATAGAAGTTTTTTTAACCATTTATTTACGTCATATTAGTGTAAAATTATCAAAACAAAACCTAATTAACTTGAATTGACCTATCACTCTATGCTATCTCGTTGTCTAAACCTTCTATTTCTCTAGCTCCACTCAATATGGTTTGAAGAAACTTTTCATACTCAATTTTTTCGTTTGCTTTCAATTTCAAACCAGATCATTTTTAAATAATGTATCTATATATTTAAGAAAAATAGCCAGATCGAAAATCAAATTAGACTGTTTTCATTTTAAAAAGCAAAACTGAATTAAAAACCGAACCGAACCGAACCGTTTGTAATTAAAATTATATACAGAATTTTAAAATAGCAATCCCAAATTTAAGGCAGTCTGAACCACATGTTTTAGAACCGGTTCGATTCGGGTTCATATGCAAAATTTAAAATTTTAGGTTCGGTTCGGATTGTCTACAAAACCGAACCGAACCGTTTCCTCCCATAGGCTTCCTCCAGAATAAAACCCTAACTCTAAACTAGCAAAACTGCTGCGGCTCTGTTTGCTTCACCTCGTCCCTCTTCCACCGCGAAAAATGGTGCACTCTCCTTTTCTCTCTTTCAAATCCTCACTCAATCAGTACTTTAATGGTTTCAATTTATTATCTGCTTTCTTATATATATTATTCTTCTACTCTTGAATCAAGGCTCCGAAGAAGGCTGTTGGAAAAGTTTCAGCAAAGAAGAAGCTGGTATATCCATTGTTTTTATGCGAAATTTGTTGTTTCAATTCTCTATTGCTTTGGTTTAACACCGCTTTGGATTCTTTGCAGGATAAGGTGGTAAACCCACTATTTGAGAAGCGTCCCAAGCAGTTTGGAATCGGTGGGGCATTGCCGCCCAAGAGGGATCTCACTCGCTTTGTCAAATGGCCCAAAGTTGTTCAAATTCAGAGGAAAAAGAGGATTTTGAAGCAGAGGCTCAAGGTTCCACCTGCTTTGAATCAGTTCACCAAGACCCTTGACAAGAATCTTGGTAATTTAACCCTAAATTCTCACGGAGATTCCTAGTACATTAGCTGTATTAGATAGTAATAATTGAATGGTTTAGTTAATTACGAATTGTGTCCCATTTCGGTTTATGCTTTTGTTTTTCAGCTGGAATTCTCATAATTTGTTATAAAGTATGGACCTTTTTAGGTTATTTGAACGATAGGTTGTATGGTTTCACTTAATTTTAAAGAGGTGTAGGAGAAATATGTAGTTCCATACCTTACTGATTGATGGTTTGGTTTTGGTACCTTGAGATTTGATACTATGTTTTGATTGGCATTGCAAGTTCATTTGGGAGTCGATAGTAAGCTTCAGTCTCTTGGAACCTAGATTTTTTCTTGTGAACCCCATTTTCCACCTTGGGTTTGTTGGATCATGCTTAGATCTTCCGCATTTTGGGTTGTTTAGACATTCTAACGATCCTACTGTCATAAATGGTTCTCTCTGTAGGAACCTATTATACACTTTATAGTATATGGTCGTGAATGAAATGTGCCTTTGTTTTTTATGGTAGTTATCATTTTTTTTTCTAATTTCCATTTTGGAGAACTGTGTCGGGAAACTCTTCTGGTCATCTTTTTATTTGGTTTTGATTGAATATTGGATTTAAGGTGTATTTGGGCTTTTGCTTTTTTACTTTTCTTGTTTCTTGGCATTTGTTGGATGTTGGTTAGTCTGTTATTTTTAAATGCCTTTTCATGCATTTGCAGCAACAAATTTGTTCAAGATGCTTTTGAAGTATAGGCCAGAGGATAAAACACAGAAAAGGGAGCGCCTTTTGAAAAGAGCTCAGGAAGAGGCTGAAGGCAAAACATTAGATGCCAAAAAGCCTATCGTTGTTAAATATGGTCTCAACCATGTTACCTACCTCATTGAGCAGGTCATCTTTTATTATTCCATACATTTGAATTATTTCACTATTTTCAACTGCAATGTTGTATGCAGTCAGATACACTCCTTTTATTCTTAACATCCATATATTATTACTTTATTTTCAGAACAAGGCACAACTGGTTGTAATTGCACACGATGTGGATCCAATTGAGTTGGTTGTATGGCTCCCAGCTCTGTGCAGGAAGATGGAAATTCCATATTGCATTGTCAAGGGAAAAGCACGTTTAGGATCGGTAACCTTTTCTTTATCTTATTCCTGACAACGTTTTCCAGTATTCTGGAGCCCATGGACATTTGTTTGAAACTTGTTTCCTTTTCAATAGATTGTCCATAAGAAGACTGCATCAGTTTTGTGCTTGACAACAGTAAAGAACGAAGATAAGTTGGAGTTCAGCAGGATCCTAGAAGCCATTAAGGTGACGATCACAGTTTAAATAGATGTTACACTTGACATCTACTGGTGTAGAGCTTTATTTTTTAATATGTTTACTGCTGTGTTTTGTTTGTTAAGGCAAACTTCAATGACAAGTACGACGAGTACAGGAAGAAATGGGGTGGCGGAATCATGGGTTCCAAGTCACAAGCCAAAACCAAAGCAAAGGAGAGGCTTCTTGCCAAGGAAGCCGCTCAAAGGATGTCTTAGGAATTCACAGATCAACACTAGAGCAAAGGACAAAGGAGAAGTTTCTAGCAGAGCAGAGGATGTCAAAGCATGGCTTAGTATTTGGTAATGAGCTCTTGTCTAACTTAAGTCATTTTTCTTTGATTACAAAACAGATTATTAAGAGGCTTGTCATTGTTATTTTCAGTTTTAAGTTTATTGGATTGAGAAATTTTATTTTGTTCTACGAGTTCTACATTATATTCAAAGCAGGACATTTTGGAATTAATTCTGTTTTGATGCCATTTTTCTTATATAAGTTGGGTTATGTGGTACTTTGACCATGTTCTCTCTATTCAGCATCCTGTTGTTACGTTTTCTGAAAAAATTGCTATTAGCAAAAGTTAAAGTATTCCATTTAAAAGCATTTCCAAGCCTATTTCATTGTAGGGTTAAGATTATTTTGCATAATAAACAGAATCTAACGTTGGGAAAGAGGTATCAAGGGTGCTTTATCTTGTGTCAATAGTGCCTACTTTCTTTACGATAAGATGCAATTTTGATCCAAAAACTTAATTTCAAAGAAATATTGCTTTGTTTTCAAGATTTAGTCCAACAACCATCATGTTCGTAAACATCTTGACACTAAAAAAAACAATATGTTTACTCCTATAGATGTTTAAGTCTCTAATTTGTGATGTTATGTAAAGTTGAACTTCTTTGTTAGTTGTTTGAAAGACATCAATTCGACATTTTTCTAACTTCAGCTCTAAAAATCTCTCATATACTCAGTATAAATGTCATTTATTCGGTGTTGAATATAATTAAACATTTTTGTTGTATAAATCATACAACAAATGACCAAAACAACAAGTTTTTCAAGATTCCCCATGGATTGTATTTTGATCAGGCAGGGGAAAGTTCAAACTCTTGAAACAAGTAAAGGCTCCATCAACCACCAAATTATGCCCACTTACGTACTTAGCATCATCAGATGCAAGAAAAAGAGCCGCATTAGCAATATCATTAGTTTCACAAACTGTCCCTTCCAAAGCACTCAAATCGAATATCATCTTCTCAAGTTTTGCCTCTTCAACGCGAGGAAAAAGCTGTACCATTTCCTCAATAACAAACGGTGTCGGGATTGGAAATGGTGATATGCAATTCACTCGAATACCATACCTACACAACTCTGACGCCAACGACTTGACAATGCCTATAACTGCAACCTTCGACACCGAGTATGTATGCTGAGCCAATCCTCCCATGAGACCTGTAACACTAGCCGTGCAAAGAATTGACCCTGATCGTTGAGGGATCATGACACGAGAAGCATGTTTGACACCGGCCAATACGCCACGGACGTTGACGTTCATGACTTTATCGAAGACAGCGAGGTCGAGGTCCGAGATGCTTGGAGGAGTGTTGCAAGCAATACCAGCATTGTTGTACATAATGTCAAGTTTTTTGTGAAGAGAGATAGTGAAATCAACAGCATCAGAGATGTTGGACTCTTTGGTAACATCACAATGGATGAAAGTTGCATTTGGTCCTAATTGTTTGGCAGTGTCTTGGCCAAGTTTTTCTTTGATGTCAGCTATTACTACTTTGGCTCCATTACTTATAAATTTTTCAGCAGTTGCCTTCCCAATTCCACTTGCTGCTCCTGTAATCAGTGCTATCTTCCCATCGAGCCTAAATACCATAACCGACATTTGTAAATATAGCAAGTAAACGCAAAGTATTAATAGATGTAATATGATATAAATTTTGATGTAATATGATACAAAACAAAATTTAAATCCAACTATTTGGAGTTTGTGATCGATAGATTATATTAATGATAGATTTTTAACTTTATTCATGGAAATTGTGATTTAAACAATTTTAGTTTTAAGTTTTGTTTTTTTAAATTTTTTTTTCCATATTTAGTAGGCGAGAGATTTGAATTATTAACCAAAATTGGAATTTTTTTTTTGAAAACTTGTAGATCTTTAAAGCACTTAAAAGACAATTAAATAAAAATAGTTGAGCATAGCTTTCCTAAATTTAAAACTTAAAATTGAAGTCTTAATTTGGTAAACCACAGAATAGTTGAGCTTATCTTTCCTAAATTTAAAACTTAAAATTGAAGTCTTAATTTGGTAACCAAAATCAGTCATATATATAAACTACTTTCTATTTCTAAGTTTCTAATTTATTTTATTTATCTATTTTCTACTAGTATCTTAAAAAATTAAACCAAAATTTAAAATACAAAATAGTTTTATATTTACATTAATTTATTTTAAATGTGACTAACAATTCAACTTTTTTAGGCTCAATTTTAAAAAAAGTACTTACCAAACAGCATCAACGGTTTGCAAATAAAGCTTAAATCTTTCAACCTTTCGATCAATAGTGTTCTAAGAGTTTTCAATTGAGTGAGTCCTAAACCCAATTCCACATTTATCGTAAAATCCACAAACTAAACACCAAACTGAAACTTTAGTGTTCAAAATTGACAAATAATTCAATATATATACCTTGTAAATCCATTGACATTAAAAAAAAAAACGAAATATCTCAATTCTGCCCTAAAAGAAATGAGTTGAAAAGCTTAAAACTAGTAGATCTGAAACTGAAAACTTCACACACACACACACACACACACACACACACACCACACATATGCATACTTTTTAAATTAAAAAAACTAAAAGTAATTTAGTCTGAAATCTATACAAGAAGTAAGACAAAAAAGAAAGAAAAGAAGAAGAGATCACCTTGCAGGTTGAGAAGAAAATCTCCTATTGAAGAAGAAGCTCCAAGTAAGAGAATTGTTGAAGAGAGATCTCAGCCGTCGGATCTGGATCATGCTTGTTGAAAGATATAAAATGAATCTTCAAAGATTTATTTTTATCTTTTTTGAAAAGCTATGAACAATAAGAGTGGGAATTTAAATGGTGGGAATTGAAGGAAAAGAAAGATGTGATAATGAAAACAGAGAGTTTGATAAGGAAGGCTGTTGTGGTTTTGTCTAATAATTGATGGTTTGGTTGGTTTTTAGTCAAAGGGACATGTTTTCTTGTTTATGTAATCAATCATCAATTTCTATTTTCTCTTTTTGGGTTTTCTTTCTTTTACTAAAATCTAAAAAACAAAAGGAAAAAAGAAAAAGAAGAAGAATTGGGAGCCAAGGGGGATGGCATTTGCATGTTAATGGTTTATTTTAAGACTGACAAGTGCACACTAAATATTTATTAATACACTTCTGATGTGTCTTTTTGGTTCATGTAGTCATGTATTTGGTCATGAAGTTTAAAAAACCCTGACTTGTTTGGTTTTTTATATTTGAATTTCATTATTGGAATTTTAAAAAATTAGCAACAAATTAGAAATCAAATTAATTTGATCACGTTGATTACAAACAAGACATGAAAAGTAGGTTTCATTTAACCATTTCCTGTGTGTTTATGTAATTGTTGACATATGAAGTCCATTGTCGAATATATAATTAAACGAAGACAATTCAAGTATGGAGTTTAGGTCGATCGGTGGATGGTAGCAAATGGGTAAGGAAATGATGGGAAAATGAAACCCTAATTAATTATGGAAGATTGTTGTTGGTCTATTTTTGTATTATATATCCAACAATATAGTTTTTATCAAGAAAGGAAATGGAGAAAAATGGAATGGCCTTTTACCTGTTTCAAGTGCAAGAGTTAGAATACAACAAAAAGAAGAGGGAAAGGAAGAAAAGCATCTGAGTTAGGGAAGGAGCAATGGTTGGAGGATGGGAAATAGAGAGGAAAGAGAGATTGGATGAAGAAAATGACAGATTATTGTTGGAAAGACAAAAGTAATATTAAAAAACAATAGATTAAAATACACCCAACGGCTGTTTTGAATGCTTCGTTGTAATCATGATTATTAGAAATCTAACGATTGTTGAAATGTGTGTGAACGGAACGAAAATGAAATCGTAAAGCATGTAACAATGGTAGAAGAGAAAGACGACGAGTTGAAAACTATAAGAACAAAAATGAATCTCGTCATATAAATGAAAGCCAAAAGGCTAACTAAAACCGTTTAAAATTTAAGAAAAAAATTGCAATAAATCTTAAAACTAGTTCAGATTGTTAGCAATACTTGATTGTTGGAATCATTTTTTTAACAATAAACATCTCAATCCATAAACCATACTCTATCGATATTTTACTTTTTTTTTTCATCGTACGACTTATCCATATAGCTATATAATATGTAACTTAATCTACTACAAGAGAAAACACAATTAACAAAGAAGAACAATGATGTACTTAAGTTTGTCAACATCATGATATTTTGGACTCTAATTAACCATCAAAATTGGGGGAAACTAATAACAAAGAGTTTTTGAACCACAAGCTTGGTGATAAAAACAAAGTTAAAGGCATCATAAGTGTACACATCACAAGACAAGAGGACAAAAGGCCTTTTACAAATATTCTTGAGCATATCATGCATAAAATGAATTATTAATTAAAGTTAAACTCAATCATGGCCACAACATATCCTAAAACAAAACGAAGTATCTCAAATATGAAAATGAGTGTAGTTTTGAGGAGATTCAACTCAGATAATGAATGTCTACTGAATTAGTTTAGATCTAGACAATGTCTACAAAGAACGATGATGCTAAACCCATGAAGAAGAGTGATAAAGAGAGACGAGGGTCAAGAGACCTCTAGAAAAATTGAAAGATAAATCTCGTACTACTTAACCAAACTAAAAGGAGATGGACAAAAATAATTGTTCCATTGAAATTAGCTTTGCTTAAGTTTCATTAAACAAAACCCTACTGACATTATAGTTTCAATTTTTTTTTTTTTGGTGTTTTTTCCTCTTGTTATTGTACATGCACGTCTTTTTATTATTACTGACATTAAAAGATATAATATCTTATAGTGTCAAGTAGAGCTTGAAAGAGAGTTAGTCTTATCCTTTTAATTTGTTCATATTTTTATTATTGCATGTTAAAAAAAAAAAGTAGGTTTTGCATGTATAAAAATTACAAACCAAAATCTTTGTTGAGAGTTTAAATCGACTTATTTATAAAAGTTTAGGAGTTTAATTGTTGAAATTATAAAGTCACACATAAATTTGATCCAAATTGAATGCAATATAGAGTATAAATTGATATAATTAATTAAGAAAGTTTAGTGTTTAAATTTAGATTTAAGTGTCTACAAAAATGTCAAATGTTAATTGTTGAGTGTGTTAATACATGTTTGAGTTTAATAAATAAAAATTGAGAATTAAAGACTGATTAGGATTTAGATGATAATGAAGAAGATTAAGTACAAAAGATTAGGGTATCAATGCAACAAAGTTGAATAGTATTTGAACACTAAAATCTCATTGTTATAATAAAAATGGAAATTAGGAAAGCTCCCAGCGAGGATCGAACTCGCGACCTTTCGCTTACGAAGCGAACGCACTACCACTATGCTATGGAAGCAATCAATATTATAATATTGGTTGTTTAAAATTTAATTAAAATTATTTTTTATTTTTAAAATAATTAGACTCAACTATACAAAAAATACCATCTACTTCCTACTTCGTTCTAATAATAACTTTAAAACTTTGTATTAACTATCTTATAGGGTCGTTTAGTTTAAAGTTTTATAGATACTTGAAAATAAAGGATGTCTGAAGAATAGAATACTGTAAATAAAAAACTGACATGTAATAGAATACCCGAGAATATGATGTAATGAGAGCCAAAGATGATAATTAATAGATTGATAAAAATTAATTCATTTGGAATCAACAATAATTTTAACTATAAACAGTTAACATTTGAGTACAATTATTTTTTTTTAAAGAAAATTGATAATTAAAATTAACCCGTTAGACGTAATATTAATTATAATTTAATACTTAATAATGTTTATGATTAATTAAGTTTATAGTTAGTTATTTTAATTTTAATTAAGTAATATAGGAAAATATATTTTAATACAATATATTATATAACAAATGGTTCTATAAATATTATATGTGTTCAATTAATGAAGCAATATAGATTAAAACCAATTTCAAGAAATAATTGTTTGATTACTAAAAAAACAACAAAGTAATCAATTACTATTATTAAAAGATGAATTTAATTAATCTTACTTTATCAATTAAATATATTTAATCTATTATTAGCTAATTAATTAACAGCTTGTGTAAAGAAATAATTGTATTCATTTAATAACTTCTTATTGTAAAGAAAGTTAAGTATTTTAACACATTCATTACTAATTTATTAAAATAAATAATTTATATCAATTTTTTAAGTTCGTATTAATTAATTAACTATATTGTAAACAAAATTATGTATAAAATAAAATAAAAGAACGCTATAGGTAGGAAATAAGGATGCCTGTAAATCAACTGTTTCCCGACAAAAATTTGAGAACTTTAAAACAAAGCATGGTCAGTTTTAAATGTATGTGTCAATTTCCATACAGAAAACCTTCGAACCAAACGACCCCTTGAAGCTTTAGAAAAAAATGATAACGTCCTAGTCATTTGTTATGTGAATGGAAGTGCTTCATCTACATTTGGGACTTTTATACAACATTTCAATATGAATATTTAGAAGCCTCTTTTAGATAAAATAAATATTATCTCGAAATATTCTTTCTTATCTTATTTTAATCGGTACGAGTTTGACTTACCTTTATATATTTAAAGAGAAAAAAAAGTAGAAAAATGAGTAAGATAGAATATAAAATTTAAAAAGAAAAAACTAAGTAATAAGAAGCAAAACAATTATGAATTAATTAGTTTAGAATATTAATGAATTTCAAAATTATTCAAGTCTCTACATATGATCTCCCAAAATATGAATGGACAAAGACATTGAACAATAATATGATTTGATTCCTTGGCCATGTGTTGTACTTTTGTATTAAAGAAAATAACAAGTGTATGGTTTAGGGATATCATCTCTTCCAAAACCACACAAAATTGATTTGATTTGTAGCCCAACTCATTATACTTCTCACCAAAAATTTAATGAACCTCATGTCCCAATTCAAATAATTAAACAAATAGCTTCTTTAATTAGTATGGCCCGACTTGAAGGAAAGAAAGAAAGTCGACTTTGCACAGAAGCGGATAGGAGAGGTAGCCTGTATAGACTCAAGCGATCAACTCGTGTGAAAACTCACACCCTAATTATAAAGTGCACGAGTCATTTAACTTCGATTAGACTAAAGCAATTCTGAGAGGAACGTACTCACTGCCAGATATCGTAGATGAACTTCTCCAAGAAGAAGTTTAGTATATCATAGCTCCCTGCACCATGAATTTTTGTTTATGAAAATTTTCTTAAATTTAAATTTGGATGTGGTTTAATTTGGCAGGCAAAATGTTAAAAAAGTGGTAAACCAAAATTTCCCTTTTACATTGATATTGATATTTTCAAATTGTTACGAAAGCATTTTTTAATGTCACTTTTGGGTGCCAACGTTATTATAAGTCATAATGAATGCTATAAGACAACGCCTATTTATCATCACTATCTATTACATTTTCAAACTAATACACCTCAAAATAATTTTGTTATATGTTATAAAATTACTAATAATGAAATCATTTATGTATGATATAGTTTGTTATATATCCAACTTAACCCTGAAAATAAATAAAAGCAGAGTAAATACAAGTAAACTAATAATCAAATTTAGCATATAGATATATAATTTAACCTTTGCTAAGAAAAGTTGTAATATAATGATTATTAATTAGTAGTTAATTATGAATGATTGACAAGCTTTGTATTTAAATTTACTACAAGACAATGGAATAAAATATTCCATTCTATTTTTTTTATTTCTTTTAAGGATTGTATTTTTTTTTTACTTAAATATCATACACTATAGATTATAAAGATTTAAATATTATTTTAGTGTCCATCGTTTATTTTGATTATTATACTTTCAAAATATTTGTTTTGTTTTGTATGTTTTTCAATATATTCATTTTGGTTTTTATACTTTAAACTTTGATTTATTTTTTTTTATCCTTGAATTTTCTTTTAAAAAAAGTGATCATTTTGTTCCTTTTAACTTTGAATGACACGCTATTAAACATTCTCTTCTAGCCATTACAACATACATCAACCTTTACTAAACACACACAAAATCGAAGCCTAGTGCCACTTGCTCAACGCCCTCAATGCAAGACTCCTTCACATCTTTGTTTCAAAGTTTTGCTACATTATTCAAAGTATCTTGAATTAAATCTTGCAATATTTCTTTGATTTATAGAAAAAGATAACTTTTCTCTTATTAAACTATATCCATATCTAGCAAAACAAAGAGTACTCTTGAACCGACTTGTTTTTTTTAACTCGTTTTTATTTAAACTATTTAAAATAAGGTTACTTTAGTAGTTATTACCAAACACTTAATTTTTATTTTCTTTTGAAAATACGATTTGTTATTTAAAACTAAACACAAAACACAATTGACATACACTACAAGAATACGGAGTTATCGTGATGCTAGAAACGACGTCGTTAAAAGCAGCGTCGGCGTTAGTAGAGTTTTCGCGACGTCCGCTTCAAGACGTCGTCATGTGCACCTTTTCGCGACGTCTAGAAACATAACGTTGCGGAAAGTTTACTAATTAGTTTATTGTTTTAATTTTTTGCGGCGTAATTCTCGAACATGTCGCGGAATGTCGAAAAGTTTCGTTTCGTTTTAGACTTTCTGCGACGGATGTCTCCACCACGTCGTGGAAAGTCTAACCCTAATTTCAAATGATAAACTTTCCACGACGCACGTCTGACATACTTCGTGGAAAGTTGGACATTTAATTTGTGAACATTATCCGCGACGTCAACTATCTCCAGCGTCGTGAATACAGGCTTCCCGCGATGTTTTCGAAGACGTCGCGGAAAGTCTTTGCCTATTTCAACTCTGAATTCATTTGCAAACTCATAATTCATTCGCAAACTCAAATTTGAGAGAGAAAGGGAGAAAGTTCGAGAGAGAAGGAGAGAAAAGTCGTTGCCGATGCCACCTTCGCCGTCGTACCGCCCACTGTTGCCGTCTTGATGTGGTTTTTTTTCATGTAGGTTTTTTTTTTTTTGCATTTATGTGTATATGTAAGTATATTTTTTTGTAAATATAATTTTATGTGTATGTGTATATTTAATGTATATGTGTATGTATATTTAATGTGTAATGTGCAATGTATATGTATGTATAGTTTAGTGCATATGTATATTTTTTGTAGGGTTTAGTAAATTTGATAACGAATTCAATAAATACGGTTTGACGTCGCAAATCGCCAAGGGGTCTTTATCAAATTCAATAAATACTACAATAAATACGGCTTCTGCGACGTGGACGCAGACGTCGCAAAACGCTATTGCAACGTACTGAGCCATGCGTGGAAGAAACTTTCCTCAACGTTGAAACGAGCTGCATCGCGGAAAGTATCCATGACGTGCTTTCTGCAACGTGGTTGCCGACGTCGTAGTAGCCTTCCGCAACGCAATTTGAAGTTTTCAACAACGTTGCACTGCGTTGAGAAAAACCGTAATTATTGTAGTGATATTAAAGAAGTAATTGAAGGTTAGTTTGATGGAGAGAGTACATGACACCTACCATAAAAACTTGTACGAATGAAATAAAAGCTTTAATTTTGTTGACAGTGTTGAGAAAAGAAAACAAAAGAATGAAAAAGATAGAGAAGGAGATATCATAAATTGATAGTAAAAGAAATTAGAGCAAATGCACATGCTCTCAAACTTTTTCTCATAATAATTCGCATACCCATTCCCACCTTTCACTTTCACATAATTGATTTTCAACCCATAAAAGGATGGGCCCATAACAAAGCCCATAAACCTAACCACCTTATGCTCCCATCTTTCTGCATTCCATTTCTAAGGACCACCAATAAATACGTATACGTATATGTATATGTATATCTATACCTCTTACTTATATATTTTTTATTCTTCTATCTATAGATAGTGTACTCTCCTCAATCAATTGTTTGACAAAAATGTTCATGATTCAATATAATCTTCTAGAACTAAGAATCAATGAATTTGCTACATTCGATTAGTCAACTTTACGTTAAAATAGAGATATAAACGTCTTAAAGTATTAGGCAAGTGATCAATGTCACGTTAGATCATTAAAAGAGTTAAATTGGAATACCTTTATCACATTTAAAAGTATGCTATGGTCAGTTGCCTATTAGACAAATTACATTTTTTTTCCCTAAATAGATAACCATATTTTGTAAGTGCATTCTAGTTTATCAGTACTATCAATCGCCAAAGAAAGAGGAGTGGTCAGTGATCACATTTGGTTGGTCTAATTTTGATAATTTCACTTGCCAATGACACAAGAAGTCAAAAACACTTGTAAATATTTTTAGGAATAGATCAGTTTACATTTCAATCTATTCGACGACACAAAATTCTCATCTTATTGGTCAAAGTTAATAGGGGAAGAAAAATCTAGTTGATTGTAAGATCTTAATTAAGTAAATAATATGATAATACATATACATATTTAGGATGTATACACACACGTATATGTAGTGTTAGAGTAAAATGGTATAATCTTTGGCATCAAGTGAGGGTGAGGAAGTTGAATTGTTAGTACATGAAGTTACTTTAAATGTGGTTGTTCCATCCAAAGAAGAAAGGTATAAGAAGAGGGTGAGGCAACGTCCAAATGGCCCCTTCTTCCCCTCCCATTTCCCAACACTAACTTACCCTTTAATTTCATTGTTTAATATTCAACTTTAAACATTATATTACATACAAAAAAAAATAATGCATGAAGTAAATTAGTAAAATTAAATTTCTTGTTTTTTGATTTTTTGTTTTTGTAACGTAATAAGAAGAAGTTGTTGTATCCGAACATCGTTAATTAATTGATTTGTGGTGGGTGGTTTTCGTAATATTTTTTGAACATATAATAAAAATTGCAACACATTTAAATATATAATTAATTTGATTCAATTTAAAATTTAAAATTTAAAATGAAAATTGATAGAATTAAATATGGACCCTTTTTTCAAATAAAAAGATACGATTATATATAAAGAATTTCAAATAGGAAACTACAGGAAGTATAAGTAAAGGAAAGGAAACAAATTAATACATGAACTTTATTATTATTATTTTTTCCTTTCCCCAATCTGTTGCATATTTTCTTCCATAAATGAAATAAAAATCTAAGATACCAAAATTTATTTTTTTCTTACAAGACTTGTACACCAAGTTATTCTATACAATCTACCCATTATATTTTAATGAATAATGCACAAAATGATTAAAGTAATTATAAATTATAATAATTAAAGTAAAAAATTGTTAAAACTCTCTATCTAAAACATTTATTATTTATTAAAATAAGTATAGATAGTATAGATAGGTATGGAGAGGTTGGTCTTATGTTTTCATACTCAAATTTCTTTTTATGAAAGTTAAAAAATAAAATGATCACTTTTGATCCAAAATTCCACTATAATCATTATGAAAACCAAGACACTATTTCATTTTCTTATCAAATTAACACCACATAACTTTTTAGTATACATAATAAATCCAATTTTCCATTATGCCAAAAACAACCCAACTTCTGGGCCCTTCTACAACTTTATCCCCAAAATTCCCTTTTCCCCTTTTTCTCTTTTTTGCAATTTTACCCCTACCCCCACTTTTTTTAACTTTAAAGCCCCTCAAATAAAATTACACTCCAAAATTTTATTCCCCTATAGTTTACAACCTTCATACCAAAAGAATCGTATATTATTATTATTATTGTTATTATCATTATTCCTAACTATATATACTAATAGCATTAAAAAAATTAAAAAAAGAAAAACTAAAAAGCTTTTCCAATTTCCCTTTTCTCTTCTTCATTTGCATTTCTGCCCTCACACTCTACCTTATTTCCACTTGTATTCCCATTCTTCTTGCTCTTTAAACCTCCTCAAAACCCCTTCAACGGCCACGTCCAACGCGTCTCTAACTTCGCCGGTGCCGTAAATGAACTTCGGAATTGACTCGATCACTCTCTCTCTCATCTCCTTCACTTCCTCTCTACTGAACCTCTCCAGAACCGCTTCAATGGAGGTTGTCCCGTTCTTCACCGCGTTCCGGTCTATAAAAACCGAGTAACTTTCCGGTTCGCCCGGTAAGAACCACTCGTACTGATAATACGCCGTTCGTCGCCAAAAGAAAACCGGAATCGCTCCGGCCACCATGCAGTCGAAGATGGACCGCCTCGTGAAGCTGTCTCCTCTCGGCTGAAGGCAGAAGTCTGAGGTGAGAAATGTCTCCAGAATCGCTGACGTGCCGTTAGAGCAACGGCTGCCAGCGCAATCGACAACGCGGCATTTCTCTCCGGTGGAGTTCTTGCACTGGTGGAGAAGCATCGCTCGGAAGTCATTGTGGAAAGCGGCGCGGGTGGCTCCGGCGAAACAGAAGAGGTGAGTACGACGGCGCGTGCGTATAAACTCCTGCCAAGCCGATATGTCGTTTAGGGATTTGGGGTGGAATCCTGTGGGGTAAGGTACACCGACGTCAAAATAATCCCATGGATTTCGCTCTATCAAAAGTCGGGTTATATTTCTCATACCGGGTAAATAAATACAACCCGATCCCCAATCTTTATCCTTACTCCTCCGGAAATCCCATGTGATACGTCCCATTGTAATGAAATGATCCCAGCCGTTGGATCTTTTGTAATACTCTTGATCGGATAGCCATTTCAGAATCGAACGGCAATGCTGATCCCGTTCCTCCGGGGTTGAATTCGTCCAGAGGAATTTCCCCACTGCGAGTCCAGCGTAAAACGGTACATAAAACGCCGTAGCTGATTCCGGCTCTAAAACACGGCATTTATGCTTCAAAATCCGATTATGGAAAATAATCTCCGTTACGAATTGGTCCGTCCAATACCACGACTGAAGAAGATTCTCCGGTATAATCCCGGCCAAGGAATCCGCTTTCTGGCCGAATCCACCGTTTGCCATCGCGCTACAGCTCGAGCTCCATGGATTCAGATTATCACAGTTTTCGAGAATGTCTTGGTTAAACAGCTTCGGCAAATCGTAAACGAAGATCCTGCCGTTTTTGCAATTTCCGCCGTCAATGTCGGCGGGGGAGACGGCGACGGAAGGGAAGCGGTGGAGTTGTTGGTTAGTGGAGGAGGAAAGCGCTGGTGGGAGAGGAAGAGGGAGATAGCGGATGGTGAAGAGGAGGAGGATCTGAAGGAAGAGGATTACAAGTAGAAGCCATAACCGAGATTGTTGATGATGAAACTGCTGTAACAAGGAGTTGAAGGAATTCTTCCTATCGAAAAACTCAGAGGATGCTTTGAATTTCTTCGGATGGTGCTCGGCGGGCGAGGAGTTACCCGAAAGAGGAAGCATCAGAGTAAAATAAAAATAAATTAGGTATAGAAAATGTGGTGACTGTGACCGTGGGCGTCGTCAGCCGTCACCGCCAGGGGAGAATTGGGTGGTGGTTTTAGAGTGAGGAAGAGAAGAGGGGGTGAGTTGTGGTGGAAAAGATGAAGGGCCGAAATTTTATTAGGAAAAGGGAGATGACACGTGTCGAGTTTTGTTACCGGGTGAAAGAGCAACCGACAGCGTATTAAGTTATTGTAGACCGGCAAGTGCCGGTTTTCGTTTTATCATGGTTGCCAGAACGTTGATGGTAAAGCAACAAATTTTGTAAACAACAATGCGAGGATTCCGTGGACTTCTCCGTTTGATATTTCTAAGCGGCGAGGAGGGTAATATTGGTAAACTTAATCAAATACGGGTTTTATTTATTTATTTAATTCAACTATTTAAGGTTAGTAAAATTTTGTGATTTTAATTCATTATAAATTCCTTAATGATGGAATCATTACAATTTTCGCTTTTTAGATTATTCAATGTTTTTGACTTACTTTTTCATTATTTATTTTATTCAAATTCTTAATTAATTTCTAAAAGTAAAACACAAACTTTCTCTCTCTCTCTCTCTCTCTCTCTCTTTTCTTTTTAAAAATTAATCTTAATAACATAATCGACCTGTTTTAAGGTTCATAGTGTTATCATTACAATTTAAAGATGTATTTTCCTTTTGCAACATTACATTTTAAAGTTATATTTAAAACTTTAAAAAAATATCATTTAATAAATAAACGCTTAACTAGTTTTTGGAATATTTTTAAATTTTAAACTCTTTTAATAAAAAAAAAAGAAGTTTAAAATAATAACTTCTTAATAACAATTATTTTTATGTAGTCAATTCGAAAGAACTTTCCTTTTGTTGAACGGGGTTGGAAAAGTCCGTTTCCTGCCTTTTATCTTCATTTCTTTTATATGCATAGATTAGTTGATATGATATTTTCTTTTGTTTCATTTGAGAGGTTTAATTTTTTTTTTAATTAAAAGAATTGAGCATATAATAAAGATTATTCATGGTGGATAATTAACTATTTAACAAACAAAAACTTTCTTAAACATAATTTAGTTGACTTTTTTCTCAAAACAATTAAAAAAAATACATAATTTTTTAGATACCAATTCCTCTAAACTCTTCAATATTTTGAGTACAATTATAAAGAGAGATTTAAATTACAAGTTGTTTAATTTATTAATATGTTGAATTTTTCATCCAAAAGTTTATTATCACTTTCACAAAGATAAAAAGAAAATCTAACTCCTTTTAATGGTACATTCAAACTATCATTTGTTTAAATATTGGATTGACTTGAAAGTAAATTTCTCGAAATCTTATGTAATCTTATCGTAAGTATTTTTTTTTTCAAATGTTCTAAAACTAATCCAAATTACAATTTAATTTTTCATTTGATTCAATTTACACTTAGACATTATCCAATTTTTCTATTTGAGAGACCATAAACTTATGAACACCACAAAAACACTCAAATATTTATACGGTGTAAAACGGTATCGAGAGATCCATAATCTCTTGTAGTGCAATCTCATAAATCAATAAAATTAAAATCTAATTATTAACGTAATTTAAAAGGATCCTTCAAAGTTAAATGAGTATTTAAATTAAATAAGGATATTAAATATGTAATCTTTGATTTTTGTTTTAATATGTAGCAATAGTAATAATAAAAAATATATATTGTAGTTTGAAGATTATCAAAATTGGAATGGGATGAGATCTTTTGTTAATAATAAGTATTTAGGGAGTATCATTAGAAAACTTATATGTATAAAGTTTTGAGTTTAAATCATCCTCAACTAGTTTATATAAAGTATAAAATTAAACATTAAATTGATTTTAATTGATAATCTAAATTTGAGAGTAGTTTTAAACATACTAAACTTTAAAAAGAGAAAATTTGTAAAAATTTAAGAATCAAATACATCGACGACACGTGCACATAAAATTTTACATGAACCTATAATAAATATGAACGGCTTGGTTTATAAGTTAAAGAATAAAATTAACAATCACCCAAACAAAAACTCAAACAGTCTTCAACAATAATATTAAGATCTAATTATACGTTACTCCTCACATTAACACCATGTACGGTTGAAAAGTAATCCATCAACATCAACAACAACAACAGTTAATTACTTTTGTTATTATTAGTGTTTGCATTGAAATTTATAATTAAATCTTGTAATCTAACTGAAGAAGAGAAAAAATGTTATCGACTATCTTTACTGCTATATTTAGTGTTACCGACTAGTGTTATAAATATTGTTAGCATCATGAATTTGTCACATTATGGGTATTGTTATTATTACGAAAGAATAGTAAAGGTTTAAAATTTATAAGAATGCATGGAATTAAAAGGCGTATTAAAATGGGAAAATTGAGGAAGAGAAAGGCGTTTGTGTTCAACAGAGGAAATGTAAAAGAATATAATAAGAGAAAAAGAGGAAGGTAGGAAGTTGTAAATATGGAAAAAGGGAATGAAATATAAAAGGCATTGTTTTTGGAGGTTAAAAAAAGGGAAAGAGAAAAGAAATTTAGGAATTACCAAAGAAGTACGGAGAAGGCAATAAATGAAAGGCAAAATAATTAGAAACAATAATAATAGTAATAGTAATAAAAGGGAACAGAAATAATTACCATAATAATAATAATAATAATGTCAATAAATGTAGAGGGAAATGGGCATTGGAAACAGTTGCCGGTGGAAAGCGTAGCTGTAAGAAATCTACCAATAACCCTTCAATGGGGATCACCCTATAACTGACACGTGTATCTCACCATCCCTCAAATTATTTCTTTACTATTAATCATTTATACACCTAAATTACCAAATTAGTCTCTTCGGTGGTTAATTTTCAAAAACTAAATCATTATTTATATATATATATATACGGGTTGGATTGAGGTTAAAAGTTTCAGTCCAATCTAACTCAATCCTATTTTTAAAATGTTTCAATTTTTTTACGTGTATTTATTAACACGACAGGTACAACAATTTTAAAACTTTACAAATACTAGAAATGGAAAAAAGAACAATACAACCCTACAGTCACTCATATATTTAATGGTTGAATTGAGAATATAATTCGTGTTAAACTAACTAACTAAAAATATGGATAAAATTGAAAACGTTCCTAACCTATTTACACCCCTAACATCAATGAGGTTTGAAATTTGAGTTTTACCTTAAGTTTCAAGATTTATTGTTTTTTAGATCATAAGAGCTAAATTTAAAGTATGATATTAAATTTGAGTTCAATGTAGTGTGACAATTTTTATACTTAAATGTCGTAAGGATAGAAGAATTGTTATTGTATGAGATTAGTGTATGCATGTATAAATTGATCGGAAGACTTATGTATATAAAAAACATTAGAGGACTAAATTTGTAATTTAACGAAGGTGTGGCGGACTTGAAGTGGAGTATTAAAAGGAGTTTAGTGGGGGAAGGTGGCGTCCGGAGGGGTAGGCTAAGAAAGGAGAATGGGAAAGCGGTGGTTTCTCCTCTTCCCTACTAAACTCATAATATTGTTCCATCAAAGTCGTTTTATGCATTTTTCTTGAGGATTCTCTTGTCGTTTTGAAGGGGACTAAACACGTCTATTTGTCTTTCTATTATATATATATATATATATATATATTGTAATTTTAGTTTTCAATTAAATGATTAGACTCTTTTTAGTTTAAATGATTTAATTGAAATTAACAAAATTCAAACTATATTCATTTCTTTCAATGAGTAATAGATTTCTTTTTTGTCTTTTTCAAAAATTGAATAATTGACATTCTATATTTAAACATTGTAGAAATAAATTAAATTTAGGAAAAAGTGAGAAAAACTAAATCCAAGCAATGACACTTGCTACTGCCCAATTAATACTTTGACTAATCAAATTTAGTCTTGCATGCTTGAAGAATATGAAAAACTTATAATTCTAGGATAACTCCATTCTCTCACCCATACAAAAGTTTATAGGATAAATTTACCCTTAAGTTATATACCATCGACCTAACTAAAATCAAGCTCAGATTTTTTATTTTGTAAGTCACGTTCTTCTTCTCTCCAACAAATTCACTACTGATATCATGTAAAAATGAAGTGGGTCTACTTCCAAAAGTAACATTTAACATTAACAAACATTGTTTAATTTACTTTTCATATATTTAAATGATATGTTATGGATGAAGAGATAAAAGTATTGTCTCATCTCAAATTCATTTTTTTAACTAAGAAAAAGAAAAAACTCAATTTTACCAATTTAAAGAACATTTATATAAAGACTTGGTTAAAAGTTTCTATTAGGACGATTTGTTTGAACTTTGTAAAAAAAAAAAATTTCTCATCACCGACACATAAAGGAAAGGTTTTTTCTATATGTAAACAATATTAATTTTCCTTCCGAGTTACTCCAACGTACGTCAAACTGTGTGCAGAAGGATTTCTGAAAACTTCAAAAATCAAAAGTATTAAAATATCAAATTCAATTTTGTTTTTTAAAAAAACCAACAAAATTATATTTCAATATCAACATTGCTAGATGTTCGTCACTTCATCACATCTATGATTGTGTTCTTTGTTCCTAAATATTTTGATTTAGAAATGGGATGCAAGTCAAATTGTAATATATTTGGTGTAGAACAGGTGTTAAATGGAGAGGAAATACGTTGGGTTGATGAGGTGGGACGGCGAGAAGTTCATGGAATGTTGAATTAAATAATACATAATTAAGAATATAAGATCATGGAATTAAAGAAGGAGGAAAATAGTTTAATGTTGGAGTCAAAGCTAATCAATTTTTAAATGTTATTTATTTAATAACATGAAGTGTAGACATGGTAACAAAATCAATTAAATCCAATTATTGACATGACTCACAAGCTTTAATCTATTAGCCATAAATAACCATATGGTTTTGATTAATTATTGTTGTTAATGTAGAACATAGGATTTGATTGGGATCATTTCCATCATACTTTATAATTAATTACCTACCCAGTTCACATCTTATTTATTTATTTATTCTTTTAATTGATGGACACAATAAACATATTTTAATTTCGACTAGAATAATAGATGTTGTGTATGTGTCATCCACCTAATTAATTAATTAATAAATAAAAGGAACTATTTTGGAACCCATCACTTTTGCTTTTAAATAAGCTATAAACAAAATATAAAAAACAAAAACAAAAAATTTGAAAAGCTCACCTAACGAACCTAAATTATATTTAATAAATAAGTTAAATTATAGGATTTTGAATATATTAACCAAAAAAAAAATGAAAATTAGAAGATCAATTAGCACAAAATTAAAAATTGGAAAATCTTTTTAACACATACTTATTTAAAAGTTTAAATACTATCCGTATAACTCCATTAGTATTAATAATGCGATGTACTACAATACGTTTAGAAAATATCGACATTATTTTAAGAGTATAATTTAATTTAATATCATTAACTAAAAGTAATATACACGTAAAGAGAAAAATATCAAATAATAATCGTATAAACATAATTTTAGGGCATATATTATATCCCACGAAGTTCCAAAAGTTTTAAATTATTAAATTTAGCACTTAGATAATAAATGTATGAAAAGTAATATGGGATATGATTGATGGGAAAGATGATCCATATATATCATATTCTTGAGATGATCATAGGGTTTATGCACTCTTGGCTTTTTGTCACATATTCAATTACTATCATATCATAGCAGCTTTCATTCTATAATAATCTCCTTCGATTTGTTTGCTCATATTTTTGCTTTGCATGTGACATGTCCATTATTTTTCATAACTAGGGCCTTGTAGTGTTGTTATCAACAATTGATTAATTTAAAAGTATTTGTTTCATAATATAATAATAGAAGTTTCATTTTCCAAAAATTATTGTAAGTAAACCTTTCTTGTTACATAAAATGTAGATTTTTCAAGAGAGAGAGAAAAAGGGCTCCAAAAACCCACATCTTAGATCTCTAAAATTGAACCTATATATTAGGAAGAATGTTTCACAATACCAAAATTAAAAAAGAAAAAGGATATCAATCAAATCCAAACAAAATTGATAGATTAGGATAAATAACATCACTGTTGAAAATATTTTATAAAAAATTTAAGATTTTATTTCAAATAACAATTCATAGCTACTAATATAGTTTGATAAGTGTTTATCAATAATGCTCTAATCTTTCCATCTATTTATGTTTTCATTGTGTTGAAGTTAGAAGATAGAAGAGAAGAATTAATTATATATCCTTAAATCTCGTTTGGTTCTTGAGATAACGTAAGATATAAGTAATTATGACAATTAAATTCTTGGTTTAATCTTCCCAGACGACTTTTGTCAAACTCAATTACTATATCAAAACAATATAGCATGAAAAACTCTTTTTTTTTTTCACAGTATACTTGTAGATTTGCATAGTATAAAATTTACACAACAAGATCAATAAATTAACTAGTACTCTAACATTTTATAAACTATGAAAAAATAATCATGCCACACAGTAAAGATTAATACATCTCAGGGGGATAGAATTTCTCATAATATATATGAATGGAATCATCAGAATGTACATTAAAAATCATATTGATATATTCAAAATCACTTGCAAACATACTTTTATTTTTTATTTATGCTAATTCAATCAATTTAATATTTAGTATCACAATTAAATACGATTCATGAACAACGACTGAAAAATCAACGGTAGTCTTTTTCCACTAGAAAAAAGTGTTTTTAACTATTTTAAGAAACAAACTCAAATGTGTTCTCAACAGAAGCTAGGCAGGAAGAGATAAAGAGGTTGGAGAATGAAAAAGAAATAAAAGAAAAGCATGAGAATGTGTGTAATGTCTACTACTTCTTTAAGAGCAAAGGACCAACGTTATCTCCAGTTGCTTTGTTGTGCTTAACATGGCTTCCATCACAAAGAGGAAATGTCCCTGACCTCCAACATCTGCACCCAAACCACATCTCATATATCTTTTAAAGAGGTTCCATTTCAGTCGTTATAGCAATCATGTTTAAAATACTAACAAATATAATACAATGCAGGTGATCAAAATTTATAATTCCTCCCATTTTGCAAAATTAAGCATGTGAGAATGAGGAATAAAAGGAAAAGAATGAGATCAAAAGAACCTGCAATAAGGAGTGAGAGGCTTGGAAAGTTCAGGAACGAGCACAGAGTCCACCACTTTGTCTTCACTCTTTCTGATTGCAGGGTTTATATGTTCGCCGCTGCTGCCACCTTCAGCTCTTACGACAACAGTACGACGTCGTCCATTGTCGTTGAAATTACGAGAGAGAAGATGGGGTCTTGTTGATAGGGAAGAAGAAGGTGAAGAAATGGGTAGAATGGATGCCATAGTATGCAAATAGTAAACTCAGATATGTGGTGAAGTATCGAAATGGAGGGAGGGGGTGATGAACGTGTGGAGACCATACGCTTTTAAACTACAATTGAAACCACATCCTAATTGGTGGATCTTCATTTGACACGTCTCCTTCCCTAAATTTCCTTCACAACACAACCCTATCCCTATTTTTTCTTTTACTATCATTTCTTTTCACACATGTGACTAAGAAATCCAACTTCCCACTTCCAAACTTGATAAAATAAACAAATAAATCAGTCTAGGGTTTAGGGTTTTGAGATTATCATCATCTTCCCCTTTCGCTCCAAGTCTCCATAAATAAGTGTCTAAAATAGATTTGGGATCCTTTGAATACATACTCATATCTTAGTTGTCAAAATTTTCAAAAAAGATTATCTTTGTAGTTTCACAATTTTTCATATATATACATGAGTTGGCTGTCGTGAGTCTTAAAAATGTATTTTTTTAGTCCTTAGGATTTAGTTAATAAGAATAACTCTTTTTTAGTTAATAAGAATATTGGGAAATAATTGATAAGTAATAGTAATTTGAAACAAATCAAAATATTTGAATATAGCAGTGCCCTTTATTGGACTTCATTACATATGCTTGGCCCAAAAGGCTTATAAATCCAAGGTTGGGCCCAAAAGACTTCAACGTCTTCCTATTGGATTTAATTGCTATAACATTAACTCAAAATTCATTTCAAAGTATAAGTATTGTATCAACGTAAAATCACTACAACTTAATACTTCCTTAAATTCTCATCCATGTGAACTAAATCATTATAAGTTGATAGTAATGTACTACAAAAACAATACTTTAAAAGAAATGAACGACGAATATATATTACATGCATTTGTTCACCCGTGAATTTGATATATGAATGATAAATTTCATATATTAGACGTTACTAAAATAAATGCTAAAATAAAAAAGTGGAATAAAAAGCAACAACATATGTACATATACGTACTAGATTAGATTTGCATATTTTAGATTTTCTTTCGGGTTTTTTTTGAAAGAACAAAAAGATTATTTACATTCCAATAATATTTTGTAAATTTTTCTATTTTTATAAATTCTTCTTTTATTCTTTTCTCATCTTAAAAATTGGCCATAAATTAAAATATAAAAACAATATACTTATTATATATATATAGATGACAATACCTTTAGCTCCAAGTAATTTAATTTAAGCAAAATAAAATATAAAAATTTCCCACTAAATTCACATGTGAATTGTAATTAATATTCCTATTATTTTTTTGTCCTTTATTATTAATAATTATTTAATTAAGTACTTATCTCAATAATTGATAATTGACAAGTATGAACCAAAATGTCTTTCACATTTTAAAAATATAATTTTTAGGTCCCATGATAATCATTTGTATTGAACATCGAAAAAAAAATTGAGAGGGAAAAGATTTATTAATTAAAAACTAAAAGGAAAGGTAAAAAAACTAGAAATCCAAATTCTTATCACTAACATAAAAAGTAACTATGGAAAATAAAGATCATAAAAAAAAGTTCTTGCAACGAATTTTCATGAATTTTTTTTATAATAAATAAAGTGTAATGGTTTAAAACGACGAAAGTATTTTAAACATAATAAAATATTTATTATCTATGAATTGATAGATATTGACAAACTATTGTTATCTACGAGTGTTTGTCAATATTTACTACTTTCTATTAAAACATGTAGATAATGACATTTTATTATATTTCTAAACGAGTTTCATATTGTTATGTTTGAAAACGATTCATGAAATAAATAGCTAAAAATATAATTTTAAAAAACGAGTAATTCCTAGTGGTTGAAATTCATTGCGAGAGCGTATCCCTACCAAAGTATATGAATTCGATCAATTAGGATTGGAATTTTTAAAAAATCAACTAATTTCGACCCAAATTAGTTCGATTGTAGTTGGATGGAATAAGATCATTTTTCTTTTTTTCCATTTTTAAAAAGATAATTTTATTAGATAACATTTATAGAAAAACTAATTAAATGTATAATAATTTTTTAAAAGAATTACAAATATATATAACATAATTTATATGTGATATACTTTTACTCATGACATAGTCTATCACTTGATATCTACTATTGATGTGTTCTATTACTGACACGAACTTCAAGAGAATTGAATCTAAATTTTATCATATTTACAAATTCGTTTATGTTGTATCGTATTGATCTAAGATATCTTAGATCAAATTGCTAATATTTCCTCAAAGTTTGTATAATAAAGGGCATTTTCGTACTTTTCAGCTCTCAATTTTTTCTTTTTATATTTTTCGAAGGGAAAACACGTTTTAGCCTTTTTTTTTTTTTTTTTAATCAATTATCCAATAATCATCATTATTATCAAATAATAAAAAATGTTCATATTAAATAATATATATAAAGAGGATTGTTCCCATAATCACATGTTTGATAAAGTTTTAAATTAAAAAGAAAAGTGTGAATCAATATAATATTCTATAGTTTTAGTTCCAAATGAATAACTCATGGATTTGACTATGGTTGCCTTTGCACTCAAAAAATACTTTTATGTGGCAAAATTGTTTTATTTTATTTCAAACAAACCTCCAAAAAAGTAGCTTTCTTTTATATATTTTCTATTCTATTATTTATTTATTTATTATTATTATTTGAAAAAAAAATAACATTTTCTATTTATGTTGGCAATTCTTAGATGTTCAAATTCAAAGTGTGTTGGTTCAATTGATTGATTGCATATTCATTCAATAGGGCAACCAAAAAACATGAAAGTAATTAATTGATTAGCATAGTTGAAAAGTTTATCTCAAAATCAATTCAATTTTTACTTTTACACTTTTTAATATATTTATCAAACTTTATTTGAAGTAAGAGAACATATTTTTAAAGCAATTTTAAAACACAGTGACAAATTTGTTTTCTAATTAGATCGAGGGTAAGTTTATAAAGTCTTAATTTAAGAAAAATGTGTGTTAGAGAGGGTTGGATTAAGAAATGTTTGTGAAATATTTAGTTTATTATACTTTTTTAAAATGGATGTTTCTTTCATAATTAGTATTAGCATGCACATATATGTATTACACAAACCTAAAAAAAATTGATTTGTTTTTACAACACTATAGTCAATCAAATCAAGATAAAGAGAGAGATATATACATTATATTATACTTCGAAACAACGAGGTTAAGAAAGTAAAAAAACTTCTCTATTCTCATCTTACGTTAATTACATTATGTTAAATTATTTTTAATTTAAATATATGGATGATCATGATAGTTCGAAAAATTGAACTATCCAACCAAAATCGACTGAAATCAAAGGTGATTGGTGAGAGATAAAGAGAGATTGAGTGAGTATCGATTTGGAAAAATTCAAATTGATAATCTTTTTATAAATTTTTTAAATTGCAAATCGACTTATTGATTAACCAACGAACGGTTCATACTCTTTACGTGGTTGTGATGAGTTGAAGATAGGTTAAAGTTAAGTGTGTATTTATAAGAAAGAAAGAAAGAGTTAATGAGTAAGAAATTAACGGAATGCATGCATGTCATAAATTTGTTAATTGATCGGAAAAGTTGAAAGTTTGAAGTAAAGAGAGACGTCAGCATGAGGAAATGGTAACGAAAGCAAAGAAAGAGTGACGCAATTCCCACGTGAGAAACATTTATTGATAAATAGTTTCTATGAAGAAAGAAAGAAAAGGACAAAATTAAAAGAAGGATTGGGGGCTTGGGGGTATTTTTCCAAAATGAAATCATGAAAATGAGAAGAGAGAGAGAGAGAGAGAGGTTCACTCCCACCTCCACTACTTCCCTTTGCTTTCCATTTGGTTGACTCAAATTTCTATACAAATTCATATATACAATTTGGATAGAGTTCTTTTTTTCTTTCTTTTTAACCTAAATCATATTAGTTTTATGTATTTAATGCTTTATCGAAGTGTTTAGATAGGTTAAAAGAGTAATAGATCAATACCTTTTGGAGTTTTTGAGTACAATATTAAAGTGGAAGATCAATTAGCAAGCAAAATAGCAAAAATGGAGCTGACTTGAAGAGATAGATGCAAGCACCACGATGCTCACCCTCAGTATGCTCTGCTTGACACCTTTTCGGCCAAAAGCATACATCAAGGTGAAACATGCAGTGCTCCTACATTATTATATTTCCATCCTGACACACAGTGCTGCTAGACGCACCGCTATGTTTCGACAAAATGCCAACTATTTTCTATAAAAATATCCTTCGTTTTTAGGGTTTAAGAGGATAATGGAATTTTGAGTTGGGAGTTGCTTCAGCTTACCCTTAGCATGCAGTTGGGGAAAGCATGTTTCGTTCTAATTCAACTTGGCATGTTTAGCTAATTAGGTCGTAAGAACCATTAGTCGTGGTTCCGATCTCAATTGAGCAAGGCATAAGAGCATTAGTCATTTAAGAGACTTCCGTGAGTATCATGGAATGAGCACTTTCCCGTAGTTCGACTCATACTTGCCCTCTTGTACTATTAATTAGTATATATAGGTTGTCAATTCGAGTGATAGTTACAAATATAACAATTAAATTCAAAGTACATATAAGCGACATTTTAGAAAATTATAAATATAACAAAATTTGTCATAATCTATCAGTGAAAGAAATAGTAAGTATATTGGTATATCATTGATCGATTTTACTATATTTTTATAATTTTTTTTAAATATTGTTATATATTATAAATCCTCAATTTTCCAAAAATGATTGGTTCAATAGTTATGTTTTTACCTCATGTCAGCCATATAGTTTCAAACATTAAAAAAGTAACTTTTTTTTTTATAAAATTAATTAAGAATTTAAAGAAAAAGTAAAAGGAAATACCAAATAATTTCAAAGAAAATAGATTGAATGAAATATAATATTTATTTTAAAAGCTTTTTCAACCAATTCATTAATATTTGATTTGTTTGGTATATTCATTTAATGTTTGAATTTATTTAATCATTTTAGGTCACATCACATATATTATTGTTTCAAACTTAGCAAATTAATCAGTAAACTTCTTATTGACTAAGCCATCGAAAAGAAATTCTTTTAAATTTTTCTTAATCAACTTTCATGTTCTCGTAATCTATCGAAAGAAAGAAAAGAAGAAGAGAGAATAGAAGGAGGGAGCGGGAGAAAGGGAGAAGGAAATGAAATCATAGTCTTTCAATGAATGAAATATAAGAAAGCGACCTCTTAGGCTCTTAGAAGAGTAGCCTTTGCGTGACCTTATTCCCATCCCTATTTTGTGACTCTCTCTTTTTTTCACTTTCTTTTTCTTTTTCTTTTTTTAAGACTCAAATTTATAATTATATATTTATAAATAAATAAATACATTAAATATTTACAAATATACCAAAATTATTTCACTACAATAATAATCTTTGTATTTAAAAATACAAAAAATATGAGATTTGTTTGTATTTATAAATATATATATATATATATAGGAAAAATAAATATTTTTATTAAATGTGTAACAAAAATTAGTTAGGGTTTGAGGAATAGGACAAAGCTACCATATTTTTTTTTCAAACTAACTGCATATTCTATGTGGAGTTTTTCTTTTTCCTATCAAACTACACAAACCTCCCTTATATTAATTGAGTGAATCAATTTTGTTTTTTCTCGCTTTAATGTGATAGAACTAAAAAAATTTATACATATGACTATGTTTATAGATATACAAGTTTAATCGATTACTTTTTTTTCTTTAAATAAGAAAATTTTTATAGATTTATAAAATATTGAGTTAAGTTAACAATTCAAAACTCAAAACAAAATTAACGTGAAAGTAATATTATTAGTAGGTAGGTAAGAGTACTTGTCTTCATCTAACAAAGGAAAAAAAGAGAAGAGATATAAACTTTTTAAAGGTTAAGTTACCATTAACCCTTCATTTTCCCAACTAATTAAAATTTACTTTTTTGATGTAAGAAGGAAATTAAGGGAGGTTGAGTTATTTAGGGTTCTTTTTGTTGTCTCTCTCACACACATGTATAGCACATGCCACAAAGACCAGGGTGGGGGGGTATATGAGAAAGTAAATCACTCCACTTTAGAGGTATATAAAGGTGGGTGAAGTGGGTGCTTTTTGGGGTCACACTTAGAACTTGAGAGAGTTTTTCAACTTAAGGCTCTCTCTATATACTTTTGGAGTTTGTAAAAGTGATGGGAAGGCAACCTTGTTGTGACAAACTTGGTGTCAAGAAAGGCCCATGGACTGCTGAAGAAGACAAGAAGCTTGTCACTTTCATCCTCACCTATGGCCATTGTTGTTGGAGGGCTGTTCCCAAGCTCGCCGGCCTCCGACGTTGTGGCAAAAGTTGTCGTCTTCGATGGACTAACTATCTTCGTCCTGACTTGAAACGTGGCCTCCTTGATGAAACTGAAGAACAACTCGTCATTGATCTCCATGCTCATCTTGGTAACAGGTAATTCTCCTATGGTTTAATTTGCTAGGTGTGTGGGCTTTTGTTGTGGGATCTTGGAGAGGAGAGGAAGGATAGAGTGTTTAGAAATATAGAGCGAGACACTAGTTAGTATAATAAGCTTTAGTTCTCGAAGAGATTGCATGTTTCTCGATATAATTACTCTCGAACCAACACTGCACTTCTTTGCTTAAATATCAAATAATTTCATTTATGTTCACAGTTTACTATCTTGTTCGTTTATTCGTTTCGTTTCTAAGGACTGTTTTTGTTGTTTTAGGTGGTCAAAGATTGCGGCGAGATTACCAGGAAGAACCGACAACGAAATAAAGAATCACTGGAACACCCACATCAAGAAGAAGCTAATAAAGATGGGGATAGATCCAGCAACACACCAACCTCTGAAAAAGCAACAAACAGAGAGCAGCAGCCAAGGAAGCTCAACTGATTCCTCAGTAGCCATAACTACTCCATTATCAGAAGCAAATAGCACTACAAAAGAACAGCCATTAAGCAGCCATATTTGGATGGAAGCTCTTGAAGATGAATCATGGTGGAATTTCCCAACATGGGGAAGTGAAATCTACAGTGATTTTGGATTATATTCTTCAGAGGATAGCTTGAATCGGTTGTTGGATTACTACAAAGAGCTTGGAGATGAGGATTTTGAGTTGAGTTCTTTGGGGGACTTTAACAAACATTTGGTGAGCATTGCAGAAAAAAACTGATGAAAATATTTCAACATTTCACTTGATCAGTTCATACTCATCTAATTAATCTAATTAAATCATAAAGATTATTGGGAAATTAAGAGATTGTTATTTGTTTAGAAAATGTTTAAGAACTTATTTAATTTCTTCTTCTTTTTCTTTTTTCTGAGATTTGGATTGATGTTAACAATATGGTTGGATATGTGTAAATGTAAATAGAAGAATCCTTCAATGAAATTAATGAATAATACAAAGGGCATTGATAATAATAGTGAAAAAAAAAAATGAAGAGTCAATTCAAATTTGATAAGACTATTCATTCAATAAATTAGGTGGTTTTTTCTTGTTTCTTGTTTTTCAATTCTTTATTTGATTTGATTTTGATGTTTAAATTTGTTTGGTATAACTTTCAACTTTACTATTTAATATGTCGTAGAACTTTAACGTTCGTGTTAGTGTGTTCTTAAATTTTTCTACGTTCAATTTTGTATCTAACATTTTTAATTATTTTTAATTTTTGAAAATTTTGATTAGATACAAAATTATAGTCAAAGAAATGAGAATTTAGAAGCATATTAGTTAGATATAAAGAAAGATTTCTAATTTATTTTCAATTTTAATTTTTGTGTATCAAAGTCTTATTCAACATTTTCAGTTTAAAAATCAGTGGTGGAATAATATTTAGTATATACAAAAATCAATATTATTTTTAGGAAAAAATACTCATTTCATTTATTAGTGTAAATCTTGTTTAATGGTATTTACATCACTTTCATTTAGAGAGTTTGATAGCAATTTTGTTTAGAAAAATTGCATTAGATGACAAAAAAATAGTTTATAACACTTATTTTTTGCATATTGTAAATTTGACAAATCAGATAGTAATCTGCTTTTAAATTTGCTATTTTTGCATTTTTTAAAATGTAAGTGACATAGGCTCTATTATCATAAATTATTTTACTATTTTTGCAGACTTTTCTAGATAAGTTTTTTATTTTAAAAACAATTAAAAAAAGAAATTGTGGTAGATTGAAAAAAATAAATAAATTATTTACAAAGTATAGCAAAAAAAATTAAAATGAGTGGTAGAAAAGTTATATGGATTTTGCTATATTATATAAATACTTTTAATATTTTGTTATTTTTCCAAATCTCTCCTCAAAATAACTTTTTAAATTATTTTTTAATAAAAAAATAGTATCATGTCGGCTTGAAATATGACACAATTAAACAAAAGAAAAATAGGAAAAACAAATGGTGTTACAAAACCATCTAAACTTAAACGTGAACCCTAAAATCAAACCTGTATTGAGAAGGTAAAATGGGGAGTGTGACATGAGTTGATGAGGGTGTACAGCGAGGTTATGAAATCTTAAATCCGTGTTATAATAGTTTGTGCCCCAAACAATAAGTGAGTTTAGATAACACTACAACCCATTATAAATCGGGCTCAAACAGCAAAAGAAAAATATTTATTTTTAATAATATATTAAAGACAAAATTATAAATTTAAATTCGGTCAAGTTATAAATCATCACATATTTTTGTTTAAAGATAGGTTAAATGCAAAATGAAAAGTAAAACAACTTTGAAACTTTTTAAAGTTGTAATTATGTTAACCCTACATCGACATTTTTATTCACCAATTATTATTATTATTATTTATGGAAGAGGTTGAGGGTTCACAAATTATATACTTTTGCTCGGGACATAATTTCCCCTAAATTGACAAGTTTGATTATATGTCAATTTCGTAAAGATGGAAAGAAGAAAGACTGAGAGAGTTGAACACATTGCATTATTTCAACCATGATGTGTGTGTGTGCTGTGTGTGTATATAAATAAACATACCTAAATTTACGTCATTGATTTGTTTAATTAAAAAATAAAATATGAAAGATAAAAAAATAAATAAAACAAAGAAATTGTTGAGTCTTTTGAAAAGACTGAATTTACCAAAGAAGCAAAATAAATATTTTTTCCATCGCTCTTTTTTTCTCCTACTTTGAGGTATCTTTAGATGTGGAATTAATTCATGAAATCTCAATCTTCGCAAGAGACTGAAACCAATAAAGACATATATATATATATATATATATATATATATATATATATATATATATATATATATTTATATATTTTGTGATACTTAATCCCAGAAATTGATTATCAACTGTCCATTGGATACAAAACAAAAATGTACCTAGTTCAATTTACTAACTGCTTCAAGAAAAATACACATGAAAACCACATGCCTCTCCAATTTAAACTAAGAAATATCAAATATATATCTACATTTACACAATTCTGAAAATGGAATAAGATCATTTTAATTTACATTCTTACAAAAGAGAGAGAGAGAGAGAGAGAGAGAGAAAGGAAAAACTATATAAATGTGTGGGCTCATGACAATAATAGTATAAAAAAAAGGGTTAAAAGCCTCACTAGAGCTGAGCTATATGCAATAAAACAAAATAAGTTAAAAAGTTTGTGGGAAGTTTTTCTTCGGTTCTTACCAATTGTTGGTTTGATGAAAATATAGCTTCAAGGAACGGATGGTTTTGATACATCTGGCGAATTTTGACTGCTCTTCACAACCAAATCGTAATTGATGGAAGCCAGTTGTGATAAATTCTACAAAACAATGAAGTTGCTGCATCATAAACATACACACACACATATATAATCAAATCATAGAATTAATTTTAATTTATACCCAAATTTCTTTTGGCTTTTGGTCCATTTTCAAGTTAGTACCTTTCAACTAACAAGACCTTATAAAAGTTTGTCATTTAGTTTGAGATATATAAAAAGGTAATGTGAAAATACAACGAATGATCAGTTTCTTGCTGCCTCAAAAGAAAGTTAACTTACAAAAGTAAATCAATATGTGAGAGCATAACTTAAAAAATGATAAATAGTTAAAAGAAAAAGAACTTGAAAGTCAAAACTAAAACTATAGTAAAGGAAAATTATTGAAACACAAAATTAAATTAAGCAGTCAAAGACAAGAGAAGCGAAGCATGTAAACGTTTAAAGGAATTCAAAGAAAGGTTTACGTGAAATTAAACAACTAGAATCACATAATATGCGAGGGGAAAAAAACCAAAGGGTTCACTACAGCAACTTGATGCACTTGGGTCTTTGACCCTTTTTTTTAATTGAAAAAAATATTGATTAAAAAAAAAAAAGCCTACAAAAACAATCGTCCAAATGGAGCCAAACAGGGACTAACCAAACAAACAAGAACCTATTGGATAAAAGAGGAAAATCATGAATTCAACAAACAAATAATTGGAAAGTGGAATTTTTATGGACGTGGAGTAAAAGAGAAATGAACTATTACAACAACTGAATTTCTGAAAAAACATTTGGATTCATTTGATTATTATTCTCTGCTATTTCTGGGCATTCTAAAAGATTTATTTATTCATCGTTTGTTTGTTTTTTTTAACAAAACATTCTAAAAGTTTATATTACCTTGTGAAGTGCACTTCCAATATTAGTGAGAATGTTGGTTTTTTTTTACAAAAACACAATTCTTCTCTTCACTAGTTTGAATGAAATATACCGTGCAAATATCTTTCATGTAAAAAAGAGAAGTTCTAGTCCAAGCACGCCTTACCTTGAAAGAGAAATTGCTGAACGAGTACTTCACAGAAAGGGCTGATGTACAGAAGTCAGTCAAACTACCACACTCGTCTCCCTGTATCACAATGACATTCCAATCAATCAAAATGACGGATATAATAATCTCAGGGTCCTAAGGGCTTTACATAGATTTAAAAGAGAAGAAAAAAAAGAGTGTGCATCCACTTTCAATTTAAATATTGCAATGCGTCGTAGATTTAAAGCTATTTGTCAGTACTTTGAGCATGCTATTGCAACACTTGATCAGACTAAAAGCTATAGTCACGTCATACAACAGACAGTATATCTTCCACCTTGAACATCCGCTTTTGTTTCAGTACCGATAGGGTAGTTCTAATTTGTGTTTACTTTAAATCAAATAGGACTGATGGAAAGAGGGAGAGAAGTATGATTAAGAGATTCATACGGCCATGAAATGTGTATCTTCTAATTTTTAACTGTTGATCCAGGGATTTCAAGTGGGCAAGTATCATTGGTCAAACATGACATTTTCACATCCATGCATATTTATTACACGATCCTGGTTTCTGCCGAACAAAGATGGGGATTTTTATCTTAGAACATGAGATCTATTGGTGATAGATAGCCTAAGCCATGCTATTACTCATATGCTTTATTGAGACGTTGTAGTAATTCTTATCTATGGTTCTTCCAATAGATAAATACTAGATAGAGGGCAACAGAAATTATTTCGTTTGTTGAGAGCATATATTCAGGGCAGGCAAACTATTATATGCAAACTTACGTCTTCATCTTGTAGGTTACTAAATGAACTACTGCTGCAAGTATCAGTCAAATCATGATCATCAAAATCACTTCCACCATTAAAATCCTCATCTTCTGGATTCCATATATAACGGCTCATGAAATAACTTGTATCCTGTGGCTCTGCTGATGGTATAAACATGGCCTGTAGTAAAAAATAAGAACTTCCTTTCAGGTTCATAAATTTAACAACCACTTGTTTGGTGCAAAAATGATGAATACCTTCTGCCTTTCAAGGGTTTCCCAGTTAACATCTTTGAAGAAAGGATGCTCTTTCACCTGACAGAAGAAAACGGTTCCAATCTGTCATTTCATTTCATAGATCATAATTATGTAGCAAAACAACTGTTTTTTTTCAAGAAATTGCACATTACCTCCCTGGCTCCAGTAGCTCCCAGTCTTTGAACTGCATTGTCAGTCAGCAATCTGAAAGATAGTGCATGAGCATTCATAGACAACATAATCTAGGCACTCTAATCGTTCTTGAAAACACACTTTCTTTCATCAATTTACAGAAAATGGTAGATAGATTGTGGTACTTGGTTCAAATAGAAGTTGATACTCTATGTTAATCACCTAAATCTTAATTAACAGCTACAATCAATCCCAAATTCAGGCTTGACACTACCATAACTGATTGTCCAATGTCAAAGACCTTGGATAAAAAAAACATGGTAAAAACCTCAGCTAAGTAATCCTAGGTCAATTCTGATATGATCCGTTGAGTCAAATCCACCTCATTAGCTAATAGTACAAAAACAATATGATGTAAGAAGTTTATGTACATATACATATATATTAGGGGATGAAATCGTATTGTGCCTGATTCAGGACCAAATCTTACTTGAACTTTGACTAGGGGTAAATCAGTTGAGTTTACTACATCTTGGCTCATATCTACTCCAACATGTCGACAAAAAAATAAATATTAACAAAAAAATAATTCATTGATTTTATTTAGTACAAAAGGGGTCCATAAATACGACTCAAATTAGTTTTGATATGAAATAAATAAATTGCATTTTATATCATGGTCAAAGGAGCAAGTTCAACCATTTTCTTGGAGGATCCTAAGATTTATTTGATCTAGTAAACTATCCTATGTCTGAATATGTGTAAAATCAAACCTCCTTAGATGGGATTATCTCCCTCAGGTTGTCCTTTTGTGCATGCTGAAGATCAGGTTCATGTTTTACTTACTTCACTGTCCACATTCATATCATTGCAGGAGAACCTTTTTCAATCAATTTAATATGAGCTGGGTTTTCGGTGAGGTTTAAAAGCCAATTATTCACCATCTCCTTTGTGGTGTGTCTCTTACCAGGAAAAGAAAGGTTGAATTAAGACTTCCAAAGAAATTCCTTCCGTATTTGGTTGGAAAGAAATCAAAAAATATTTTAAGATAAATTCCTAGATTGGGTTAGATATTTTTAATTCAACAAGATCAAAGCTTCCCGTTACCATTCCTTAAGTTTTTTATAACTACCATCAGAATGATATTTGTAATAATCGCCGGGATAACTCTTAATCTCTATCTTTAGCTTTCCCTCCTTTCTACACTTCGAAGACTTTGAATTCTGGAACTCTCTCTTAGGTTTTCATTCATTGATGAAAGTTTTTGTTTCTTGTTATAAAAATAAAAGCGCCAAAATCAAACAACCATTTGAGACGGCAAGGAAACTCGAAGTGGTAAATGTTGCTAAGTTTCTACGAATCTTACTTGTCAATCAAATCGTGGGCTTCATAACTCATCTCGTCAGGCACCCTGGGCCATGGTATGTCTCTGTTAATGATATTATCAAAAATTTGCTGCAATCAAATAATAACTCATTTGGTCAATCAAAGGTTGGGCAGTTATCCAATGTAAACCAATGAAACAAAAGCTACAAAGCCCTGTATTAAATTTTCACAACCCAATCGCACCGCGCATATATGCTATCAAATAGAGCACTTAATATTTTGTGTATTATTTCTGCTTCTCTTAGAAGCCCTGATTTAAATAGAAAAAAATATATATTAACTCAGAAAATAAATTACGCATTCAAAAAGATGATCAGCCTCATACAATGCATGCGCCGATCATTACATAGTTAAGAATACTAGTAGCAGATTCAACCTGTGGATTCTCTTCATTGAACGGCGGTATTCCTACAAGCATCTCAAAAAGAATTACTCCAACAGACCACCAATCCGCAGTTACACCTGCAGGAGACAAGTTGAAAAAATAATAACATAATAAGGCTTCGTTTAGAATAATTGACAATAGTTCTTGTAAGAAGGATACTACGCCCCTATTAGTTACAGACCATGTCCCATGCCCAGAAGTATCTCAGGAGCCAAATAATCTGGAGTACCGACTACTGACTGCTTTTGTCTGTGTTCTCTTTTTGGCAAAGATGCTGGTCCATTGTCTCCAAGTGAGTCAGGTCCACTGATTGATGGACCTGAGAAATCATCTGTACTATTGATAAGACCAATCTTGGAGAGCCCAAAGTCTGTCAACTGTAACAAAAAAGGAGAAGAGGTTTCTAAGAGGTAACAAGCAAAAACAATTGCTATGTTTCTCAAGAAGTTTAAAAGGAGTAAACGAATTTTTACAAAAATGCATGTACATGGAGGAGGGAGGTGAGGCATTCCAAAATGAACGCTTGAAAAGAGAATTTACTCAATATGTCACATCAAAACCAGTTTAAGTATCAGGCATTTCCTACCTTGACTACCAAACAAAAGAATTTATTCAAACATTCCACTTCCACATATGCCTGAAGATAATTGTTATGGCAGTGTTGTTCTTACTGCACACCCGTACATTACAGAAATAATATCCTTTTTCCTTTTTAGTTAATTTTCATCTACAATAGACTCCTGATCTTTCTCATTCCTTCACAATCTACAAAACCTATAGTAACATAACAAAAAAATTGTACATATAATACAAACACAAACCCAACAATATATTCCCAGAAACCAAAAAAATAAGGAAAAAAAAGAAGGAAAGTATTATAAAGAAGTATGAAATTAGACATTCTGTTTACTGTCAAATTTTTATCTACGCAGGCGATACTTCAGACCAACTTTTTTTGTTTTAATACTAAAAGTATATTAATTGGAGGAGTAGAATTAGAAAAGAAAGAGGGAGAAATGAGACCTTAACGCATCCAAAACCTGTAGGAGCTTACACAAAAAGTTAAGCTAATATCTTTAATAGAAAAAGGATAAATACGATACTACCAAGCGGAAGCCAAAAATAAAAATACTCCCACATATCGTCAAAGCTTCAATTGATCATTGTAAAAAATCCTACAATCCCTCTCATTCCACGGCACTCATATCTTTTGCCATTTTCTTAAAACATTCCTTCAGCTTAATTGAAGGACACATAGAGAAAATTTTGCAGCAGCTACAAGCTAGATTGCAGTTGAAAAACAGATGATTTTAATTCTCACGCCTTGATTATTTCTACAAAATGCACCACTTTGAAAGCACAGGTCTAGGGGAATCTTCTAAGTGACGTATCTACCGACATTCTAAGGACCAAAGACCTCTGTAACCTCGTCTTCAAAATGGCTGTAGCGAGAGATCTATTGGGAAGGTAACATAGGTTCTAGAGGAAATAATAAGAACAAACGAATGAAATGAAGCAAATAAGATATAATATTATTGATAACTGACCTAAGTGACCATTAAATAATTAACACTGCCATCTAAGAGGATCTTGTTATCCCTATGGACAGCTCCCCCAACGATTCATGTTGCCCACAAGGACAAACAGCAGATATAAATGTCAGAAATCGTGGCCTTGGCCTAAGGATTTACCCTAATTTCCTTTCCTTTCTTATCACAAGCTTTGTCTATTTATTGTCCCTTTTGTATCTTTTGTTCATATGAGAAATCAATAAGAAAGTCACACCGTGGTTTTTCTCTTGGTACTTAGGTTTCCTCAGTTTACGAATTGCCATCGTTTCACGCATTGCTGCCCTTTGATTCTTTACTAGAGCCGCACATTTGTGGTACCAGATCGATAAACTCCATAATAAATCAGGGTTTGAAGTTGGAAAATCTTCGGCACAATCCAAACCAACCGACTTGCCGATGTATTCCAAGAACTCGGTAACTTCACTCCCTACTTTGTCCTCAAATTATATAACTAGTTCTTTAGCACCATCTACAGGTGTATATCCAGGGGAGACGCTGAATGGAAATAACTACTTTTCTTAGTCTCAATCGGTAAAAATGTTTCTTGAGGGACGTCACACCAATTCAGTTTTCTGACAGGGGAGACTCTTCGGCCCCCACCCGGTGATGTCCAAGAACATCTCTAGAGAGAGGAGGACTCTTTTATTTGGTCCTTGTTGATTAATAGTATGAAACCACAAATTGGCAAGTCTGGCTTTATCACAACTGCGAAGAATCTATGGGACACTACTCAGAAACTCTATTTGAAGGGTCAGAACACCTCTATTTGAAGCAAGGAACTTTGCATGTAACCTCCTACTTCAATAAACTCGATCTACTCCAACAAGAGATAGACCTGTGCAGAGAGACAGTATGGGATACTCCGAATGATGGCATATAGTATGCAAAGGTACTAGGTCCTGCACAAAACACCCCATTTGTAACTAAGTTTCCTATGATTCTCCACAGTTTAGACCTTCATAGCCAACCTTGACTCTACCGTCATACCTAAAAATACCTAAAATTTGGAGAGGATAATTTTAAAACTATAACATAAACACAATTACTTGCCTAAGATTCAACTTCAATATATAAGAATTTAACTGCTGCTAGCCCTTCACACTCTTGCCATAAAAACTAAGAGCAGGGAAATAATGAAGTTACATAATATTAAAAGAGAAATTAAAACTAAAGCCTTCACACCTTAATGTGACCATCTTGACCGATCAATAAGTTATCTGGCTTTAAGTCTCTGTGAATCACATTTAAGGAGTGCAAATACTCCAAAGCTAGAACCTGAAAAGTATCAAGACATGCATTAACTAGTCGGTTTTCTGATGACGACGATAATCATGATGAGTAGTAGTAATGAATTTATTTTTAAAAAACTCGTTTCTCTACAAGCATGATATGACAGATTTCTAGTGTAGGAAAATGAAGGGGAGAAGAAAAAGTAGCAGCATTTTCTTACAATTTCAGCGATATAAATACGAGCCATATCTTCGTCTAAGCACCCTAGGTTTCTCAGTAAGGAATAAATATCACCACCATTTAAGTACTCCATGACCAGATACAGATTTTCCCTACATGTGAAAGAGTAGAAAAAGCGGACCTGTTCATGATCACATTCACAAAAATGAGAAATTAACATTCACATACAATTCTTCCTAAGAAAGAAATTAATTGTTGAACCAACTAACCACAAAAGGGTTGCGAACTGAGATAAGAATGTTGCGTTCAGCCAAAATACTTTCAACTGCATTCTTGCGAATCATATCAGCCTTCTTTAAAACCTGATTTATCATACAGACAGATTATTTACGTTAAAAGTACAACAAAAATAAGACCCTACATTTAATAAATTTGATATAGTTTTAACTGTGATTCTAAATCATTCTCCATTGACTTTAACTGCATAGTTACTTGGTTCAATATCTATTTCAACATGTGCAAAGAGACAAAAGAAACAAAAGAAAAAATGTATATGCTATCAGGTCGGATGTATGATCAAACATCAATACAATGTCTTAAAAGAAAAAAAAAAGGGTGATAGCATAGATAATTTCGTTACTGACTAGTATGGAAGCTGATCTTAAAAATATAACAGTTTATCTGTAGATAAGAAACATAATATATATATATATATATATATATTTATTTATATAACAGTTTGTAGACTCAAATAAATCATTTAACAAGATGATAACTTGAAACAATTACAAGTAGGTACAACAAAGTAGATACTGCAGTAAGAAATATCACGACTCCTTTGAGTTTACAGTTAACTATTTTCTAAGAAACAAATTATACGAGCGTACTGTATGTTTAACTTGTCACATATAAAATGCAAGTGAAGTCACGATAAGTAAAAATAGAACATGTTGAGCAGATTAAAAGAAACATCAGAAAAGCAATTTCAATGTCTATGAAAACCAATATTAAAAAACACAACTAAACAGACAGCTCAAACTATGCTCATAATAGCCTAGTCTGGCATTGTATGGAAACCATTATAGCACTAATATCAGCATGTAAATCATCACGTTAGCCATGTAAGTGTGATATTTGTGATATTTATTACAGAATTTTTGAATGAAGTTGTGTATATTCCTTTCTTCATTTGTGATCCATCTAAAAGTTGTTAGAACACTGACCTTTATTGCAAACAAGTCTCCAGTTGCTCTTTTTCTGGCAAGAAAAACTCGGCCATATGCCCCTCTACTAATTGGCTTAATTATTTCAAAATCTGCAATAGATGTACGATCTTTTGAGCATTTGTTGACAGGACTTGCACGCAAACTACGGACAGTATCATCTTCCACTGGACTCTCTTCATCAACCATGCCATGTGAAGATTCTAATTTATCATCTTCAATTTGCCCACAAAGATGTACATATTTTTCCCTGTAAATACAGAAATATCAGGATGTGGCCAGAGAAATAGATGTGAGTAATATTGATTACTAAAGGTAAAAAAATAAAAAATGCAGAGCAGTTCATACTAATGCAAGAATAAGATAAACAAGCCTACTGACAGATTTGTATTTTTCCACAAATAATGTCTTGTACAGCAATTGAAATTTAAAATAAGTAAGTCAACTCACTGCAATAGCTTCTCTATGCGCCTTCCAAAAGTCTCCACAACAAGGGCATCCACCTTCCTATCCTGGATTGCATATTTAAGGTCCTCTAATCGATCAAGCATAGACTCCAATGCACCATAACCAGAGTCGTTAACATTTGCAATGGAACGAACAATATCCAATAATTTGAAAATCTGTTATTTCATGTAGATGTTATTTGAGACATTTAACAGGAATGGGTTCTTGGAAAATTTACAAACTAAGAAAGACTAAAAGTAGTTCTGCATATTTCATGCAAAATTCCACATCAGTAAGGTGGAAGGATAATGAGGTAATGATAAGAAGTGGCATTCACTATGTATGCCAAACCACAGAACGTAATTTATAGCACAATCTTTGTATAGAGGTTAGAGATATACCATGCATTTATGGATTTTCAACATCCAATTAAACAAGTGATAGAAATCCCTCAACAGTACCTTGAAAGCTCAACAGAGTCAATGGACAAATAGGATATAGGGAAAACACTACCTGCTGATAATTTTCAAGTTCAGATATTGCTTTTCGCCCATGCAACAACAATTCAATCTGGCTGGATCTGGGGGTTAAAAGAGGTGATCTTGGTGTAAGAGTTCCAGCTGAAGTTGATTTCGTACTGTAATCTGGTGTGAAAATAAATTGCCGATTGAATGATGAATCAGGAAAAATATCCTGACTTTCTATAAAGGAGTTGCTGCCAGTAACAGGAAGGGAATCAAGCAGATCTTCAGAGTTTCGACATGACGAATTTACTCCTCTGGATGACAGCTCAACAAAAACCTCTTCTTGCATACTTGATGTAGAAACCTTAATGGTATCAAAATTTCCGCAGGAAGTATCACTACTTCTTGGTGTACTTTTAGGCGTCCAAGACTCTAGTATCTTTTCAAGAGCTGTAGCAACCCGGTCGAGGCGCTCATTCACTGTTAAACCTTTCAAATCACACCTATCAGCAATTGTACATATTCGAGAATGTTCCTCAACATGAATGGTCGGAATCTCAACCTCACAAATCCGACAAATCATTAAATTTTCAAAAGTGGCATTTTGATGATAACCCCATATTCCCCAAGATAGTTTTTGTTCTTTAGGAGGTGCTTCCAAATGCGCAACATGATTAGATGGGGTATCTAATTGGTTGTTGCTCCCAGTTTTAGCTTCATTTTCATGCAACAGTTCAAGTTTATCCCTGGAAGGTGTTCCAGTAGAGTCAGCGTCTTTCCGGTTCTTCTCAGCAGCTGACGGTAGCTTTTTCCAGGATGCCATCCTCATACTTGTAGATGAATCAACACTTAAAGCAGAGCCCAGCTCAACATTTCCAGCACTATTGATAAAATTTTGACCTAAATCTTGCTTCACAATGTGACTGGCTTGATCCTTAGCAACCAAATTTAGCTGCTGCCGAATTTCTTCTTTCACAATCAATGGATCACCAAAGTTAAGTTGTTCGAGCTGCCTAATTTTCTCTGGATAAATTCCTAGATCACTGAGTTGATGAAAACCCAGAATGTGGTCATCTTCATAACCACTCTCCTTTCGGAACTGAATCAGCCGAGTACATCGTGTCAGGATGAAGAGTATACGGGTGTGGGCTTGCTTAAGAACCCCTAATGACAGCTCCTGCCGCCGGTCATCTAGACTTTGGACAATCCCTTCTCCTTCCGCCCAGAAATCTGCAGGTGATATTGTTGCACATTTCCGGGACATCACCAGTAAGTCCTCTAAACCCTTTCTTAGTTCAGGCTGAGAGTGGTCTGTCTTGTCAAGTAAATCTACGAGATCTCCAGCAAAAATGCCCAGTTCGTTATTAACATCATCCTTCAATCTGTCAAATTTTTCTCTGATAGCCACCATGATTTCCTGAAAATTAAAGCAAGCAAGAAGTAAGCTCATTCAACATAGCTGGAGAGACAGAACAGCCATTAGCACAAAGGAGAACTAGAAGGAAGAACATACTTCCAAATGTCCAAGTGCTCGAGGTTTCCAAAGTGGAAAAGGGCGAACTCCCTTGGAATTGAGCTCGTGAGAGAAGCTTTTGATATCCGGGGTTCTCTTCCTTCTTCCACTAGTAACACGCAATATGGCACGAAACCGTGGAGACTGAATTTCCTTTCCAAAGGCTACATGATTACCCTACACAATAACAGCCATTGATGAAGTACAAGTTCCGTTCCTAATCTATTTCATGATTCGTACGGATTTTATGACGCCCAAAATCACATACAGATACAATAAGAGAGAAACAGAACCAAACGTATATCGTTACCTCAAAATCATGATTCACAGATGGCGGATGTCTGAACGATTTCGATTGACTCCACAGAACTCTTTTCCCTAACGAAATAATAATAAATTTCACAAAACAAATAGTCATCCACGGATTAAACAATCGCAGTCCTCAAACTTACATATCCACGCACCAAAACAGAGCCTAAAGAAGAAACAAAACATACATATATTAATCAACCTACATTCTACATTCGACATACCTAGTTCAGTGGAGGAAACTTTTGGCTCAGAATTGGTCCCCTCGGTGACATTATTTCTGGAATTATCTCCCAAATTGGAAGGCGTGCCAACAGCAGAGGTCCGTAGCGGCAAAGGAGCAGACCTCGTCCGAATGTGATTCAATCCAAGAGATGATGCCATAATGATGCAGGAATCGTCAGGTTGAAGAGGAAATTCCTCGGTAAGGTCATGTTCAAGATCGGAATCGGAATCGGCATCGGAATCGGAATCGGAGTCTCCAGCGTTGGATTTGGAATCGCGGCGAACAGGGATGGGAGGGATCTTGCGGAGCTTTCCGGCGGAGGGAGAGGGATCATGATCGGAGGGAAATGATTCGGACATAGAGGAGGAGAGAATGGGGGAGTTTTCCGGTGACGGTTTGTTGAGGATTGAGAAAATAGGGAAATGGGAGAGGAGAGTGATCGAGTGTGTGTGAGAGAGAGAGGAAATTTCGCGGGAAGGAGAAGGCGTGGGATTGTGACACGTGGAATAGTATAAAGCAATTCGGTTAAGATTTTGTGACCTTTTTTCTATTGTTATTATTAGTTTTTTTAAATAAAAAAAAAAAAACAGAAATTGATTTTCAGTTTAAACGTGCTTCCCGCTAAGTGACGGAAACCCGCGTGTGGTTGTATTCTTTGTTGCCTTCCTTTCTTCACCCATTTATCCAAAATAAAACCCAATAGGATCAAATATTATACAAATCCAAATATAATTATTCTATAACTTTAGTGTTTATTTTATGGTATATATTAGATCTGATGCACACAACCAATTCAAATCCATCCAATTATTTGTTTTGATTATTCGGTATAAAATTGAATTATCGATTTTCATTTAAAAAAACTTTTGCTCGGATCGGTTTTTATTAAAAAAAAACCAACCAAAACTAAACCCAATCGGATATAAGTACACCTTTATGAATAAACTCTAAGATCTTGCTATTTTATTTTAGAAAATACTAAATATATATATATCAAATTTTAATGGAAGATGTTAAAAAATGGTAAAATATTAAAAATATTTATAAAATATACTAGAGCTAAAATTTGGCTACATTCTTTTGTTCTGTGTTATTTATAAAAAATAAATTTATAAAGAAATAAACCTAATTTTAATTTTAAAATAGCCAAAAGAGTCCACTCAAAATAAAAGTATAAATAACAGTAAAATTTTAGAAGGAAAAAAAAGTATCAAAGAGGGTCTATCAATTATAGGATACTAATAATTATAAAATTTGGTTGTATTAATAAATATTTTTAACGGTTTTACTATTTAAAATAAAATTGTTTGTTTATCAATTTAACAAAGAATTAAGTTTTTGTTTTTATAATTACATATATTTTGCCACATGGCATCATTAAATCGTACCACGTGGCTGGCTGGAAAAGCACCAGATTTGTTCGTAAGAAAAAAGAATGAATCCGCGCCACAATTTTCAACGGAAAAATCCCAACAAGCCTTCACCTTCCTTCCACAAACACTCGCACAATCCGCATCTTCTTCTTCTCCATTTCCATGTCCATCTTCAATTTTTCCCCTTCTTGTTTTTCCTGCTTCTCTCCTCCACCTCCTCCCCGTCGTCGTTCTTCTCATTTTCCTGTCACAACTCATTCTTCTCCAAACCCCATCACCGGACCCCTCGCTGTTCTTTGGTTCAAACATGACCTTAGAATCCACGATCACCCTGCGCTCCATGCCGCCTCCTCCCAATTCTCCTCTCTTATCCCTCTTTACATCTTCGATTCCCGCATTCTTTCACGTAACCTCTCTCTCTAACTATGGATTTATTAAATAGCAATGTAGATACTGTTTGAATGTCTTGAATCTGTTGCGGCCTAGAGATGTCATTGTTTTGTATTGTGTAACATTCTCTCTAATAGAAGTGTTTAGTGTGACTTCTAGCTATTGTACCACGTAAATTGTGCTGATTCTCTCTTCTTCTTTTTTTTTTTTTATGTATGACAAATTCGTATCAGATACAAATGTCATCACATGATGAGTCAAGTTTAATGTATATGTAGGGTTTTCTGATCAAATGCTTGAGATTCTTCTTCTTGCATTGGAATCCCTCAGGCATTCTCTCAGGGATCGGGGTTTGGATTTGTTGATCAAGTTTGGAGATGCGGAATCTATACTTCGTGAGCTTGTTGTTCAGGTGAGATGACGGTCCATTTTTCTAGGGTTCATAATCGTGATTTGGGGCTTAATTTAAGGATGATTTCTCAAGAACCATTTGTGTAATTTGTGTTTTTATTTTTTGAATTCAATTTCAAGGTTTTGAACAGGTTAAAGCTACCCATGTTTTTGCTGAGGAAGAAGTTGAGCATGAGTTGTGTTTGTTGATGGATGATGTATCTCAGACCTTGTCCACTTTGATTCGGAGTCCTGATCTAACAATTTGGAGGACGCCATTTTATGATATAAAGGTCTTTCCATTTTTCTCCAATCATCTCCTTTGCTGCTTTTCACTTGTTGATCTTTATCCATTAGTGCTGTATTTATCAGAGCGTTGAGTCTTTGCCTGAATCATACGATGAGTTTAGGAAGCTTCAACTTCCTGTAACTTGTCCACTTTCTTCTCCAACATTACCTTGCTTGGAAATGGAATTGGACTGGGGTACGTTTTTTTTATTTATTTTGGAGAACGAGAATAGCATTCATGATAAAGAATCTTTCATTTGTATGATAAGTTGTTATAAAATCATTAGGTACCATGCCCACATTTGATGCCTTGAAGGAATTTATGAATAGTACTCGATTGAATGAACCGAGTGATGAATGGTATTCAATCAAGAATACAACAGCTGAAACTATGGTTCGGGCAAAATTTTCGAAGAGAGGAAACAATGAAAACAATCCCAGTTCGAGAGAATCCAGGACAGAGAGAATGGGGAATTCAATTTTTTCTACACAAAGAGGAAAGAACTTCATGATGGGAGGTACAGAAGGTGTGTTGAATGCTTTAGCTGCGTACATAAGATACAACGAGGGAACGTCTCGAGATGATTGGCAAGCGTAGGTGTTCGTATTTCTCTCTTTTTCCTATCCACTATCTATCTAGGAAAGAAGGTTGAAAAAAGAAGACAGAGAAATTAAGCTCAGATTCTTATCTAAGTGCTAAGGGATTTGCAACCATTTTATTTCTTTCCTTTCTCTTATTGATATCTTTTGTTGGCCCATCTTTCCACGACAATTGATTCAAATCTGTAAATTTGCAAACCTTATTTATCACAGCTGAGAACTAAAGCACAGAGCATTCTTGTTCTTGTTCTGTTCTCATTTCCATTTTATAATGAAAAAGAAAATCTTGAAGCATCCATGTTTATTTTAACTAAATAGCCCACTGAGATCTACGTTTTATGCAGATTACATGAAATGGTACGCAATTCTGAAAGTCGAGATGGAGCTTCCTTTATCAAACTCTTTGGTCCTGCCATTCATCTGGGAATAATTTCTAAAAGGAAAGCGCATTATGAGGCCATCAAGTATGAAAAGGAAAGAAATGCTGGGTTTCTATCTCCTTTTGGATACTCTGCACGCAGTGTTGCTGCAGCAGTTGATGCTGTTCTTTCCTCAGAGGTACCTCATTTTGTTCAAAATTTCTATATGTACTTCTGTTTGATTGGTTGGTTCTAAAAATTGGCCTAACCGAATGAAGTTTTACATCTATAGATGAATTAGAATATAAAAGTATCGTTAGTTTCTCATTTGATTTTCACAACACAGTGGTATTGGCTTATGGGTCTGAAGAGCAAAGGAAGACGATTGGGAAGTTATTCTTATCGGAATTGGAGATGGAATGGCTTTCTTGTTCAGGTTGGTTTCATGAAATGAGAAAAGAAGATAAAAGCTTTTGAGAATTCAGTATCTTTGTTATCCTTTGAACTTTTGATTGCTTGCGACTTTGTGCTTGTCAATGGTTCTTAAAGAAAAAAAAAGTTGTTTGGTTGGTCTATTCTCTGCAAAGCTCTGACGATATATGCAATGTCCACATCCCTCAAGAAAGGCCCCTTTTTCAGTATACAGTTGTTGGATGTGACGGCCCTGCCACTCTTTTGGTCCATGGTTTTGGTGCTTTTTTGGAACATTACCGAGACAATATACATGGCATTGCTGAAGGTGGAAAGCAAGTTTGGGCTGTAACAATGTTGGGATTTGGGAGGTCAGAAAAGCCAAACATAGTGTATAGTGAAGAAATGTGGGCTGAATTTGTTAGAGATTTTATTGTTGAAGTTGTGGGAAGACCAGTGCATCTTGTTGGAAATTCAATTGGTGGTATGTATAAACCTACTGGATTTGTTTTTCAAACTCTCAAAACTTCTTTCTTATAACACTATCGAGGAAGTTTGCTTGCTTGCTTTTCAGGTTATATTGTTGCCATTGTCGCTTGTCTTTGGCCCGCTTTGGTCAAATCCATTGTCCTCATCAATAGTGCTGGCAGTGTAATTCCAGGATATCTTTATTTGCCATTGAAAAAGGTGTTTTTTTAATATTACTATTTTCATTTTTGCCAATTAACATTCACTAGTTATGTGCATTAGTATGTTAATGCGATTGTGTATCAAGGCCACATAGGCAGGTGAGTGGATATTACAACATAAATTGGAGCCTTATTGCTCGATTTTTCTTACAAGAAACATAAATTATTCTTTACAGAGTTCTGAAGCCCATTTTTCTTGTTAGGTAGAATCATCTTTAATTAATATATTAGAAACCTAGACTTTGATTTGAAGTCGTCTCAATTTGAAATATTTCAAACTTAGCTATGCTAGCTCTAGCTTTATTCTCATTTTATATTTTCTAGTTTGAGAGTAGAAGATAGAGTTTGAATGGTACAAAATCTTTGAAAGAATGTTCTTGTACGCAATTGGAATCAGAGAGAAAATTGTGTAATTGTAATAATTTTTACTTTTAATTTCATGGACCATAGTTTTTTTTTCTCCCGTCTTGGAGCTTTCCACATAAATTCCTATGCATTCATAGTTTTGCTGTTTTCTTTTAATTTCTCAGTTTTTTTTATTCCATGATGACGTTGGGGGCTTTTCCAACAGAATTAATAATTGCAATGAGTTAATTAGTTATTTCTTAGAACAATAGGTTCTAAAATAGGCATTTTGAAAGTTGTAAATGAAAATAAAAGAAAAGGTGTCAACAATAGCAAAGGTAACCTAAATAATAGCAGATAAAGCTCTAGTCTAAATAATAGTAAAATTTTCCCATAAAGAAGTATGTTGCAGCATGAACTAGATCTACTGGAATAAGCTTGTATGTATTATCAATCTCGAATTCATATATTTGATTCTCACTCCTAAAAAAAATCATGATGCATATTATATTTACTAAGTTACATATTTGTCAAACCCGATTCCTAACTTTCACTTATTGTTGTATTGAAATATAGGATAGACAGGTTTCTATTGCTGCATGGTTGGGCGCTCGACTCCTTCTATCTTATTTAAGAGTGAAAACCAAGGACATACTGAAGAATTGCTATCCTACTGTATGTGAACTCATTCTCCAATCTTTTACTATTTCCTTGTATTTTATTATATATATATATTAAATCATCGATTCACCCAAAAGCTTAAGCTGATGGTTGAAAGCAAATTTAATTATATATTACCAACAATATATATGTTATAGAACTTAAAGAAGTTTCCAACATTACTTTGCTGTGCAGAGAACGGATAGAGCTGACGATTGGCTTATCAATGAGATGCTAAGAGCTGTATCCTTTTCGCTAAGTTTTTGTTTTTATGTATAGAAATTATATCAGTTTTACTTTTCATTACATGTTATATAAGTTTTGGCATCAAATATCACCTTAACAGATTATAAAAAGTCCAAGGATCCTGGTGGCCTGGTGCTTCTAGAAAGTATTTTCAGCTTTGATCTTACGGTTCCACTGAATTATCTGTTGGAAGGATTGGAGGGAAGGGTTCTTATTATCCAGGTAAGACAATGGCTTTTACCCTATTACTTTTGCAATTTTTCTTACAAATTTAAAAATAACTATATTCAGTTCCAAAATAGAAAACAATTCAATAGAGAAGGAAAACCCTACCCATAAAATTTGTAATTTGTATTTCACAGGGAATGAAAGATCCTATCTACAACTCCAAGTCTCTACTGGGGATGCTTAAAGATCATTGTGTTCGGGTTACAATCAAGGAATTGGATGCTGGTATGTGGAGAAAATCAGTTTGATGAATAGAGACGAAGAATATATGTTTTAATATTCACGTTTTCCCCATTCCAACTTTGATTTCTTATATATTATCACCTTTTTCAGGGCATTGCCCACATGATGAGCTACCAGAAGAAGTGAACTCTATACTGTGTGAATGGATAGTGGGAATAGAAAGTACATAGGAGGACTATAGGAGTCATGGAAGTTCTTTCCCCTTTTTTCGAGCGGTTTTTTTACTTATATTAATGTTCTCTCATGACATGTAATTTATTTGTAGTTTGCTAGACATAAATTATGTAATAGAAGAATTCGAGATTTGTTTCAAATTCATTTAGTTATTTTGTAAATGTCAAAGTCAAAATTAAAGTAAATCTTGACAACTAATAAAACATAAGAGTGTGGTGAGTGAGGGCATGTGCACAAGATCAATCAAAGTAAAATCTAGAACTAGTCATTATATTGATCAAAACCTTAAATTATATAGTAAATCAATTTAAGCCATAAGTTGGAATTTCATTTTAAAATCAAAATATATTTCCAATAAAATGTCTTCAAAAACAAAAACGACTGAAAATGGCAAAATGATAACATTCGATGGAAATAGAATAAAAGAAGAGCAAAATGGCAAAATGCGTAATACAAATCGAAGCATTGGCTATCAAAATAAATCTAACTATTAAAGTAATAATCTAAGCCAACACATTAAACCAAATGGATATGAAAAGACCATCCACATTAAACATAAGGGATATAAAAGCAGAATACAGATCATCGAATTATATTCTAACTTTTCATCTAAGTAAAAAAAAACTCCAAAACGAAATGACAGGAGACAAAAATTTTGCTCTCGAAATTAGTTATGAACTTCAAAATTATGACAAAAATGGATAACGCATTAACCTTAACATTTGAGATTGAAACAGGGCAGGCACACAGAGTACATAGAACTCTAGATAACTACGAAGTGGATTTAAGAACTTCAGAAATATGGGACACATCAATCGGCAATTGTGACTTCAACCTCAACACCAGGTTCGATGGTGATCGAGGTGATCTGCTTAACAACGTCAGCAGAGCTAAAGAGGTCGATGACTCGCTTGTGGACACGAAGTTCAAATCTGTCCCATGTGTTGGTACCTGGAACATAAAGTAATAAGATCCTTAACCAATTTTCTGATGAATATTAATGTGAATATGAATAATAAACTAAAAATTCTGTAGGGAAACTCGTCACAGTACGAATCCAAAGACAATTTTCTATACTTGAAGAGTCAAACAATGATTCAGTTTTGACCCTACTTTGATAATAAAGACGAATTCATGGAGCAGAATCACCAAAGCTACCCATCCAAAGTTAAGTATGAATAGCAATGAACCGGTCTAAGAGTTGTACACACGGAGGAGGGATACGAAGATAACAGGATTAAAAACACTAAGACACTAGGTGTGAAGATCAACATATCATCAATGATATTTGACATGATGCATGATGCATGAATATTTGACTAGAAACACCAATGATATTCGCAGATGCCTGCAAATATATAAATACAAATGGATGATGGGGAAAGAGAGATATGGGGGAAAAATCAGTTGAGGGATTGATCCAGGGTAGCAATTACTAACAATCAGATGGAGGATTCCATAACCAGGTTTGCAGTTAATCTTAAAATAAGGCATTGATTCAAAAGTACCTTCACCGCAGGGAGATTTCCTTGTGGTGATGTTCAGGACTTTAGTTGGCATCCTCACAGGTCCTTTGACCCTCAGTCTCTTATCTTTGGCACCCCGAACCAAATCAGCACAAACTGTTGGTTTAAAAAACAAAGTAAACCATAAGAATTGAACTGAAGGCACCAACAAATAAATGTTCAATTATTTGTAGAAACACAGAAATTAAGGGCAAGAAAAATTGTTGTTGTGTAAAGTCAAAGCCCCCCATGGATGCTCTAAGTTCATTTCAGCAATAACTAACAAGTTAAAAATCGAGAAGAACATGAACAGTGAAAAAGCCAACGATTTACAAACGACAACAGCAGTCACAAAGCAAGTGAGGAAGAATCAATACATTTCAGAAACAATTTACAAAAGAAAAAAGCAAAACCAAGAGACAAACAACATATGAGTTCAAATGCAATATTAGCTCTAAAAAAATCCAATTTGCTTCAAAAGAGAGATATAAGGAGATACCCTTTTCAAGGTTCTTCACATTCTTGGAGGAAAGAGTGATCCTAATCTTGTGGATCTGCTCTTGTGCGTCCTCCAAACCAGGCTTCGTAGGCTTCATTGCTGCATACGCCATGTTTGCTTACTTACTACCTGAAAACAAAAAATCCAACACTAAGAGAATCAGATGCAAGAAGAATACGGGAAACACCACACCATGAAAAGGGGGAAGGAAGTGGTGGAGAAGATTACCGGAGCGAAGGGCGGCTACGGCTGAGCAGCTAGGTTTTTATGGAAGATTATAAGAGGAGGGTAGGGTTTTTGTATTAATATTGGACTTAGAGGCCCGAATGCTAAATCGGGCCAAAATCCCTTTGTATTTTTCTCTCTTTTTTTTTTCTTTCTTGTGTATGAAAATTAAATTAGAAGGGATTTTTCTTTTTCCTTTCTGTGAAAAATAAATAACATTACTTTATATTAAATATCCCTCTTAAAAATATTTTCTTTGTTAAATTAACACGTCTCAATTTTAATTTTATTATTATATATCAATATCCAATTTTCAATTTTACTTGTTAATTCATATTTCCTATTTCATTTATATTATTTTCTTATTAACAATTTTATATATATAGTATATATAAAATCTTAGAAACTTTTTCCTTTTTTTTTTTTGTTTTAGGTTAAATTCGTCTTTAATTTTTTTTTGTAATATAATAATTATGGAAGACTTATTTTATTCCCACTTATGCAAATTGTGAAAAGTTGGAGTAAATGTTTTTTCATTTACATTTTATAAATTAATTAAAAGTTAAATATCTTCCATTAATTCTAATTAACGATACAATTTTAATAAGGAAAAGTTGAAAAGTTTTGTTAACATTTTTAGAAAGGGCTTCATTTATTTATTTTTTTCTACCAACATTATTTTTTATTAGTATATTGTTGAAATTAGTTTTTATTTCCTCACAGTTTTTTTTTCAAAAGTTGAGTATTTAGTATGTGAATATGAAAACTCCTTTGAAAAATACTGAATATACATAATTAAAGTGACAGTAAATATGCAAATATACAGTTAATTCATTGACACCCCTAACTCGGCTAGCTAGCTATGCATACTAAGGAAAAATAAACCCTTATTTATTACTTATTTTATTCTTGATTTTAAATAACGTAGGAAATAGAAGATGATGGAGAAGCTAACATTTTTAATTTTTATGAATATATATTTCTTTTTCAATTTAATACATTTTTTTTTCTAATTTCATTATAAGGTTTTTCATTCATATTTTGATGGAAATTTTGTTATTTAAATACAAAAAACAATGTAACTAATTGCTAAATTAAATTAATTGTTTTTAGTTGTATTAAAATAATGGTTAAATCCTATGATACTCTACATTTTACTTTTATAATGTTTAATTAATTTATTTATTATTCTCTTCCCATCTAAAAAAACTCACTTTATTAATTAATTCTCTTATTAAAACTTATATTTTTCTTATTCATTTTTTTCATCTTTCTCTAAACCTTTTATCTCACAAATATTCACATTCCTTCTCTCTATCTCTCAACCTTTCAATTTCTTCCCCTTTAAAATCTTTTAATATAAGTCACAAAAAAAAAAAAAAAAAAAAAAAAAACTAACATGTGAGAAAAAAATCAAACGATCATTCTTATATTTTTTTTTTTTGTTGTATTTATTTATTTATATATATAAATATATTTGCATTGGTGTGTATATTCCTTCCTAGATGTTTAAGTCATATAATCTTAACAGTTTTTCTTCCATATGCTAATGATCTAAAACTTGAAATCGCAAAAACTTTTAAACGACGTATTAATGATTTTTGTCCTCCAAAAAGCATTTTTTTATCTTATTTTAAGTTTAATAGTATTATTTAATATTTATATGATAGAAGTTAATAGTTTTGTTATTTTGTAATTTATTTTAAAATGTTGTTATATGGTTGATAGATAATTTGGATTGGTTGGGTTAGGAGTATATAATTACTATATGATTACACAAATTTGAATAAGGAATGTAAAGATGATCTAAGTTCTAACCATTTCCTTTTAATTGAGTGAAAAAGAGAAAAGGTTGGATAATCCAAAGGGACATTGAAAGAAAGAGTGTTAGGGTTTTAAACACAGAGGTAGTGAAGAAGAAGAATTAAGGAATTAGGGTTTTAGACAGAATGACAATGGGACTAAGGCCTTACACCCAGAGAACTGGCAATGGCTTGGGATCGCCTTCTTTCGACGTTGATCAAGGCGAGGTTCTCATGCACGTATTGCCGGCTGTCGGCATCGTATTCGATAATCGGCCTCCCGAGTTCCCCGGCACTCTCTACATCTCCTCCAGGTATCTTCCGCTTCATTTCGTTCCATACTCTCTGTTTTAGTGTAAGAAAATTTCGAGAATTAGGACCCCTTTTGTGTGGGGAGCTTCTATTTTATTGTTTTTTTTTTTAAATAAAAAAGAAGTTGATATTTTGTTAAGCGAGTGGAGAGGGTGTGTTGTGCTCTTCTTTTATAAACGAAGGCCGTTTCTGAATCTTTGGATGAATAGTGTGCTGAATTTGGTAATGAAATGATCGATTGTGGGAATTTGGTGCGAGTATGAGAAAGAAAATGGTTGTGGGTTGAGTTAAGAGGATTGGGAGTACTCTTGAGCTAAAGGAGATTAAGACAAAGGGGGAAATTAAGAATGAACACTGAAAAATTCCTAGAAGGGAAAATGCCGTGGGAAGTGTTGATTGCAGTCGAAACAGGGGGGAAAGAGGTACATTCCTTTGATGTCATTGTTTTTTAAGGCTCAAAAAAGTACGATTTCTTATCTATCTTGTTTGATGTGTTTCCATTCTCGGTGAGAGGTCTTCATTTTCTACATGTGCCTTTTCCTGAACAGTCGACATGATAGTGTCTTCTTTTTCAATGATTTGTTGGTTATCTCTTTAGATTTAATGTTAGAGTTTGCAGGTGGTTACTGTGTAGGCTTGCAATTGGGAAATTAGGATAGAAAGGACATCTGCAAATGTAGAGTGTGCCGGGACTTCTAAGTTCTCTTTAAGCTCTTTTGTAGTCACGATATACCTTTTTTAAGTTAATGCCAATTAAATGGATTTTTTGTCATAATACTTAATTGTAGGTGTGGGAGGTTATTAGGTTTAATGTATCTTTTGTGTTTCCCTTCCTTCGTTAGCTTTTGTAACCATCAGCTCCGCGTTGTCTAATTCTTTTATGGTTGTAAGCCCTTCTTGATGTTAGTTTTGGGATTCGCTTTCTGGGATTGTTTGAGTTTGGTCTAATTCTTTTTGGGTTAGAGTCCCATATTAACGCTAGTTTTGAGATTCTTTGTTTGGGTTGTTTTTTGTATGTTCTTGGACGTACTTCATTTTCGTCAGTATGAAAGCTCAGTTTCTAACTATATATATGTATTAATTGTCTATTTTTTAATTGAACACGTCCTACAAAAAAAGAAAAAAAAAACTAATTGACCAACTTGCTGACTCATTGAGAACCTGATCATGTTTGTAGGCAAGTGGTTTGGTTGAGTGATGTGATCATGGCAAAAGGTTATGCAGTTGATTTTCTGTCCATGTCATTGCATGCAGTTTCAACAGACCCAGAGGCCTATACATCTCCTTGTTTGTATGTTCAGGTATTTACTTGTGCAGTTTTACATTATTCTCATTAATGTTGTATCGTTAAACAGATTCATTAGCAAAAAAGAGTAAGGATTGAGAGATGTGAATTCAAATTACTTGCTGTCTTATCCATAAAAAAGTTCCAGACATAGTAGAGGTAGGGTTGATGAGGAACAGTTGTAGATATCAAGGAGATAAGTTTCACGAGGGTGATGTGACCATGAAGATGCAAGATCCAAACTCGAATTTGAATCAGTATAATCAGCTTTTACAATCCAGTTGTTGAGGCAGATAGGGGTTTCTTCATTTTGCTGTATTAATGGAAACCAATGAGGTGGGATTGTGGCAGTTTTCTTGGAGGAATAAGTTTGGGACTTGGGGTTAGTTTGCCTTTGTGATTCATGGGTAGAACAGTATGTTTAGTGTGCTGTTGGGATTCAAGTTGGAATTGGATAGATGAAAAAAAGAAATATCTATTTTTTCATTAGTGTACCTGATTTTTCTTTGGAGAAACTATTGGATCCTTCACACTTTGAGGACAAGGTGTGTTTTAATGGTTGGTTAATCTGAGCCCATCGGGCTTCAGGAAAATGTTACAGGCAGTTTAGTAATCAACTAAAAAGTTTGTTAGTAGGGGCCAAAAGGTGGTCACAATTGGATAGGTGGGTGAGGAGCATGAAAGCAAGCAATATCTATTTGTTTGGGCTTGGACATTCAGGAGAGGTGTATATACTTAGATTAGGAAGCAAGGCTCCAAGTCAAAATATCTTCTGTATGGTAGAAGGAGACTTAGATAACCTTCTATAATTAGCTAGTCATAACTTGGTACCATAGTTTAGCAAGGTCGGCTTATTAATTATAGGAGTGTGGGACTTGGTCTCCCTTGAAAAGTGGAGACTGGAAACTTTGTTTATAGTTTGTAACTATAAGTGTGGGAGAACACTAACTTGTGAAAGCATCCCATTCTTCGCAAACTCACTCTCTCTTGTGTAAACTAAACGAGGTAGAACACGATGGCAAAGCATTCATCCATTCCACCCTCAAGTGTCGGACACATCCGAGGTCATGCAGTCACAATAGTTCCTTTCTTAGCCTCCCTGAATAGGAACTAGGAGCCACCTTTCCTTGGTATAGACCAGCCTGAACAACATTACAAGGAATTTATAGGCATCATATCTGGTTGCACATGTACTCTACCCCCGTCCCCGTCTATGATCTCACATGCAAGCAACTAGCGTCAATATATCAAACAAATCAATCTCATTTGGGATCAGGCTCTTGTTCTTGACAATCACTTTTTTTAAGGCGTGTAATCTACGCACATTCACATAGATCCACCCCATGTCCTATGAGATAGAATTGGGGCCTTGTGGAGCTTTGGACGCCTTGGTCAATCCAACATCTGTCCAAATGCTGTCGAAGTTCAACCAACTCCCATGGAGACACAAGATATTGTACTTTGGATGGGGGCTCGACCCCAAGTTCAAGATCTATCTTATGGTCGATGTTGTTGAAACCGAAGGGAGAAAGAGTTTTAGATAACTTTAGAGGCATTACATCATCATTATCCCGAAGAACTCTGGCCACAACTTTGGGCACTTCCACAAACTTAACTAGATTAATCTCATTCAAGGTGGCAAGGTGGGACTAGGAAACGTTTCTACATAGATTTTTCTTTTAAAAATTTTGGACGTTAAATTTCCATGTTTGTATACTTTGAAGGACTATTATACACATATATTTTTAAAAGATAACTAAAGATCACATGCCCTAAAACCCGTCTATGACCTACTTTTTCAGAAATGAACATGTCACCATGTTCATAACATGTTAAATCTATGCCCCATGTACGTGCCCATGCTTCTTATGATGCATGTTTATCATACTTGCTTGTATACATTCCAACTTTTTGAGAAATCCATGAGAAACATTTGATAAAAAATAGTTGTTTCCTATCTAGCAGTGTAATTAAAGCTTGCATAAAATTCTTGCTCAACTATCTGCTTGTAGGCACTGTTTTTTTCTGGTCCTTTATATTTTTTTAATAACATTTGCCAAAAGCTTTTATTTCGCCTGCATTTCCTTTGCTGATTGTGTTTGAAGATTGATACCGGGGATGATGAAGAGTTAGAGAATTCAGATTCAGAATGTCATGGTGAAGAGTCTGAGAATTTTGACTTAGCTGCAGTTAGAGAGATGAGGCTTGTACCTTCGAATCCTAACGAATGTATGTCTCTCCTCTTTTTTGATTGATTGTGAAATGTTATTGGAGTGTAGAATAATCTTTACTTTTTTATTATTATTTTTTTGCTATAGTAGAAACTCTGTTCGAGATATTCTGTCAGTGTGCTGAGCTTAATCCTGAACCAACTGGAGGTTAGTTCACTTTCATAATTGACCTCGGTTTCTATTTTCATACAACTAGTTGGTTTTTTTGGTATGAACTACCTGCTTCCTTCAGATGAAGAAGAAGAAGAGCACAACTGGTTTTTTGGTGCCGATCAGTTGGAACAGATGCCAGGTATGTAATCAATTAGATTGTGTGATTCTTCTGAAGAACCACTTGTTACAGATGATATAAAATTCATCTTCTGTAATATTTAGGACTTTCAGTAGCAGGAGATGACGAAGAACAATTCTCCTCTATTCCACCAAGTTCGATCGGCCACTCAAATGGAGATCATGATCAACTAGCTCGCACAGTGCTTCAGGTATGTTCATAAACGCATATCCCATCTACTAAAGTCTTCATTAGCAAACTCAATGAACATATTTTTTATTTTTGTTTTTGGCCTTTTTTCTTTCTATTGGTTTTCTGAGTGCTTTTGTTGCGTAATGTTTAGCTTCAAATCAATGATCGACGTTTTGAGGACGCAGATGAGATGGAACCTGAAAACAATGGTAAGCATTGTTAGAGCTTGTACCTTAAGAATCAGACTGTTCTGTTGTAAAACTAAACCCCTGCTGTATATGCAATTTTTGCGATCCGCATCAGTCAGATTAAATTTTAGGCACTTAGTTTTCCTTTGTAGTTTCTACTGCCTTGCTTAATTGACTTGCTAGAATTTGGATTCTTAAATCATCATACTAAAGTGAGTTTGGATTTATGCTGTGTTTGGTTTTCCATATTTTAAAGAGTAGTTTGATAACTTGTTTTGTATCTTCACTTTCTGAAATGGTTATAAATTGTAGGGTTGTAAGTGAATTAAGAAAAAGATGTTCATGTTTAATCTTCTCTTTCCCCTCTTCTTTTGTACCATTATAAATTACCCGTCTTTCCTTAGTTTGTAACCCTAAGTGTTGCTTGTAACGTATATTTCCTTGGTACATATTTCTTAAAAAAAAAAAGAAAAAAAAGTTAAAAATCAACGTTTATCATCTAAAATTTCACCTAAGTAATACTTAGGGGATGTTTAAGGTAAGAGGCGGTAAATACTGTAACAAATAATAAAAGAAAAATGGTAGACGTAGCAAATTGTAAATATTAGCAAATGGAGGTTTTGATGTAGTGTTAAAACTATAGTTAACTTTAGAGATTGTAGAAATGTTTGGTGAACGTTTGGGGCAAGAATTATACTAAGACTATATTTGTTGCAGTAAATAATATTATTTTGTAGTATTTACTATAAAATAGAATAATCTACCTCCAAATAAAAAATTATGATTATGGTTTCGATTCCACCTTCCTCAAATCTATCTCTACCATCCATTCATCTTTTATTTACCATGAACACACTAATTTCAGTAACTTTAATTTATGCACCATTCAACAATTGGTCTAAATTATTAAAGGGTTAACTTAGATTACTAACCTAACCCGCAAAAATCTTAGAAAAACATATCTCAATGTGACACGAGAATACTTCTTTGAAAATTTCAACAACCATCTAAGTTTGAAATGCAAATGGATGAAATTAAACTTAGGATCAAAATGGACCTAAATTGACAAGTTTTGGTTTAACAATTATTTTCTGTTCCATTTTTATGATGGTATTTATACAAGAACTCCTATATGTTTTCTTTTTTGACGCATTTTTTAGATTTAAGGGTAAGTTATTTTATATCGAGAGTTCGAACCATCTTACATAGACTAATTTCATGGAACAATGTTTGAGAATTAACTCATAAGTAGGTGGTTATTATGATTTAAACTCATGACCTATTAACTATTATTGAAATTATACCTCCTTTTTAATGGTTAATTCTTGGTTTCATTTAAAAAGAATAGATGCATTATGCTCCTAATTTTTTAAAATGTATATTTTCAATCTCTTGATTTTTAAAAATAGATTCAAAATTAGAAGTATTTTTTATTCTCTTTTTTTAAAAAAATATATTATTAATAATATTTAAATTTTAAAAATAAGTTTTTATAAAATATAACAAACCGACAAAATATTTCTAAACAATTTTAAAAACGAAAAATGGTCACTTGCATGCGTAATATATTTGTGTACTAAGATCATTTAGATTTGACTATGCATGATTTTTTTTCAAAATTCTTTAATACACAATCGTTTAGATTTGACTATACATCGCTTATGATATATTTTTTTAAATTCTTTAGTACAATGTCTTTTTCATTATTTGTTACACCATTGTTTAGATTAAAAATATATAAGAAGAAAATAAGAAAGACTATAGAAAAGAAAAAGATGGAAAAACAACAAACCTCGAACGTTAAAGAAAGAAAAAAGTGTGTTCATGACATTTTTTTTTAATTTTGTTAAACGGATAAAGTTAACCAGATATTTTTAAAATTAGCAAAATAAATTAAAATATTTAAGAGCTATTAACAAAATTTTAGATTGTATCAATGATAGACTTCTATCGCCATAAAATATCAATAACTATGAGTGATATAATTTGCTATAGTTCGTAAATATTTTATAAAATTTGCTATTTTTGAAAATTATGGTCTAAAAATTATTTTCCTAAATTTGAATAGGAGAAGATAAATTTAATAGGTATATATATATTAAAAAAAAAAGTAAAAAGAAATAAAGAAATAAGTTAGTTAATTGTTTATGTTTTGAAAATGAAAATTGGAAAAAAGGTTTTGAGTTAAACCCTCTGTTCCATAAGTGTCCAAATTTTATAAAACCTAATCTCACTTCCTTCCTTCCGCCCTCGCACTTCACCATCTTTCTCCCGTCGCCGTCGCCGCCTCCGCCTCCATCTCAGTTTCATTCTTCTCAAAGGTTAGTTCGAAGTATGGTTTCCAAATATTCTACCAAGTTGTTGACTATTTGTGTCGCCTCATTTTGTAAATCTCACCAATTTCAGAAAGCTGAAATTGCTATTAAAGATGCCATTCGTTTAGGAGTTGTTCCCGACATACTAACTTACAATATTTTGATTAATGGGTATTGCCAATTTAGCGACATGGATGCTGCTTATTCTGTCTTTCATAAAATGAGGGACGCTGGCATTACTCCAAATGTGTTTATTTATACTTCTTTGATGGCTGCTGCATCCAGAAATTCTTCATTAGAACAATGCCTTAATCTGTTTCATGAAATGCTTCAATTAGGTATCACTCCTGATGTATGGAGTTACACCACTTTGACCCACTGTTTCCTTAAAGTAGGAAAGCCAGATGAAGCTAATAGCATTTTTTTGGATTTTATACTTAAAGACCACTCCCCTAATCCTGCTACGTTTGATGTGATGATTTTCGGCTTTTGCAGTTGTGGATATACAAGTAATGCTATTACGTTGTTTAGAAATTTGCAGAGCCATGGACTTGTTCCTAAATTTGTTACATATGACATTCTTCTTACTGGACTTTGCAAGGCGGCTAGGTTGAATGTCTCTGTAAGTATGTTCAACGAGGCTATGAGTATGTTCAATGAGGCCATCGATTCAGGTTTTGAGCCCGATTCTACTACATACATTGCGTTGATGAAATGTTGCTTCAAATTTAGAGAGTATCAACATGGATTCGAGATATTCTTTGAAATGAAAAACAAGGGCCTTGCTTTTAATGGTTTTGGTTACTACACTGCTATTGGTGCTTTACTTCGGTTAGGTAGGCTTGAAGAGGCAAAATTTTTTATGGTAGAGATGATAAAGAATGGAGTGGTATTTAATTTAGTTTTTTATAACACAGTTGTTAATTTGTACTGTAAACATGGTAAATTGGAGGCTGCACATAAGATGTTGGATAAGATAGAGTCACGGGGATTACAATGCAACGATTACACACATGCTATAATCACTGATGGGTTATGTAAGGTTGGCAATTTTGAGGGGGCTCGACGACATTTGAATTATATCTATCCAACAGGTTTTACTAATTCAAACGTGGTAGCCTCGAGTTGTCTAATTGATAGGTTATGTAAGGCTGGACAAATTGACCAAGCAATGCAACTGTTTGAATTAATGGAAACAAAGGATCCTTATGTCTACACCTCTCTGATGCACAATCTTTGCAAGGCAAGGAGATTCCTTTGTGCATCAAAGTTATTGCTTGACTGCTTAAGAAGTGGCATCAGTGTTTTTCGGTCCACACAATGTGCAGTTATCTTCGGTCTTTGTTCTTTTGGATTTACAAGTGAAGCAAGGAAGCTCAAACCTTTCATTCATTTATCATAAATAGAGATTTCAATAGGAGGAGGTAGCCGCAACAAAGAAATGTTTATTTCCAATGGAAAGCAGAAGGAATCCAAGCGACATGAAACAAGGTAGATACCAAATATCTCTCTTATACATGGAACAAGCACAGGGAACAAAATTATTGAGTGTCACTTTTCTACGGTTAGTCATTTTTCTCGTGCCCCCTTTCGTGATTGATCATAGGGATATTCTTTGTAATTTAACGTTTTCCCTTACTGTCTAGCCTCGCACGGAAAAGGGATCAATTTTTTCTTTAAAAAGAATATTTTAAAATATTTCTGTAATATATATCTATACTATGTATATAAAGTGGCTATATGAACAATTTCCCTCCCCCCTAATTTCTCCCTTTTATAGTTCATTTTGTTGCTTACTATTTGGTTTTATAGTAAGCGTCTTATTAGTTTTTTTGTTTTGTTTTATAATTAATTATGGTTTTTTTAATAAATAACTATTAAACATTTCAACCCACGTTTACGTCCTTCTTGGTTCCACTTGCCATGAATTTTTCTTTTATTCGTTTTCTTTTGTATATCAGTAATCGTTTCCAATATTTTAGGACACCATTGATTGTGAATTTTTTTTAAAGATGTATTAATTAGAAGTTAAAAGTGACTGATTTTTCCAAAAAAGAATAAAAATAATCTTCTACACCAAAATGCATATTTAGGATCTCTATAATTAGAGATTTCAATAGGAGGAGGTTGTGCCAGCACAGAAATGCTTATTTACAATGGGAAGCAGAAAGAGTCCAGACGACATGAAACAAGGTACATACTGAATATCTCTCTCACATTCTTACCATTGTTGTTGAGTGCAATGATTTTTTTTTTGATTTTTTTTTTTTTTTTTTTTTGTGATGTTTAAAATTTTATTATAACATATAGATTTCAAAGTATTTCTCTCTAATCTTGTTTTAATTTAGTTTATATTGTTTGTACTTTGAATAACAAATTCAGTTCTTGTAATTTAGAGATGGTTTATAAATTTCAGTTTCCTTAATTTTACAAATTTAGTTCTGACCCATGTTTACCACAAATTGACATAAGAGAAGTTTGTGTAAACATTGGTTCAATTGCTTTTATTTCTTCATACAACTCCCTTGGAACTAAGGGAGAAGATATTCTTCATGTGTTAAAAAAGAAGAATGTTATTCTAAGAAAAATAAATTAAAAGTTTATTCTTTAAGAAAAAAGAAAACAAAAGAAAATGAAATGTTCAACCAGTAGGCCATGGTAGGATAGTGTTAATTCAATTTCACTTTTCCGTTTTGCCATCATAGAAAATGTAAACGTTTTTGGAATAAATATTCGTGTCTTTTCATATGATTACAATTCATAATTTTCTTGACTTGCAACAGAAGCAGGGGCAAAACAGAAGTATTATAAAAATATGACATGTTCGCAGCACGGTTTTGCCAAAGAAAAAGTATTAACCCAGGTTCCCTCCTTTTGCCATTTCCACGAATTATTTCTTATTTTTAGAATAGAATATATAATTGTTTTGGTCTATGGGTGAATATTTGTACTAAGCCCATACTCTTGAAAGAAGGATTGACATAAACTTTATCAATTTAATTCTCCTATCAGGAACTTGGGGAAGAAAACCAACTTCTTTGCAGTTTAGATTGAGATCATCCACTCTAGTGATAAAAGGGTTTTGATATTCTCAAAATCGTTCCTACAAAATAGGATTTATATATATATATATATAAGTAAAACAATACATACACTCAAAGGTACGTTTAAATTATTCCTAGTTTTCTACTTCTGAAGCTTTCGATAAACTTTGTTTGTTACTGAGTTGTGACTTGAGCACTGCAGTGTAGGTGGCTTACTACTCTACTTCACAGACGTGCAAGATTCATTTCTTTTGCAAAGCCATTATTTAATTTTTCCCTTTGTAGTATTACAAATTTATCTTGGTATGCCAAATTCCAACATCATGTGAGAATTAATCTTTGATTTATGGATATTCAAAACATGGATGTGATAAAAATGGCCAACAAAGTTAAGAGTTAGGATTACATTGAAGAAACAAAGACAAATATTGTATTTTCCGCAACCAAGAACATGGTACAATAGACTCTTTCAATCCAAGCGAGTTAATTGAAGCATTGATCTTGAAAGAAGTACTAAAAGGATTACGTTAGAAGAGTAGCAAGCGAGTACATGGAAAACCCCAACGAGATAGAGACTAAAGACATCATAACTCTTCACCCCTACGAGAGATTGGAGTAATCTTTGAATCTCCAACTCAAGAGAGAGTGTCGAGAAAGAAGGTGGAAAAGAGAATCTCAGATAATGATACTAAACCATATAAAAAAACCCACTTGTAACTGTTCGAACTTAATCAATGATGGTCCAATTAATGACTTGATAGATTCTCTGTGTATTAATTTGTGAAATGTTTGTTACTTCATAATTAGTTTCTTCTCATCGAACTGCACGTAACTTAGCACCTCAACAGCGCAAAGATTTCCTCTACTTTACGAGCCCAATTTTTAGTCTCTCCTATTTATTACAAATTTGAAATTTCAACATCAAATTTCGTGATAATTTGCATCGTTTCATTTAAATTTCACAGAATGCAAAAAAAAGTAGTTAGAACCACAAATTTCTTTGTGAAAAAAACAATTACTTTTTGAGTTTTTATTTAGCTTTGTTGGGTATCTTTTGGGATAGAAAAAGAAAAGAGGACCCAAACAAAAAGTTGGGCTTATAAAGTTTCACAAATTTCATTTTTTATATAAATTATTGGATTGGAACATACAAAAACACATGCAAGCAATGTAGGGTCCATAAGGCTTTTGTCAAAAGTATATTAAAGAGGGTTTGTCCCAAAACTTTTTTTTTAATATATATATGAGGTATCTATATTTTATTACTGTTTACATTTTTTTATGACTAACACTTCACTGGGTGTTAGATCTCTAATTATAGACAATAATTTAGTGTGGCGTTGGCTTAAAGAGCTCAAAAATTATACTAAACATACAAGAATAGTCAAAACGTAACAACTTCTAGCCCTTCTCTGTCATTATTTGCATGATTATTTGAATGAGTGACAATGTCACATGAAATCAAACGTAGAGGAAGAATAGTCAAAACGTAACAACTTTTCTAGCCATTATTTGCACGGTAATTATTTGAATGAGACAAGTAATTGGCAATGTCACATGAAATCAAGCGTCGAAGAATAATAGTTAAAACATAACAACTTCTAACTCTCTTGTTAGTGTTCAAAAGGTTTCTTCCACAATAGATAAACATAAAAGAAACTTAATTATAATAAGAATTCTAAATATCACACTGCAAATAAAGCTAGAGAATTAGATTTAGAAGCAAACAAAAACCAAGGAGACTAAAGTAAAGGCATGAAATCATGAGGCTTTCTAGAGATGAAATAGATGTTAAAAAAAAAGAGAGAGAGAAATCAATTTTACAAACTTTTTTTATAACTGATATGTCCCTTTTACATAACATAACCTCTTTTCTTTTAACTTTCCTTTTGGGTGGATGCATGGGTTGGCATTTTCAAAGTTACTTTTTTTGTGGTTAGTGCATTTTTCCATGTCAACAGATGCCTTTGCCTTTCAATCTTAATCTTGATGTGGACTTTTATTACTTTAACAAAAATCTCACTCCTTTCATACCAGATAATCTATTGAAAATATCACCAAATTATAATCTCCATTCGATTTTGTCACATCGTTTCATCTTTTATTTTATCGAGTTAAATCCCTTTTCTATATCACTCGTGTTCTAAATCATCACTAAACAGTTTAGTAAGTATCGCATTATCATTTTAATAAAAAATAATTACAAATACATTAATTAGATATAGCAAAATTTATGTCTAACTCTCAACGTTGTTGTTTACCTTGGTCTTAAACATTAACTCTAAAAATAAACGTACACTATTTTATAACATCAAAATTTTTAGATAATATTTATAAATTTAACCCTAATAACATTGATAAAGGATGGTTTGTAAGCAGAGATAAAAGAAAATGTGATTGGATTATTGATTGATTTAAAATATTGTTTTAGTTGAATGAAAAGGAATTACTTAATAAAATAAGAATAAGAATAGCAAAGGATATTGACAAATAGAAAAGACAAGAAGAAGAGAAGATGAAGAAGAGGAGGAAGCTATACATGTGAAGAGGAAGTGTTCCAATTCCATAAAGATTTGTTTTTGGGTTTTTGGGTTTTTGGGATTTTTCTTTGCATGGGATTTTGGAAAAGTCTAAGTGAAGAAAAAGAAAGAAAGAAAAAAGGGCATTTGTAATGATAATAAAATAGAACAAATTAAACTTTTCAAAAAGGTATCCCCAACACTTTTCATTGCCCATTTGGTTAGAGTCATATGCATCTCTATCCCATGCCTTCAAAAGTACCATTCCCTTTCACTTCCTAAAATTTTCAACAATCTGATATCAACGTTTCAACTTCAAGTTATCCATTAATTTTCTATTTTATAATTTCCATGTAATTTTAATATTCTTTTATGATATTTAAGTAGCTAGGGGTAATTGTGTTATTTAATTACTATGATGCATTACGGTTTTATATTGTTTAGAAGTTGAGTTTTACATTAATCGAATTTAGGCTCTTTATGCTTCTTTCTAGTTTATTTAGTCACGAAAACTTCGAATTCACGTGGGAGATTGTTTGAATGTTAGGACAAGAGACTTGTTATTGTTTCGAGATATTTGATCTCAAGACAATCTATGTCTAACACAATTCTTAGAGTTGAAATCATATCGATTTGGAAGTTTAAGTGATTGTGATAGAATTAGGTAGACTCCGACATTCCAAGGGTTCTTGATTCCAATTGCTTGGGTTTTCGTATCATAATGGGTAAGAATTCTTTTAATTTTGCGTTGGATTTAAAATTTTAAGTTTTTCTATAGGTTTTATTTGGTTTTGTGTCAAATAGGTATGCAAATACTAATAGAGTGTCTAATATCTTGTTTTTAATTTTATATAAAGTTTAAAGCTTTTTAATTTTTGATTGAATTTTATTGTTATTTCTTAATATATTTTGTTTATTGTTTGTATCGTTTTGAATCATGGTACTAATCATCATAACGTTTGTAAGAATTCTCGCAGTGTCATATATATTAAAATAAACTATAAAATGATTGAAATCGTTAACATTAATATAATTGAGGGTGAAAAAAAGTCAAAAACAAAAAAATCGTTGACGATTATTAGTCGTCAACTAAGTGAAACGTTTTTAAATAGTTGATGACTAGAAAACATAAATAACATGTTGACCAAGGTTTATCTCTAAATCGATAATTCGATATCATAGTAAGTTCTTTTAACTTTGAATCTATTTTTATTCTTTTTTTAACCATATACTTCTAGATCTAATTATTTAACATTCTTGTTAATTTTATCAATTTAATATCTATACCACAAAAGCACTTAGAATTAGACTAAAATCAACTCGAATGTAATTGAATGATACTCTAAACAAAAAGATAATAGACATATGGTAGAAATCTTTTAATTTGTATATTTTTTTTGGGTAAGATATATAGAAAGTGGTATGATTTTGATGAGAAAAAAATAAAGAAAGTGAATTTATACAAACAATATCATAAACAATTTGAATAAATTTTAGGTGTATCATCATCATCATCATGTTCATTTCAAAATTCTTCCAAAAAGAAAGAAAAGAAAACTTCTAAAGTGAAGCGACTATAATCTAAAGTTCATGTGGATTCAATGGTGGAATATCCCAAACAACAGAAAGTAAGAGTATGGAAAATTAAATGTTTAATTATGTTGAAGTTTTCCAAAATTAAAATTAATTGAATCATTTTATTTTCTAAAATATTCATATATTTCATAATAATTTATTATAAATAATGACAAATTTGAAAAAATATAGCAAAATTCGTACCTCAGGAATGAAATTTGAAATTTATGAACTAAAATATAATAAATATTTAAAAATGACTTTAATAATCAGACTCGATTTTATTTTGCTATATTTTGTAAATAATTTTTTTGTCTTATCTATAACAATTATTCTAATAAAATAACTACAAATATAATATTATTAAAAATAATTTTAGAATTAAAATTTAAAAATGATAACATGTGCTAAATATGATTTGAGTGACTTTATAAAGAAAGACATGTTATTCTTTCTCTTAAATTTAGATTTAAAATTAACGAGTCATTATAACTACGCAATCAAATCATAAAATTGATGGTTACAAGTATATAGTTGAATCTCGAATTTCAATTAGTGGAAGAAATAAGCACCTAAGTTGAATAATATAATGTATTGTGGTCCTATAATTTCTTGGCTTTTCTACAAAGAGAGGGAGAAAAATAAATAATATGTGTTTCCAAAAGAAAAAAAGAAAAAAAGGGATGAATTAACAAAGGTGTATTGTTTTTGTTATTTGCAATATGAATAAAGACATGAACCAATTTGATACCACATTTGTCTCATTCATTATGACTTCACAAAATGCCACCATCCAAAAACAAAATCCTTCATTCATCACAAACTTAATTTTGTTTTCTAGAATATTCATTTTTGTAAACTTCCATCATCGTAATTTTGATTCTTTCCATATTTGATTTGCATTATTATTGGGTCACATCTCTTATTCCCCACTATCCTCTTTCTTTTAATGTATTCCCAATGCTCACCCTAATACCCAATACTTATAATTACGATTGTACCGTCAAACTTTAATGGTAAAAATCAAATTTATAAATTTATATAAGGGTAGAATTTTCTTAAATAAAGATTTATTGGTATTTCAAAACCCCAAAATTCTTAATACATAGAACGTATAGATTATTGTAGTGTAATTATTTAAGTTTTAGAGTCCAATTTTTAACATTTATTTTCATTATTACTTTTTAATTATTTTTTTTTTAAAAAAATCTTTAAATTAATTGGATTTTGAAAACACTTTTGAAAAGTATACAAAATAATAATAATAAGTAATATTTATAAGCATAGAGAAGAAAACGTAAAAAAGTATGAGTAAAAAGTAAAGGTATTATAAATTTAATTTTCAAAAGGTAAAAAAAAAAAGTAGAAAATGAAATGGTCATAAAAAGAAGCCAAAACGACATAACTTTAATTTTAAACTTCACTTATTTTTCCTTTTATTTACAACAATCTCCAAATATAATTTATTATTCTAAAGATCATCAAAGTACAATAAGAAATCAAACTTTGTATTCTTTTAATCAACAACATTTACATCTTAACCCATTCCACACACTCAAATTAATATTCTAATTCTATTAAAAATTAAACTTAAAATTACTGTAAATTATGAAGTAATTTTAATTATATATATATATATATAGTAGGAGAATTAGTTAATTTAAGAAAAGAATGGAGGAAGGGGGAGAAATGGAGAAAGGTGGCTGGAGGAATAAATATCACAATAATTTCCATATAACTACTCTGACCTCCACATTAAATATATATAAATAAATAAATACCAATTCCAAATATATATATATATAAAAAAAAAGAGATCATGCGAATAAGGTGTAAGTGAACAACGACAAAAGCCTGCATTGTGGAGTGTCAGTTACTGACACTTTCCATTTACTTAAATTCTTTTATTTCTTTATTTTCCCCCATTTTTACAACTGTTTCCCACTCCATCAATAAACTCTTATTTATTTCTTTCTTTCTTTCTATATTTCCATTTCCCCCCTTTTCAAATTCTTTCTCCATTCGTCCACGTGCCCACCCCTTTCTTCCTACGCTGCACAACTCCTTTTTGGCTCCATTTGAATTTTGAAATCGGGCCCGCCGCCCTCTGTCATGGCGGGCTTTGTACATACAAATAACGCTCCGCCACCTCGAAAGATATATATATATATATATATATAGCCTGCTCACCTTCTAGGCTGTCTAATCTGCTCCGTTGGATGGTCCCAGTTCCACCAAACGAAGGAGTTTTGACGAACGGGATTTGTTTTTCGGCAGTGATTCCGTGGTTTACTTTTGTGTACTCGATACGTCTCTTGTGTTTCGCCGAATTGGTGTAACTCAATATAACGGTAACAAATTTGAATCGTCTTTTTTTCTTTTTTTACCTTATAAAAACAGAAAATTATTATAAATGTTAAATCCTTTAAATTATTTTAAAAATACATACAAATAAATATATCAGATTGTTTCATTAATAGATATGTAGTATAAATAAATAATTTGATATATATTATAAATATATTTTATTTATTAAATTCTTATTATTTTATTTATTTATTTTAGAATTGCAAGTTTTGAAAAGACAGTATCAGTTTAGAAAACACAGAATACACTGTTCTCAAATTTTGAATTTAAATTAGAAACAACAGTGATTTTAGATATGGTAAAAATATATATATTTTCTATAAGATTCTTACAAATTTGAATCAGAAGTTATGTGATCTTTATATTATTTGCTCTCATTTTAAAATAGGTATTTATAATTTTCAGCCATAGACCTATAACCTTAGGGAAAATGGTTCTTTTTTTTTCTTTTCTTTTAATGTTTCAATTAAATTGACTGATAATTTTATTTGTCACATTCTTTCATATTAATTCTATTAAACAAACACTAACATGAAAATATGGAATATTGTCTTGAAAAAAAAAATACATTGATGTTAAGTTATAGTTTATTTTTTAAGTTTAAATTAAACATTGTCTTGATTTTCGTAACTGTCCTCCTTATATTTTTACAATATTTATTTTGATTCCTCAAATCTTTATTTTTGTTTACTTTTATATTTCTCTGTAAAAAAAAAATTAGCACAAACACTCAGTTAGTTAATTTGTAATTTTGCAATACATATTTCATTATATACAAGAGCTCCAACTTCTCTCAACTTTATGCTCTTTATATAATATACATTAAAAACTAAAATTGTAATATATCAATAGCCATTGTAAAATTATCATCCAACACCGTCTAACAATCCTGTCAACAAAATTTATGAATCTGTCACTTGATGAAAAATATCTTTTTCTTAGATTTAAATACGAGATAGTTGTAAATATAGTAATTAGGTTCAAAATAATTTAATATATAACAACACTTTTTAGAAATTGTAAATCTATCAAAATCTATCATTAATAAACCATGTAGCAAATATTGGATAAATCATAAGAGTTATCAACGATAAAAGTTTATCACCGATAGACTTTGCTATATTTACAATTTAACTTATGTACAATTACAAACGCATGAAAATGTTCAAAATTTCCACTTATTCAAAATATTTTATTGTGATTGCATTTTAAACATTTTACTATATGACTTTTTTCTTAAAATATCTTTTGAGTGCAAATTAGGGTAGGGAAATTTAATCAGGAAATTATTGTCCCCATGTACGTACAAATGTTAGTGGAGTTAAACTTTTGTTACGTACAAATGTTAGTGGAGTTAAACTTTTGTTGATTATTGTACTGTACAATTAATATGGCATTAATTTAGGATATTGTTCATCTATCTTTACTATAACGAAACACTATACTAAATGTGTCTTTATCCACTTACCTCGTCAATACATATTTACATGAACAAGTATTTATGGTCACTCGTACTATTCTTTGGATGTTGGGTTTTAAATAGACTAAAGTTTTTATTCAATGATAATTACTAAAATATTTTTCTATGTATAAGTTTTAAAAAATTACTTTAGATTACATTTTATTTTAATGTCTTAAACATCTAAACTTCAAACATGTCTGACAATTTTTACTTCTTCGATGAACTCGTTCGAAAAATGGTAACTAAAATTATTTTGGGTAAAATATATTTTTCCCTTGATTGATCAATTCAAAAGAGTGGATTTTTAATTATTACATTTTGGAATTTAATTCAGACTGTGAATTTTAAAATCTTTCAATTTCGCAATTGAGATTGAGTTTGATATTAAATTAGGAGTTTCATTATCTCTTTGCTAAGTTTATATATGTTGAGTTTGTCAAAGCCGACTAGACACATTCTCCTTTTTATTTGCTTTTGGTTCAAGAATCCACCCACACAATCATAAATTTTGTATTTTTTTCATTTTTTGACGATTATAACGAGTTCATACATACGTTCTTAATTAGTGGTTTTTTTTATATATAATTAGAAGCTGAATTGGCGAAAATCAAATGAAAAATACCATTTTGCTAACAAAATTGAAATTTTAAGATGAAAATGAATAAAAGGGCTTTTATTTTCGGTAAAAAAGAAAGGTGAAATAATTAACATTTAATAGTATTTTATTACAAATTGGGTGAAATTAAAAAAGTAAAATATATTCTTTTCATAGAAATATGAATTTAAAATGCAGCTTTTCAATATATATCTTTTCGAAGTTTTAAAATTTTAGTTTACAAAATATTCTTTTTGAGAAATGGACCAACATCTTTTGTTTCATTTTCATTTCTATTTTCCAAAAAAACAATAATCTCTCTTTTTCTATTTTGAATCCCCAACGGAATTATAGTTATTATTGACATTTGTCTATTCAAAAAAATTCCAAACTCTCTTTTCCCCCAACACTTTTTAGATTCCAAATTCTTAAATAACACCACAAAAAATTTCAAAATAAAACAACAATTTTGAACCAAATTTACCTTGAATTTATCCTATATTTTCATTTCATCAAATTATGTATTGAATTTGGATAAATTTGATAAGTTTCCCTTGAATTCAAATAATTATATCAACTCAAAAGTTGTCAATAAAAAAAATATTCTTATTTATAATATGTATAAAAAAATCTTCAAATATTAAATGAGATTAGTTTGGTTGAAGTTGAGCTAAAGATCTTTATTATTTGTTAAAATAAGTAGGTGAATTTACCAAATATTGAACATAATACTAACATAGCATTCAATTTAATCAACTTGAGAGTTTAAAATAATTACAAAATATTTCAACAATTTTATAATAAGATAATAACACTTTGTTGTTTTAAAATTTCCATTTTGCATTTTGGTTGTGGGTAAGATATCATGATAAATAATTACAATGAATGCATTTGTTTGCAGTAAATATTTATTTGCCCACCAAAACACATTAACTTCTAATTTCTGTGATCAATTCTAATCATGAAGATTTAGACCTTTGTCTTTTGACTTCTCTAAAAAAAGAATGCTCATAATTACATTTTCTTCAAAACACAGAGCCTATGATACTAATTATTAGCATTATCTCATACATTTATTTAATAAACAACATGCTCTTACTCTATTATTCACAACTTTTTCTTTTTCATTATTTAACAAAAGATAAAAAAAATTGAAATAAAATGTAAATACATTAACTAGTTGAAATTAGTTGATTAATGGTGAATATATGTAAACATGCATAAACATAAGTGTTATTTGCAACGTTTTCAATAAAACACTAAGTAAGTTATATAGAAATTACGAATTTAGTTATTATATAGTTTCGATAAAATTCGAATTTGATAATGTTTTCGTAAAAATAGTTCAATTAATACTATTTGTTGGGATTTTATTAAATTATGATGATAAATTTGAGAGACTAAATTGTTTTACCTAAACTTAACTTCTAAGTTACCTTAATCACGAGATTACAATCATAAAATAAACACTCATATCTTTGTCTAATATTTAGACAACATTATTATTTGGAGTTTATAATTATGGATAAAAGAAGACTCTTGTTGGTTTGATCATTCTTTATTTGTCCAAAAAAGAAAAGTAGTAATAATAATAATATTGAGGATAACATAATCACATCAATCATGAATCGTCAAAAGTCAATATTATATAGCGAGTAGAACAAACGTATATTTATCCTTCATTGGTTCGACTTTGATTATTAAATATTAATCTTTAAAATAATGACAAGCCTCTAAATATATTTTGGAAATGTTCGGGATAAGTGAGTTATTATAGTTTAGTTTAAATAGTTTGCGTTTGAGATGAAATTATGGATAATTGTGATTGATGGTTATTTTAGAAAATAAAAAATTATAAATATAGAAAAAATATCGCTAGTACACTTGTATCGCTAATAGACTCACATGATCTATGAATGATATATATTTATAATATGATAATTAAGTATATGGTTATAGGATAACAACAAATGAATATGGTTTCCAATGTTATACAATAAACTTTTGGGTTGGATCTTGGACTTATGTATGAGTTGGGTTTGTGGTATCTAACCATCTTGTAAAAAATAAAGAAAAAGAACACTTCAATAAAAATAAATAAGAAAAAATCAAATAGAAATGAAGTTTTGTTGTTGGAGTTGGAGTTGAAGTTATATTGTAAAAGAGATTTAAATCACAAAATAAATATTTATATGATGAGTAAAAGAAAAAAGAAGAAGAAAAAGACATAGACATACCCCTACCAAAACAAGAAAAAGAAATATCATAGGGTCACATAGGTGTCTCACAAATTTACATCACAATAAATAAATTGAATAAATAAAATCAAAAGTTGTGCAAATTCAGCAATTTTATGGCCAATAAAAATATTATCATCATCCCCCATCAGAGAAAACAGCCTTTAATCTCCCAAGAATCTACCCCTTTTCAGCACCATTTCCCTCCCATTTCTCCAACTTAATGAAAACCCCATTCTTCTTTTTCTTCTTCTTCTTCATTCCTCTGTAACTCCATATCTAGAATACTAAAAAAAAAAAACACCCTACTTTCATCAATGGCGGCCCCCATTTCCTTCTTTCTCATTTCCTTTCTCATTTTCATCTCTAACCCACTTGGGATTCTTGGCAATGAAGAGCTTCAAGCTCTTATGGATTTGAAGGCGGCTTTGGACCCTGATAATCAGTATCTTGCTTCATGGACTGCTAATGGGGATCCCTGTTCTTCTTTTGAAGGGATTGGGTGTAATGAGAAGGGACAAGTGACTAACATGTCTTTGCAGGGGAAAGGGCTAAGTGGGAAGCTTTCCCCTGCCATTGCTGGGCTTAAGCATTTGACTGGCCTTTACTTGCATTACAACTCCTTGTTTGGAGACATTCCTAAAGAGATTGCTAACTTGACTCTGCTTTCTGATTTGTATTTGAATGTTAATAATTTTTCTGGGGAGATTCCTTCTGAGATTGGAAACATGGAAAGCTTGCAAGGTTTGCTTTGCCTCACCTTCAGCTTTTGTTTCTCATGTGGGTTCTTTTTTTTTTTTTCTTTTCTGGGGGGGGACTGCTGTTTTGTTTAATAAAGTTCTTATGAAGCTTTGAAATGGAGATTCACAGCTTTTGCTTTTACATGCATGAGTTGTGGGTGCCATTAGAAGTTCAGGGGGATGATTCTTTTTCTCGTTTCCCCTGTTCTTTTTTTGCACATGGGTCATGGTATTAAATTCAGTTTTTTTCTTTCGTAAATGTGTTTGTTTTTCTTTGATCTAGAGTGTTACAGTCCCTTTTGAACTCAAGAGGTTTTGATGTTTCTTGAATTTAATGGGAAGCTTGTGATTTCTTTGATTTGGGTTTCACTCTGTTTTTCTCATGTATGCGTTGTTTTGTTCTTCATTTTCAGTTTTGCAGCTTTGTTATAATCAGCTCAGTGGAAGCATACCTACACAACTTTCATCTTTGAAAAAGCTCACTGTTATTGCTCTCCAAACTAATCAGTTAACTGGTGCAATCCCTGCAAGCTTGGGACGTTTGGACTTGTTAGTGAGAGTAGACTTGAGCTCCAATCATCTCTTTGGTTCCGTTCCTTCAAGACTCGCCGATGCGCCTTCGCTTGAAGTTCTTGATGTTCGAAATAATACCCTCTCTGGCAATGTACCTCCTGGTACCAATTGATCTTTAAACCATTTTATCATGAAGATGTACTTCTTATTTTTTGTGTTCTGTTCATTTTTTTTTTTTTACATGAAGCTAACTAGAATATTGTTTTGCTTTTGTGCTTGATCTGATGAAGCTTTGAAGAGACTAAATGAAGGATTCTTGTATGAGAACAACTTGGGATTGTGTGGTGTTGGGTTTCCTTCCTTGAAAGATTGTGCTGGTTCAAGTCATGTTAATCAAAACCAACCTGAGCCCTTTGCTGGATCAGCTGGCTCGATGCCTACACGAGACATTCCCGAAACTGCAAATGTTCAGTTGCCTTGCAACCATACTCGCTGCCCGAGTTCGTCCAAATCTCGAAATGCTTCAATAGTTGGTGTAGTTGTTGTAACTATTGCACTTTCAGCTATTGGGATCTTAACGTTCACACAATACCGTCGTCGAAAACAGAAGCTTGGATCGTCGTTCGACATTTGTGATCACCGTCTCAGCACTGATCAAGCCAAAGCAACATACAGGAAGAATGGATCTCCTCTTGTCAGCCTCGAGTATGCCAATGGATGGGATCCGTTGGCTGATGGTCAAGGCTTGAGCATTTTCGCACAAGAGGTTTTTCAGAGTTTCAGGTTCAATTTAGAAGAGGTGGAGACAGCTACACAATATTTCTCAGAGGTGAACTTGTTAGGGAAGAGCAACTTTTCTGCTACATATAAAGGGATTTTGAGGGATGGGTCAGTTGTTGCTGTTAAAAGCATTTGTAAAACTAGCTGCAAGTCAGAGGAAGCTGAGTTTTTGAAAGGATTGAACCTCTTAACTTCATTAAGGCATGAAAACTTGGTGAGACTTAGAGGATTCTGCTGCTCAAGAGGCAGAGGAGAATGTTTTCTGATCTATGATTTTGTTCCAAATGGGAACTTGTTGAGATACCTTGATGTCAAGGATGGTGATGGTCAGGTTCTTGAATGGTCTACTAGAGTCTCCATCATAAGGGGCATTGCCAAAGGTTTGTTCTCTTATCCGAAACTGTCAAAAGTCATCTTCATATCGAGGAACTCGTTTGATAGTGTTTTTGGTTTTATGAATGTTTGATCTTGTACATTACTATTTGAAATCAAGCTGAATGTGTTGTTCTATAACCAGGTGTGGCATATCTGCACAAGAACGAAGCAAACAAGCCTGCCCTTGTACACCAAAACATTTCAGCCGAGAAGGTCCTTATCGACCAACGATTCAATCCGTTACTCTCCGATTCTGGCTTACAGAAGCTTCTTACAAACGACATTGTCTTCTCCGAACTCAAAGCCAGTGCCGCTCGAGGCTACCTAGCTCCCGAATACACAACGACCGGTCGGTTCACAGAAAGAAGTGACGTTTATGCATTTGGTGTGCTGGTGTTCCAAATCCTCTCAGGGACAAGAAAGATCACCAGCTCATTGCGTGGTGCTGCCGAAGCATGCCGCTACACGGAGCTCCTTGACTCAAAACTCCACGGTCGTTTCTTCGAATACGAAGCAGCCAAGCTCTGCAGAATTGCATTGCTTTGCACGCACGAATCGCAGAGCGAGAGGCCGTCAATGGAAGCTATAGTTCAGGAGCTTGTGACTTGCAGCAGCTGTCTATGACAGATGGTATGATACAAAAGGAAACAGAAAGAAGGTTGTGGTAATTTTGAAGGTGTGAATGAATGGCTGGCTGGCTAACTTTGCTCATTGATGTCTCTAACTCCTTTTTTATTTTTCTTCTCATTTAGTGAATAGTTTTGTGTATGAACTATTTGAAATGTCCTTTTCCCAAGGACTAAACTTTGGCTGTCACCACCTTGCTGCTGCTGCTGCCTCTTTTAATTGCTAACATTTTTTTGACTAAGACAGTGAGGAACTGTCCCCTAATTTTTAGAATCTTGTGAAAGTTGTTCTTATGCTCTTGTCAAAGGAAGCAAGGGGTTTTTAGACATTTTACTATTTCTCTCCTTTTCCTTTATTGTTTTCTTTTGGTGTTTTAAATTACTTCCTTAATAGATTGAACCTAAAAAATTGAATTCAAATGAATGTTATTGTTTCAAAAGCATCTTCATCTTTTAATGTATATTTTGTCCTCTTTTTTCTTTTTAACTTACAACAATTTTTGTTTGGATCAACTCAAAAAATTCGAGTTGTTTAGATCGATTATCCAAACAATATGAAATAGTAGTCTCCGACTCAACCCTTTAGTTGGGTTAGTTATTTTTTTAATTACATTTTTATAGTTAAACATTAAATTATAATAAAAGAAAATGTAATCTAGATCCAACCTAATCTAAAAGAGACAAAAAAATTCAACTTAACCAACACTTAGAATTTAGATGGAGTAGTATAGATTATTCATATTTTTGAGTTGGTTGAACATCACTATATCTTCAAATAAATTGCAATGTCTTGTGGGGTAGCTCTTCATGTAATTTTTGGGCTAGTTTTATTAATCTCTAGACTATGTTGTTTGAAAAGGATGGTAGGATTCTTTTGGATTGCATGATTGGTTCTTTATCAATTTGTTTAGTTTATGATATCTATTTTTATTAAAAGACTAAAATTCAAAATTTTTAAAATTCACATTTCTGAAACCATAAACAAATCCTTTTGGGTATTTTTGTTATCTTATTTTATCTTTTATGATTTAACCTAAAATAAGTAATTGAATACTCATTTTTTTCTTTCTTTTGAAACCTTCATAATTTTGAACACATTATAATGTATAAATTCCAAAAATTGTGACAATATACTGTTATTTTATTAGAAAAGTATTTAGATTGAAAAATCAAATATATTAAGTTGGATTTCTTGAAGTATTGAAACTGTCTTGGTTGAGTATGTTCACTCATTGAATAAAAATAAATGTGGCTGCTGGGATTCGAGCCCAGGTCTCCACGGCCACAACGTGGAATTCTCACCACTAAACTACAGCCACATTGATGGCTAAGTGGTAACTTTTATGATTATTTCTTTAATTTTAGTCTCAATACTCTCAATAATTAATCATTAAATATAATTCTCACCGCTAATTCATAGATTGTGATATGTTCTTATATTTATAAATCAATAATTACGTATACTTAGACTTGATCAAAGAAAAAGAAAACAAAATAAGAATCGAAGTCCTTTCATGACATCGTAATTCCATATTTACCAAATCATTTTCGTTCTTAACATTCTCACAATCACAACCGCTAATTCTCCAAACCCTCAATTCTCTGCAAAATCATCGCCCAGTAATGGAGGCTCATCCGCCATATCCTACACCTTACACATCCCAATCGCCTAAGTCGGTCCTCTCAACTCTCTTTTTATACCGTAAAAAGCCATGGACCGTTTGCTACAAGATTTCAGAGAGCGATGGGGAATGCCAATTGTTTGTTTTGTGCATGTGTTCAACAATCCAACGTTGGAGTTGTGGAGAAATGGGGTCGGTTCCTGATGTTGGCTCAACCTGGTTTCCGTTTCCTTAATCCCTTGGCCGGAGAATGCCTCGCCGGAATTCTCTCCACCAGGATCCGATCGCTTGATGTTCGTGTCGAGACCAAGACTAAGGTTTAGATTATTCCTTTATGATTATCTGTTTTTTTTCTTTCTTTTTTTCTTTTAATGATTTTGTTTGTGATTGGCTGATTTTGGAGGTTTTTTTTTTATAGTTCTTCGAAACTGTGGAGTTTAGTTCTGTATATGTATAAGCTTATAACCGACTCTCTGTTCTAGCTTGTTATTGAATTCCAATTTGATTTAGTGATTAGTGATCTTGTTGAAATCTGATTTGAGTTCTGGAAGTTCACGAGTTATGAAATGGTGCAATTTTATTGATGGTTGGAAGATTCAACAGATTAAAGGATGAGGAGATAACTAGTTGTGATTGGATCAATGATTTGGGGAGATTTGAACAATGATCATGTGATGAAGAACTATATGGTGGAATTGAATTTCTACAGTTTTTTTTTTTTATAATTGATATTACTTGAGGATACATTAACAAATCTATCTGTTTTTTCATTTACATCTAAGACAATCTGATATTAGCATCATTTCTTTTAATTCTAAAACGCTGCCGGAATGTAAGTAAGAATTTTCTTAATTTATGCAGGATAATGTGTTTGTACAATTGCTTTGCTCAATACAGTATCGGGTTGTCAAAGAAAATGCTGATGATGCGTTTTACGAATTGCAAAACCCAGAAGAACAGATACAAGCTTATGTATTCGATGGTAGGTGTCTGAATTCTTTTATAATCAATCTGCTTTCACACGCAATACTTTTTTCTGATGGGTAATGCTCTCCTTGAATGATTAGTCTTATTGTAATTTCAGTTGTTCGAGCTCTTGTTCCAAGAATGAATTTGGATGAACTCTTCGAACAGAAGGGTGATGTTGCTAAGGCTGTATTGGAGGAACTTGAGAAGGTAACTCAAGTAATTACATTTTGGATTAAATTGTAGGTGGAATGTAACACTGAACAGATACATTATCCACAAATGACAAATACAGTTGTTAAGGATCGACAAATAAAGATGAATGAAAAACGTAAAACAAAAGAGAATTAATACATAAATTTAGGTGGTAACTAACATGTGTTAGTTACCTCTGTGAGCAGAGGCAGAATAATTTATTGTTAAAGAGAATAATTCAGATTACAAATCAGATGAGGCTTTAGTTTTAGAGAGTTTATCTTACACATTTTTCTAAGCATCATATATTAAATTTAAGGCATTTCAACACCAAGTTTACAAAACCTATTCCTTTGTACAATCCATAGAAGACTTTATAAATTCGAATGTTCCAAGCATATATCAAGATCGTGGTTCAATTTGCTTACTCCCTTGTACTAGAGACACGACCAAGAGTTTGTAGTATAATAACACATGCTCTTACGTTTGTTTTTTTACTTTTATTTTTATTTTTAAGAACATTGTAGTTAGAGTATGCAGTGGATTGAAAATCAACCGAAGTGGTGAATAGCTCATGATTACCATTAATTCAATTATTTGAAGTTCAAATGTGTTTGCTCCTTGAGCTGAATTGCTTGATGATCATGAGATTGTACTTTGACTTGATGGATTAGGTGATGAAGACATATGGATACAGCATAGAGCATATTTTGATGGTTGACATAATACCTGACCCTGCTGTGCGCAAGGCTATGAATGAGATTAATGCAGGTAAATGTTTTATTCATGGAGCAATTTCTCAAATACAAGAGACATTTTTCAAAATACTCCTTGATTTTGCAATTTTAGAGTATAGACAAGGAAGATTAAGTCAACTCTAACATCCCTAAGTAATTTTTGAAAGTTGTCCACCCCGATTGTGCTATTTCTACGAGTGGTTTGAATTCTTTTTTCTTTTAATCAATTTTGTTTTGACAATTTATTCAATTTGTACTTTATGGCTTGTAAAATCGTTTCTACTCCCTGAGTTCTAATTTCTCATACAATAATATGGTCCATCCTTCGAACAGCTCAAAGGCTTCAGCTTGCGAGTGTATACAAAGGAGAAGCAGAGAAAGTTCTCCAGATAAAGAAGGCCGAGGCGGAAGCGGAAGCGAAGTACCTAGGTGGGGTTGGTGTTGCAAGACAGAGGCAGGCAATCACAGATGGTTTGAGACAGAACATCTTGGAATTCTCTCATAAGGTGGAAGGTACCTCAGCCAAGGAAGTCATGGATTTAATTATGATCACTCAGTACTTTGACACCATTAAAGACCTCGGAAACTCTTCGAAGAACACAACGGTGTTTATACCTCATGGACCAGGTCATGTTCGGGATATTAGCAATCAAATACGTGACGGATTGATGGAGGCTGCCAGTGCGGAGTTGAAAGCAGAATAAATTACCTAAAACTCTACAGAAAACCACTAGTAAGGTAACCAAAACACTTCCATTATCTGTTAGTGTAGAGCTAGAGTAACCATCTTCTTTCATTTTTCATCTAATGGATCAAAATATAGGTTCTTAAACTCCTATACCACTGCTAGTATCCACATTAACTATCATCTATTTTTATTAGTTTGGCTGGATCTCGAATTGAATAATTTTTTCAAAAGATATATATATACATACACACATATGTTTCTCTTAGAAAGAATGGTTTTTTTTTTAATGCTTTTCTTTTAGGACTGTTTATTGCAGATATTATGGAACGAATGATAATTTTTTAAATATAATGTAAAATTTGAAACATATTTCAAAAATAGGATGTTGCAAAACTATTTTTAAAAATAGGCGAGTTGAGGTGAAATCCACTTTCATGAAGTGCATCCCACATCTTCTCTTTTTTTTTTTATTATTTTTATATATATACTACATTGTATCCCACATTTTTTATTTTCTCATTATTTATATATGTGGGTTTCACACATTTCATTTTTTCTCATTATTTATATATATATACTCACATATAATAATATATATATTAAACATTCAAATTCTAAAATATATTTCTTTATTAAATTAATTTATTAATTAATTTTTTTATTTAAATATTTAAATATCTCAATTTTCAATTTTTCTTATTAAATTAATTTTTTCTGATTTAATTTAATTATTACTTAATCGAAATTATACATTTTCTTCCAATTTTCAATAATTTTTAAAAAATTCAAATATTAACGAATTATGTTATTAAAAAATATATTAAATAAATGAAAATAGTAATAATAATAATCAGAAGAAGTTGAAGTTACTCAAAATAATAATAATAATAATAATAATAAATCAAATGCACATTACTAATTGAATAAAAAAAAGCTAATATATATATATATATATATATATATATATATATATATATATATATATATTAAATATCTCAATCTTCAATTTTTCTTATTAATTCATCTTTTCTAATTTAATTATTTCTTAACCAAAACTATATATGTTTTTCTGGTTTTCTGTTTAAAAAAATACATATAATAACAAAATATGTTATTAAAAAATATATTAAACAAAATAATAATAATAATCAAAGGAAGTTGAAGCTTACTCTACAAATAATAATAATAACAAATTTGCAATCGGAAATTATTCGTTAAGTTTTTAATTTGTTACGGAACCAATTCTTGTTTTTTTTTGTCATAAACTTGACTTTTTTTATTCAATTACCCATGTGCGTTGGTGGCTACAAATGTTATTATTATTATTATTTTTGAGTAATTTCAACTTCTCTCAATTATTATTATTACTACTTTTATTTGTTTAATATATTTTTAATAACATGTTTTTGTTAATATATGAGTCTTTTTTAAAAAAATTTAAAATTGGAAAAAAAGATATGTATAATTGTGATTAAGAAATAATTAAATTAAATTAGAAAAATTAATTTAATAAGAAATGTTGAAGATTGTGATATTAAATATAAATAAAGAAAAAAATAAAAAAATAAATTAATTTAATAAAGAAATATATTTTTAGAATTTAAATGTATTATATGTGGGTATATATATATAAGTAATGAGAAAAAGTGAAATGTGTGAGATCCACGTATATAAATAATTAGAAAATAAAAAAAATGTGGAGCCAAATGTAGTATATGTATAAAAATAAGGAAAAATAGAAGAGGTGGAGTCCAATTCATCGAAGTCGTGTACCATACACGACTTCACTTCAACTCATCTATTTTTAAAAATAATCTTACAACAACCTATTTTTGAAATATGTTTCAAATTTTACATTATATTTAACGAATGTTTGGTATTCGTCTCAACAACCTGGATTTGGTATTCTAACTCATATGACTTTTCTATCACAAATTGTTGTGCTGAATTTTAATCGTGACAATTTTTTTTCCCTTGGAATAAATTCAAGGTATCGTTCTCATCTCACACTATTTTTCTAAATCAAAATCAATCAAAACTTGCTTAAATGTACTATCTATATATATACATATCTGTATATCCTTTACCAAGGTTTGATTTAAAATATGAGTGGAAATTTCGAAGAACTTTATGAAAATTGTGGCCTACTTGACTTATAGTTGAATACTTTTCTTCCACAATTTTCGTAAGTTAAAAGTAAATATGGTTTTCATCTTCGAATTCATTATTTTCATAAATGAAAGTTTTTAATTGAGAAAAAAAAATCTGAAATTTGTGAAAAGTTGTAGCGTGTCCTAAAGATCATCGTTTGTTCAAACAAAATCAAAAAGTTGAAAATTTTCGAAATCTAGAAATATTCTCGGAATTTTAAATTTTGGTTGAAATGTGTGTGAAAACCACTAATTTTGAATATGAAAATTTTAAACTAAGAAATGAGATGTTTGTCTCACGTTTGGCTAATGACATTATAATATATTGTTTGTTTATCCTTTGCAAAAAAGTACTTTTTGAAACTACACTACCCTTCTCCACAAAACTTTAAAAAATCTTATAACATCAGTTTTTTTTAACACATTTTTATTGTTGGGAGATGCTCATTATTTAATAAAAGTAAAAACGATGAGTCCTCATCATTAGTTTTACTTTTACTTAACTATCATATATATTTACAAAATCAAGTATATAAATACATTTTGGTTGTGTAAATAATTTGTTAATTTTTTTTAAAATCCTAATTTTAACTTGAAAAGAGAGGGACCTTGAACTCTACGTATATTAATTAACACATTATTTCAAACTTTACTCCATAAAATATCATGAAACATGATACGTATTTATATATATAAAGGAATCAATTTAGACATTTATTAAGACTACATTTGAAATTTATCCATAAATTGATCAGTTCTTACATATGAGCAGATATTTTTTCAAATGTCATAGAAAAAATGCATTAAATTATGTCAAATAATAAGTCTATGGGATTAATAAAATGTGTTAATTTATAATACCAATTCAAGGTAGTTGAAGGTTAAGATATAGTTATGGAATCAACTCATAAATTCAAATGTGTAGTTGCCCTAACTCTCTAAAGATTGAAGGACTTTGTGTACAAATTCTTATGAGAACTCTTTTTAAAAGCCATATGGTAAACACACATTTATTGAACCTGTTATTGTGTCATTGTCAACTTTATATGAAGGATAAATACCTAACAAAGAATTGTTAACGTGGTGTATACGAGACTATACATGTCGCTCATACTTATCATCTCAAATGTTTTAAAATCTCTAGAATTTGAAAATTACGAACTCATTTTGTGAACCCATAATATCAAATGCTAAAATGTTATCCCCAATCAGTTTCACAACATCCCAAGGGAATGAATTAGATTTTGTATTATCCTTTTGATACAAACTAGTTCTTTCACTCCAAGTTCGAACATTCCACAAGTATTGTGATTAAATTTATCTACATGTTCTTAGCATGAAACCCTGAATCAAGAATTGTCAAAGAATGGTGTTGAGGCTCTGTCATCTGCCAAAAAAATTTCACTGATAGAAAATCATAAATCTCCATATATAAAAAAACCTAAATGCAAGACTTAAATAACTCTTAATAAAACCCTAATGTATTATAAGAAAACTAAATTAATTCCAACTTTAAATGTCATTAATTAAAAAGATTTAAAACTAGAAAATATCAAAACTACGTTAAAATTATTAAACAACTTCTAATTAATAATTTGATGCTTAATCAGTTTATATTGGAACGAAAGACCATCTTCCATGGGCTAATTTTGTTTTACCTTTTGATTTGTCTTGGTTTTTCATTCTCTAGCGTCTTTTGTTCTATCGTACTAAAAAAACGAGTATATATACGTTATTAGGTGTAAACATTAAAATAAGCAATACGTAGTCCTCTCTGACAAGTCTAATTTCAAATCTGAAAATACAATCACACAATTCTTTTAGTAATCCCTTAATACCTAAGTTTTAACGTACAATTTTCTTTTCGAGCATTACACACAAAAAGAAAGAAAAAGAAAATCACTCTCTCCTATACTTTCCATTGTTATAACTTTGATTATTGAAACATTTACATCATTTTAGGTTTTACCCCATTTTTTAAACTACAAGCCACATTAAGACAAATGTACTTCATATAACATTTCTTACACAATCTAACTTTTTCAATAAAAGAGTGTTCTAATTTGATGAGTTCATGTTTGTGTATCTCAAAATTAAAATGTTAAGAGATTTTTAACTTTGTTGTTAAATCCATCAATAACCTCACAAAGTTCTATAAACTCAGTCTTAATTAAGCAATCTAATTACCACATTTGGATACTAAACCTTCTCATAAATAATCCTTACCTAAACCCAAAATTCTTTTTCTACAAAACTTCAACAAATACACAAAATTTCCAACTCTAAGATTGATAAATTCAAATTAAAGCAAACATTACCTTAATGTATATATTTTCTTTTCTAAATCTACCCTTTTACCATTTTCAATGCCCAACCACCATGTTTCATCCTTTATTTCCCTTCATAGCTTGACCTTTTTTTTAATAGGTGGGTGAGGGAAGACCAAAGAGAGATGATATTAATATTATTCAATTAATAATATGAATAGTTTCATAATATTGATTTCTTTTTTCTTCTGAAAAAAAAAAATGTAACTAAAAGAGATATTATTTATGATTGTGGCAATAAAAGTAATAATCAAGTGGGATTGACCTACCAAATGGACATTTTCTTAGAGACCATTAATTAATTTGATACTATGATTTGAGGTTTTATATTTAAAATTAAGACCATTAGCAATATTTGTATTTTAATTCTCTCACTCACTTATGTGATACATATGTGTGTGTATATATATATATATATATATATATATGTAGTGGCCAAATATATAATAATATAATGATCAATAAAAGATCTAACCCTACAAAATATTTGAAATTTGTTAATTAGAAATTTCCACTTCATCTTAATTACAAAATAGTTTTTTAAAAAAGTATTCAGAAACGTAGACTCAAATTAAAATTACGATGAAGTTAACTTTATGCAAATATCTAAATTTTGAATAGAAGTTTCTATGAAGATTTGAAAAGATTAATTATCATACACTCTCTCTTAATCTTGTTCATATAATTCACATAGCATTAGAGTATTATTTCTCCCTATATATAAAAAAATAAATAAAGGGCATTTCAATCCATTCATCAATGTAATTATTACAATAATTTTAATATGTTTTGTCAAAGAAAGAACCAATTTAATCCCTCCATTTCACATCTACAATCAAAAGGGTAGTGGTAGGTTTGATGATTTAATTATTATTCTAAAAATATAGAAACAAAAATAAATATACATACTAATCCAAGGGTTAAAAAATAATCGTTTTTTAGTGTTAAGCTTGATGAGGTTTTCTATGTAAACAAATCGATAAAACTAATTAAAAACACACTTTTTTTTTTTACAAAATACACAAAGGCTATTATCATAAAATTAAACACCAACACTTGATTTTGATGAATTTTTTACGGTAGAGACTAAATTGTTACAAAATTAAGTACAATGACTAAATGATTACAAACCAAAATTAAGGATTAGTTTTCAAATTTAGAAAAATAAACCAAAATGTTTATAAATATAGCAAGATATCCAAACTAAACTACTATCATCTATCGCTAATAGATGTTAATAGACGTAAATAGAAATCTATCAAACTATAAAATTTTAGAGTATTTGTGAATATTTTTAACGGTTTTGCAATCGAAAACAATCGCTCTTTGTTTAATTGAAAGGTGTAAATAGGTGGTATTTGAAAATCTCAATCTCCACATAGCTTTTTATATACACTTCCTTTTATTATTATTATTATTTTGGGCTATAAAATTGGGGGCCACATAACCAATAAAATGAAGGTTTGGTGGGGAAAGGGTTTTGGTGGGGAAAGGGTTTTGATGGGAAAATGCATAGTGACATTCCTTTGTAGCAAAGTTCATAGGGAAAGGGCCAAAAGTGCATACCAAAAAAGTAGATTAGCATGTGAATTAAACAGTAAAATGTCATTCAAACAAAAAGAAAAAGGGATCACATTAATGTATAATCTAAAGTATTTCTTTCTTTCTTTCTTTCTTACCCAAAATCATTGACATAATCTCTCAACACCATTGTCCTTTTACCTGAGATTTCATTGCACTAATTCAAACACAAATTCCTTCCCACCATTCAATTTTTACTGCCAAAACACCACAAAATATACAGATATAAACCACACATATGCATATGCATATAAAATCAATCCTGGGGAAACCTTTTTTCCATATCTAAATACTGAGTTTAGTTTTCATTTCTTACAATTTTACCTTCGAATTTGAGTTCAATAATTTTAGTTTTGATAGACTAAATTAAGACAAAATTAAAATTGTAACATTTTGAAACCTATTGATAAGGAAACATGTCTGGCTCGAATTGACTAATGAATCATATATCAATAATATTTTCTTAAAAAAGATTCTCAGAAATCCTGAAATTGAAGAAAATTGAGTCGGTAATGGAACCTTTTTCTCCAAGAAAGTATGCTACCAAGTTTTCAAACAACTTCAACAGCCTAGTTTAGGGGAACAACAATGAAGAGGTTGGCAACTATCCTCTCCTAGTTTGTCTCAGATTATAAAATTATATTTAAAAGTTGTGATTTATATAAGGTTTTTCCATACATAAAGACGGCTAAAGTCATTCATCAGAAAATTCTCCATTGAAATTTGAGGGATTGTTTGGAGGACAGTAATGAAGTGTGTTTGGATTGTAATGTAATTCAAAACTAACTTTTGATTGAGCATCTTGGACTTAATTTGTAATACGAAACTCATTTGATTCTACCAGTTTTCAACTCAGTCCTTTTTTTCACCATTTTCACACTTCATGATCCTATTTTTGTTCCGTCCTTAATTCCTTGTGCATCCCAATAACCCTCATATATCCGGTAATCTGATTACCTTCCAGCTCTTTGAACACCCCTAAGAGAATCAATCATTTACAAACTATGCAATAGAAGAATAAAGGAAAGGTAAAAGAAAAAAAGGCAATGAATTCTACCCATTTGTTTTTGACATCATGGCACATAAAATGGTTGGGCATCAATTTTCAAAAGCAATCAAAACATGAGAAAAAGAAAGTGAAAACAGAAACAGTTGATGAGCAATTCAAAGGGTGAAGATTCCTTGTAGAAAAGAGTGTGTCCTGTGTACAAATAATTATATCTACTTTCCCTTTAACAATAACAACAATGAGTGGAATGACATTTTAATAAGCATACTAAAAAGTGAATAAGAAAAGTATAATGATAATAATAACAATAATAATAATAATAATAATAATAATAATAAAGCTTTCTTCTCTAGTTGGTGAGCAGTCACCATTGTCTGACATTGCCGACAAAATCCACATACATTCCACCATCATTGAATCCCAAAGCCAAGTCAGTAAATTTAAAACTTCATCACTACAGCCATGGCAGAATGTAATTCCAACCATCAACCTCTCAAAGCCATCATAATTACGGATAATACTTTCAAAAATAATAATCAAGTCTATAATAACATTTTTTAAGAATTAAAAAATAACAACTATTGACGATGGAAGGTCTATCACTATTAAACTTCAAGAACTAGATCAATATTTTACTGAAGCTGCAAATTCTTTTGCAACGTGCTATACTTGTAAATATTTGGGTTTGATTGGTATATTTTCAAAATAGGCCAAAGCAGTCTATTATTTGTTATCGTTTTTCACACCCCAATCTATTTGATGGTAAGTCAATTTGTAGTGGAGTGCGTGTGTAATGAAGGTAAATCTTGAGACCCATGATTAAAAGAAAAGAGAGTGAATGTGGGTCAATGAACTTTATTGATATCCCTAGAAATGAGGGGAGCAATGTGTTTTTTTTGGTTTATTCTTTAATGGAAGAAGAAGACCTACTAGGACAATCTTTCTCTCATTGGTAAACGTTGAAGAAAATTTATTGTAATTTAAGAGCAATGAAGACCTAATAATACATCATATCTACAAATGTACAAACAAATATTGCCAAGTTTTTTACATTTTTCTCATCTAATCCTCTCTCAGCTTTGAACCTTTCATTACTGCCCCATCTTATGCATCAATTGGAACAAAATGTAGTTACTGTTTTCAAAAACTAAAAGACTACATCTACTTTTATATTCTTTTTAAGCATTGATTTTGTGAATGTGGGGAGAAAGAACACTTTCAGGTGTACCAGATTGGGATGCCAATGGCATACAACTTGGCCAAGCCGACAAGCTTAGCTTATGACATCATTCCCAATACTAACAGTGACTATGGGTTAAACCAAGACTCAGCACACCTAAATGGTAAATGGTATCTAACTTTCTTTTTTAGCGAGGAAGAGATAGCCAGAGGATGCTCAATACACAATTATAAGAAAGGTAGGACCAGATAAACCATTAAAAAGTTTAGCTTTTATTCTTACCATCATTAAAAGGTAACTTGGCAAATTTAGCATAATGGCTCCTTTGAGATCTAGAACCTCCTCCATTTCAACCTAAGACATAGGAGAATATTGTGGCAGATAAGAAGAAAAGTAATGGAGTGAGTAAAAATAAATAAATTAAGCTTGAATGATAACTTCTCCACTGAAAGCAGGAAGAAGAAGAAGCTTAGGAAAAGAATGCGATACTCAAGTTTTGTATTAATGTTTGACTATTGTGTTATCAAATGTACTAATTTTTTTTTTTTTTTCCTACTAACATATCCTTATCAAACATTAAAAATATTGATGTAACAAAAGATATTCTATGAACATTTACTTTTTCTTGGTTAGAGCCGAGAGGTGGAAAAGAACAGTGGAAAAATAATAAATAAAACATGTCGCCTCAAAAGCACTACCAACCTGCTTTGTGTTGTCAAAGTTGTTTTCTGAGCCATACATGCAACATCAATTCAAGTTCGTTGCTACATCCCTTTCGACCTTGTTATGTGCATACTCATGCCGACAGCCCTTCTTGCTTGCCCTTTGCTCAAGACTTTTTTAGCAATCATGCCAATGCTAACCAATAAATCTGCAAAACTTCAAACTTCAACTTTCAGGTGGAAAATTCACACAAGGGCCCATTCTAAGAGTAAAAATGTCATAAGAACAGGAAGATTTCAATAACAAGCTACTAAAAATTGGTGACAGAAGCGAACAGAACATTTGAATAATGCAAAATAAATCCATGCTCAAAGTCTCATGCATGAAGGTGTCTTCCCTCCCCCCTTCCCCACCCCATCCCCACCACACGCACATATATATATATATATATAAATATGTGTATATATATCTTTAGAGAGAGAGAGAGAGAGAGAGAGAGGATATGTCACCTTGTAAATGTCTTTTCTTTGACTATGACATCTACAACAGCATTGAGATAGACATCCACTCCAAACAGTGGGGCTCAAAAAGTGACATAAGTAGGCAAAACAGGAGATATATCTGGGATTCTATCAGCCAAGTGCATCTTCAGCTGCAAAGATATGGTACCTAGTCCGAGGTTGACTCCTGACAGCTCTGGTTCGGTTTGATCAAACACATCCACCACTTTACTGCATTAAAAAAAATACAAAGAAAAAAGGTTATAAAAGTTTCAACCCGACGTTATTTCCGAGAGTTGTTAAATTTCTTTGTCCACCAAGCTATTAAAATTCTACGTTTAATTAACCTAATAAACCAACCTAATCCCTGGAAGCTTCTTGCATGCTTTGATCATTTCTATCTATGAACTAAGAAATATTTCATTAGATCTAAATACGGAGCAAATTAATCAACATTAAACATTAATTTGGGCTTCTTAATCATGGAATACATAGCACTGAGATTCAAAAGCTTAATATTCTTTAGGGAGCTTTCAGATGCTTGAATAAGTTGCATGAAAATTACGAAAATTTATTTTCATGTTTTTTAAGAAAAGAAAATGGCCCATACATTGCAGGGGGCACTTCACTAAAAATGATAACAATTTTTAGGATAAATATCATTTACAAATAATAATTGCCTCAGGAAAAAATCCATTTATTTTTCTTTTTCTGGTCCCCAGAGTCCCAAGGCTCAACTTCAGTTATTTGAACAACCAGAACTTTTTGTCCCTTGTGAAACATGGCTTGACCAACAACTATGAAGAGTATGGACAAAAACTTCAGTCCATTTGAATATAGAAAATAAAATTGAGAACTTGAAACTAGGGGGACCAAAATGAAATGTGGCAAGATATACATACTATAGTGGTGTTTTAATAAAGTTAACACATAAACATGAAAGAAGCTAAACAGAGCAGCTACGCTAACTATCAGTACTAGCAGTAAAAGAAAATTGGAATCTCAAATGTTAGATATGGAACTCAACTGCTGATTGGATGCCTAATAGGACTCGGGAAAATGTCTTTAGTTACTACAGGAGGAAGTTTTGTTTGAATACAAAAGAACAATATCCTTCAATACTTTATTTTCTGTTCAGAAACTTTTACAATGTGTCACACTTGGTAGAGTAGTCAGTCAATTTGATATTCATTTGAATGCCACCGTGTCTGTCATTGAATAATATTATGTTTGCCTAGACTAAGCAATGTCAAAGACTGCTTCATAATTGTGGCAGTCGTGAAAAACTGCGATTAAGCTCACATTTTATCTCGAGCAGTTTCTTGTCTTCAAATGTGCTACAGCTCTTTTTCTTCTTCTATCTTCTTTTAACAATTCAATTAATTATGATTCAACTTCAAAGGAGATTAAACGGTTAAAACCGATCACAAAGATAAAGATGTGGGAAACCAGGAAAGACTGGATCATGAAGATCCTTCTGGTGCTACTGCAGCTAGTCAAGGTATAATGTGTTCTTGATACATACACAGACAAGGAAATGTATATCAGAACATTCTTAATCGGACGAAGTTAATTCCACTTTCCAGAAACATTTGATCGTCAATTTAAAGGGGCTCCATATTTTAGGTCAGTGTCATCGTCTTTTCTTTTCTTTTTCTTTTTCTTTTTCTTTTTTTTTTCCCTCTCTCTATCTCTCTCTCTCTCTCTCTCTCTTTTTCCTGAATGAAACCAAATCCTTGTGAAAACAATTGCAAAGTTAACAGCACTTTAAGTCCCATGTCAATCTAGAAAATTATTACAAGAGTACTCAAACTCAATTCCTGACCAGTTTTTTTACCTTTTTATGCCCTCTGTTCTGCAAGGCTAGGAATTCATAACCATTCCTGAAGGGGAAAAAGAAAAGAAAAAAGAGAAGAAAAAAAAAAAGATTGAGGACTCCCTTAGAATCATGCACCTGCGTAGATTCTATCAGTACATGGCTCAATCTACTCTACATGGACAACACAAAAATTGCGGTAAAGGAAAAAAGAAAAAAGAAAGAAAGAAAGAAAAAAGAACCAAAAGAAAAAGTAAAATGAATTAAAACAACAAAAGAATTTAATATACCCTATTTCCATTATTCTACAGGAGTTCAAAAGAAGACATTACATTGAGGGTGCATCAGAAAAGACCTCATTGAGCATGTCATTTTCACCATCTGCCATTGCAAATAGTTCTGCATCTTTGTCTTCCTCGTTAGAAAAGTCTCCTCTTTCAAGTTTGGCATGAGCTGCAACAAATACCATCTTCTGAGCTCTCTCCAAGCCGACCCTCGAGTGCCGATTTGAGCAAACCAAATTCATGATAGAACATTTACACTTAAAGCCACAAGATGTTGAGTGGAGGAAAATGAGCCTCAGTGCAACCTTGCCGAGGGTTTTAAACCCGCTTAAGCAAGTTTCCCAGACAAGTCGCCTACTCTGTGGGTTGGCAATTTTCATCTTTCCAGTTAAAGGGTCTCTTTGTTTAACCTGAACTGCCTGAGCATAAAGTGGATCTAACCCTTCAGATCTCCATTTCATAAGCTCCATGAATGCAAGATGAGCTTCTTCCCTTGACACTAACCGATTGATAAGTGAATCCACATCCTTTTCCTGCTCTTGTGAAAGGCACTTGAAGGGTGGAAGATACTTCCCATTCATGTCCCTCCTCAAGTAAAGCGGGTCTAGTATAAATGCAGTTGACCATGCTGGATGATAATTTTTCCTAAACCTCTTTTCTACAATTTTTTCCACTGGCTCTTCAGCTATGCTGAACTTAACACACCATTCCTTCACTTTTGTTCTCAGCTCCTCCCAGAGTGGCAAGCATTGCCCAATCAGTGGCCGTTCTGCTTCAATCTCTTGAGCCATCACGCGTATCATCTTCACAAATGAATGAACTGCCTCCAATTCATCCCAAAAGCGTTCATTTTGTATCAAACTAGAAACCTCAGTAGCAAGTGAATCCTCCATGCATGCCACCTTATAGGACTCGTCTAACACAACCATTTGAAGCACATGAGCGCAGTTAAGCATATCATCAAGCATAGAATAAACAGGTGAAAAGTTTTTGGATGTGTCACAGTTTGGAGAAGGAACATGAAGCAACCAATGACCCTCTAGCTCCTGCACCTTGTACTTGTTTATACAGTTTCTAACTTGAGATTTGGTGTTTACAAAATTTGCAACCTTCAAGCAATTTTCAGTGACTGCCCTGAAAAGTGGAAGCTCTTTGTTAAAATCCTTTATCAAACTAATAAAACCCTGAAGCTGGCAAGAGAGATTTACCATCCAATGATTCTTTATCTCCAAATTCCTCAACGCCTTGGCCTTATACCTATCTGCAATTATCCCCACACATTTCTGCAAACCACTTCCACAAATCTCGTTGACCGTATCCAAAATAACCTCTTCTGCATACTTGGATGATACCAATCCCCCTGTAAATAGTGCTTTTTGAAATACAGTAGTACCATTTGGTAGATTGACCATAAATTTAACAACACTCTCTTCATCACAGCAGTTCTTATTCTTCCACCCATCTGAAGCAATTTGAAAAAACGCTGCATCTCTAATCCTGGCTTCTGAATCAGCCTTGGCCTCTTCAAACTTGGAGTCAAGCCGAGCTCCTAAAATGTCGGTTCTAGGTAATGAAGGCAAACCCAATTGACTAAGCAAGGCCTTAAACTTGGGGTGGTCAAAGCATGAAAGTGAAACTGACCCACATGACTCAATAAACCAGTCAGTCAGTAATTCAATAGCAGAATCGATTTGTTCCTTACTTAGCCTTGGCCCAGGTGAAGCATGCGGACTCTTGAGTTTCTTGACACTGTTTTCCAGCATTTCTAACGCACCCAAATCGTCTTTCCCACCTGACAACACCAACTGATGCTGATTAAACCCCATCTTACTCGCCATCCCAACCGAATTTTGAGCCCCTGGTGTCGGCGGAGAGGAAATTAACGGAGCATACGAACGCGTTGGCTCAATCATGGCAAGAGAATGAACTTGATAAGAAGCAGTAAGAATTGGAGCATTCATTTGAGAGCTCCGTTTTTTGTGGTTGTGCAATGTCGGAGAAGGAATAGACGATATCGGCAACGGAGACGCAGCCGAAGCAATAGACCGAGAAATTGAACTCAAATTAGGACAAGTCCCTCGTTTCAAATGCTCAGATGCAGTCCTTGACGGATTCGAAGCCGAAAAAACAGAATCACACAACGAACACTTGAGCTTCACCGCTTTGGGAAGACTATTAGTTGGATTCCGTATAAGAACAGGCTCTAAATGAGCCCAATACCAAGCCCCTTTCCCTTTAATAGCCTTTGTTCGAACAGTTACAAGGCATTCATACCGTTTATTCAAAGCTTTGGTCGCTAAATCCTCCGTCAACGTCGAAGCATCAATGTTGGGCGGTGAGTTAGTGGAAGCCATCAATCACAATAACAAAACCCAATTTGTAATCACAACAAAGATTCGCATACATTCATTTACAAAACCAAAAGCTCAATTCTCGTACTCCGCTCCGATAATCGCACAATACTAGAACTCTGGAGCATCATCGTGAAAAAGGAAAAAACCGTCGCCGGCGGCTGAGAGTGAGAGTTGGAGAAGCAAAAGAAGAATGGAAGAACTGAAAATGAAGAAGGAAGATGATGAGTTGAGAGAGAGAAATGGATGAATTGAAAAATTGCAGAGAGAGAGAGAGAGAGAGAGAGAGAGAGAAAGTGGAAGAGGAAGAAGAAGAAGACGATAACGTACAAAAAAGAATTTGGGAAATTTATAGAGAACTCCACAATTATTACATCCAAACCTTTGATTTATTTACAAAATTAATTAAATTTTATCTTTAATCTTTTTTCTTCCTTTTTTCTATTTGATCTATTAATTATTAATTAACGTTTAAATGTTTAATTTATAATAACAAACTGAAATTTATCTAACTACAATATTATTGTATTTGTAAACAATGAAGATTATTAAATGCATAATAAAATCTTAAAACTTCAATAAGATACAAAATTAAAATTTTAATAATTTATTTTTTGACTTTTAGTTTTAGTATTAGAAAACTTTTAATTTTTTTTTGAAATCTTAAGCCTAAATTTTGAAAAATAAATAAAGTGATTTCTAAAATTATATGTTTTATTTTTTTCAACTTTTTTTATTACGTATATAATTCACATTAAAAAAATTGAATTGATTTTAAAAAGTAAAATAGTTATCAAACTAAAAATTTATTATATACTTTTTCAAAAATTCATAGACTTGTTCCACAAAATTAAAGTTTAGATACTTGTTGAAAATTTTTTAAACTTAAAAGATACCAAATAGACATAATTTGTTAAAAAATTAGTACAAACAAAATTTAAAAATTTTGAAGAATTATAATTTAACCTAAAAATTATATAAAATAAAATTTAAGTTTTTTTTGTTACAAAATATTTTCCATTATCACCCCTTCCATGCAAAGTAACAAAACTCCATCGATTGCTCTTTAATATGCAACAATTTCACGTTTTTTATTTAAAGGATTTTATAGTAAAAAGCAAACTACATTGTTTAAATTAGTAAAATAAATTAAACAACGAACCGTCAAATCATGATAGATACTAGTATCTATCAATATTTATTATTGATAAAATCTGAAATTTTGTTATATGCTGTAAATATTTTGTCAAATTTACTATTTTTTTACATTTTCTCTAAAATTAATTAATTAATTAATTATTATTATAAAAAAAACATATATAAATGGTCGCGTTTTTTAAAATTAAATATATATTTTGGTGAATACTAAAATGGGAAGATAAGATTTGTACATAATAATAATATGATATTTGCTAAAATAGGAGAATTTTAGAAGAGAAATTAGATGAAGAAATGGAAAATAGTATTATTGTTATTTATAAATGTATTATTTACTATAAGTCATGTGATTAAGCTAATCATCACACTATTCTATTATTCCCATTCCAAAATAATAGAAAAATGGTAATTAAAAATCAAATTTGAAAGATAAAGACATAATTATAAGGTTAAAATGTAAAAACAAAAATATACTCTAAGAATAATAAAGTAAAATATAATTTGATAACCAATATTTTAGTTATTAAAATTAAAAAAAAAAAGAATTGAATGGATTTAAAATTGTAATTTAGAAAATTAGCAAAATAAAAGTGGAAAGCTCAATATGGTTTGTCTACTTTTTTGTCTGTAATGATGTCCTTTGGAATATTGTTTTGTGCACTCTCAAACTATTACAAAACAGAAGTTGGAATAGAGACTTTTCGAAGATTATAATTTGTATTCTCATTTTTTACTCCTAAAACTTGATTAACTTTTACTATTCATTTTCAATTTTATCATAGGATAAAATTTTAATCTCTAAGAAAAATCTCGAGGTGAAAATTTGGTTGAAAATTTCATGATTTCAACCATGGTTAAGGTATTCGTCGATGAATTTCTTTTTTTTTTTTTTGGAGTATAACAATTGAGGATGGAAGGATTCAAACCTTTCATTTTGAGAATAGAAGGTTGTGTAAGTTATCGTTGAGCTAATCTTACTTTAACGTGTTCATTGATCAAGTTTAGAACTTACACAAAACTTATTATTGAAAAAAGTAAGTTAAGATAAAAAGAGTTTAAATAAAAATGAGATTTGGAAAGGAAAAAAAAATATATATATTTTTAAAGTTAATACAAACGGATCATAAGTCGATAAAATTGAATGTTTAAAATGAAAATTGACATACAACATGATAAATTTAGATATATAAAATGCTAAATCTTTTTCTGTTACATGTTCGGCTAACGAATAAGAGTGGAGTTGTTTACTCCACCTTTTGTTAGCTTATAGAGTGATCGACCGAAAGTTGTCGAGGCTTTCGATCAAACCAAATAATAGTTTCGTTCTCACATCAAAACACATCATGTTACACAATGAATTTCACGGCTAAACAACTTTTTACCTCTTATCCCAAAAGTTTCTTTAGTGTTTAATATAATTCTACCATCTAATACTCATCGACCACATCTACCTAGTTTATAATTATAATTATATATATATAACAAATCAATGCATTATTGCATATACCCAATGTCCTAATAACAATCTATATTTAGATAAATGAACCAAAAACTACCATCAAAATTTACAAAATTTAAAACTTTTGCTACTAAAATATATATTTTGATAGGTAAAGAAACAAAAAGAAATATTTCAAAAAATCCATGAAAAAGAAAAAGAGATAAAATATAATAATAATAATAGGTTAAATGAAATAAAATTAGCTTCTTGAAACGGTTAGAAAACTATAGAAATGAAACTATTCATTTTTAACAATATTTCGCCTTTATTGTGTTAAAACTGAGTTGAAGCTCGAAAAGCAAACTACCATTTTTGAAAAGTTAAAAATGAAAAATCATTAGAGAAGAATTCTTTACCAAACGAAAAGATTCTTTCTAATTTGTTGTAAATAATGGAATGGTAAATTAGGAAGAAATTTTTTGATTATGATAAGATTGCAATCTCAAAAGAGTACTAGAAGAGAAGGTACACAAAGAACAATTAATTGATACCCATGTAATATTGGATGTCTAATATCTTAGATTACCTATAAGACCAATCAAATTATTTAGTCTTATGTAATTATTGGTTTGTAAATAGTGATATAAACAATTAAGGTATTATGATTCTAATTTTTTTTAAAAAGCAATTAAAGTACTATTAGACCTTAATTTATCATTATCGATAATGGGCATTTTTCTAAGGTAATTTTAAGTAGTAAAACGGTTGAAAATATTTACAATTATAGTAAGACGTTCATATTTATTAATGATAAACAACTATAGATAATAGCTCATTAAATTATGAATCTTAGTAATTCAATGATAACGACCTAAAAATGAACTAGTCATGATTTTTTTTAGATACTTTTAAAAGAAAAGCAAATTTCTATTTTGAAAACTATTTCATTTCTATTACTATAAGAATATTTAATACACATTAGCTTTTATAAAAGCATATAAATAATCATTATTAAAATTTCTACATTTTTTCCACTAATAAAACAAAATGATTGTTTTAGAAAAATTATCTTAGTATAAAGTTCAAGCACATTATTATTAGAATTTTTCTCTAATTAATAGGTAACTATATATAACATTAGATAATTTTTTCTTCACATATATATATATATACTTTGTATTTTGCAATTTTTATTATGGAAAATGTCTTTCTCATAGAGTGAGCAAATATTGGGAATAATTCCATGGTATAATATTTTTATAAAGTGTTATGTAATTACATCAAATTTAATAATTAAGTGGAGAGTGGTCCAATACCATAAGCATTATTGAGATAATTATAGAAGGAAAAGCTACTCATTCATTGGGTCATTTGTTGACCTATATATAAGAAAATTTAATGTTGTGGTCATATTTAAGCTTCAACCTAAAAGTGTACTATATGTTAAATCCTTCAAATCATTTTTGTCGTGATTGAAATCAATCTAAAATACTTTTCTAATTGCTTAAAACAATCAATATTGAATGTTTAGTTTTACATGGATCGTCGAAGGTCACCTATACGAGTTAAGGAATCTGCTTCCACGTTTCGGTTCCTATTTTCAATAGATGTCTCATTTTGATGATATGATCAATAAGATCTTATACGTTTGGTAGTTGTATACCTCGTGTTATTAATCATATGATTATGGAGAAATTAACAAAGTTTATTGAAATAAGTTGGTAACCTAAGAGAGTTATTAGACGGATGCCCTCTAAAATTTAAAAATAATCGTTATAAAATTTTATAATGAAAAGAAACCATTTTTCGTCGACATATAAGTTTTTAATCAACTGATCAATGTTTTCATCAACTAATTTAATTTATAATTAATTGCTTGAAATTCAAGTTGAGAGCTCTATTCTATTATTTTCTCCAATTTTCTTTTCAAAAATTGTGTTCGTAAAATAGAATGGTCAAAATTTAACATATATTGGAAGGGTATAATAATCATATTTGAATAGAACTTAATAAATTTTATATGACTAAGTGAATACGTCTAAATTGACATAAAATTTGTATTACCGATTTTAAGATTAGAGGTTTGATTTCTTCGCTCTTACATATTATAAAAAGTGAAAAATAAAACAATATTTTAAAGCTTGTTAAATAAATATATAAATTAAAGAAGTATTTTAAATTAACCTCTTCAAATTTGAATATGATTTTTAATTAATTAGTTTTAATGACAATTGAGTACTAATGTGAATGATTAAAAACTCACCATTTAAGAGGTTGGTTAAATACATATGTTGATATCATCATTGCGTTGATGACTTACAACATTAAGCCAAATGTGAAAAATAAAAAATAGAATCCTAAGTTGTTGGAAAAAAAAATACATTTTTGTTAATTGCATAATAGTTATAATTCGGTAAAAAAGTTATTTAAGGATAAGGTCAACTAGAGTTTTACAATTTCAAAGGATGCAACTCATATCGAAAAACTTTTGTAAGTCGTTTTTCCATGCATGTTTAGAATTGATCAACAACTTGAACACAAATATAGATAGGAAATAGCTCTCACCTTATCATTACATATTCTATATAAATAAACACACCGATTAGGGAAAACAAATAAACTAAAGACATAAATTGTGAGATCAAAGATGTTTAAGCTTCAATGGTTTGTCCCAACTCTAGCTTGCTTGACTTTTTGCATGAGAGATAATGTTTCGTATGATTCAAATGCGATAATTATCAATGGAGAACGACGTATTATTTTCTCAGGCTCAATTCATTATCCACGCAGCACTGAAGCAATGTGGCCTGATCTCATTCAAAAAGCTAAAGATGGTGGACTTGATGCAATTGAGACATACATTTTCTGGGATCGTCACGAGCCACAACGACGAAAATATGATTTCTCTGGACGTTTAGATTTTATTAAATTCTTCCAACTTATCCAAGACGCTGGACTTTATGTTGTCATGAGGATTGGTCCTTACGTGTGTGCCGAGTGGAACTACGGAGGCTTTCCAGTGTGGTTGCACAATATGCCAGGAATCCAACTACGAACTAACAATCAAGTTTACAAGAATGAAATGCAAACTTTCACGACAAAGATAGTAAATATGTGTAAACAAGCCAATCTCTTTGCTTCACAAGGAGGGCCAATAATATTAGCTCAAATCGAGAATGAGTATGGAAATGTGATGACACCAGCTTATGGAGATGCAGGAAAAGCATACATCAATTGGTGTGCTCAAATGGCCGAATCTCTCAATATTGGCGTTCCATGGATCATGTGCCAACAAAGTGATGCCCCACAACCTATCATTAATACATGCAATGGATTCTATTGTGATAACTTTACTCCAAACAATCTTAAGAGTCCAAAAATGTTCACTGAAAATTGGGTGGGATGGTTCAAGAAATGGGGCGACAAAGACCCTTATAGAACTGCAGAAGAAGATGTAGCATTTTCTGTGGCAAGATTTTTTCAATCTGGTGGAGTCTTCAACAATTATTACATGTATCATGGAGGCACCAACTTTGGAAGAACATCAGGAGGTCCATTCATCAGTACATCTTACGATTACAACGCCCCACTTGATGAATATGGAAACTTGAATCAACCTAAATGGGGGCATCTCAAACAACTCCATGCATCAATCAAGTTAGGAGAGAAGATTCTCACTAACAGCACACGCTCAAACCAAAACTTTGGTAGCTCTGTAACTTTAACGAAATTCTTTAACCCAACAACTGGGGAGAGGTTTTGCTTTTTAAGCAACACAGATGGAAAAAATGATGTCACCATAGATCTACAAGAAGATGGAAAATATTTTGTACCAGCTTGGTCTGTGAGCATTCTTGATGGTTGCAACAAGGAGGTTTACAACACTGCAAAAGTAAATTCTCAGACATCTATGTTTGTGAAGGAGCAAAATGAGAAGGAAAATGCACAACTGTCATGGGCTTGGGCTCCAGAACCTATGAAAGACACACTGCAAGGAAATGGTAAATTTGCGGCAAACCTTCTTTTGGAACAAAAAAGGGTCACAGTTGATTTTAGCGATTACTTCTGGTACATGACGAAGGTTGACACTAACGGAACATCTTCACTTCAAAATGTGACTCTCCAAGTAAATACAAAGGGTCATGTGCTTCATGCTTTTGTTAATAAAAGATACCTTGGGTCGCAATGGGGGAGTAATGGTCAGAGTTTTGTGTTTGAGAAACCCATTCTACTAAAATCGAGAACTAACACAATAAATCCTTTTGAGTGTCACAGTTGGATTGAAGAATTATGATGCATTTTATGATGTGGTACCAACGGGAATCGATGGAGGTCCTATCTATCTAATTGGAGATGAAAATATGACAACTGATTTGTCATCAAATTTATGGCCTTATAAGGTTGGATTAAATGGAGAAATGAAGCAAATTTACAACCTGATGTTCTCACATATAACAAATTGGATTAAACTAAATCAAAAATCTATTGAAAGGAGAATGACATGGTACAAAGACTAGCTTTAAAACACCTGTTGGAATTGATCCAGTAGTCTTGGACATGCAAGGAATGGGAAAAGGCCAAGCTTGGGTAAATGGGCAAAGCATAGGTCGATTTTGGCTATCATTCATTGCTAGCAATGATAGTTGCAGCGCAACATGTGACTACAGGGGTGCATACAACCCTAGCAAATGTGTGAAAAATTGTGGAAATCCTTCTCAAATATGGTATCATGTTCCAAGATCATTTCTTTCAAGCGACACAAACACATTGATTTTATTTGAAGAAATTGGTGGAAATCCACAATAAGTGTCAGTTCAAACAATCACAATAGGAACTATATGTGAAAATGCTAATGAAGGAAGCACCTTAGAGTTGTCTTGTCAGGGAGGACATGTCATCTCTGATATCCAATTTGCTAGCTACGGAAATCCAGAGGGAAAATGTGGTTCGTTTAAGAAAGGTTCATGGGACGTGACAAACATTGCTCTTGTTGTGGAAAAAGCTTGCATTGGCATAGAAAGTTGTTCAACTGATGTATCTGCAAAGTCATTTAGATTAGGCGATGCTACAAATTTATCTACAAGATTGACAATTCAAGTACTATGTGCACATAATTGATGAATGGTGTAATATATATGATTATATAATTTAGTTGATACTAACTTTTAACTATTAATTAGATATTGGTTTTTAAAAAAGTCTTGAAATGGTATTCTTAATACAACTTTTGTTAGCTAATCTATAAATAAATTTTATTAGTTATCTTAGCTAGCTAATTGAGATGAATGACTTTTAGAGAAAAATAAAAGCCAACAAAAATTGAAATTACACCATTAAAAATGTTTTATCTTTTAACCTTATAAATGATCTTTCTATGGTAAGAAATAAATTAATTAATTGAACCAAATATGATAAAATAAAAAGAATAATAAATAAATAAATACGTAAATACATAAAAGAGAAAAATAGATAGAGAAAGGCATTATACTAATAGCCAATTATATTAGATGTTCACACACTTCATTTTAATGTAATGTGAATAAGTTTAATAATGTTAAATTTGATAAAACTATACCATATATCTATTGATATAGAAAATGCCTCAAACAGAAGCTAGGGAATTGTATAATTACTCTACGAGAATCTATATCTATAATAATAATTACAAAGGCAATTTTGTAACATCAAAATTGATTTCTTTCATATACGTTACATTAGATTATTGTTCTATTTATCGTTTTGGTTATTGTTTTTCTTTTGATAATATGTAGTGAATACTAAATCTCATACTTAAAGCTGATCATAATAGTACAAATTCATGTCGGTGATACTATGTCCATGTTAATATTATAATAATTTAAATTATACAAGAGATCGTGGTTAATTTAAACGTTTGAAAGTTCGGATTCTTTATCTCTCAACTTTAAATTTTCTAAAAAAAATTGACGCATGGAGTTGTGTATAAAAATTAGAAAACAAATGTAGGTGATGACATTATTTACGATATTGTTTATGTTAATTGATATGATAATTGATTTTATGTCTGATATAGTAATAAATAATATTACACAAATCTTTTAATTCTGTCTCATCTTTTCGTCGAAATTTTACGAGCATGCTTGAACTAAATTTTAGAACTCGAGCGTAAGAGATTCATAATTCAAATTTACCTTAAAATTTAGAGTATTTTGTACTATTTAATTTAGTTTTATTTTAGAATTATTTTCAAGTATAAAAAATCAATTATATTTTTATTTAATAATTATGATATTAAGAAGAAAAAACACGTGTCAATTAGTATAAGGTTATTAGATATATAGGTGAGTAATCTTTGTGCCTAATTAATTAGAGACATAATGAATGTAATTAATCCTTTCAAAGAGGAATAGCTTTTCTACTTTAACTATTATTAACGTTGATATTGATAGCTAAATTATGATTTAAAGAATTTTTAAATTTTATTTTTCATATAAGAGATTTTTTTTAAAAATGTAATGATTAAGGGATTTGGTGGAGTACTTAATTATGATCATTCATACATATTTTATCATTAATTACCTTAGTTAATTGAGTAAAAAGTAGAACACTATTGTATATATTTTTTTCCCCAAATGATTGTGATTCTGAAAATGAAATCACTTTTAAAGCTCTGATAGGACCTAAAGATAATGGCGCCTTATGGTGAATAATTATTATGATAATATAAGGTTTTGTTTGAAAATTTGATTTCTTTTTTCTTTAACGTTTTCTTTTTGAAGTATTTAAAAATATTGAACGTCGTACTCTTTGAATGATAGATTAACTTTAGAATACGAGTAACGTTCAAAGAGGTAAATCATTTCATTTTGTTTGAAGACTTTTATATATGAGGTGAATTGATTGTGCAACAAAAATAACTTTAGAGATTGAAAAAAGTTACCATAAGTGAAAAGGGCAAACTATATGAATTAGATGCAAAAGTAGTATTGATTGAAAGAAACGCCTTGGCTAGTGGAAATAAGTACAAGCATGGTCCAAGTCTCAATGGAAAACCAAGCAGTAGAATTGGCTCGTGGGGGGGTTATGATCTCTTTTCGAGTTTGTAAATTTTTAAGATTAAAGATTTTAATATATTATGAATTGAGACGAGTAAATAACTGTTAAGAGAAGGAGTATGCCCTCCAAATGTTATAGTTTGTGACTCCCTGAAGCTAAAAATGGTAAATCAATATAAGTTACCATTGACATTCGACCTTTCTTTTTTTAAATTAGATTGTCCACGAATTGTTATGGTAAACAATTAGATAAATAAAAATATTTATATAACAAAAAATATGAAAAGATAATAATAAAAGTAAGAGTGTATCAATTAGTTAAAAGTTGATAGGTTTAGAAAGTCAAAATCTAACATACCCAAACTAAAATCTTTCCTTACTCAATCTTTCAACCGCTATTGTTGCGATTATTTCAAAAGTACTTATATATAATACTAATTTTTTTAAGTAAATAACATAATTAAAAGTGTTACATGAATATGATTAGTAACTTCTTAACAAAGTTATGATTTAAATATAATGAAATCACACTTTTGTCCATGAAAGAAGGAAACAAATTTCATCTCAAAACCTAAACATTATATATACATATATATACAACAAATGATATATATAGATTGGAATGATGATATGAAGGAGAAGAAAGGGAATGAGGAGGGAATTATTAATTGGAGGTCCCAAATGGAAAAATAGAAAATAGAAAACAATAATTTATTTTTTAGAAAAACAAAAGATTAATGATGGGAACAAGAAAACTACCATGCAATTAGGAGGGGGCCTCATAAAAAGATTTTTTTTTTTTATAATTTGTGATAATGAAAATAATATGAAGATGGGATGTGTGAGAGAGAGTGGCAAAAAAGTCAAAAAAGTTGGGTTTGGTTTAGGGTGAGAGGTTTTTGTGCCAATTTTTTTCACCTAAAGCATATCATCTTGTCTCACCTTTAAGACTTTAATACTTCCTAGTAAGGTCTTGGGTCTTTCTCACCTTATTAAATTATTCCTTTTCAATATTCTCTATAATAATTATATTTTGTTATTCTAAAAAAAAATTACCAGGTAATAGTAAAATACAAACTAAAATTTTGTTATATTTGTAAATATTCGACTATACTAAAATGAAATAGTAGTAATATAGTCTTGTAAGATTATAGTATATTTGAGAGTGATTTTAATCCTTTAAAGTTAATTTTTATGGTGTAGGAATTCTTTTTAAAAGCGTAAAATTTAATATCGGATTAATTATAAGTGATTTAAGATGGGTTTGAATTACCTTTTAAATGTTTAAATTTTTAAAAAAAAATCGTAATTTTTAGACAATGAGATTGAGAAATAATTTTTTTTAAAGAAAACGTGGACAACTTCATTTTCAAAAAAGTGTTGAAAAGAAAGTGTATTTTGAATTTTTTTTTATAGATAATCGAAATGCATTGTAAAAAATGATTTTTTTTTTTTTTTTTATGATTTTATAATCGACAAGGAAAGTTGCACTTTGTGCTATGAATGCAATTTTATAATAATGTTTTATTCTAAGTACTTAATTTTGTTTTTATAACAATTTATGGTTGATGTGAAAATTATTATGAAGTTTGGTATTATAAGAACTAAGTTTTTATGGCTTGTAAACACACGAGCAAATTTTTTAGGATTAATTTGATGTAAAGTTCAAATATATATATAGGCACTAATTTGTTATACGCTAAAATAGAACTGAAGTTAAAGTCTTATTTGTTAGGTGCTAAAATTTTTGAACTAAATTAAACATTTGAAATATCAGTCAATTTTCATAATATAAAATAAGATTTTGAAAACTGACCTATATTCAATGAAAAGTTTGATCGATTAAATTTCATCCCAACGAAAGTTTAAGTTGATTATTTCAATTATTAATGAATTGGGTCAAGTAACTAAAATTGTTCGAGCCCAATCCATGCAATTTAAGTCCATTGGAGGGAAATTGAGTTAAAGAATAAATAAGTATATAGCAAAATTTATCAAATTCTATCAATGAAAGAAGTCTATCACCGATAGACCATGTTGTAAATTTTAGTCTATGATTGATAGACCATACGAGTCTATCAGCGATAGTTTTGTTATATTTTTAATTCTTTTAAATGCGATTATATTCTTAATTATTATTTCTAAAATGATCATCTGTTATAATTACTCGTAATGTTATCAAAACTCAATGTGAAAAGTAATTAGATTTTTTCTTTTTTTTTTCTGTTCGAATACATTATTTGTAGATATCACTAACTAAGGATATCCAAAATAAAATCATTTCAATGAAATTTTAGAAGAAATTTATTTAAGTAATAAACTATGAGCATAAATCAATAGCAGGGAGCCAAGTATGATTATTTGGTGATGAGATAAAAAGATAGTAGTGAAAATTTTATATATAGAAAAAACAGTATGAACTGTATTAGTCAGAGTTTAGTAATTTGAATTACTGATCTAATTGGTCAGGTTTATAATCAATTTTTTTATATATATACAATCAATTTTTTTTCTTTCCAAAAATGTGTAATTACAATATATTATAAGAAGTAAAATCCAAAATTTAAAATAAAATTATATTGGATACAAACAAATAAGAGGTAAAAAGAGGGTTGTGATTTTGGACTAAACTATATAAACTACATCATATTGAAAGACTACACTAAATATGTAATGATATGATTAGAAATTTGATGTAATCAAACAATAACTTAAAATATAGATAAAAGAAGATGACGTGTTGGGTTGTGAATATAGAGAAAAAATAGGCATATATATATATATATATTTATATAAGACAACGACCAAAAGAATAAGAGAATCTAAAATTTTGCTATATTTTATAAACATTTTCAAGAGTTTTAACATTTTTATAGTGATTCTTCGATAAAATAAGAGGAATTGTCATGAATTGCAAAGAAATTGAAACTATTTATAAAATATATATAGCAAAAACGCTCAAATGAGCTATATTTGAAAATGTCATACAAAATAAGAGAATTTGATGATTTTGCTATAGTTTGTAAGTAGTTTCAATTTGGTTTGATGTATTTGAAAATGCCACTTAAATTAATATGATGGTTAATAACCATAATAATAATAATAAAAGTAACCTTGAAAAAGAAGAAAATATTGAGAGTTTTAAAAATGAGAAAAAACTTGGAAATTACACTGAGAAAAATAGTTCGACTTAAAACTTATGTGCGGATTAGGGGTGTTTGGTTGAAGTTATTTTTTTAGAGTTGAATTAGTAAATTATCATACGAAAGAGAATTCGACGTGAGAAATATAAGTTAATATTAATAAAAAATGTGAGTCATCACGAATATCGAATCAATAGAACTTTTAAATTGTAGGTACATCCAAACAGCATGGTAAGTTTTTTTTAACTCACTCAACCCAATTATATGTCAGTTATCAAACGTACCCATTACATATGTGGCAGTTTGGCAGTTTGTTTTGTCGCCAAATTTTTATGGTCTATAAGTGATAAACTACAAATGATATCATTTGTAGGATGGGATTGAACGAAGACTACCAATATCATATATTATACGCGAAAAAACTCTCCATTTGTCCTCACAATTTCATTATTTAAGAAAGTTTAATTTTTTTTCAAAATTATATAATTTATTTTTCACAACTATATAAAACGATTATAATTAATATACGCATCCTTAACACATATTGTTATAATCGGGACAATATGTATATACATACATACCTTTTAAGTGCTCTTTTTCATCTAAAATCACCATGGTAATTTAGACAATAATTTCCAACCTAAAACTAGGCGTAAATATATTTTTAATTCTTCTAAATTTTTAAAGATATTTCTAAATTTCCACCAAAGTACAATAATTTAATAGTATTTTATATAATTAGTTCCAACAATTGCATTGCACATATTTCATAACTTGAAAATGAAAAATACATATATTGAAAAAATAATCAATTTAAATAATTTTCATATGTTACAAAGAAAAAAAAGAAAAAACAAAGTTTTTAGGTGAAAAAAATTGAAACTATTTACTAAATATAAATATATTAAAAAGCTAAATTAAAGATAATTTATTAATTTTGTAAATATATATATTTATTTATTTGGCAGTTCACTCCCAATCGTCCGTACGGAGAAACTCCATCTTTTTATTTTTATTTTTGTGTGTTTTAAAATTGTTTTTAACATCTCTTTCTTCAATTCTCTAAAACCCTATTTCTTCCGCCATAAGCCGTCTCAGCCGCTGCACTCTCACTTGCCGTACTCCCAACCTTCCGACGAAATCTCCGCCGGCCATCTCTCTCTCACACTCTCGCCTTCCCGACTGTGACCACATACCAAGGTTGGTTTTATTTTCTCTTTTCTTTCCCTCGGTTATGGAGAATATAGAACAATTTTTTTTGTTTGTTGATTTCTTCCTCAATTAATGATCAACTAGCCTGAAATTTAGAATGCATACTTCACATATATCATTCGCATTTGAATATAATGGTTAAAATTATGAAGACGGCAGAAAAAAGTTGAAAAGACTGGAACTTATGTTATCAAATGAAAAAAAAAAAAAAAAACCCTCACAGTAGAAAAATAAACTTGGGTTTTGGTATGATTGGATGGTTTCGAGTTTTCTTGATTATAGGGTGCACATTAACAGGCTATGTGTAGATGAAAAAGATAAATTATGGTGTTTTATTTGAATCAGATTTTTGTGCTTTTCGTGTCTTGCTTGACTAGGGTTGCTATATTAGTGCTCGTTTTAAAACACTGATTATCAGGTAATTTTTTGTTGTTCTTGTAGCAAGTTTATGCTATTGTACTCTTATAGGTCTTGTAGCAAGTGTTACCAGTGAGGATGTTGTTAGTTGTTTGGTATTTTATATGGCTAACTATGTGTCTTTGCAAACTTTGAATCACTCACCAAAATAGTGCCTCCCTTTCTCCTTCCCCACCATTTCTATTTACAATCAACTAACATAGCAACATCGTTAGTTAATTAATAATATGTCCCGGCAATACTCTAATAGTGTTCCTATCAAATGATTGTCAACTATCGTGTTCCTTGATTATGAACATTCGGCTTTGTCACGTATTTTTGGAATAGAATTATAAGTTGAGAGGTTTAACCTTAACAATGGTTATCTTTATGGATAGGTTTTACATGGGTGTATCAATTAAAGATGCTAGCTTCTTAAACGAGGATACAGTGGAAGATGGTGATTTTAGTAGCGAGGATTCAGAATTTGAATCAGAATCTGAGTCCGGGTCTGGGTCTGAGGAGGAGGAGGAAGAGGATGTGGAACTATCTGAACCATCAAAGAATGCAATATATAATGCTGATGGTCTTCTTGACAAGCTTGGAGATATTAGCTGGCCTGAAAACGTGGAATGGATACACAAGCTAACTTTTGATATTGAGCAAGAAAAAGAGGTGGATGTGAATGATGATCTAACTAGAGAGCTTGCATTCTATACACAGGCTTTGCAGGGTACAAGAATGGCCCTTGAGAAGTTCCAATCTTTAGGACTTCCATTTCTCAGGCCTTCAGACTATTACGCAGAGATGGTGAAGACAGATACTCACATGCAAAAAGTGAAAGGTCGGCTGCTATCCGAACAGAGAAAGATGGAGGAGGCTGAGGAAAGAAGGAAGGCAAGAGAAGCAAAGAAATTAGCTAAAGAGATTCAAGCTCAGAAGCAGAAGGAGAGGGCTAAGCAGAAGAAGGAGGAGATTGAATCTGTTAAGAAATGGAGGAAGCAGAGGCAAAAGAATAATTTTGCTGGAGGTGATAAAGGTGGTGATATGGACTTTTCCTTTGAAGATGGAAAGACATTTGAGAGGTCTGGAGGTAAGAAGAGGCCAGGGGTGTCTCCTGGCGATCGTTCAGGAGGGAAGGCAAGACATGGAGGTGGAGGAGGAGGAGGAGGAGGAGGAGGAAAAGGGAAAATTCCGAAGAAAAAGAGAGATTTTAGAGATTCTAAGTTTGGATTCGGCGGGAGGAAAAGTTTGAAAAAGCAGAACACAGCTGATACAACTAATGATATTAGGGGATTCAACAATGGCAGTTTATCAAGCAACAAAAGAAGGAAGAAGTCAGATTAATGAACTAATTTAGTTTCAAGTTTAGGGAGATGAGTTGGGATTGTGGTCAACTTTATAATTTTGCCTCTATGTTCTTTTGAAAACTTCATTCTGTATTGTTGTCAGCCTTTGTGATAATCCTTGAAGATGAAAATTATAGTTTTGTATTCCTTTTTTAAAAAAATCCTAATTTTGATAGTTATTGTTATTGTGCCATTATGGTTTTAAATCTTAGAAATCTTGATGAGAGTTGATGTTCTATACATCAAAGTTTTTGCAAATCAAGTGTGTAGATTGTACCTATTTAGTCCTTAATTTTTCTTTGATCTTTAAGTGTAGTAAACTAATTAATTGTAGCAGTTTATTAGGTGGAAAATTGAAAGTTTTTGGAGTTTATTAGATTATGAGATCAACCAATTCTTATAATTAAATATTTTGAAAACGATGATGTTTTTGTTCACTTCATTCATCAATTTCCCCATTAGTTGTCATATTAGCTGCATTATGCATTTTTTTAAATATAATAAAACAGGGTTTTAGGTAAACATTTGAATTCCCAACTAAAATACAATAATTAAATCATTTAAAAACTATTCTTTTTAGTTTTGTAATATTTGGTTTAAATTTTTTGAAAACAAATGTAGACCGTAAGTTTAATCGGTATGTTTGATTTCCGAAAACTTACCATTGGAGTTTAATTTTCTGTTTTTAAAAAATTAACACTTCTATCCTTGATTTGGTATGTTTTATTTTCTTAGTATTTTGTAAGAAATAAACTCTAGCTTTGCAAAACTAAGATGATGATGATAATAATAAAAATTGCAAATCTATAATTGATAGACTATATTGTTGATAGGAAATCGATTATTATATATATATTCTTAAAATTTTAGATATATATATGATTATAAATTTTAGAAGTGGTACTGATTACAATTATCCAATTAAAAATTTTCCAATAAATAATGGTTTGCAGCATCAAAATTTGAATTCGTTATTATAAGAATTGAAATCCTCAACATGTGATAATCTTTGAATTGACTTTATAAAAAAAAACAATTAAAGTTGCTTTCACAACACAGAAATGTCTGCTTCCACAACAAAAAGCTTCTTCACTACACTTCTACCTTTACCAAACCCTTTAAATACCCAAAAAAAAACCTTCACACTTGCAATTCATTCTTCTCTCTTCAATCTCAAGTAGTAATTGCAACCAATTTCCATTGTAGCCATGGCTGATTCCATTCTAGAACTTGCTGCTGACGCAACTTCAAGTACTCTGTTCATCTTCTGCTTCTTCAATTTGATCATACTCGTCATCTTCTTCACCTCAAGACCAGCCACCTCCAGTTTTGATCAACAAAATGATGATAATGATATGCCACTTTCAATTGTCATTCATAGCAAAACAAATACAACAGAGCAAAATTCCATGCTTCAGAAAGATCCCATAGTTGGTGTGTGTGAAGTGATAGAGAGCCAAAATGAAACAGAAAGATGCGTGAACTTCAATTGCAATGTTGATGTTGAACAGAGTGATGATGATAATGAGGATGATTATGAAGATGAAGATGAAGATGAAGATGATTTCAGACAAAGAGTGGAAGAATTTATTGAAAAGGTTAACAGAGGGTGGAGAGAAGAAAGGCTAAGAACCTTTGGACGAGTCCAATAGTTGGCCAGCTGGAACCGATTGATTTGAGTTCATGGAATTATTGTTCGAACATACTTAGTAGAAGCTAAACGAGAATCTCCATCAATTTTACCTGGGGGTTGAGCTCGGTATCTCTTTTTGGAACATGTATGTTACTCAATGTAATAATATCAGAATTTTGAAGAAGATACACATAAAAGCATAAGAATGGATAAGATTCAAATAAGAAAAGTTTCACAAAGATGCAATTTTTCTACTGTTTGATTCAAGGACGTCAATAATTTGGAATATTGTTTAGCATCTTAGTCCATGATTTCATTAGAAGACAAAGTTAATTGTTAATATTTAAACAAACCATTAATGATCAATCCAAATTGTTCCACCTTAAAGTCCGGATTTAATAGGATGGAGTTAGAAAGTAAAGGTGCAAAATTGAAGTTGGTGGAGTATTACTTAACTGACTACGCTTTCTTAAACATCATTTATTCTACCTAAAGCACATGGGTTGACTTAGTGGTAAAAAAGAAAGGCTGATCTCAATAATTAACTAAGAGATGATGGATTCAACCGATTGACAACCAAAATGTTGTAAGGTCAAACATTTTGGATACTGGTACCAACATCGAAGTCATTACTTTTAACTAAGATCTTAGGAGCTAAGAAGATTCTTAATGAGCAACTATTTAACTGAGAGGTTGCATTGGATACATGGTAACTTGGTAAGCCACAGAACCTTAATAATGAGAGAGTTGGATACCCCATATAAACTATGAAAATTAGTCAGGCCTGAGATCAATGAGAAAGATCAATGAGAAAGTACACAAATAAAACAGTTTTTGAAATTTAACTTAAATGTTATTATTTCAGATACAGAGAATTCTAGAACATGAATAATTTACACAAATTCCTGCACCTAAACTGCTATAACGTTAAGTGGGATACAACACGCATAACCTACATACTGAGAACAGAACAAATAAGCCTAAAAGATCAAACTCCTATCTCATCTTATTAGGCTTAACCCTATCTAGAGATGTTACCTGATGACGAAAAATACGTCAGTTGTTTAAACTCTCTTAGTTAGACCTTTAAAGAATCAATGAGTTCATACTGCTGATGATCGAGGTTGAGGAAAAGCCAACGCACCAGCAAAATCTGCATGAAAAATTCACGGTGCAGGAGACGATGATGCTTAACAAGAAACCTCGTGGTTTGAATGGTTGAGAACACCTCTTGATTCTTGTGGAAAATGTGATTTGTCGTTAACTTGGGGAGTTTTAAAAGCTGGGTCTAAAGAAGCAGTTCTATCTCCATTTAGAGTAGATGCGACTATGGGCTTCACTCCACCAAATACTTCATTTGTCCCTTCACCAGAAAGAATGTTGGCTGGAGGAGAACTTGCGTTCAGTGTAGGTTCCATCCTACTCTTCCTTGGTTTGTTTTCCTGCTGGTGACCTGGTGGCAGGAAACTACCCACCACCACCTGGCGATCATGGAAAGCATGCAATTTTATTAAACAATACAGAAGCATGACCAACTTTATTTTACCATATAGTTCAATTTTTGTATTGTATAGGTATAGCTTGTACTTTCTATTGAATACATTTATATCGAATTTGATGATTAAAAATCATATGCATATGTATTAATACCTCTCCGAGGTCAAAGTAGTACTAATTTAATCATCCATAATCTACAGTTAATATGGACATCAGGAAAATCATACCTGCACTGGACCAGCTGCTATCAGCATGCCCGCAAGTCCTCCGCCCATCACTCGGCCATCTGGGCCAGCCAAAGAAACACTCATCCCTCCAGATCGGCTCTTTGTTCCACCAATTTCCGAAGGCATATATGATCCAGACAATGAAAGTATCTCAAATCGACCCTAATAATCAGAACAGTTTGTGATTTCCAATCATCAAGAATGCCCGTTGATGATAAGATGAATGGATGCATTTGCATAGAATGGATAACAATAACAAATTACATATGATTTACAAACGTAGTTGACTCAATGGAAATAAATTCATAATATGAAGGAAAACAAAATTTGTGACTGATTGTTTCTGTTTCCTTTTTTGATTTTTTATATCCATGAGTGTTTGCACTAGGTTACGCGCATCTCGACTAATTTTACGGGACAACCCACCTGACACTACAACATTTAGGTGTCAAGGAAACTTGTAGGAAATTAATTCTTAGATAGTAGCCATCATGGATTGAACTCAAAACCTCTTAGTTAAATATTGAGACTGTCTCCGTCAACCCATGATGGTTAAAAGTTCGTCAGAGATTGTCTCTTAACATATGTAAAAGTTCACTGGCTGTGTCTGAAATTAACTCCAAATTAACTGAAAAGACCTAGTTGGCTTGAATCCTTGAAATTCCAACTTAAAATGTGAAACTGACTCTGGAAAGCTACCGTCCATGTTACTCATTTGTGGACGAGAGCCAGAAAAAACGGAATTGCAAGCAAGAAATATATCAATCCCAGTTGTAGAAGAGTTCACAATTGGTTTTGAGCAATATGAATTGCAAGACAACTAGCATCAAGATCATTAAAACTATTATGAGTGAGTATTCCAGAAGATAAAAAAGGGAACAATTAAGTTTTTAGCCATGGGTACATTTAGTCCCTAAGATTCCAAAATGTACCTTTTCCTCCAAAATTTTACGAATGGATTTAAAAGGTCTTGAGTCATTTATTATTCTTATATTAAATGGTTCCATGACTTTATAACTGAAGATAATAATTTTTGAAAAAAAAGATTCTCTCTCCTCTCTCCTTCCTTTCGTCCATGATTTTGTTAATTAAATATATCGCATCAACATTTAGAATAAAATAAAAGAAAAGTACACAGACTTTTTAAACATGTTCTTAGAAACTCAAGACTAAAAGGAGTACGGTTCAAAACCCTAGAACCAAATACACTTATTATTGAAAATTCAAAGATTAAAAAGGTAATTTTCTCTTAAGAAAAATATTCAACGTGGTCAACAAAAGATTGTGTTTATGGAAAAACTTGTTTTGCTAGTGATGATGTAAATTGAAAATCCTAAATAGACGAATGATAATTGCTGTTCTTTCAATAAGATGCCTGAAAGATAAAGGCTAACAGAAATGGAACTATTCTCAAACAACGTCTAAGTTGCCCAAAGACCATTTCTTAAGTAATCATTCAAACAAAACACGTAAGATTATCTGCTTCATGAAAATGCATTTTAGAGGAAAAAAATAAAGAAAAAGGTTTAAAACAAGAATAATAGAAAAAATCGACTGTTACCAAATGTATTTTCTCAGCTAGGGTATTTTAGATCCTTAATAACTATGATTTTGTGAATTCATTGTACATTTAAACACATGAAAACTACTTTATTAAAAAATAATTCATCAAAGAAATTCATGGAACTTTTTCTTCCAGCCAACTTCTTAGAATACCTCTTAAGAAAAATATGTCAAAATAAGTCAATATGCCATCCACTAGGTTAATGCGTCCAAGGAAAAAAGAGAGAAAAATCAAGGGAAGCACCTAGAGGTCTTGCTGAGGTAGACAAGAGAATTTTTGTCATGGGATAGCATTGATTTCCTGGACAACATTCATTATTTCATACTTGGGTTCTACGTAATCGACAATTAATTAGTAAAAGGACTAAAGTATATTATCCTAAACCAATATGCATGTAAAACAAACAACATGAAACATGGGAAAGAAAACAGAAAGTAGTCCAAATAATCAGATCTTACTGCAGCAGACATTTGAAGTAAAGAACAGAAAGTAAAATAGTATTTGGAAAGAAAACAGAGTGTGGATTGAGCTATAAGATTAAACATGCTTTCATCATACAGAGGATGCCAAGATGGTTTGCACATCAAGGAAGGTAGTCTACCTCATATGTTAAAGTACCCCCAGACGATGTTGACTGCCGAAGTGTAACATTCGAAACCATACCATTAGCAGAGAGTATACAAATAGCCCGAGATCCTTGTTGAGAAAATGACATGACTTTCAAGTTAACATCCTAAACCAGCGGGAAAAAGTTATCAGGAACAAGTGGCAATAATGCATTGAGAATGAACAGGAATTACGAGATCATTGCAACGGCAAAACGTTGACAACTTGTGTAATTTGTTGTTCCAAGTTTATTTGAATGATTGTTGATGATTAATCTAGTTGGCAGTAATTAATATTTCAGACCAAAAGTGAATATTGCAGGTCTAGGTAATTATTTGCACAATTCAACTAATAAAATTTACTTCAAGAAGTTTATCATTACAATATAAATAGTAGGTGCCACAATGCCAGGGAAAGTCAACTAAAGAATATTTCGACAAGTTAAAAAAAATAATTAAAAGAAAGAAGTGGCCAGTTGAACCCCTTCACTACTACCCAAAATTCAGGCAGGAAAGAGTCCAAACTGAACACTCTCATAAGAGAATTGATAAAGATCAACATCATTATGCCCATGCAGTATCGTGCAATAACACATAGTACCCTCTATCTAGTAAGATTTGTGCTTAATTCATTCTTTCTTTTGAAACAAAATCAATAAAAAGCTACTCGTCAATTTGTTAGATCATGACAGCTACTATTATCCCAAGCCAAATTGAATAGAATACGAACAATCATGTTGCTAACGCATATTATTTTATACAAGGCTTATACAATGATAGGCAGAATAGATGCCCTTAGCAAGGGATTCCAAGACTTACCTCACCAATATTAACAGTGATCACGTGAGGTGTGAAATCTGCTCCAGCAAAGAAGGCAACCTTGTTACCTGGGTAACACATGCCATATTTAAGAATTTCTTAGATATGAAATATAGTTAGCTTATTTTATATAAAATTTTATGCTCTGGCTTCAGAATATTTATTTTAGTAAGAGTCTAAGACATCAATTACAGCCACTGCCATTAAATAATATATAATCGGCACAAAGTACTTTGTTGTCTTCTGAATGATGAGAGACAAAAATAATTGTCTCCTTCAACATAAAGAAAAACAACCTAAATTTCAAGCAAAACCAAGAACATAATACCTGAAATAATCATTTCAGAATTTCAATATAAAAGAAATAAATTAAATCCTACTAACTTCTCATAACGGAACTTATATGACCCTTGAAGAGAGACAAAAACCTTTGTCAGCAACATTTTAACCCACCCCACAGTTAGTTTCAGAAGGGAAAGCAACTCCATTTCCTAATTCCTAAATATATTTTTTTGTCTAGTTTAATATGTAAATGGAGTTAAGAGTTCAAACTTTTTGCTGGACTTCATATCAGTTAACACCGCAACTGAGTCAACTCACTCTGTTATGTCATACTCTGTTTTAATGGTATTACTTATTAGACTTCAGTTTTCTATTAAAGGAAACAGGAAAAAGGAAAAAAGATGAGGGACAGAACTACGAAGCATTATTTCATAATTGTTTACTTTCAATAAATAAATGTCCTGATTCCTTCACTTCGTCCACTTCCAAGCTAACCAAGCACTTCAGAGTCTCTTAATGAAGATGTTATAGACTCCAGGTAATAAAAGAATATTTTCTAAATTTGTATATCAGTTAAAAAAAAAGGCACCCGTCGAAATCACCTAATCCCACCACAGATAGAAGAATCCACAAGCCTTAAAGCATTTTCTCTTCCAGTCTCAGTTTTTTTTCCCCTAAATTTCCGAAATGTTTCCTTACAATGCAACTCCCTGCATTTTCCTTCCATTTTCTAAGTATCATGAGCAGCCAAATTGGACACTTCACGGAATGTTTGACCACCGACTTAAACAGGCTAGATTCTCCAGATCCAGAGAGAAAGAGGGTCTAAGCAGCAGGTCAGTTACGCCCAAATAATGGCTATATACTCAAATGCTATCCTATCCTAGGAAAGAAAGTTCCCTCCATTTTTCAGAAGGCTACAAAATCACTTTTAATTCATAAATTACTGTTTACAGCAGATCTGAAGTGAAACCAATGATGCAGGCCACTATCACATCAAAACCCAACAAACATTCCCTCATAATTCTACTGTACAAAAACAAAACAAGATACGTTTAAAACCGTCGCTTTCTAAGCCAGATAACTAGACCGACCCCTCTTATCTTTTCCTGCAAGTACAGAGATTCTCACCATTAAAGAGAGAGAGAGAGAGAGAGAGAGAAGGATATACATGTCAAAGTTTTACAATTCCTACTTTCTATCCATATAAGTTATTGCTCTCAAATGGATCAGAATCCAAATGTAACAGTAGAACAGAAAACCACCATAACAGAATTTCAAATTATCAAATGATTTCAAAATATACAACAATGAAACACTTTACCTGGAATCTCATACTCGAACTTCCGCGACTTCTTGATAGACTCTACTGACCGTCCTCTTCCTCGTTTCCAACCCGCAAATTCTCCCGCCAGCGGAATCGATGACGAAATCGGCATTGGTGACAATGTTGGAGCTACAGTCCCATCAGGACCGTACTTTCTTGGTCTCCCTCTTTTCTTCTTCCCATCGGCAGCCCCCGCCGTTGGAACACTCGCCGGCGGCTGCTGCGGCGGTGTCTCACCATCTGTGCTTGAATTTTCAGGTCTCGTGTCCATCATCCCGAAGCTCTCTGGAGCTTGGCTTACTTTTACTGCAAACCCAAAATCCACTCCTCCCTCTTTCTCTTCCATTTTTACAGTGAGAAAAAAAAAAAAAAAAAGGATCTGTTCTAAAGCACAACTACATAAACGGTAAACCAACAGCTTAAACCCTAAACCTCCATTATTCACACTACAAACGATATTTAACAAACTAACATCAACCAAGAAGCTCTCAATGAAGAAGACAATGAAAACAAAAACACAAAAACAGAGCAAATGAAAATGAGATGAAATCCAGAACCTATAACTAAAACCCACAGCTCAAAACCTACACTAGAACTGATTCAAGATCAAAAACCTCAACTTTCAGCACTACAACTTTAATTCAGTATCTTCTCAGTACCCTAAATCTCCGCCATTACAGACTACTACACAGAGCTTCAGTAAAGGAAAAAAAAAAATCCAACAAAACACCTCAACGAAAAAATTGTAAAAAAAAAATTAAAATTAAAATTAAAAATTTTAAAAACAGTAAAAAAAAAAAAATCTTAGAAATACAAGAAAAAAAATTCAAAAAAAAATAAGAACAATCGGAGAAATATTTTTTGGGAAGGTAGAAAAATTAGGGTTTTTGGAAGGGGAAATGAGAAGAAATAAATAAAGTAGAAAAAGGAAAGGGGAAAAATTAAATAAAAATAAATCAGGAAAAGGGAAAATTAAGGTGGAAAAGTTTAATAGATAATTAATATTATATTTGGGAAATTGAAAGTATAGATTTTGGTTAATAAAATGGTTCACGTCCGTTTTCAAAATTGATTTGAAATTAATTGTTGAGATACTAAATAATAATATTAAAATCCATAAAATTAATAGAGAAAATATAAAATATATATATATATATAATTAAAAATATATAAAACATAAATTAATTAATTGTTTAATTTTAATTAAATTCAAAGGTTTGGTCTTCTTCTACCTGCTGCTATTACAACGATTTTTATATATGTTTCTTTTGTTTAGTTTTGACATCTCTAACTTTGCTTTCATATTTGCTAACTTTAGGTTCAACTTTCTTTAACCATTTCACACTTTGTTGTTCTCACTACAAATACCAATATTACAAAATTATTAGTTTAGTTTATGAATTTTAAACTGTGTTTCTTTTTCATTTTTATATTTTTAAAACATAAATCTTTTGGCTGTGATAATATTTTTCTGTGTTCAGTTTTTTCTTGTATAGAAATTATTGTCATTCTTTGACAATATTAGACTTTGAGTTTTGTTTTTGGTAGAAATGTTGAGGTTAGGTTATCCTCTTCATATTGTGGTTTTCTTAGTTCATTTACTTGGAGTAAATTTTAAAATTGGTCCATGCTGCTAGAATTTTAAAATTGGTACCTACCAATGTTATATTTGCACGTATCTTTTTGCATTAAATTATCGTCGTTGTTTTATTAATTTTGATAAAAGTTAACTTGCAATAACTAAATTTAAGATTTATTAAAAGTAATGGATTGATTGACACTAAACAACTATAACTTAAACGTATATTGACTATAATGAAATGAAACTCAAACTATAGGAACAAAAATTCACTTATACAATAGGAAACGATAGTATGGGATCAGAGATTAAACTATGCAATGGTTAAATTATAAATCTAGGCGCAAAATCTAGATATGAAGTTTATTTTTCCTTAAATTAAAAACAAAATGTTAATCAACTTGGCTATTTCGTTAATGAAAAAAGCCTACTCGATAAAGTACAAGTGATGAAACTAGCTAAAAGGAGGACAAGATTTTTTAAGCAAAAGTTCATTGATTAGATATCATGTTACCCCCAACGAGAATGCGAAAAAGAACTATAGTAAAAAAGATGACTTTGTAGACCTAGAAAGCCTTGAACAGAATGCCAAAGATGCTAGACATAGAACAACTTTGTTACTGTGGGAGGGATAAAATGGCCAATGCCATCTTGCCTCTCACATCTTATGGGATGAGATTATCAAGTCTAAATTCATGCCCAACTTTTAAGGGTCACGTTCCATCTTTCCTATCTTCATTGACAAGTTTCTTCTCTTCATCATTTACATTCTTTAGTTTTGAGTTTTCAATTTTGTTCATTACAGTGATGATTTTTATTTTTTTTCTAAAAAAGGTAATTTTCTTTATGTCCATAATCACGTTAAACATATTTACAACCATTGTCAGATAAATTAGACAATCCAAATGAAACGTTGAAGAATCAATAAACACAACTACTCGTTAAAGTGTCAAAATTAAGTATGGTAAAGAGTTCACATTTATATAAAAACAAACCAAAGCTAGATACCTAAAGTTGTAATTAAACCTAACCATTTCTATTAATTAAGAATTTCAATCATGAAATATCAGTCAGTGGGAACAGTTTGGCATGGAGTAAAAAAAATCAGAAACTTTAATGAAAGCAAAAAAGTTGAGAAGTTCTTGTAGATCATCAATTTATTTCAATGAATTTGTTATCCAAAAGAGAGGATAAAAAATAACAATGGTTTGAAAAGGTTTTCCCCCACATTGATTGAGTCATCACAATTCCATCTCTCCATGATCTTAATTAAATATACACAGTTCACAAAAAATGCCAATTGAATTTGACTTGGAGAGTTTGCTCTACAAACACTACCCAAAAACTGACCATAACAAACTTGCTAAAAGGCCATTTGAAACTCGCACAACCCAGAGGGAAAACCAACCATTTGTGTTATCAATCAAACTTGAATTGATTTTACATGTGTTTTTGGAAGCACAAACCCGGCTCTTCTTTCCTCGAATGAATATTCAACGTTGTCTTCAGGAATTTCCTCGGCTTTGAAAGCAGGAGGAGGCGGGGCAACTGCTGGAGTTGTAGCGGTCTGCATTGCAACTGATAGAGTTGAAGGGGTGGATGGTTCTGGGATTGACATTGCCTTTGGAGTCATGTTTTGGTCTTCATCTGTAGCAACTGAGATTTTCTTCAAAGGTGTGGTAGTAATAAATGGCACAGTACTAGTCGGGTTTGTTTTCTGCAACGGTTCACTAGATGCTGTGTTTGCATTATCGATCGAGTTTGTCGTGTTTGTCTTTGGTTGAACTGTGGAAGCAATTGGTGCAAAAGGTTTTCGAATCACCAACTCGGGTTCACGAGCATTGGCAAGCGAGTTATTGTGGCTTGCAGGTTGATTAGAAAAGTCAAGTTCTCTTCGGCCTAAAATTGAGAGATGGTAAAATGTTTTATACAGAACAAAAAACAAAAAAAGAGGCACAGGAACACCAAATTACTACTCCCAGAAACAAATAATGCTTTCATCAGCACCTTTTTCTAAACGCCTTTCATGACATTCTCACTTATTCTGTTTTTGAAAACAATGCTTCAAAACTCTTCTTCTTCTTCTTCTTTTTTAATTCTAGTTAAATTATGAAAAATATGAAGGACTTTTGAAAAACCTTTTTTTTATTTTTTCAAAAATTGACTCCGACTTCAAAAAGAATTTTCAGAGATTTATACTTGTGAAAGAAGGGGAAAAAACCTATCAACGAGTGGTGAAAAATAAGTTGAGTATTGACTTCAATGAATACTCAAAAAGTATTATGGCGGATGAAGATTTATAACCCAGATTTATCATTACTAGTCAGAAAAACGTACCGGCTGGAACTCCAAATCCTTCATCATATTGAAAGTTTTGATCATTCAGCTGATCACCCTTCCTAGATGGGCGTGACTGAGGTGTTGCCTTGGGTGTTTGGTGCATTGTTCCTCCAAGAGAAAGCCTTCTACTATTTGCAGCACCTGCAGCTGAAGCTCTGGGAGCTTTTTTAACACTCTGGGGTTTTGAGGGGCTTGGCTTCGATCCATAAAGAACTTCCTGTTCTGCTATTAACTGTCCCTGGAGTTTCTTCTGATCCTAATAAAATTAAGACACGGAGAAAAAAAAAAGGATTTGACTAAATAAGTCAGTTTTTCAATATGGAAAAAATGAACATTTCGATGTCGATCAAATCAAGCACAGTTAAATGAGTCCTATCGAGTAATAACACTAGGGAACTAGAAGAATGATGAGTATCAACCCGCAGCCTGCGACGCTCCTGCTCTTTCTCTTGCCTTAATACGGAATACTCTTCAAGCATACTAAGCAGACTGACCTGGACAGAAGTAGGTTACATAAAAGATGTTGATTAATTTCTGCAAAAGAATATTTAAGTCAAACCACAGACAATTAAATATCCTACTACTTACTCCATCGTATGTAAACTCAATGCCTCTTTCCTTCTCCCATGCCATTGTTTTTGAAGTTAATGCATCCACCATTCCTGCATTTGATGATTATGATATTCAAAGAAAAGAAGTTAATATACAAAAAGCAAAGCAAGAAAACCAATGGTATAACTGCCTGGTTTAAATATAAACAAAACTTTTAGGGGTAAATACATTGAACACTTCATAGAAAATTCTATCACACAAAGATAAGGAATTGGAATTAATCTCTCTTCAAAAGTCAAACAAACTGTTTGAACACAAACCTGGAAGCTTATTAACCAAAGCTCGAGCCTTCTCTGCGCGTTTGAGAATGAGATGAGCCCCTCTACCAGCATTATATCTATTTTCATCCTGCAAAACACACAAATAATGCAAGGATGCAGATTGACTTAAGCAATAAAAACCAACTAGTTGATGTAATGAAATGCGAAAGATACTTTACCCTATTATACTCCTCGAGCCAACACTCCTCATCACAGGAAGTCAACCATTTCTCAACTCTTTCTAGTATTTCTTTCCTGACAAACGCTTCCTCTTTAACCCTGGCTATCTGAAGCTCAATTTGCTCAAGAATAATGGCAGGGTCAACCTCTCCTACATCAGATGAAATTGGATTCAAGTTCATAAAACAATGAAAGGAAGAACCAGCAACATTTCGTTTAATATTAAACAACAAATGATACCGGAGTCGATAGTTTCAATTGCGTATTCCACTATTTTATCTTCTTCCAGGACCAAGTGTGTTTTTCTACAAATCTCATCCAGCTCTGACCTCTTCTTCAAAACAAGTTCTTTCATCTTGCTTGATTTTAACTCTTCTAACCGAGACACTTCTGCTTCAACCTGCAAGATATTGCTCATTATTATAAACCATATTGAATTCTTTAAGTTTCTTCTATGGCATGCAACTTTTGTTACATCAGAAGATCAAGATCAATGCGAACACTTGGAAGTACTAACAGAATCAATTGCGTCCACAGAGAGACTATTGGGCTCATTTATTTCATCTTCTGAAGCTGCTATATTGCATGTTACGTTCTGAAACAACTGTTGTTCTTCCATTGGTGTATCCATTAGATGCCAAAGCTCCAACAAAGTTGTAGCAAGGTCTTGGAGCTGCCCAAAAAAGTCGTTATTGCAGCTAATACAAGGCAGATAGGTTTTATTTATTTTATTCTCTTCTGATATATAAGGTTTGAGGTCATACCCGCTGCATTCTTCGTAGTTTGACCTCACGCAAATTAGTTATTGCAGCAGCCAGAGTTTCAATTGATTCATTAGTTATGCTAAAAGTTCCATCTGGGTCACCCAAATTGGGATGAAATCCATTCACTGTTTGCTTGAAATCCATCCCAAGCACTAAACAAAGCAAGTTTAGAGTATGAAGGTGGTCCTGAACAACCATCTGCCGGTCACTCTGCAGAAGTGGATATCAAAATTTTACTAAGTGACTGAGAGAACGACAGAAAGACCTACCCAAAAAATATAAAATGAACTTATAAAATTCAACAAAGTTGACCTTCTCCTTCTGTAGTGTATGTAATTGTTCTTGTAGTTCTTCTAGCTTCCTCAATGATAAATCATTTTCATCAATAGCTACACTGGAATGTGAAAATTTTGATCCATAAATCTCGTAGGATATCTTCAGTATTTGATCTAGAACTTCTAAAAATTGATTTCTTCTATCTACTTTTCTTTTCCGCATTTCATCCACTTGTGGAAGAACACGGGCCATCTCTTCTTTCAAGGTTCCAGTCTTTTGATCAGCCTGGAAGAATAGAAAGGTATCAATCATCACACTATCAAAGCACTCATCAAATCATTAAAAAGAAATATCAACATACATAATTATATATGTACAAGTTATTGAGCAAACTGTGAACTCTGCTCTTTAAATTTTTTTGCATATTAGATGAGTAATGCACAATTGTTTCTTAAGCAAGATTTAAAGGCTGAGTCTGTGACCATTATCTCACTGTTCAAGCCAAGAAATTTCACGAAGCACTAATACTTAGTCACATGTGTTGATTGTATAGAGCATAGAAAACATTCAAAACCCCAGCCACTTCCTTCTTTTATAATAATTTTTTTTAAGATTCCAAGATCTATGATATCAACAATTCTACGTGCATATTTTTCATCTTTATCTTTATGGTGGTCAATCATAACTAAATAAAATCAAAATTACTATTAGGTGTAACCATCTGAACAAGATATTAACCCAACATGTTCTGACCTGCCTCGTATGTACTGGTCTCTCTCCCATTGCAGAGCAGATGGCAGCCAATTCTGCTTCAGAATCAGCAATTGCCTGCCTTAGCTGAGCTCTAAAGCGGTTTGCATGGTCTACTTTTCTTCTATAAACTTCTAAGCACTCTTGTTCAACCTCAAGCAACATTTTGTCCCTTGTGGTCTCAGATTCCCCAACTTCATCCCAAATGATCTGACATTGATAAATATGGGGCAAGATAACATTTCAGCCAAGTGAAACTTACCAAAAATGGAAGCCTCGTTCACAATTAAAAAAAAAAAAAAAGGCTGTTGGAAAAATCTTTGAAATAGCAACAGAAAATTACAAATAAATGAGAGTGCAAGGCAAAAACCTGAAGTTCGTGTAAAAGTGTTCCACATGTTGTTTCCATTTGTAAGATTGGATCATTTCGAACATTAGTCATGCTGACGCGATCCTGTTAGCTACGAAAGACGACTTGGTCATCTCAAATAGCATTAAAAAAAAAACTTCGCACCACAAGAAATGACGAAATACTCGAAATAGCCTCCTCAAGAACAGAGCAATAAATAATGAGAAAACAAAATGCTCGAATTATTATACACAAATCCAACCACATTTCGCATCAAAACTTCTGTTCAATTGATTCATAACACAACATCTACAAACTCCCCCGTCGTTTCAAAAACAACATGACCGTAAGAAATCAAAAACCTAATCATCATTTCTAAACTCAAATCAAGAGAAATAAAAAACGCAATTCTCGATATGATAATTACGCTCAAACATACAAATAATACGTTTCATTTTCAGAAATCCAAAACAACAATAACAAAGACAACAAAATTCTTCAATCCTCACCACATACAGTGCTTATTTTCCTCAATCAACGAAGATGTGAGAAGATAAATCAAAGAAACCCCAATGAATCGGTGCTCCGAAAGTATTCCGTGGCGGATAAGAATGGTGAATTTTCTCCTGAGATCTGTTTTTTGTTTTCTAATTTTTCGAGGTAAAGAAAATGTTCGTTCTGTTCCGCGCTTTGAATTTGTAGAGAGAAAAGAGAGAGATGTTAGGGAAAATTGGACCGTTGGTGGAAGTAAATATAATATTGTATTATATTATAAAAAAGGTTTGAATTTCAAATGGATTGAGGTTGGAATCTGGTGTGCCGCGGCCACATTGTATGGATTCGTACAAATACATGCCTCTTGGGCTTCTGAGGCGGGCCGACGGGTTTGATTCGAAAGTTCAAGGCCCAACGTTAAGGGATTGCCTTGGCTGGCTCAACTACTCGTTTATCTCGGGTCTTTTTCTTCTTCTTTAAATTACAATTGGGTGAGAATAAAAATAAAGCATATAACAATATTTTTAAAAATTTTAAATATAACAAAATCTATGATAATATAATTGGATGAATTTCACTATATTTGTTATTTTTTTAAAATATTATTATTTACTTAATTATTTTAAATTTAATTACTATATTTACAAATATCTATTATTTTATAGGTAGAATATAAAGTAGTAAACAATAAACAGGTAACAAATTCAAGAGAGATAATTGGTAAAAATTAATAAATAAATATAGTAACAAAGCATGAGTTATAATAACTCGTTCCACCAACTTCAGTTAGTGTGTCTTAAATCGTTCATGATGATTTTTATTTTTTATTTTTTTGTGTTAATTAGAATACAAACATTAATCTTTAGTCGTGAGTTATGTATATATATATATATATATATATATATATATATATATTCATACAATTGATTGTTTTATTGTTTTTATTATTTTTCTTCCTCCTCGTGGGAATGAGAAAGATAATTATAACCTGGATTTTTCATCAAGAACGATAGTGAGAATACTATTTGAAAAAATATATATTTTCAAATTAAATAGTGACTTTGAAAGAGCTCCAAATCTACTAGGGTATAAGCAGTATTTTTTTTCTCTCTCGAGGAGCATGACAAAGAGATTTAAGACAATAAAAAACTTCTCGATCATATGCAAGACAAAAAGATACATCATATGCATCCACCTGACAAAGAGAATTTGTGGCCTCCAACAATTGAAAGTTTACCACAAATGACCAACTAAATTCTTTTAAATGAGCTCATTCGACAAAAATACTTACAAAATATAACAAAATTCAAAAGTTCTATTAATGTCACAATTAAATATAAATATTTTCATAGATTTTGCAAATATTTTAAACTATAAATAATTTCTCATGGTAACAAAAATATAAACAATAATTAGAGACACTAACAAGAATAACAAAAAAGTTTATAATAATAGGATCTATATCACTATATTTTATAAATTGCAAAAGTAGCAAATTTAAAAGTCGACAAATTTTTGATGGCCATTTGATATCATTAATTCATATTTACATGAAAAAAAAAAGTGTCATGAGTTGTTTATTTCTAAACGTTTACGTCAATCTTATATAATTTTTCTAATATATTTAAAATATAATTTAAAATGATATTTTAAAACATATTATTTACCACTCATTGTTTACAATTTATTGAGAAAAATAAGATGAATTAGTGTATGTATCTATCACAAAATATAGTAAAATGTTAATATAGTGAAGTGTTACCATATATACATATAAATAGAATGTGATTCCTAATTGATTAAAATGTAATATATATTTGCTTATTTTCGTTCATTTTGCAATTCCATCTTTACTCTTATGTGTTAATTTTTTAAAAGTAATAATAAAAAGAAAAACAAAGAACAAAGGAAAAAAATAATAATAATAACTCACTCATACGCTACTCTTTCTTCAAGGTTTTCTTCCCACAACATTCTCTTCCTCTCTTCAATTTCACCGTTCTTCTCTATCTAAAAAGTAAACGAATCAAACAAAATTCAAACTGTTTTCCTCTTCATTGTTCATACTTACACTCGGAGATCGGGAGCAGTTAAACCCACAAATCGGAAGAACATGGGTCAAGCTTTTCGCAAACTCTTCGACTCATTTTTCGGCAAGTCCGAGATGAGGGTATCATATATTCTTCTTTATTTTTGTTTTGTAGATTATTGTCTACGATTGGATTTCATACCCTTACGTGCCCATTTGATTTTGTTCATTAGAAATGCAACTTATTGATTTATTCCCCCCCTATTCCGCTGTTCAATCTGTCCCACGGTTGCATTGATATGTCTTCGTAATGTTGATTTCTTCTGATTGTAGGATTTTCTTAACTTATTGTATCCAGTTGCATTAATATGTCTTGGTGATGTTGATGTTTAATTTGAGATGGAGGTCTCAGTCAAACTCTTTGGTCAAAGTGTTACTTCGATTTTGTTTTCTGATAAGAAACTGGGGATTACATTGCAAAAGAAAACAAAAACACAGCCTAAGGGAAGGGGTAGAGGAAACCCAAGAAGAGCTTCCCAATTGTTAATAATCACAAGAAGACTGTAGTTACAAAATAATTTAGTGTAATTTGTACTCCACCAAGAGGCTGTATGCTGCACAAAAACCCAAAAAGAATCACAAGAAGTAAACTTATCTTCAAAAATTCTACTATTCCTCTTCTTCCAAAGATGCCACAAAAGCACCCCGGAAGTGCAGTTCCAAAGGATTTTTCCTTTTCCATGGAAGTTTCTACCATTTGGACTATCCATCATCTAGTCATTCACCTTCTTTGGAAGGAAACTTTTCAACCCAAAAGTATCAAGGAGATTGTTCCACCCTCTCGCAACGAAAATGACTTTGAGATCCAGTCATCAATGTTGGTCTACGAATCAGATATACTTTACAAATTGACTTTGACAAGAGGTCAGTCTCACGAGCTATTGATTGGTTGCACATACCTTATATTATAGAGAAAACGGTCCACTTGTGTCCCAATTTTAATGGTAGATGTTAATTTATGACCGAACTTGAATATGATTTGGTCTATTCTATGAGTTGTACAATTGCGTTCTTGAGTTCTAAGTGGTAGATGTTAATTTGTTGTTCTCTGCAAATCATGATTGATTTATAGGCATAAAGTTTAACATTGCCATACAACCCACCCAAGGAAGAACTGTTCTTATTTATATTAACTACAAAAGTTGGGGACCATTTGGTAGTTTGCATTTCATTGTAGTTTTTATCATTCTCCCCTTGAGCAAAAAGCCTAGGCCATTGCTCCATATAAACTTCCTTCTGAAGATCACCATGAAGAAAAGCATTTTTATGTCAAGTTGATGTAAAGGCCAATATTGAGATGCTGCCATAGAAAAGAATAACCTAACAAAAGTGAGCTTAGCAGCAAGAGAGAACGTATCAAGTAATCAACCCCATACGTCTAAACATAACCTTTAGCCACAAGGCGTGCTTTTAAACGAGCTATTGATCCATCGAGATTAACCTTAATTGCAAACACCCAATTACACCCAACAGTTTTCTTTCCTGCAGGAAGAGATACTAAATCTTGAGTACCATTATAATCTAAGGCATTCACCTCTTCAATTTTTGCATTATGCCACTAAAATGAGACAAAGCTTCATGAACGGTCTTAGGTATTGAGACAGATTGAAGAAACTTAGCAAACGAACATGAAGGAGATGATAATTGGTCATAAGATACACAAGAAGCAATAGGATAAGTGAAAGAACGTTTACCTTTTCGAAGGGCAATAAGAAGCTCATCACTTGGTCCTGGATTTGATAACAAAGAGTCTTTTGGGACATAACATTAATCTAGAGGTTGTTGCCGACGAGAGTAGACTTTAGTTATAGGCGGGCGATTAGGGGTAGGCACTAGCGGAGACAGATGTGGGGAGGGAATTGGAGACATGAGAGTATAAATAAAAAGAGGTAGTGAAAGACTTGTCCTCAAAGAAAGTAACGTCTCAAGATACAAAATATTTTTTCAAACTTTGACAGTAAAATTTGCATCCTTTTTGAACACAAGAATAACCTAAGAAAATGCACTTCAAAGACTTGGGGTCTAACTTTGTCAAAGTAGGACGAATATCTCGAACAAAACAAGTGCAACTGAATATTTTAGGCTCAATAGGAAATAATTGTTTTGTTGGAAAGAGAACATGATAACGAATCTAACCTTGAAGAACAGAAGAAGGCATTCGGTTTATGAGAAAACAAGTTGAAATTGCATCAGACCAAAAATGCTTTGGAACATGCATTCGAAAGGATAATACTCATGCAGTTTCAAGACAAAGCCTATTCTTTCATTGTGCAACCCCATTTTGGGAGGAGTATCAACACAAGATGATTGGTGAATGATTCCATGTGTACAAAGGTACAAATTATTAAGTGCTTCTGAAAAATACTCACCAGCGTTATCACTTCTCAAGCTTTTAAGGCACACACGAACTGAGTTCGAATTTCAAAGTAACTCAAAACGACTTTTCATAGAATATAATCAAGTCATGTGAGAATGATCATAAAAAAGGTAACAAAATATCTAAATCCAGTTTTGGACACAACAGAACACAAATTCCAAATACAAGAATGAACTAAACTGGAGCTAAGATGTTGAAATTTCGCAAACTAACATAAGTCACAATCCAATGAAGACAAGTTATGAAATTGAGGACAAAACTTTCTTAAGACCGAGAGAGATGGATGACCAAGACAACAATGGGCGTTAAAAGGAGAAAAAACTCTAGAATAGGCAACATTTGTTAATGTCGATACTTGGTGAGCAAAACTGTAAAGTCCTCTAGATCCATGTCCTTTCCCAATAATCTTCTTTATTCAAGATCCTAAAACAAGCAATAGACAGGAAAGAATGAGACACAACAATTAAGGTCACGTGTGATTTGACTAATAGAGATCAAGTTAAATGACGACTGAGGTAAATGTAGGAGAAATGACAAAGAAAGGGATGGGGTGAGTTTTATGTGCCAGATCTAATAACAAAAGACCTTGATCCATTTGCTAAGGTAACACTGGTAATGGATTTAGATCACAAAATTGCATAAAATAATTTGGGATTATCTGTCATATGAGCAGTAGCAGCAAAGTCTATGATCCATTTTGTAGAGGAGGAAAGGAAACAATGATTCTTGTTACCTAGCAATGGTTGTAATTGGAGCACATGCCAACGATGGAGGAGAAGCTTTTGATGGGTTTTGGTACTTATGAGATTTAGTAGAAAAACCACGAATAGATTGAACCCGCAATTGAACCAAATTAGACATCACTATGGGATCTTGTTCAACTATAGAATAGTAACAACCTCAACAAGTCACACCAAACCAAATGAGTGCCACACCAGACAAATTGAGCAAAAAATAGCCACAAAAAGAGCCAAAATAGCCACAAAATAGCGCAAAACAGCCACAACCCCTAGAAACAATCGGATTTTCTTTAAATATCGTCACACTCGAATGAATTTCAATGAAACTAAAGGCACAGACTGATCGAAAATCGAGCTCTAAGATGAACCTAACCAACGGCAGCCCAAATGGGCCTCCCACGTGCTTCCATATGCCGAAGTGTGGTGACGAAGATAGATCCCTTCTAGCAGCACATAAGCTTCACGTGCTGCGTTTCCGGTGACGAAAAATGCAAACCTCAGTGGAATACAGTGGCGCTCCTCTTGTGTTGGGCAGAATATGACGGCACGTAGGTCACTTTTGAGCTCAATTTTGATGCTATAATTTGTGTTATCGTGATTAATGGTCCTAAGACAGTTTCTTGACAAAGGACAGTTAGGTAAAACATTTAAGAGCATTTTAGCATGAATTTACAGCTTTGATTAAGGGGTTTGAAAGTTGAAATTTGTTTTGGGTCCATATTTTAGAATTTCAAAAGGGTTCGGTGAGTCAAAGGAAAGATTATCTAGATATAAATTGGGTATCAACCTCCTAGAATGCCTTTGAGACAAACAAAATCTAATTAAATTTTAAGGCATGCTAAGAAAATTTATGTTATGGTATGTCTGGTTTATGATTGACAATTTATAAGGATGTGCTATAAAGTTATAAGTTACTATGATATGATTATATAATGTGAGACCCCTCGTTGTATGTTGCATATAAAGTTAGTGGCAACTACCCTCCTACCTATAGCTATTTATACACTAGATTTGTGTACTTTCAGGTCTGCTATATTTATGTGCCTAATGGCCAATTAGTTTTGGTTTTAAAATAGCATGCATAGTAGTAATGACCCTGGGTAGGGACCTCAAAAAATTGGGTTGTTACAAGAAAGTTCTTTAGTTCATAATTGTATTAATATCTCTAATTTGCAAAGAAGGCAATATAAAACTAGGTGTAGTTTAATGTTATGTTGGCTCCTTCAAATTTTGTAGTCTATCTTTCTTGTTTTCTATCTAATTGATTATATCTTCTAGTGGGCTCATTATTGAAGAGTAGGCAATATGTTTAAAACGATATTCTGCTTTGAAAATATTATGGTAAGTGTACCCTTTGTTCTCCCTGCTCTTGAAAGATACTGCCAAGTTATACTAACGTGGTTTAAGATAAACTCTTGGATCATCACTTGGATTTAGCAGCTTCACTATTTCCCTCTATGGTTGTCATTAAGTTGAAGAAAGGGAGATGCATCATGCTTGCTAAACTTATGGAGAAAAGGTTACCCAGAAGTAATTTTTTTAACTGACACAATGATGATGACAGTTAAACACTGTCATTTTTGGTTTCACAGTATTATGGTTTTAATGGTCATTGAAGAGAATTTTTCGATATTGACATAAATTAAATTTTCAACAGTGTATCTTTTGTAATTTTGTTTCCCCCAGGAATTTGTTACTTCCTATTATTCGGTTGATCATCTCTTTTTTTGTTCCCTCTAAGTTGATTGGATTTATTTATCTTCACTGTTTCCAGAAGATGATGGCTTAGGGGTAGAACATTTCTTGGAACCTGGGCTTCACAAATGCTTGTTTGGAAGAAGTAATTGAAATCCAATGAAATCAAACCCAACTGGACTACATTGCTGATTCCTCATCCCTCCTATTGACAAATAGGACGCCATTACCTAAATATTTTTACCGACCTACTGTATTCCCCAAGTTGGGATTTTTGTGAGTAGAATTTGTTTTAGGTAGTGGGGACTCATCAATTTGATCTTGTTTCAAAACCCAACAAGTGTATATCTTCTGAAATAGTCCTTAAATATGAACAATGGGGAAAATAGGCGATTGAATGGGGAAGCCGATGAAGAAGATGATGATGATGATGCCAATGGACTTGCTGCATGGGAAAGGACTTATGCGGATGATAGGTCGTGGGAAGCCCTGCAAGAGGATGAGTCTGGACTCCTTCGTCCGATCGACAATAAAGCAATTTACCATGCCCAGTATCGAAGGCGCCTTCGAACCCTTTCTTCCTTAGCAACCACTGCTCGGATTCAGAAGGGTCTTATTCGCTATCTCTATATTGTCATTGACTTCTCCAAGGTATTCTTTTCTCTTCCATGACTATTACTACATTAGTGTTTTTTTTGTGATAACTTACTACATTAGTAAATGTTTCAACTGTTTGATTTATGAGGTTCTGTGCCTTGCCCTCTCATCTTCTTATTGAGAAATTGAATTTGTTCTAATGTTGAAGTTAAATGCATAGCGTCTCTCCTGAAATATATCATAACCATCAAATTGCATTGGTTTTTTTTTAGCTTACCTAAGAACTGTTATATGGTATAAATTCGTTGCCTCCCCAATTGTTTGTTCCCTGTTTATGTTTCAAAGGGTTTGGAGAAGCATCTCCACAGTTATTCCATAGAGGATTGCTACTCATTTAATCCAACTACTATGTAGTGAATGAAAAATGTGCTGCCTTGAGTTTTTTTTTTTTTTTGGAGCAAGTATGACTTATGTTCATAAAAACTGTAAATTACTGGAGATAAATAACTTTGAATATATGGTGATGGAATGGAAGTTTTTCTTTTTCTATTTTTTTCATTTTGCTTATTCCACCATGGGCAGGCTGCTACAGAAATGGATTTCCGACCAAGTCGAATGGCTGTGGTGGCAAAACATGTAGACGCTTTTGTAAGGGAATTCTTTGACCAAAATCCACTCAGCCAGATTGGTTTGGTGACTATAAAAGATGGTTTTGCTAATTGCTTAACAGATCTTGGTGGAAGTCCTGAATCTCATGTTAAAGCGTTAATGGGTAAACTGGAATGCTCAGGTGATGCTTCCTTGCAGAATGGTCTGGAACTTGTCCACAGCTATCTAAATCAAATTCCATCATATGGGCACCGAGAAGTTTTAGTCTTATACTCTGCTCTTAATTCTTGCGATCCTGGGGACATCATGGAGACAGTTCAGAAATGCAAAACTTCTAAAATAAGGTGTTCAGTTATTGGTCTTACTGCAGAAATTTTTATTTGCAGACATCTCTGCCAAGAAACTGGTGGCTCGTACTCTGTCGCATTGGATGAGGTTAGTTCAATAGATGTGTGAATTTTCCAAAATTGAGAGAAATTGAAATGGCTATTTTTTTAGTTGACCAGCTAATTGAACTGACCATTAATGACAGTGTAACAGAGAACACAGTTATGAAACAGAAGTTCAAAGTTTAATTGCTATAGCAAGATTTTATTGATGTTTTTATATATGGAAGTTTTCCTAAATCTTAGGGGAATACTTGTCTTGCGTTTTATGTACAGTCTCACTTTAAAGAGTTGCTATTGGAGCATGCACCCCCACCCCCAGCGATTGCAGACTCTGCCATGCCTAATTTAATCAAGATGGGTTTTCCACAAAGAGCAGCAGAGAGTTCCATTGCAATATGTTCATGCCACAAGGAAGCTAAAGTTGGAGGGGGCTATACTTGCCCTCGATGCAAAGCACGGGTTTGTGAGCTTCCCACAGAGTGTCGAATTTGTGGACTGACGCTTATCTCCTCTCCCCATTTGGCTAGGTCGTATCATCATCTTTTTCCAATTATACCATTTGATGAAGTCTCTGATAAAGTATTTCATGACCCACGACACCAACTTCCAAAAGTTTGCTTTGGCTGCCAAGAAAGCCTCATGAATCCTAGTAAGAACTCAATTAAACATGATATTTGAAGCTCTCAAATTAAACTTCTTTTTATGACATTTGTTGTCTTCTAATAATATAGTGCACATGCCATGTTGCCAAATTAGTCAGCATTTTGTATCGGGATATCTTAGAATCAGATGATTTGAAGATTAAGAACATATTTATTGTATTTACTACTAGTTGTTTGTTAGTGCCTTGCAATGTTCGACTCCTAAAGCAAAAAATGTTGTGTATAAGAGATCTTCCACATTTCTTGTTCGTGTTTTGGTCATTCTTCAATATCAATTATTGTAAGTACCAGTACTACAATCTACTGAAAAAGCATAGGGAATTAAGTTGTTATCTATGTGATTTGATTTTTCCTTCTCTGTTGAGTGACTTCTTTTTATTATATTGTTCATACGTGATTTTGTTTATGGCAATAGGAGCTACTTATACTTGTGACTTCCAAGTAAGAATAAATAAACATGGATGATTTGTTGTTACTTTATGATTTGCTGAATCTAACATTTTCACTCTCCATTCAAATGTACTTTTCATTTTAGGCACAGGTAACAGTCCAAGCATACGTGTTTCTTGCCCAAAGTGCAAACAACACTTCTGTCTTGATTGTGATATTTATATTCACGAGAGCTTGCACAATTGTCCTGGCTGTGAGAGTTTCAGGCGTCCCAAATTAGCGACTTCTGACGAATGAATGTCTACTTTTAGATGCAACATGGCCCTAACCGAATCCAAACAGGACGCTTCTCTGTCTCTGTTCATTTGCGTAAAAAGCTGCAATGAGAGCTCTGTTGAATGAATGCTGAATCCAAGGCTCACACTGCTACCATGCAGTCGTCTTTCATGTTTCATCCAGATCCAAAGCTTGTGACTTTTTGACACTTAATGTCATTGTTGAAATTGGCTAGAAGATTAATTTTTCAAGATGAAAGGCTGAAAGCCAATTTCCTTCTAGGCTGCAGGATGGACGACTTTACTTGAATGTACCCAAAATTGACCCCCAAATAGACATTTTTCCATTTTCATGAGATTTTGTAAGAACTTGATATTCATTATTATCTGATTCAGGTGTATTTTGATACACATTCTTTTAGTTAAGTTATTAAAGGAGCTTGTGCCAGAAACTTCAGTGTTTACTATTAACAATAAACACTCACGTGTAACAATGTTGTAAATATTAGCCAATATAATTATAGTGATTGTTATTAAAATGTAATCATATTTGCTCATGAGGACAATAATTGTTCTTGGAAAAATGGAAGAAAAAGGGCATGCTTTGACATGACAAAAACTACCGTACCTAATGGAACTTTAGAAAGGTTAGGCCAACTAAATGTTAAAATGTCCATTCGGGGATGGTCGATAAAATTAGAATGATTCAAAGACGATTTGCTTGACTTCTAAAGGATGACACTAACAAATCAAGAAAAAAAAAGATGAACATTAATTTTAGTTTATCGTACATAAGGTTAGACCAAAATAACTAGCTAGCTTCCTTCCGATAGCTTTATTCCATAACAAACAACTTGGATATGAGCATGAAATGTAATTTTCATTGACATTTTTATATTTCCGTTAGATCCACATTAATTAATATGAAAGACAAATAAAATTTTTCAGTTTAGCGAAAGAATCATTTTTAGACTATTTCAAAGACTAGATGCCCGAATGACCAACACATATGGAAAGACAGGGTGGAGAAAAAAAGAGGAAGAGTAGACAAAAAGAGCAAGTGTAGGAATAGACAAGCCTTTAAAGAAAAACTACACTAAATTGCTAGTAAAGGGAAACAGTTACCTTTTAACTTATACATCACATGTATAATCTATATTCAAACGGGCATTTCCAAATGTAAGGAAAAGAAATACAACATTTTGCAAAGAAACAATGTAATATTTATATTGTTTATTTTAGCCATTAATAAATAAAACACAAAAATAACACGATCTATCTATATATATATATATATATATTTATGTGATAGAATGTGATCTATCATAGGTAAAACATAATTAGTATTTTTGTAACTATTGGTTAGTTTTCTAATATTTAAAAATGATACACATACAACCTACAGGGTTTTATGTGTGAATCTTTTTAAAAATAATAATAACAATAAAAACAAAGAACAAAGAACAAAAAAGAAAAGAAAAAACCATTCATACGCTACTCTTTCTTCAAGGTTTCTTCCCAGAAAATTCTCTTCCACCTCTTCAATTTCACCTTTTTTTTTTTTCTCTATCTAAAAAGTAAACCAATCAAACAAACTTCAAACCGTTTTCCTCTTCATTGTTTCATACTTAGATCGGGAGCAGTTGAAACCCACCAATCGGAAGAACATGGGTCAAGCTTTTCGCAAGCTCTTCGACTCATTTTTCGGCAACTCTGAGATGCGGGTATCATATACTCTTCTTTATTTTTGTTTTTTAAATTATTTTCTACGATTGGATTTCATACCCTTATGTGCCCATTTGATTTTGTTCATTAGAAATGCAACTTCTTGATTTCTTCCCCCCCTATTCCGCTGTTCAATCTGTCCCACAGTTGGCTTAGAATTGTAGTCGGTTGATTTACTTTATGTTTAGCGGCACTATAGCCAGAAAATTGAGTGTTAGCGGGATTGGGAACTGCATGAAGTTTTGGTTTTTGGCTAATACTAGTTCTGGGTAATTGAACTTTCTTCTGATTGTGGGATTTTCTTTTCTTGTTGTACCTAGTTGCATTAATATGTCTTGGTAACGTTGATGTTTAATTTGAGATGGAGGTCTCAGTCGAACTCTTTGGTCAAAGTGTTACTTCGATGTTGTTCTCTGATAGGAAACTGGGGATTACATTGCAAAAGAAAACAAAAACACAGCCTAAGGGGAGGGGTAGAGGAAACCCCCTCACGACAAAACTATACAAGAAGAGCTTCCCAATTGTTAATAATCATAACAAGACTGTAGTTACCAAAGAATTTAGTGTAATTTGTAACCCACCAAGACGCTGTGCTGCACAAGAACCCAAAAAAAAATCACAAGAAGTAAACTTATCTTCAAAGGTTCTACTATTCCTTTTCTTCCAAAGATGCCATAAAATCACTCGGGAAGTGCAGCTCCAAAGAATTCTTCCTTTTCCATAAAAGCACACAGGAACCCGCAATTGTACCAAATTAGACATCACTATGGGATCTTGTTCGGCTATAGTATAGTAACAACCTCACCAAGTCACACCAAACCAAAGGAGTAGCCACACCAGACCAATTGAGCAAAAAACAGCCACAAAACGAGCTAAAATAGCCACAAAATAGGGCAAAACAGCCACAACTCCTATAAACAATCGGATTTTCTTCCAATATCGTCACACCTGAATGAATTTCAGTGAAACTAAAGGTACAGACTGACCGAAAACTGAGCTATGAGACGAACCCAACTGATGGCAGCTCAAATGGACCTCCCATGTGCTTCCATGTGCCGATGAAAATAGATCCCTTCCAGCGGTGTGTAAGCCTCATGTGCTGCGTTTCCGGTGACGAAAAATGCAAACCTCGGTGGAATACGGCGGCACTTCTCTTGGGCTGGGTGGTGTCGTCAAATGGTCACCCAAAACGATGACTCAAATGAAAAACCCGAAGTTTGTGAGAAGTGCAAACTCTAAGGTAACCGTCAAACAAATATTCTAAACCCTACACAACTCTGATACCATGTTGAAGTTGCAACAAATATGAAATAACACGTTGCTTCATTCTATACAATAGAATTCAGTATATATAGGCAAAGGCATACACTGAAACCCTAAATAAAGACTAGGAAAATACAATAAAGGACAAAAGACTAATAAGCTCCTATAATTACATATATACTATAAGACAAGTGTTAAGTGTCTTTAAGTTAACACATGTCAGACAATTGCGCACTAGCCAAACTCAAATTTATGCGCTTCTTAGGATTGTGAGATAGAACACCAAAGAGATGCTTTGAGATGATTTTGTGATGTTCATAGAAGGTCTATGGGATTTACTTTGTTCACCTCATGGATTATATTTCCGTATGCCTTTTAGATTTTCTATCATTGTTTATCTTATTCGTTTCAAATTATCACATAGTTTACTACTTTTCATTGAGGTGGTTTAGGTTGTCATGCTTGGCTTGGATGCAGCGGGCAAGACAACTATATTGTACAAGCTGCACATTGGGGAAGTCTTATCTACGGTTCCTACAATTGGTAGGTTCTTCACAATTAAACAACAAATCTGAATATAGGGATTGCAGTAATTTTTTGATTGAGTTTTATTTAATATCTCTATTTCATGGTGACATAACTTCTGTGCTGGCCAATTATTTCTTCCCTGAATCAAGGATTAGTGGAGTGTTTTTGTGACAATGCCAGAAGAAGAAGTAATGTTTATGACATTTTTGCACATTTGACTAATAATTCATTTCTAATTTATGAGCTTTTGAAAATAAAAGTGGGCGTTGAAGTAATTACCCAATAAAATATCTTTAAGTTAATTTCTAATTTATACCTACCACCTCCTTTTTCACTCCTTGTATTTATCACCAAAGTTTTGTAACAAACTTCTTAGCTAATTACTAAAATACCCTTAATACCTACTTATATCCCCATTTCTATCCTAATAGCATTCCTATCCATTTGTAACCTCTAAACAAATTAACTTTTTGCCTTAGAGCACACCTCATGGCTTTATATCATTCATTCCGAGTTTCTATGTTCTTCAATGATCTGAAACCATGGGCTTTTAACCTTCTTATTTATGAGAAAGAAAGAGATGAATTTCTGTAATCACAATTATCTTCTTCTGTTGTAGTGATATATACCAAATGAGAGAATTTTATAATGATTAAAAGTTATCCATACCGGAAGTCAAGTGCTCTATTTATAGAGAATTGAAAAGCAAACTAATCATATACCTAATTAATAAAAGAAACTAATCCTAATCCTAATAAACCAAGAAACTAATTCTAATCCTAATAAACCAAAGAAACTAATCCTAATCCTAATAAATCAAAGAAACTAATCATAATCCTAATAAACTAATGAAACTAATCCTAATCCTAATCAATTAAGGATTTGATCATAATACCCTAATCCTACTACATCACGTAGAGATCAAAACGTTTACTTCTTTGCTGTGAAGCCCTCAACTGCAACCATCCTATACAGTCAAAACTCCCAATCTTGGAATGAGCCATGTGGACTATATAATACATTAATACTCATCACCCTAACCAAATTGTCGTTAGATGAATGAAGGCAGCAGTCTTCTTGGATTTTTACTGCAACCATCCTATACAGTCAAAACTCCCAATCTTGGAATGAGCCATGTGGACTATATAATACATCAATACTCATCACCCTAACCAAATTGACGTTAGATGAAATGAAGGCCAGCAGTCTTCTTGGATTTTTATATATGCTTCTATATGTTGTTTTAAAGCTTGAAGGGCGGGAGCACATTGACTGAAACTCCCACAAGTATCCTCTAACACAAGTCCCAAAGCTTCATACATTGAGAAGGAGATTCTTAAAACTAGCCAACCTCATTAAGAAGGAATAACACCAACTCCCAGTTCTTGTCTGGGAGAAAAAAGGTTTATAATGAACCCTTCTTGTGTGTGGCTTTTTTTCTTTTGAAAAGTTTCTCATATTTCCTTGCTGTCGGTGTTTGTTTCTTTGTGCTCTTTTCATTCATCACTGAAAAATTGCTCATATATTTTGCAATATCTGAGTCACTTACATCTCATTCAAAACAAAAGACCCATCTAGCATTTGTTTCAAAATAAAAAAATTACATTTTTTTTTGAAAAGAACATGCCATGGTACTTAACTTATAAGAGACCTAGGCTTTCTTTCCTTTCCGCATTATGGATATGATGAGGGCACTAAGGGGTGTCAACTTAGTTGAGATGCTCAGGTGTGTTTGTTGATCCACCTCTCTCTCTTTCTTTGCTCATTGTATAACTCTCTTGTCTTATGAGCTTCTGCCTTTGGAGGTTCAATCAAGTTTATGTCTTGATTTCTGTTGTTGTTCTGTCATTCTTGTATCTGAAAGTGCTACCTCTATGAAGTAATCTCAATTGCTTTTGCTGTGGAGAGTACTAAACCATTGAGAAAGGACAGAGAGGAGCGGTAAGGGAAAAGGGCTGAAGAGAGGAAAGAATAGTACATAAGACCTCATATACCTCACCGTTGTCATCTGATTTTTTGTGTGGGATTTTCTGGCCTTTCTTGTGCTACTAATTGTTTCATTTCTTTGTCATTATTACCAGGCACTAGTAATTTTTCTTATGCCATTCATAGACGTTTGGTACTTGGATAACCTGATAGATCTTTTCCGTTTATGTGGCGGTAAATTGATTTGTTAATTTCCCTGCAGGTTTCAATGTGGAGAAAGTCCAGTATAAAAATGTTGTGTTCACTGTATGGGATGTAGGAGGACAAGAGAAATTGAGGCCGTTGTGGAGGCACTACTTCAATAACACAGATGGACTGGTAATGACTGTGTTGGAATTTTTACTATTTTCAAATATTGGTGTCTAAATTTTAATGGTCACCTATTGGCTCTTATTGTCCATATGCTTTTTTCCATGTTTGTAATTTCTTCTGTATAAGAAAGTCCTAAATTGCTTTTCTTAACATATCACTATATTTTTATCCTCCCAAAATTAAGATGGTATCAAAGTAGGAGGTTTCATTTATTTATTTATATATATATCCATGAGTGTCCGAACCAGCTTATGCACATGTATCAAAGTAGGAGGTTATGTATTCAAACTCTAATGACACTTTTCTCCCCAACTAATATTGATTTTACACATGGACAACCTTTTAAAAATTTTCAAATCCAGAAATGAAAGGGAATGATGTAAATCAAAGTCGATACTTTTTCAAAATGAATTCTCTGCCAATAATGGCTAAGAGATGTGGTATTTATTAAGGTTTTGTAAGTTTGTTACAAAGTAGTTACAAGGAAACTGTTTATGAAATGCTTAAGTATTTAACTGTTTTAACTAACTACAGCTGTCTTCTATTCTAACTAACTATGGCTTTCTTTTAGCCTTATTCTTATTACATCAGGGAATGTTAAAGTAGTGATGTAAGTTTAAATTTACCATAACTAATCAACTTGTGCTTTTGGGTTCCATGGGGGTTTAACATGGCATGAGAACAATAAACCTAGATCCCTAGAAAACCCTAGCTAGCACTTCTACTAATTGTCTTCGGAACCCTGGTTGCCGTCTCTTAATGGAATAACATATTTTATTGATTTACTAATGAGTTTTAGAAAGCATAAGGTATTTTTCATCAGTACGCTTGTTGGGATACTCCTCTACTGAACGGAAATTCTCCATGCATGTTTTCAAGTGTTTAAGGAGCAGAGCAACCCCCACAGCGGTCTACTTCATAAATAGGATGACTAATAAGATCTTGGAATTTAAATCTCCCACTAATTTTGCAGCGCAGAGCAGCTCTAATAGCTTCTCTAGTTCGCAGCGCAACTCTTGTAAAATCTGTGGACGAGAGAAGTTTGTCTATGGTCTTTAAACAGTTATCATGAGCTTGGTTTGAGCATTTTGAAAAAGTTTGGTTTAGCCATAGATTTATTCAGAGAGTCAATTGTTGATGTTCTGACTAAAGGATTTCCAAAGTAGCAATTTGACAAATTAATTGATAAGCTGGCTATGGAAGACATCTTTAGACTAGCTTAGTATTGGAATTTCTACCACTCACAAATATTTCTCTGTTATTGTCCTCACTCTTCTTTTCAATATTTATGATCATTCTCGCCTAATATTCATCTAACAGAAACAAGTCCTTGTACTGACAGCTTTGTTCATGCAGATTTATGTGGTGGACTCCTTGGACCGAGAGAGAATTGTAAAGGCAAAAACAGAATTTCAGGTTATAGCCCAAGGCGCATTGTGCATTTAAATATGGCGGTGTATCCTTTGTTTACTGATTTGTAATATTTCTTTCAGGCCATCATTAACGATCCATTTATGCTGAACAGTGTCATATTGGTCTTTGCGAATAAGCAGGATATGGTACGTAAATCTCATCTTTTTATGGTGCATACTGTGGAAACAATTAATATTTTATATCCATAATTTTATCTTACGTTTGGGATTGGGAAGACAAAAGATCAACTCTTTAACCTGCGATTTCACACATTCACACTAAAGTGCCAAGTAATAGGTGCTTATGTGGTAAAGATCTAAGCTAGTCGTAATATACCTCTTTACTTTGAAACAATTTCTGTCTCATAGAAACAAAGGTTAGTTTCTAACAGGCCCAAGATGCGAAAAGGGCCTGTAACTGATGTGAATAGTGGATAAGAGTACTGAATTCTGAAATTTAATATTCATTTGGACAATTGGATTTGTTTTAGAATAATGGATGCTTTTAGTTGAATGTATTTTAGTAGTTATCTTAAAAATCAGGTCCTTAAATTTGGTCAAAGAAAAATAGCAGATTTTTTTTCCTACTTGTAGAGGACGAGGTATTGGGAAAATTATCTAGATTGATGGTGACGAAGGGCATAGGTAGAATATGCGATTTGGAGATTGCTTCTGGCCCCTCAAGTTTGTGTCTGATTGCCCTTGTGTCATCCCAATCTCAAAAAACAAATTGTGAATGGTATGGTCGTAATTCAAATATAGAAGCATTGTTTTCTGAAAGGTTTTATTTCTTATTAGCAATAATTATATATTTTTTAAACGGAGATAAGCTTCTTTATTAATAGTAAGAACTCAATGTACAAGAGAATTATACAATGAGCCTAGTAAAGAAGTCTAAACAAGCAAAAGAAAAATTAGGGGATCAAAAGGTTGACACAGACATCTCAACTAGGTTGACACCTCCTTAGCACCAAAACCCTATATCCCAAATAAAACTAGCCTATTACAGCAATGAGAATGAAGACCAATAATTATAGATGACTAGATAACCTTGTGGCCTCAATGTTTTGCTTTGTGTATATGTGCGTTAGAGGATGTTTTGTGTATATGTTAGTTAGAGGATCCGGAATTGGCTTATTTACCATGGAGATGTCAGTTTGTGGTTTTCATTTGAAATTGAGTTTCTGAGAAATTTGGTGTGGATTTGGCTCATACAGGATTTTTCATTTAAGGTCACAGTAGGTGGTTTTTTCCTCCTGTCAGATTATGAGAAGGGTTCCCTGGAAACAAGGCTTCCATTGATATAAGGGACCACTACTCCAAAATGCTAGATCTCCAAATAGAGACAAACATAACTAATGAAGAACACATGGCATAGAGAAGAAATCCTTCAACAATGAAGCATAACAAACTTAGAGAGAGAGTCCGGTAAGAAACTAAGAGACAAACCAAACCTAACATACACAGACATCAGACGAAAAAACTGACAAGAAAGTGCTGCAAAAGGTCAAAAACCTCTACAAAAGCCTTTATGTGAGGTAGATGAAACCCTGAGGCAAACCATCGTGGGTTGTTAAAGGTAAAAAAGAAGATGGAAGTCTTAATAAATGGCTAAGATTTCATGGGTTCAATCTAGGGTGGTCACTTGCCTAGGAATTAATTTTCTATGAGTTTCCTTTTAACACCAAAATGTTATTGGATCAAGCAGGTTATCTCGTGAGATTTTTCAAGGTGCACGTAAGTTGGTCCGCATATTAAAAAAAGAAAATGAGGCTTTAAAAATCTGACACCTCAAAGCATCCATGCAGACATGGCTGGAGCCTGTTACTGTTGTATTTTTTTCCCTGCTATTTCTTGCAACAGGCTTTTCCTTTCGTCCAAGTTTGGTTTCTCATGCAATAGTAATAGTATCATTTCTCATGCAGTAGTAGTATCAATAATTAATTTGATATTTTCATAGATCATACTAATCCAACTTTGAACGATTCTGGTGATCCAGAAAGGAGCCATGACGCCAATGGAAGTATGTCAAGGGCTTGGTTTATTTGATCTCAAACACAGAAAATGGCATATACAAGGAACATGTGCTCTCAGAGGAGATGGACTTTACGAGGGTTTAGACTGGTTAGCTGGAACTCTCAAGGAGATGAGAGCTGCTGGATATTCTTCAGTAGGAACATCATTTTAAAGAGATACGAAAGGTTTCATTTTAGTTTCCCTTGATCTTCCTTTTTACTGTTTCAGCCTATCAAACTTGTTTATTTTAGATTTGTTTTGTGTTGTGTTGTGCAGGTCCAGGTTGGCTGGTCGAAAGCTAACTCCACTTCACTTTGCAGATCCCAAATTGTAATCAGAATGTCTTGTTTCCCTTATCAAACTTGAAATTATCAGGTGCCTACTCTTTGGCCTTGACCTTGCGAACGTTAACTGGCTAGATTGTAATATATATCCATATATATAAAATCCAAAGTGGAGGTCTGCCCCTAATTAAAATATCTTCTTTAGAAGCTTTTGCACATAATTTCCTCTCTCCTTCCTTCCATCTCTCTTTACATTCGTATATTATTTTGAGATGCTGGGAAAAATGTCAGATGATAGAAAAGGAGCGTTCAAGTCAACAGTTTTGTTTCGACTCCTTTTTTGAATTGTCGATGTATAGCCCTGGTTGGATGCGGAGAGAACTATTTTCTTTTTCTTGTAGGGTTGGTTTCAGACCATTGATTTTTTATATGATAATTGGTACCTTATGCACACAATTATATAACTCTTAGTACTACGATGTTGTGATAGTGTTGTTTGTGCCTCCTGTAACTGAGTTTTTTGTTTCTTTCAGTTTTAAAAACGGCTTTTGAAAAACATGTTCCCATTTTTAAAAGCAGGTGCATGTTCTATTTATACATTTTGGTCCAACCTTGCATGCTTGGATTCAATTTCCCTCAAACTCTAATATCTACTCATGTATAAAAAGTACAGCCACACTCTATCAAAAGGTAACTGCATGATTATCTTAACTTCTAAGTTTTTTAATTGAATCCAACATGACTCGGCCATATAGTAATAATAATAAGAGTAAGAAAAATTACACATCTAGACTACGAAGTTGGTTACAACCACATGCACTTTTAACTTAATCAATTATCTCCCTATACTGGTAGTATTTAATTTTCATACACATGCCTATATTTTTAAATTTTATCAATATTTCTACATGTCCATGTGTTCGTTATCGATCTTTTAACTTAATCAATTATCTCCCTATACTGGTAGTATTTAATTTTCATACACATGCCTATATTTTTAAATTTTATCAATATTTCTACATGTCCATGTGTTCGTTATCGATATGAAAGGTAATTGATATCTCTATTATATCTCGTGTCCATGTGTTCGTTATCGATATGAAACGTAAATTGATATTTCTATTATATCTTAGAAGAATTCGAGAAACAAAAAATAAAAAAATATCAAAATATCACTAATATAGGAAAATTTTCAATTTGAACTTTCGAGTTTATATCAAATTAAAATTTAAACTAATAGTTGTATATCTTGAATTTTGATTTAAATTGTTAACTAATACAAATATATTAATTTAAATAGTGAACTTATATAAATATATCAATTTAGGCTTTTTATTATGTTTTACTTGAACACTTACCAAAATCGAGGATTTATATTAATACACGTATAAAAGTTCAGAGTTTAAAGTATTTTATAAAATTTTAGGTTTAAATAGAAACAATTACCTAAAATTGACATTTGTTCAACATATAATATAAACAATAAAGCAGGTTTATTTGAAAATGAGAGAATATATATTTACTAATTTAAGTTTATTATTTTTGAGTGCTTTACCTTTATAACTTTTCAAAATTAACATCAAAATCGATGATTTCCATCTAGATTTTCGTAAAATTAAAATTTGTTGCAATCACCCATTTGAAGTTTATTTGGGGATATCTGATTTAAGAAGGGCAAACTTGTCCTTACGAAAAAAAATGAAAGAAAGAAAAACCATAGAGAAAAAGCGGTTCAAACTGACTATAACCGGATTTTATTCTAATTCGATGAGATAAGCGGTTCAAACCGGAAAAATTGGTTCGGCAAAAGAAAAGACCATTTTCGGCCGGATGTTCAAACCAAAATCTGAACGTTTGCATTTCAATTTTGAAATACAATACATAAACGGGGGGGAAACAAGAAGAAGACGAAACCCCAATTTCATCTAACTCTTTCTCTCTCTCTACATTCAAGTTTTGATCTAACTTTCATCTTTCATAAAGTTCCTTTGAGTTGATTTTCGATCTGATAAGAACTCAGGAGCAGTCTTTCTGCAATCATTTTAAGCTCCGCCAATTTCTTTCAGCAGGTAGTTCCTCACTCTTTTTTTTTTTTTTTTTTTTTTTTTTTTTTTTTTAATTTCTTGAACTTTTTGTTTGATTACGTGAATTTTAACTCCATTTCCCCTCGATCCCCTTCAATTGCTTACTTAGTAGTTGATTGTTTAAAGTATTTTATTCACTTTTTGCTTCCAGCCCATTTCCACTGGACCCATGTCGGACTCATCGGGACACTGTTTTGCACTCTATGATTTCATGATTTGTTACTTGTTGTAATTTGAGACCATTAAATTGATGGGTTTCTACTTGTGTGTGCTTTTTTGTTTTGTACTACATTGATTGCATTTCTGATGAAGAGTTACTGTCTAATATTTGTAAATCATTTTCTATTCTTTGTGACTTAGTTTTGCCTCAGCTCCATGATACGAATTATAGTTCTCGGCCCATTATATATATATATATATATATTATTCTTTTTCCATTCACAGAATAGTGGTGTGCCTTCATACGTTTTTCCATTCAGGCAATGATATCCTTTTATTCTGTTCTATTCACAGAATGGGTGTTGAAAATTACCATGTAATCGAGCTGGTCGGGGAGGGGTCTTTTGGCAAAGTGTATAAGGGGAGGCGGAAGAACACTGGCCAGGTGAATTGTGTATTTATAAGTCTTTTGCTTTACTTGTTAAGGTTATTAATTTAAGTTATTTATGGCTCTTCCCAGACCGTTGCAATGAAGTTCATTATGAAGCATGGAAAAAGCGAGAAAGACATTCACAATTTAAGACAAGAGATTGAGGTACCCGACTAATTTTCTTGGTATTCCTAGTGTCACGGTCATACTTGTCCAAGAAGTGTTTCACATGGCCACATGCCCATTTTAACCTTCTTTTATCATGCTTTCATCATATGTATTTTATTATGCAAGTGACTCCTCGCCATTTTCATATGAAGGGCAATAGTCACAAAAATGCTCATAATATACTATATGGGCGTAAGATAAATCATCATACCTTCATACCTAAAGTTATAAGCTATTAAGGCATTGTTGTCACTTTTTGCTTTCTAGCCTACAACAACTTTCTTTCTCAAGCATGCGTTCAAACATTTGCGATTTTTTTACTCTAACCCAATTTTCTGAAGCCGTTTTCTCCAGAAATGGGGTAGAAATTGCAAAATATGCCCATTGTGCCAACTATTTGCATTTTGATTGGTTGACCTGTTCAAGGACAAGAACAAGTGCCACCCAATCGCTTTGAGACTCTTAAGAAAGTGCGATTTGACACCTGGCATTCGCAATCTGTAATTTTGTTAACATGTCTTTGTTGTGATTATATTTGATTGCTTTTTTTGTTTCTCTTGGTTCCCAATTGATCTGATGAAAGAAATACTTCATAGCAAGTAAATTACTTTTTGGTGTATGTAACATTTGGTCATTGTTGTATTGGTAGAGAGAAAGTCAAGGTGCTACGCACACTACTATTTTTGTACTTTATTTCTTAAAATAAGGAATCTAAGGTGTTTGGCACACTCCAAATTTTCTATTTAGACATACGTACTTTTCTCTTTATTTATAATATTTCCTATTTTTACGCAACCATGTATGATAAGAGAAGAATGATCATTATGTAGTGACAATTGAGATTAATCTTTACTCCTTCATTTCTTCCATAAAATTAAGGTATCTGGTTGTCATAATATTGCAGATATTAAGAAAGCTGAAGCATGAAAATATCATTGAAATGCTCGACTCGTTTGAAAGCCCGCAAGAGTTTTGTGTTGTCACAGAATTTGCACAAGTAATTCATCTTCTTATTGCCCAGTTTATTGATTAAATATATCTATAGTATACATTTTTGCTAATGTATTGTAGATTGCACAACTTTCTGCATGGAATGATGACAGACACAAACACAGATATAAAAAGGCATCAGAACTTTTCCTGTATGATTGAAACATTATAGTACAGTAACCAAAATCTATTAAATGAGCAGTCTACCTAAATTCTGCAAAAAGAAAAAGGGAACTTCAATTTTGAACAGATCATACGTTTCTTGATAGAAAGTGAAATCTGTTTTTGTTGAATGAGTTACTTGAAAATATTTTAGTGATATAATTGAAGCTTGTTTCTTTACAAAGAAACATATACCAAACCTAGCTTATGGAAAATTAGTTTCACGCATGTGACAATTTCTGATTGCTAGGGTGAGCTTTTTGAGATCCTTGAGGATGATAAATGCCTTCCGGAAGAGCAAGTTCAAGCAATTGCAAAACAGTTGGTAATTCATGAATTTATCTCTTTCCTTGGTCAATGGTTATCTTAGTATTATGTTATGAAGACTTTTAGCATCATTCAATTGTATGAAGTTTGAATATTCTCTTAACCTGGTTATAACAATAACTTTCAGGTAAGAGCATTGCACTACTTGCACTCTAATCGTATCATCCACCGTGATATGAAGCCCCAGAACATTCTTATTGGAGCTGGATCTGTTGTGAAGGTTTGTCCTCAACCATATGCATATTGACCATGTCTGTTTATTAGTAGTAGTAACTTCTTTAAGTGTTCTATAATGTTGAATTTGTTTGGGTAGAAAAAGGTAGATGTATTCTAATCATGGAAGAAAATTAGCTATGTTGTTGATAAGCTGAAAATTTGGAATTACCCACATCAATAAGTGGGGAGGGAAAAGTGCAAATTTGGTACTGTATAATTTGTGTACTGACATGTCACTTCATGATAATTTATCAGAAAAATATTTTATAGATGAACGCACATTATTGTAGAGAATGATAATGCTTGATGGATAGATAGCCATGACGTAACGAGAAGTTGACAACACCCCGATACAATGTTGAAGACTTGTAGGAATGCAACCAACCATTAGATTAGTTAGAATTATTTGGATATTAAGTACATATTATTTATTAGCCACAATGTTTGGTAGTATGAGTTGATTATAAATAGAGTGAGCATGATCAAATGAAGGGTGGAAATGATTTAATGGGTTCAGTTTCTATCAATGACAATAACAAGCCATCTGTCCTATTAATTTTCAGTTTCACTTTTAGATACTTCTCCTTGGCCGCCATTCTAATCGCCATTTACTTTGTTGTGGCTCTTCCTCCCTCCCTCTCATTTTATTTTTCTATTCTAGTCTCACTCTCCCTACCTCTCTTTTGGCCTCCCATTTCTATTTAATATTCTCGACTATCCTCATCTGAACATTTGTATCAGCCATCTTTATTCTATAATTTTTTTATTTGATTATTCTTTCATTTTCCTTCAATTTAATTGTTTTTGTTGTAGCTCTCCCTCTCTCGAGGTCTCTTTATCTCTCTTGAGTTTTCTCTTTTGGTTTACTTATCTCTCTCCTTTTAATTTGTAACTCACTTTCAGTCTTCAATGCTATGCATTTATAGGTATACACATTCACGACTTAAATTTATGAATATAAATGTTAACATGAAGTTGGGGTACTTAATTTAGCCAGTGTTTCAATTTTGTGAACAAAGTTAAACAATTTTTGCAACTTTGATTATATCCATGATTAAATGTGAATAGCTTCTGTCATCTAAATATCCATTGGCATTTCCTAGATCTAAGTCATTCATTCGATAGTTGCATCCTTGTTTCTTATAGAAGATTTTTACACTCACTCATGACATTTAGAACGTTATTTATTCTGCAGCTCCACTTTTCAGGCTTCTGCTACGTATATTTTTGTTTTCTCTCTCTCTTTGTATTGATGAGCTTACTTTTGATTCTACATCAGTTCAGTACATAGCAGTTTGAGTTTATTAAAATTACTTTTTTCGTGTAACAAACTTTTTGTCATGCATTTATGAAATAATTCGATTTAATGTTTTTGTGTTCTACCACTACCGGTTTATTTCATCCAATTTTTCTTTACATGCTATTATTTTTGGCACATTCCATATTTTTAACAATCCAACTTCCCAACGCTATGCAATTTTTCTTACTCATAATTATTTTAGTAATACAAGTTATTAGTCGTATACTGACATCCCCGACTCTTCTTATGCTTTATTTATCTCAGCTTTGTGATTTTGGATTTGCTCGAGCAATGTCGACAAATACTGTTGTTTTGCGGTCAATAAAAGGTAAGTTCTTTCAATTGTTGTATGAGATATGATTACCACAAATAGAAAAAGAACCTATGCATCTGATTGTCTAATACAGGCATTCCTCCTTTTCTTTGCGTTAGAGGAATCTTTACTATGCTCTATCCTTTTGTAACCAGTGATGGTTAGAGTTGCTTTCCTTTGGTAACCATTGACGGTTAGAGTTGCTTTCATCTTTATTTTTTTTGTAAATATAAAATGATTTTGAGCAGTAATGTACTTTCCATTCATCAGCTTTATTGGAAAATGTAAAGTTTCTTTGAGAACTATGTGATTTGAATGTGTTTCATCTTGGCTTTCCAGTCTTGACTGAACTATTATAAAGTTATTTGAGGTCACACTTCTTGTTTGTTTGTTAAAATTTTGTTATTGACCTTATTTAGGTACGCCTTTGTACATGGCTCCGGAATTGGTCCGTGAACAACCCTACAATCACACTGCAGACCTGTGGTCATTGGGAGTGATATTGTATGTGAATTGTTGCTATCCATGATTTTATTTCTGTTCATTATAATATTCTATTATGAAATTATGTACTTTTGATTCTCATGTTGCATCTGATTTTTCTTAATTGTTAGTGGAATTATCTCTTTGGCTTCTCTCTTATTCATCCTATTGGTTTTTTAAACTTTTATGTCTTTGTTTGATTTTCATCTATACGCTACTATTATTCCATAGAATAGACAATTTAAGGCCTGTGGCTGTGTTACATTTTGCAATGTGCTAGTAGATTGTCTACTTTTCATGGTCCGTATGTTTAAGAGATTACTTATGGTGAAGAAGTTCAGTTAGGTATACACTTGAGTTTTATTACTATAATGAAATCCTCGATCACTGTTGGCTTTATGTAAATTGAGCATCGTCTTTATGCATTATTTCATGTTTAAGCCACAATGAGTAAGTGAGGCTCAAGGTCTACGTCTATCACATACTGCATTTTATTACAAAGCCATAAATAATGGAAAAAACCAGTCTTTGTTTTTTACTTGGGGTAATTCCCGTACCATCTTCAATGTTTTTGGAAGACAGTGATCGATTGGCCAAACAATAAGATTATTGGAAACTTGATAGTCTACACAGTTATACTCCCTTGTAAAGGTCTAATCAAACTTTTTTCTAGAGGATGGAGATGAATGCTGGTATTGAAACAACTTTAAGGCAGAAAGCCCTGTTTTTTAAATCTGTTAACATCTAGAGGTGGCTGTTTGTTCCAAAGGTTGCATGTATATATCATACTATTTCTAGTTATTTGTGATAATATAATATCTGCATTTAGTTTTGTATGTGCATCTTTTGCGAGCATCTTCCATTATTGTGAATTTAGTGAATTAATCACTTCTAAAAGATTAACATTCAAAATTTAAGAAATTCTAATTAGCTTGTATACTAAGTGTATCCAAAATGAAGTTGTTGATTAAGAAATCAAAGTTGACCTTTTACAGTAAAAAAAATAAATATAAAATTTAAACAACTCAATCCACCAAAATTAATTAAAATAAACATACTAATTAATCAGGATTTAGTATATTAATTCAATTAAACTAAGATGGTACTTAATAAAATAATCAACTTAGAACCCATGCTGTTTAGGTAGTGTAGATTAGTTATAAATTAACTTTTAATCAATAGGCCATCCAACCCTTATCCATGCACATGGAAAATGCAAAACTCTATAGTTTTAAGATGGCCCTAAAACTCCATGGATTGGTCACTTCTCTGAGTCTACGACAAAGAGAATGTTGGAATATGTACAGCAAACCCATCCATTGGTAGAAAACTTCAGTACAAACACCTTCTTTAAGGACTGTATGATCTTATACTTTAATTGTGCCTTCTTCTGTGATTTTGTTGAGCCTCTATATCTATTTAAATTCACGGAAACTCAATACTGGCTGAAACAGGTACGAGTTGTTTGTTGGCCAACCTCCATTTTACACTAACTCTGTGTATGCTTTGATTCGGCACATCGTAAAGGTATTTTATCTTGTGACTTAATGTTTATGCATGATTTTTTTGCTAAATATTTAAAGTGCTAGCTAATTTTACATTCATTAAACCAGGATCCAGTTAAATACCCTGAAAATATGAGTTCGAGTTTCAAGAGCTTTTTGAGAGGATTGCTCAACAAGGTTATTCTGAAATTTCTATGCCTGATTCTATTGACCAGTTTTCAAATGTGTGGCAACTTCACAATTTTACTTGATTTGTGCTTGAATTGAGACAGGTACCTCAAAATCGACTCACATGGCCTGCTCTTCTGGAACATCCTTTTGTTAAAGAAACTTCAGATGAGCTGGAAATGAAGGTAATTGATTTCTTGTTGGTTATAACAATTTGGTTACTGTGATCATGCATTTGCTTCGAAATTTTGCTAAGACAACATATGTAGCATGTATTGCCGTTTGCTTCAAATTTGTCACTGCCAACTAACGTTGTACCTACTGCCAACTGGCATTTTACAATTACATAGTAGTTCTTATCATTATGATAAGATTTGTCTCTGTAAAATCTTTAATAGATGCTTAAATGTGAAATTACAGAAGTTATAACATCCTAAAACTGTTTCCAGGAGTTGAATGCTACATCTGTTGCAACCAGAGGGTGCAGTCCAACTTGGAGGGGAGAAGGAAATGCTAATCTTGCTTCAAATGTTTCCAGTGCTGGGGGTAGGGTTCACATCTATACTTACTAGAATTAATGTCATCATCGGCCATTGAAAATTGACCACTATTTTACGATATTGAAGGTAAAATTGATGCTCCTGCTAGTTTCCAGGACAAGATCTCTGTAAACACCCCCAATGCTCAGCATAACAGTCCAAACTCGATACTGGGAAATAATTCTCATCCCGAGGAGTTCCCAGGGTTTGCAAGTCCCAATGATGTTAAACATTCAGGTATGAAGCAACTTGTTTGGTTACTATTCACTTTAATTTTCTTACAAATAGAATAGATTTTATATGACAACTATTAAATCAGAACTATTAAGGCAATGAACGGTTTCATCTGTTTGTGTTCCAGTGGTTATAGATCTCTTATTCCACAAAATCTGTCTTGTATTATTTGAAAAACTATACTTCCAAGGACCTTATGTCTTTAAAATCATTTATTGCAGCTGTTGTTGTTGCTTCTTGGTTTGTTCATTTATAGGTTGATTTGTACTTGTAACTTTCTGCTAATGTTTGTATGAATAGTTCTTGGGTAATGTGAAAAGATCACAGTATTTTACTAACTGATAGTGATAAATGATATAAATTTCAAGCCTCTCTTCCCTATCGATTTATATTTGCCTCTGTCCCATGTTTTCTCTATCTTGTTTTTTCATTTGTTTTTATTTCAGGTTGTCTTCATCCTCATTTTTCTTTATAAAATCCAGCTGATAATTAATATTTTTATGCTTACTATACATATGATTTTATTTTTCTTTTTTGGAAATTTTATTTTTCATGTTGAGTGTTCTTTTGTTAGTATGCTTCCATTCTTTGGATCAAATAAAAACAAATGTTATTTAAGTGGATTTGTTTGTTGATTTACTATTTTTGTTCAGGTTGTCAGACATTGGACAAATTCGAAGATAACTCGCGTACTGTGAAAGGTGCTCAAGTTATTAGCCAAGATACTGAAGCATTAACCCACATTTTGGGACAATTACAAAGATGGTCTGAAATGTCCCAGAACTCATGCAGGTTATGCAACTTAAAGTCTCTATAATTTTACTCCTAACTTTTCATGTTTTTATGTTTTCGTTTGGTGAATTCATTATTCAATATCGATCTTTTGAGTAAGAGAAATAATGCCTCAAATTAGATAAATTCTTGGGATGTAAGTTCCATAAAACCTCTCTCTCAATATTTAATTGCTCAAGATACCATTTGTTGATCAAAATGGTCTGTTTTGCTGGGTTTCGCTCCAAATTTTCCAATTTGACTTTATTTCCTTTATTCCGAGTAACTTAAATAGTAAAATTTTGAATTCATTTTTTGCAGTTCGTAGACAGTGCCCATTTTCTTTGATAGGAAATGGAAACTATTTTCATTGATGTGACAGAATATGCTAAAGAAATCTGAAGCCAAATAGAGTTCTAATGGGGTATAATTAAAGAGATGCGGTTCATCTATAAATTTTTTTATGAAGAAGAGAGAGAGGAAGCTAAAAAAGTACTGTAGATTAGGTGGGGAACCACTTCTCCTGAGGGTTGGAAGGAAGATATACGAGTTCATCTCAACAGATGCAGAGAAGGGTGTGGGTGATTGACTTGTCTTGAGTGGGAATGTGGGATTTTGGCCTCTTATCTTTGTTTAGGATCTTGGTTTCTGTTAGCAAAAATCTGGAGAAATTTCTTCTGGGGAAGGTGTTGAGGAGGATGTGGTTCCCACTTGATTTGGTGGGAGGTTGTCTTGGCCTTTGGTCTAATAACAATATTATCATTTTTCAATTATAGTTTCATGGCAACCTTGCTTCTATTTAATGTTATGACTTCATGTTGGCAAATCCTTTTGTTGCGCTGTAACTTTCTGTTCTCCTAATGCTGTCTATTTTTCTATTTTAAATCTTATCAGGGAGCAAATTATACTTAGTTCAAGCCAATCATTGAGAATCCTTTCAAACTTAGCAGCCGCTGGAGCCATTCAATGCACTGGGCGATTTGATGAAGTTACACATGAACTTCTTGTATTCACTAGAGTTATTATAAACCTGAAATCGATTGAAGTTAACGATTTAATAATAAAGGTATATTTCTTTGAAGTTTCATTTAAGCTATTTAGATCCATTTGTTACATGTTTAGATGACCTAATTTGGTTGTAATGATGGCGATAGATGGTTTGTTCTATCTATTCAATTGCCTCTTTGAATTCACAGAGTGTTTGGTTTTGATTAATCTCGAGAGGGAATGTGGGATTTTACCATTCTTTAATCATGTCATCAACATCATGCATTATAAATTTTCTTAATTTTCAAACAAACAATTTCTCCTCTTTTTCACTGGCGTGCTTTTATGGAGGTGTTGCCTTTCCATTACTTAATACTTCCAGAAGTATTTTATTGAGGTCATCTTCTATTACCAGAATACTTCCATAATGAAGCCAATACTGCAATTTGTTACAATTTATGCCCTCAAATGGTATTAGGGCGTGTAGAATGAATATGAATATTTTTTGTTTATTTATCTAGGAATTGCTTAGTTACTAAACTAACTATATGCTAACAATAATATTTTGAATAACAATTAGATTTCTAGACATTTTTCTGATGATTTCAGTTAAATGCATGGTGACGTGTGGATTTATTTGTTGATTTTATTTAAAAAAAATCTTTTTTAAAACTTATCTGTACCAATTCTCTTAAGCGCTTTTTCAAAAATATGTATTTGATTCCCAAACTAAAGCAGGGTCATTAACTGTTCTGAAACGAGAGGTTTGTGATGCATCTTAAATTGCTTTTGATTGCAGAGTTTTTCAATTGTTAGAACATTGGTGAGTAAGTCTGGAGGTGTCATGGGAAGCTTGAGCTTTAGACACTGGGTCACTTTGGCAGAAATTTTCTCCCAGGTTTATGTTATTTAATGAATATTAATGCTTAAATATTAACCAAGTTGTTTTCAGTTCTCTAATTTTGTTAAATTTGTAGGTTATATGTTCTAGTGGAGATTTATCTGGAGACGTTGTGTGTGAATCCACTGCTTGTGTTGCTGTTTTGTTATCTAAAGTAGCTCAAGGTCTTAAAGCATCTAATTCTGGTTCAGGACCTGAGGTAGTTTGTGCACCTAATGAAATATTGAGAAAGATTTTGGATCATGCCAAGACATCTGGTTTGGTAGATCATTTGTGTCTCTGTTTAGCTACTTCAGGAGCCAGTCTTATTTCAGGTTCTTCAATTCTACTGCGAGCTGCTTGTGAAGCTTGTAGAGCTCTTTGGTCGTTGATTGAGTCATTCGAAATTCTTTTTGTGAAGGAGAACACTTATTTATTTCCCCTTAATGCATTTAGAAGTCATTCTCTACTCCGACTTGACATTAGGGATCATGAAAAGGGATCCTTACAAGGATCAGATTCAACAAAAGTTGTTGATGCAGTGACCAGGGCATTTCTTAAATCAAATGCAATACAGGTTTCTATTTACTATTGCCTCCATCAACGACATGAAGCTGCCTTGTCGTCTTGTATTCAGGTATCTATGTCAAATATTTTAGAGCCTTTAATTGTGATGATCATATTTTTAGGATTCTTTTACTTAAACAAGAGATAATTTTAGGTATATTACATTTATATTGTAGATTCTCCTCAGATGCTGCCTGCATAATGGAATCGTTCCAGGCGTTCTTTGTGGTTTGCCTAGTTCCCTCCCTGTAACTACTGTTGTAAGTGGCGGAGGGGATGGTACTATAGTAGCAGAAGCATTCAATGTATTATCTTTATGTATTTCAGTTTTAAATAAAGATTCACAAACAGGTGATATGAGTAACATGAAGTGCAAGCTAGTCAATCCTTCCTCCCTGGTTATGCATTCTTGCCTCCTCCTAGCTACAGTTGCACAATGTTTAAAGTCAATGGGGAGAAATTCTGCATTGTTTATGTTGACCACCTCTCCAAAAAGACAGCTCTCACGACTTACAGTTCTTGCCCATAGTTTTTCTTCTGATGATAAGATAAGGAATGCTGTTTTACCTCATTGTGCATCTGGCATGTTGGCTCTTGCATCCATTCTTTCGCTTGAGATTGGAGCTTCAGTTGAGTCTTCAGTGTCCGAAATATCCATTCCTCTAATTCCTAGAACGGCAACACTATGCGATTATCTAAAAATTTCATCATTAGGCAACAATGATGGGCATACAAATGAGTTTGGTCAATTCCTTTCGCACTGGCATGGCTGCATGGATGGATGTGTTGGCTTACTAGAAGCTAGGCTGAGGTGGGGTGGACCTCTAGCTGTTCAACAGTTGTGTGCTAGTAATATACCTCACTTGCTTGTTAATATGCTGGCCAAAAATGGTTCAAGTGCTCAACAAGGAATGGATATCAAGAACGATCAAGTTGGATTGTCACCTATTGGGCTTGTATGGACTGTTTCATCAATATCCCATTGCTTATTAGGCGGGTCTTTAACTTTCCGTCAAATTTTAATTAGGAATGATAATGTCAAGCTCATGTCTGACTTGATATCTGATGCTCATCTCAAGCTTGTTAAGGGTTGGGGTGGGCCGGGTGGAGGCAAGAGTGGAGTCAAAGACGTGATAAACGTGGTAATTGATCTTCTTGCATTTCCTTTTGTTGCTGTACAAAATGCTCCAGGCTTGCCGTCTGCCACTGCTTCTGTGAACAGTGGGTTTCTTCTCAACATGGGTTCACCAGGGGGGAGAGTTTGCATGGATGACAAGGATTTGGTGAAAGCTATAGAGGACGACTTGGGAAAATATATCAAAATTCTTTTAGAGGTTAGATCTTGCACATTGCATTTGAAATTGGTTATCAACTTGGAAATTTGAGGTGATGCATTGACTGCTATAGTATTTATTATATTGGAAAAAATATATTTTTAGAAACAAAAATCTTCATTCTGCATTCCTGATTCTTCACTTTGTTGTTCTACCAGAAGAAGTATATTGATAAAACAAAAATCCCCTTTCAACATTGCTGATTCTTCACTTTGTTCTACTACCAGAAGTATTTATCTTTCTGGTTAAACTTGCTAGGGAGACTTAATATATTCTCTCAAGTTAGAATCTATTTCATATCTAATTACTTGTTAAATTTTTAGGTGGGAGTGCCTGGTATTGTCATTCGATGTTTAGAACATTCAGAGTTCAAGGATATTGGAAGACCTGTTGCCTTTCTTGCTAAAATGATCAGCCATCGACCTCTGGCCGTTCAACTTGTAGGTAAAGGGCTGTTGGATGCAAATAGGATGAGGCGGTTGCTTGACACTTCAAATTCAAAGGAGATTTTACTGGATATTTTAATGATTATTTCTGATTTAGCTCGTATGGATAAGGTTAGTATCTTTATTCATTTTTTATGTTTGAGTATATCCTACGATCCTGACTCAACTATGTTGGCCGCTCCTGGGTTTAGTTGTGTTTCACAGAAAAGCCCATTTTGGGTATTATTTGATGTTCTTTCGGGTATTATATCAAGTATAATAGGATCCCAAGGTAAAATATTGATGAGTCGCGTGGGAAAGAATTAAATTTTTCATAAAAGCCCTATTTTAAAGTATTTAGTGGAGCCACAAGGAATTCCTTAAAATAGCATTGGTGGTGGACAATGATGATGACTTTTGCATTGTAGGCATTTTATGAATACATCAATGGAGCATCTATTTTGGAGTTCCTAAAGGAATTCCTTGCACATGAAGATCCAAATATACGTGCAAAGGCATGCAGTGCCCTGGGAAATATGTGCCGTCATAGTTCATACTTTTATGGTTCCTTGGTATGTTGTGAGAAGCCGATTACTATTTACCTTTGTGGTTCTATTATGTGGATTTATATTCTGTTTTATTGGGTCACCCTCTGTTCCAAGCGTATTCAACCTACTACATGAAACTTGCAGGCAAGGTATGGCATAATTAATCTTCTAATCGATAGATGCTCTGATGCGGACAAACGGACGAGAAAGTTTGCATGCTTTGCTGTAAGTTTTATTCCTTTAGAAAATAACTCTCTATTATTGCTTTTTAATACGGCTGACATTCTTTTGATATCTTCATTTGAAACTCGAAAATACAATTCTTTACTCATCAATTGTTAGTGTGTTTGGAAAACTGCATTTTGGGTGGTAGACATCTTTTTTGTTAAATGAATTTAACATTTTTGTTTTCATTTTGCAAATTAATTTTGAAACACTATTCTCTCAAATGCATGAGATTGATTATAAGAACAAGTCGGGATAGGTGTGTTTATAATAGTCAGGCAGTGAATCAGTAAAATTCCAAACAACTAATCCCTTTTTCGTTTATCACATTGTACTTGATGTGAAATCTGATGTAGTTGGTTATATCTTTTATTAGATTGGAAATGCTGCGTACCATGATGATACGTTGTATGGAGAGCTCAGGAGATCAATACCTCAGCTAGCAAATTTACTGGTATCATCTGAGGAAGACAAAACAAAAGCAAATGCAGCAGGTGCACTAAGTAACCTTGTTCGCAACTCCAACATGCTTTGCGAGGATATTGTTTCCAGAGGCGCGATGCAGGTCTGTAAGGCTTTCATACTAAGCTATTAACCTATTAACAAGACTGTTAAGGAAGTTGGAAATTGATAGAGCCAAATCAGAAGTTTTCTTCAGATTACATGTTCATTAAACTATTTAAAGATAATCTATAAACTTATTAGTCAATGAATTTGTGTGTTAGAGTAAGGATCCTTGTAGAAAATTGGGATAAAACCCAATTATCATTCGAATCGAAATTAAGACTGGTTCTGCTGAATTCTAGAAGAAACTTGAAATTTTAGCCTTAAAATCATCGTCCCTTTAATTTTTCAAATAAATTAAAAGAAGAATAACGATGGAATTTCAATAGTTTTCTATTATTGCTTTCCAATTACACGAGGAACTTTTATAATTGATATAATTTTAGTGATATACCTGGACTCCAACATTTCCATTTATTCAATCTGTTTTCGTAGTGCTGAAACACATTATTCAGATGTTTATTTTAGAGTGTTGTGGTTAGATTGAATGACAACAAAACCAGACTGGAATTTTGTAAAAATGAAATTCTTATATATCAATAATCTGGTTTACTGATAGATATTGTCATTTCAGACTTATAGTTGCACTCATTTCTCTTGTTGACCCGTAAAGTTGTGTATATATATGTGTATACAGGCTTTGTTAAAGTTGGTGGCTGACTGTTCGGCAGTAGCCTTGAATCCAAGCAGAAAAGATGCAGCTAATGAGTCTCCTCTCAAGATAGCCTTGTTTTCCTTGGCAAAGATGTGCGCACACACACCGTGCCGACAGTTCCTTCTTTCATCAAAGCTATTTCCAGTGATCGGGCAGCTTCGGCAATCCCCAGAGTCTATAATCGCCAAATATGCTTCTGTAATTGTCAGCAAGGTTGCTGAAACTTGAATCTTCCGCCAATCACTTTGCCATTTCTGATAAAGCTTACAAGAATGCTTGAAGCTGATGCTTACGATGTAAAGATCAGTTAGTTATATTCTTTACGTGTCTGTCGAGCCTGTAGTTCGAATGTATAGTTTGTATATAGTATTATTTTGTCGACTAAACAGTAGTACTCTCATAACTGCCATCATCAGCCTTGATTCCACTTGTAGCTAAGTTTCGTACTGTGAGGAAGGGAAGACAGATTTGTAACTAAAGTAGATGGCTGTTAGAGACTCAGTCAATTAAAATTGTTCGTTTAATATATATCTTTTTCTTGTTATGAGAAAGAAGTATTGTCTTGTGAATCACCTTAGACTGATGATCTTGGACAATCTTTTAGCATATTATTCATAACTTTGAAGTATTATTGAAGAAAATTTCCAACTCAAATCTAAAATCATAACTTTTATCAATATACTGTCTATATATAATGATAGTGATAGTGATATCAACATGACATTTTAATGATGGATTAAAACTAGGTTAAGAATATTACTCAGAATTGCTTGTGGAGTTTGAGTAGCATCAACTTTTACAATACCTTCAGTATCTTCAATTTGCAACAAATCCAATTGGGATTTCAAAAGAGCAGAAGGCATGAAATGGTTCCCTTCTTTGGCTCTTTTCTCTAATCTTAAAGCAATCACTTCAGCTGGAGCATCCAATAGAACAAACTTCACCACACACTTCATTGTTATTCCCACTTTTTCATAATTTGGATCACTTGATCTCAAAATCTCTCTGTAGTGTTTTTGTAGAGCTGAACAACCAAGAACTACACTACTTTTACATGCTATGTTCTCTCTCAATGTATCTCGAATCTTCTCGAGCCATGGCATTCGATCTTCGTCCGATAGAGGGATTCCTTTCGACATTTTTTCTGCTCATAACGATGAATAGTACTAATTAATGTTACTGTTCTAATCATCTTAGAGTGATTTTGAAATGATTTTTGAAAGAAGTGTCTTTTCAATTCGAACACTTCAATTTATAGTAGACGATGATATTTTAGCTGCTATGAAGTGTATTACAAAATTGAGTTAAATTGGATATTTTAGCTACTATTAAGTGTATTACAAAATTGAGTTAAATTGCAAGTTTAGTTAACTTTTATAAATGCAAATTTGTTAACTTTTTCTTAGTTTCAGGTGAGGTTAGAGGACGGCATATTTGATGTGAGTCAGGTGCTTGGCAAAATGTGTTCTCTAATTAGAAAAAAATTGTGTTTTTGTCATACTATTATTAAGTAACATTGTAAAAAGCAAGAAAGGTTAGTTTTCATTCGTATTATAGTGGAAATAATACCTTTGTTAGAGATTGGGTGAAAATGATCAGCATCGAGAAAAGTGAAATCCAAGGCTTTGCCAAGCATCTCACCAATTGTCCTGCTCTCCACACAACACACACATACACACACAATAACAACAGCTCATCAAATCATCAAAGAAAAGAGGCAAATTCCACAGAGCTTCATCATCAAATTCAATCAGACTTTATCTAAAATCTCCACTACTATTACCACTCTTAATTTCATCTTCTAAAGCTGTTGAATCAATCAATCAATCAATCAATCAATCAATCAATCAATCAATCAATCAACCAAATGTGTACAGAATCTGGATTTGGAGTGAATATGTTAAAAAAAGGACGAAGAATATCGGGCGTAAGATAGGAGACTTACGATTTTCCAGAACCGCAGACGCCCATCAGAATGATCACCATAGCTTCAAATCAAAACAGAGAATCGGAGATAAAAAAATTGAATAAAATTTACAAGTATGAGACGAAAATTGAAGAATAGAATCCAATAGAATAGAATACCGTTCGAGTTCATATGGGAAGGTGCGGGAGAATGATGAAAATTGTGGGGGAAAATGGAGAGAGAGAGAGAGAGAGAGATGGTAGTTGAAATTTAGATGAACACTTAATAATACTTTATTTTTGTGTTTTATAATTTGTTTTAACAATTCCAACTAAAACTCGGAATTAATGTGAAAAAAAATTTAACTAAAAACAAAATAATTACGAGATGCAGTAAAAATATTCAGATCTTAGTTTGGTAATAATTTTATTTTAGATTTTGAATTTTATAAATTAAGGATACCATAATAGAATACATCTTCTACACGTAAATACTAGGCATGTGGTTGCTGTTTGATATAAAATACATTGTATTTTGTGTAGTTATACTGTATTTGTGAATATTTGTTGTCTATGATCTCATCCATTCTATGATATATTGTATTTGATTGATTTAAATTAAATTACGACGTATTTTTGTATTATGTTTGGAGTGTTATGCCTTATGGACTGAGATACGTTTTTGAAGTGTAGTTAACTTATAGATTTTGCTCCATTGTTTTGTTTAATTGACCGATAATTTTGCATCGGCTTTGTACTTTAATTTTTTTTTCCTTTTTTTTTTTTGGCAATTAATGATATGAACCTTTTTGTGCTTTACAGGTGATGGAAGTATTCTGTTGTATACTATAAATATATAAGTTATACTCTTTTATATACATATGATTGATCATCACCTTATCTCAAGCTGATGTAGGACTGACTTGGATAACATTCTTTATAATATGATCATCATCAATTTCATTTTCAAGTATTCCAAATTCAACCAGCTATCAAAGTTGAAACAAGTTATAAATAAATTTTAAAATTTTAAACATAAAATATTTTAAAGAAATTATTAAAGAAAGACATGATCACGACTAGGTAAAGAAAATTTAAAAGTAGTATATATATTATTGCTTTTCATTGCCAAATTTCATACACTACTCAGTTCTTTCAATTCAATTGTAAGCAAAATGTGGAAATTAGTTTCAGAAAAAAGTTCAATTGTATTATTGTTGTGGATGATACTGCTTCTTCTACACCTCCATTTTTGTTTCTCCATAACTGCAGCAGCTTGCATCCACAAGGAGCGTGAAGCTCTTCTTCAATTCAAGAATAGTTTTTATTATGATCCTTCTCTTCGATTGGCTTCCTGGAATAATGGAACTGATTGCTGTAATTGGAAAGGAGTGGGTTGCAATCAAACCACTGGACATGTTACTATCATTGATCTTCGATGGGATATTCAGGTCGACTTACTCTTCTTATCGGTATCAGGACCTTTGTATAGCAATAATTCTATTGATTCTAGTTTGCTTGAGTTGAAATACTTAAATTATTTGGATTTAAGTTGGAATGACTTCGACTATACTCAGATTTCCTAAATGAGGAGGAACTTTTCCTGCAAAGGATGCATGAGAAAGATTAAGATATGTTAATTCAACCATTGAACCTAAAAAGCTTGGGATTTGAGTATAGTCGAAGTCATTCCAACTTAAATCCAAATTGGGTTCAATATAATGATGATGTTGAATGGATGTATCACCTATCATCCTTACAACTTCTTTGGTTGAGTGAGACCAACTTTTCACAAGCATCAAATTTGATGGAAGTGTTAAGTTCTCTTCCTTTGTTGTTGTCCTTAAGATTGGAGGATTGTAGCCTCCGAAACATCCATTTTTCTTTCGTTTCCTTGAATTATTCTTCATTTCTTTCTAGGGTTCAACTTCTAAGCTTGTCTTACAATGAATTGAATGGTCCAACTCCTAAGGTTTTTCAAAATATGACTTCTTTGAAATTACTAGACCTTTCAGGAAATCACTTTACAACGATTGATGGTGGACTTTTTTTTTTCATGAGAAATAAATGTGGCCTAGAAGTATTTGATTTTTCCCACAACTTTTATTTCGGTGGAGATGTGTTTGGAAGTAGTTATGAGAATGAATCTATGGATTGTAGCAATGGATATCATCTTCAAGTGCTTAACTTACAATTTACATCTATAAAAACCGAAATTCCAGATTGGTTGAAAAAGTTCAAAAACTTAAAGTCCCTTAACCTTTATAACAGTAGCATTCATGGTCCAGTTCCTAATTGGCTTGGAAATTTATCAAGCCTTGAATATTTAGATCTTTCAGAAAATGCTTTAATCGGAGCAATTCCAACCGCAATTGGAGGATTATTAAACTTGAGAGAGTTACATCTTTCAAAAAATAGATTGGAGGGGGTGAGCGACGAATGCTTTATGCAACTTGAAAAGTTGGAGTTGTTAGATATATCAAAAAACTTGTTCATCAAAGTCGTTCTTACAGAAGCTACTTTTGCAAATCTCTCTCGTTTAGATACCTTAGTGATTGGCCACAATGAGCATCTTTCATTGGACATAGATCCTAACTGGATTCCTCCTTTTCAATTAAAATTGCTTGCTGCAGACTCATGTATTCACTGTTTTGGAAGTGAATTCCCTCCATGGCTTCAAAACCAAAAGTCATTGATTAGTTTACTTTTGTCCAATTTGAGTATCTCAAGTGCTATACCAACATGGTTGGCACCACAAAATCTCACCACTTTGGATCTTTCCCACAACAAATTGAGTGGACCAATTTTTACCAGAATTGTCGATCAAATGCCTGAGTTGGACGAGTTAATTCTCAATGATAATCTTATCAACGATTCTTTATTATCTTCACTCTGCCAATTGAACAATTTGTACTTTTTGGATCTTTCAAATAATAGGTTAACTGGAATTCTTCAAGCTTGTTTGTTGACTCCATATTTGACATATTTGGATTTGTCCTCAAACAACTTTTCTGGGACCTTTCCAAATTTTGGTAATCTTGGTGGTATTCAACAACTATACTTGAGCAACAATAATTTTGAGGGATCCATGCCAATTTTATTGAAGAATGCTCAATTGTTGGATACATTAGATCTGGAAGGAAATAAGTTCTTTGGAAATATTCCAACATGGGTAGGAAATAATCTTGAAAGGCTGGAATTGTTAATACTACGAGGTAATTTGTTCAATGGTACTATTCCTTCAACTCTATGCAAACTCAGTAACCTGCGGATATTGGATCTTGCACACAATCAATTAGAAGGAGGCATTCCACCAAATCTCAGCAACTTCGATGTAATGACGGGAGGAAGAAAAACAAATGGTTATTACACCATTTGTAGAAGTAGTTTAATTTGCATTGATAGTGATACAAAATATTTAGTACAACGCATCAAATCAAGTGATTTAAATTACTCTATGGAACAACTAAAAATGTTTTTGGTAAATATAGACCTCTCCGGAAATCATTTGGTTGGATCAATTCCAAGTGACATAATTCAGCTTAAAGGATTATTTGGATTGAATTTGTCCCACAATAACCTAACTGGGACAATTCCTGCAGAAATAGGAGAAATGGGGGTGTTAGAATCACTCGACTTATCTTTCAACCAACTTTCAGGACCAATTCCTAGAAGCATATCAAAACTAAGTAAATTAGGCGTGTTGATATTATCTCACAACAATCTTTCCGGAGAAATTCCTCGCGAAGGTCATCTCTCGACATTCAACGAAGCTTCAAGCTTTGATGACAATCCATATCTATGTGGGAATCCACTTCCAACCAAATGTGCAATTGAGAATTCATCTAAGCGACCAATGAAAAATATTGACAATCCAGATCAAGAGGAAGATAAATGGGAGAAGTGGTTGCTTTACATAATGATAGCCCTCGGATATATAATTGGATTTTGGGGTGTTGTTGGAAGTTTAATATTGAAGAAAAGTTGGAGAGAAAGATATTTCAAGTTTGTGGAGAATGCTTGTTACAAAGTTGATGCAGCAACTAGGAGGAGCATACAATTGCTTAAAGAACGAATCTCCATGCGAATGAGTTAGGTAATCATTCCTTTTTTGCTACTCTATTATATGCACATTAGTTATAAAATATAATTTCTTTGCAGCTTCATCTCTAATAGTCAATATGTGATTTAATTTTTGAACAAATATTAAAGAGAACGTAGTGATTAAAGATTCATTTACAGTAAAATGAATGTTTGCTGTTAGTTTCTTTACCTATTAAATTAACCTTAGCCTTACAACTCAAATCTAATCTGAATCCATATTGAATTCCATTTTCTTTCCATATAGCTGAAGGGATTCATTCAAGAACTTTGAAAGACAAATCTTTGGGAGTTGATATCTAAAGAAGATCCAGAAGTCTCAAGATCAAAAAGGGTGTTGAAGTTCAAAAGCAAGAGGCCAATATCATTTTTTCTTCCTCTCTTTCATAATCATGATATATGATGATATAGAGCATATTAAGAAATAGGAGAATTTTAAATATCATAATTTATTTTGCTATTTTTAAAAATGTTGTTTATTAAGTTGAATTTAAAGTAATTTAATTATATAATTTAAAATTTGTTTTAAGAAATTTAAATGGGTTGGAATGATTTTTATTAACAGTAATTACAAAGTTCAGGTAGTCATTCGTTGGCTCCAATGATTATAATCAAAATCCATTTAGGATTTGTTTAAAAGATAATTTCTTTTATAAAATATTCATTTTCATTGACTGAAATTAAATTGAAATAAAAACAAGAAGTAGAATAATCAAATAAATATGACATAAAATATATATTAAAAAATATTCAAAGTCTTTGATTATTCCAAAAAATTCTTTCTCACATTTGTTTGTAGAAATTTTTTAGTTAATTAAAAATTGAGTCTTTGATAGAGAATTCACATTTGTTTTGAAAAGTCTTTGATAGTTACATAAAATATATTTTAAAATATTTCTTGATTGAAAATTTCCTGTCAATGGTTTTTTCTTTTTGAAAAATATATATGTTAATTAACTGTAAATTAAATTTAAATGTTCTATCACTCTCAATCTCATTTCAACTCTTCAACATTTATTTTTTTTAGTTGACTTGATTGAACAAAAATAAATAAATAAATAAATAACATAATTGAAGTGTTAAATTTAAAGAAATAGTTTTTTTAAAAAAATATTAATTATAAAAGATGGTTTTGTTATCAATATTGTCATCACAACAATGAAGAGAAACTCATATATGCATTATAGATTTGAGCCCAACGAATTTACGTTGTCTCCTCAAGAAAAATTTACTCACTATAGGGCTTGAATTTTGAAAGTAATTGTCCCACAACGTATCAACTTTCTTCTAAGAGCAGCACTCCGTCTAGAAGATCAACGAACGAAATTTTGTGGATCAGTCGAATGTCAAGATTATGGATAATGAAAAGATGTATGTTTTAACCAAATAGAAAATGACTTATTTATAGACCTATTCGTGACCATTCGAAAAGTCATACCTATTTCTATAGTTTAGTTATTAATTTTCACGAAAAGATGCATCCTCTCATGATGCATCCATTCATGAAGAAACACAAAAAATTACCATTTATTCCCTTAACCATGTATTCGAGTAGGTTTATTAATTGGGAACGGAGATAATAGAAAATTTTAAATGTTTAAAATAGTAGATGATTGAAATTACAAATTTTAAATGTATAAATTGCATTTTCATATACATTTGTAAGAATATTTTTTTTTCAAATATATAAAATTATTTTAATAAAGAATAATTTACATAAATCTAATGAAATCAAAAAATATTTACGATTTGTGTAACAAAATTTTAAAGTCCAAGAAGCCACCGTTATTTTTCATAAATTATAGATTTATTCTTTGTTGACTTTGGATATTGCAAGATTATTCTTCACCTCACTTCTTTTTCTTCTTCTTTGCTATTCGTTCTTGTCCTCTTCATGTTATTACTTATCGTTTTTCATATTCTCACTTATTCTTGTTCGCGATTTCTTCATTTAATTTTATCTCTCAAAATTTCTTCTTTATTCTCCATCTCTTCTCTTCTTGGTACAAAATCTAAGCAATATTGATACATGATTAAAATAATCGTGTACCAATATCTAATTGATTAACTGTCTATCCAAGATAGACAGAGGTATACCACTATTACTCACTACAAGAAAATATGTATTTTTCTGACGTACAACACGGACGTCAGGATAAAAGATGCTGAAAGAAAAGGCTTCTCTCAACATTGTACAAGCTCCATCGGAAAAAGGTTGACAATCATAACGCGACATAATGTGACGTTGGTATAAGGTAATGTAATAAAAAAATTTAAACTTTTTCCGACGCCGTTATGTATGACGTCAGGAAAAAAAATATTTATTTTTTAAAATTTTAAACTTCTCCTGACACCGTGCGTATCAACGTTGGGAAAAGTTTAAATTTTTTTATTATTCATTAACTCATACATATTAGAGTATTATCTGCCATCTTTTGCATATTGATGACAGTTATAAAGTGTCACGAATTCGTATAATATGACATTTTTTCTCTGTTAAGGATATGACAATCGTGACACAGTTTTTATAAAATCAAATGTCATTGTTTCAATATTAACAACAATTAAAAAATATCACATATTCGTATAATATGACATTAAATAAAAAAATATGCCCTCCGTTAAACATTAAAAAAAATGATAAAAAATAGTTTATATCATGTAATACAAAGAAGTCTCTATGCACAAATAAAAAGAATAACATAAACATAAAATTGGATCTATTCTGTCCAAATTTGATTGACAATATAATTACTCACTTGGGCCATTTTTTCGTACACGATGTTGACTTACAACTAATTCAATTATATCACTTTAAAAATTGGTTGAAAATTAGGTATATTTTCAACTAAAAGTAATTGAATAGATTCTTTTGACTATCATTTATTAAAAATACCTAATTGAAGTCTTAAATTTAAAGAAATAATATTATAAAAAAATTATAAAAGTTGGTTTATTATTTGGGGTGTACATAATTCAAAAATTTTAATGTTTAAAATTATAGATACTTCGAATTACCAACGTCTTCCATTTTCATATACTTTCGTAAGTATTTGAATAAAATGTGTTTATTTGGTAAGATTTCTACTCTTAAATTTATACAATGTTGAAAAGAATGCATCTTACAATTATTTTAATATGATTTGAAGTTATGAAATAAATAATACATCAAATATATTTAAAACTATTCATTGACTATAAAATAAGAGTCTTGGATGATTCCACAAAATGTTGTTCTCACATTAATTAGTTCATGAATACTTGTACAAGTGGTGCTAAAAGCAACACATATAAATTGATATTTTGAATTAACCAAAATTGAGAAAGAAATTAAAAGGTTGCATTAAAATTTGATTATAAATAGAGACGAACTGATCATAACGAAATTCATTACATTACTGAGTAAGTACTCGAAAAGTTTATTCTTATTGTTGGCAAAATGAGGAAATTAGTTTGTAAAGAAAGTTCAGTAGTTGTTTCATTATGGATGATGATACTGCTTCTTCTACTCCTCCATTTTTGTTTCTCCATAACTGCAGCAGCACCTTGCATCCAAAAGGAGCGTCAAGCTCTTCTTCGTTTCAAGAATAGTTTCTATGATGACCCTTCTCTTCGCTTGGCTTCCTGGAATGCATCAACTGATTGCTGTAATTGGAAAGGAGTGGGTTGCAATCAAATTACTGGGCATGTTACCATCATTGATCTTCGACGTGATCCTTGGCAGGTTGACTGTTACCTATCACCTTTATATAGCAATAAATCCATTGATTCTAGTTTGTTTGAGTTGAAATACTTAAGTTACTTGGATTTGAGTGGGAATTACTTCGACTCTATTCAAATCCCAAGTTTTTTAGGTTCAATGGTTGAATTAACATATCTTAATCTTTCTGGCACATCCATTTCAAGCAAAGTTCTTCCTCATTTAGGAAATCTTACTAACTTGGATACTCTTGATTTATCAAATAATTATTGGGTGGATACCGAGGGTGTTGTTGAATGGATATCTCACCTTTCATCCTTACAGTTTCTTGACTTGACTAACATGAACTTCTCAAAATCTCTGAATTTGATGCAAGTACTGAGTTCTCTTCCTATGTTGTCCTCTTTAAGATTGAGTAGTTGTAGCCTTCAAAACATCCATTTCTCTTTGAGTTCCTTAAATTATTCTTCATTTCTCAGCAGAGTTCAAGTTTTAGACTTATCAAACAATCAGTTGAGCGGTTCAACTCCTAAGGCTTTTCAAAATATGTCTTCCTTGAATTTACTAAACCTTTCAGCAAATAAGTTTACTTCTATTGAAGGTGGACTCTACTCTTCCTTCATTGAAAACAATTGTGGCCTAGAAGTATTTGATTTTTCGTGGAACATTGATTTTGATGCAGATTTGTTTGTAACTTATGTGAATGAATCTATGGGTTGCAGCAATAATCAATATGATCTTCAACTGCTTAACTTAGGATATACATCTATAAAAACTAAAATCCCAGATTGGTTGGGAAAGTTCAAAAACATGAAGTCCCTTGATCTTGGATATAGTAAGATTTACGGTCCAATTCCAGCTTCACTTGGAAATTTATCAAGCCTTGAATATTTAATTCTTTCAGGCAATGCTTTAACCGGAGCAATTCCAACCTCATTGGGAAGATTATTAAACTTGAGAAAATTGCATCTTTCAAATAATAGATTGGAGGGGGTGAGTGACGAATGTTTTATCCAACTTGAAAATTTGGAGTGGTTAGACATATCAAAAAACTTGCTCAAAGGCATTCTTACAGAAGCTGGTTTTGCAAATCTCTCTCGTTTGGATGCCTTATTGATTGACCACAATGAACATCTTTCGTTGGACATGAGCCCTAATTGGATTCCTCCTTTTCAATTAAAATTTCTTACTGCAGACTCATGTATTGGTTGTTTTGGAGGTGAGTTCCCTCAATGGCTTCAAAACCAAAAATCATTGATTAGTTTACTTTTGTCCAATGTGAGTATCTCAAGTGCTATACCAACATGGTTCATATCACAAAATCTCAGCACTTTGAATCTTTCATACAACAAAATGACAGGCCCCATTTTTTCGAAAATTGTTGATCAAATGCCCAATTTGAGTCGGTTGTTTCTAAATGATAATGTTATCAATGATTCTCTAATATCTTTACTCTGTCAATTGAAGAATTTGTACCTTTTAGATCTTTCAAATAATAGGTTAACTGGAATTGTTGAAGGTTGTTTGTTGACTCCAAATTTGAAAATTTTGGATTTGTCCTCAAACAACTTTTTTGGGACATTTCCATATTCAAAGGGTGATCTTTCTTATATTCAACAACTAAACTTGGGAAACAATAATTTTGAGGGGTCCATGCCGATTGTATTGAAGAATTCTCAATCTTTGGATACATTAAATCTTGGAGGAAACAAGTTCTCTGGAAATATCCCCACATGGGTAGGCAATAATCTTGAAAGTTTGCAATTGCTGATACTACGAGGTAATTTGTTCAATGGTACTATTCCTTCAACTCTCTGCAAACTCAGTAACTTGCAGATATTGGATCTTGCACACAATCAATTAGAAGGAGTCATTCCACCAAATCTCAGCAACTTCAATGTAATGACAAGAAAAAGTTCAAATGGTCATTTAAGCGGCTGTGAATATTTTGATGATGAAATGTGCTATCATGGTGAAAAATATGTAGTACAACACATCAAGTCAAGTGATTTAAATTACTCCATGGAACAAACTCTTTTGGTAAATATAGACCTCTCCAAAAACCATTTGGTTGGTTCCATTCCAAGTGAGATAATTATGCTTAAAGGATTACACGGATTGAATTTGTCCAACAATTATCTAGTTGGGCCAATTCCTGCTGAAATAGGAGAAATGGAGATGTTAGAATCACTCGACTTATCTTTCAACCAACTTTCTGGACCAATTCCAAGGAGCATATCAAAACTAAGTTCATTAGGCGTGTTGGTATTATCTCACAACAATCTTTCTGGAGAAATTTATCGAGAAGGTCATCTCTCTACATTCAATGAAGCTTCAAGTTTTGATGACAATCCATATCTATGCGGAGACCCACTTCCAACGAACTGTACAATTAAGAATTCACTTAAGCCACAATTAAAAAGTATAGACAATAATGTGGATGAAGAGGATGATAGATGGGAGAAGTGGTTGCTTTACATCATGATAATACTTGGATTTATAGTTGGATTTTGGACGGTTGTGGGAAGTTTAACCTTGAAGAAGAGTTGGAGATATAAATATTTCAAGTTCGTGGATGAGGCTTATTACAAGGTTCATGCAATAATTTGGGAGAGCATAGAATGGCTTAAAGGAATCTCCTTTCACAAATGAGTTATGTAATAAAAAAGTTTTGTTTGTTTTGTTCTAATAGTTGTATGCAATTTGTAAATTATATTGTAATTGCTTAGCTTCTCTCGTGATCAATACTTGTCATTTTTTAACAAATTCTCACCAACAGCCACAATTTTAAAAGACAAATCTTTAACAAACAATCCAAAATAAAAAAGAAGATGACTCACAGATTGAAGAGCGGCAAGAGCGTCAAGAGCGTCAGCCATGGCGATATTAGTGATATTGGCCGGAATCTTATTCCTCTTACAAAGGGCCGCTTGGAGCTCTCTATTTGACAAGGCACGGAAATCCATGGCGATAGGAAGATAAATTTTTTTTGTCGCTGCCACAGGAAATGAAGCCATTCTATGAAGTCAAGAAGTTTAGGGCCTTTAAATAAATATATTTTTAATTTATAAATTTAACTTCTTTCAATACTATAATATAAGAAATTTCATTGCATAGCAAATGTATTGTGTATATATCTATTCTATGTCATCGCAAAATCTTAAAAACAAGTAAAATCAACCTTAGTTTAGATTTGATTTTATTTATATTTCAAAACTACCTCTAATTAAAAATGACTAAATCATGTTCAAGTTTTTTTTTTTCTTATTTAGCTGTTGAGTTTGTTTTTTTTTTCTTTTTCTTTTTCAAATCCTGGGTTTAAAGGTTTCAAATTCATTAGCAAGAGGTTTATTGAATTTATGTGTACCATTTTTTATAGTTTGTATTGGAGATTTAGATTGTGTCTGAGATAGAAGCACAGTCGCCACCATCATAATAACCACATGAACTATGTGATTGGTCATTATTGTTCAGTCACTAATCCTTTTTTTGATTACTGCATTCTATTTGATGTGAAATTATCTGATGTAGTTGGTTATATCTTTTACCAGATTGGAAATGCTGTATGTACCATGATGATACGTTGTATATATGGAGAGCTCAGGAGATGATCAATACCTCAGCTAGCAAATTTACTGGTATCATCTGAGGAAGATAAAACTAAAGCAAATGCGGCAGATGCACTAAGTAACCTTGTTCGCAACTCCAACATGCTCTGTGAGGATGTATAGTTTCCAGAGGCGCAATGCAGGTCTGTAAAGCTTTCATACTGAACTATTAATTACCTATTAACAAGACTGCTAAGGAAGTTGGAAACTGATAGAGCCGAATTCAGAAGTTTTCTTCATATTATTGATATAATTATTTTAGTGATATACCTGGACTCCAACATTTCCATTTATTCAATCTGTTTTCGTAGTGCTTTGAAACACATTATTCTGATGTTTATTTTAGAGTGTTGTGGTTAGATTGAATGGCAATAGAACCAGACTGGAATTTTGTGACAATGAAATTCTTATACATCAATAATCTGGTTTACTGTTAGATATTGTCATTTCAGAATTATAGTTATGCACTCATTTCTCTTGATGACCCGTAAAGTTATATATATATATATATATGTTATATACAGGCTTTGTTAAAGTTGGTGGCTGACTGTTCGGCAGTAGCCTTGAATCCAAGCAGAAAAGATGCAGCTAATGAGTGTCCTCTCAAGATAGCCTTGTTTTCCTTGGCAAAGATGTGCGCACACACACCGTGCCGACAGTTCCTTCTTTCATCAAAGCTATTTCCAGTGATCGGGCAGCTTCGGCAATCCCCAGAGTCCATAATCGCCAAATATGCTTCTGTAATTGTCAGAAAGGTTGCTGAAACTTGAATCTTCCGCCAATCACCTTGCCATTTCTGATAAAGCTTACAAGAATGCTTGAAGCTGATGCTTACGTACGATGTAAAGGTCAGTTAGTTATATTCTATACGTGTCTGTCGAGCCAGTAGTTCGAATGTATAGAGTTTGTATATAGTATTATTTTGTCAACTGCCATCATCAGCCTTGATTCCACTTGTAGCTAAGATTTGTATACAGTATACTGTGAGGAAGGGGTAGACAGATTTGTAACTAAAGTAGATGGCTGTTAGAGACTTAGTCAATTGAAATTGTTCGTTTAATATATATCTTTTTCTTGTGAATCACCTTAGACTGATAATCTTGGACAATCTTCTAGCATATTATTCATAACTTTGAAGTATTATTTGAAAATTATATAGTTTTCTAAATAATTTGACAATAATTTTTTTTAGAAAAGAAATGATTTGCTTTTTTATTCATTATATTTCAGACAAGAATGTTCCATTGATTCATGAAAGTTGAAACTAAGTTATAAAATATCAAAATTTAAAGTATAAAATAGTTTTAAAAATTAAAGGAAAGGCATGACTAAGTCAAAGTCTAGAAAAATAATTAAACATTTTAGTGAAACGTCACATATATATGTGTTTTTTATTTATAAATTACGTTATATTTGAACATTTAGTTATTTTCAAAAAATAATCTAAATCCTCAATTTTGTAAAAAATAAATATATTTAAAACTTAAAATTAATTGAGCATTTTATCATTGATTTAAATATCAAAATAGTTTCAATGTAACCTATGAAATAGAAAAAATTATTTAATTATTCTTAAGAATGGACTTATAACAATGAAAACAAGGTTCAAAATAAATAAAAGGAAATAGAGATGAAAGGAAATCATATGTATATATAAATTTATTGAGTTAAAATCAAATAATAAAAAATATAAAACAAAAATGAATTTTGCATCATTGATTAAGTCTTTGAAAGTTAGACAAAAGGGCCTTTGATTCATATATTCATTTTCTTTGCCAACGTTCTATCATTCTCATTCTCATTTCATCTATTCAACATTTACTTTTTCCACTTCACTTGATTCTCATTTCATCCGTTCCAATTTCCCTGCATTTAAAGTAAGAAAAAGATTAAAAGAAAAACAATCTTAAATTTAAGGAAATTTGTAATGGATGACTATTTTAACAATAATAATTAAGAATATAGCAATATTTTAAAAAAGTTGCAAATATAGCAAAACTATCAATGGCTGATAGAATTCATATAATATATCAGTGATAGACCAATATTTGCAACATGGTATATCAGTGATAGACTTATATCATTGATAGAATTTGATAAATTTTGCTATATTTGCAAATTTTTTAAAATTGTGTTATATACTTAATTAATTTGAATTTAATTGCTAAATTTGCAACTATCCCTAAATTTAAATGGATCATATTGACAAATTAAATTTATTTTTGAAGGGAATGTTGAGCTTATTTCACTTGAAGCCCCGTCCATTAGGTTAATTTTATTATGAAATTAACTAATGGACAGTGAAGGAGTGACGACAAGACAGTGGAAAAAGAAAGAAAAATAAAATTTTTGTGTGGTTCGTATTTTGGACTGTGTATTCTGGGCACGAGGTTCTTCATTCTGTACGGTGGAGATTTTGTTTAGAGTTAGATTCTCGTTGATAGTTGGCTACCACATATTGTGAGATTTTTCCTTTTTTCTTTCATTGTCATTGTTGTTTGTTACCGGGATTGTTATTCTCGAGATATTTGCCTCTAGTTGTGACTAGGGAGAACTTTGTTGTACCCATTAAAGATTATAGTGGAGATTTTGACTTCGGTCCGTGGTTTTTTACTCCTCACGTTGAGGGAGTTTTTCCACGTTAAATTCGCTTATTATTATTGTTGAGTAGTATTCTATCAGCTTCACACAAGAGTGAGATAATTGGTCCAAGTCAAACGTGTTTATCCCAACAGAAAAAGTAATGAAAGGAATAGTCAATCTATCCAATAAAGAATGCAAATCTCTTTAGTTTTTTTTACGTGGGAACCTCAAATCTTAGTGTTAAAATCATTTTGAAAAAATAAAGTTCTACGAAAATTATTTGAAAAAATAGAGTAATCTTTTTGTTTTATATTTTTATTATTTTATTGCAACTCAATAAATTTAATGGATGAATTTTTTTTCTTTTTTATTTAATTTTGAGCTTTCTTTTTATTCTATAAGTGTATTTTTTAAAATTAAATAAAATTTTCTATTTCATATGTACCACGTTGAAACTACATTTCACATTTAAATTAAGATTAAAATGTAAAATTCAGGATTTATCAATTTTAGAAATTTAGAAGACAGTTGAACCACTCACATATAAATTTAAATTTATAACATTAAAGTGATTTAAATGTCTTTTAAATTTCTAAAATTGTTTAAATCCTAAATTTTGTAAGAAAATAAATATAATACTTAACATAAAGTTAGAAAATTAATTCAGCATTTTATTATTAATTTAAATATCAAAATGGTTTCAGTGTAACCTATGAAATAGAAAAAATTATTTAATTCTTAAGAATGCACTTACAACAATGAAAATGAGGTTCAAAATAAATAAAATAGAGACGAAAGGAAATCATATATCATTATATATAAATTCATTGAGTTACAATAAAATAATAAACAGATATAAAACAAAAATTACTGTTCAAAATTTAGAAAATACTGAACTTCAAAAAATTAGTAAAATACTTCTTTTTTATAACTCTATTTTTGCAAATAAATTTCATACAACTAACTTCTTCTTATACAACAATTTTTTCAAAATGACCTTATTTTAACACTAAACTCGAGATTATCAACATGGTGCACAAAAGTATACATCACACAGAATTTCAATCTTCCATCCTAATAATTTTTTAATTATACTAAAGCTTTTCATAGTGTTATATTCTATGAAATAAAATTAAAAGATTTTGATTATTGAGTTTTTCAAATTTTCTTATTTTTATTTATCGTGACACCTGTTTTTTTTTATTTAAACAAAATCTAATTTGTTTTCACTATTTAAATTATAAAAAAACACTTATTAATGTAGTTTTTTGATATATAATATTTAAGAAAAGTTAAATTCAAAACTTAAAAATAAATTATATTTGTTAATTTTCAGTCAGAAAAAGAAAAAAAATAATAAGAAATCCGAAATGCAAGTAAACGGTGGGCTTAGTCCATCTTTTTCAAAATTCAAAATTGACGCTCTTAACGGTCACATTTCTTTAGGGTTTACGCAACGGCTATTCTCTTCACCGATTATCATCCTATTTAAAGCCCTTCCATTTCTCCACTTCATCGAATCGTCTCGTTTCCTGTGGCAGCGTCAAAACTACTTCTTCAATCCAAACCAAAATTTCATCTTCCTATTGCAATGGATTTCTATACCTTGTCCAGGAGAGAGCTCCAAGCCCTTTGCAAGAGGAATAAGATTCCAGCCAATATCACTAATGTTGCCATGGCCGATGCCCTCGCCGCTCTTCAATCCGTGAGTCGTTTTCTTTCCTTTAGTGTTCCATCTTTTGATTTTGTATTGCTTGTTCAAGATTTGTTATTTTAGAACTGTGGGTCTTGTTGAGATTCTGAATCTTATTTTTGTTTATTGATTCTGTCGAATCTTGTGATTTTGGAGATTTTGGAAGTTAATTTTTAGATATTTCTTTATTCGCTCTTGATATAGGTTGAAGGAATCGAGGAGTTTTTGAATGGTGATAGATCTGGAGTACCTGAATCGCCGATGAAAGGAGAGGTTATTTCCTCGGAAATTCCACGAACTGCATTGAGAACTTCGACAAGAAGAAAAGCCGTCAAAGATGAGACAATTACCACTCGATCACGCCGAGGTGCAGCGGCAAGAGACACGGAGGAATCCGAAAACAGAGATCTTAATATGGCTTTGACTACTCCGTCATTGCCGGGTAGCCGGAGAAGAACTGCGGCGGCTTCTTCAGCTTGCAAGAAAGTTGATTTTCAGATGACGGTTGATGATCAGAAAGAGGATAAAGATCTGGATCAAGAAAAGAAAGAGATTGAAAATACCCCTGCTGTGCCTAAAAGCCAGAAGAGAGTTGCCGGGGCCTCAACTCGTAAACGAACCGAGACTAAGGACAGTGGGGCTGCAGAGCAACGAGTTTACAGTACTAGAAGGTCTGTCAGATTGCTGGAGAAGAATATGGAGAGCATGAGTTTGGGGGGAGATGAGAAAATGGAACCAATTACTGTCCATATGTCATTCGATGATATGCCTAACATTTCAGGTTTGCATTTTGTGATTGGCTTCTTCTTTTTTGTTTTTCCTATCGATCTGTTTTTGTTGAGAAATTTGATGATTGATAGCAATTGGTGCAGAACCCGTGAAGGAAAATATGGAATTAGAAACTGAATCTAAGAAAACCGATGAATCCGTAAGCAAATTAGATGAAGATTTGAGTGTGGAAGTTGATGATGGAGAGAAGAATGAGATGGGGACTGAAGTAAAACTCTCAGAGGAGGAACCAGAAATTGTTCTTGATGATCTGTTAAAATCTTTTGATGAAAATGTAATTAGTGCAAAGAGCGTTGATGATTCTATAACAGAGGGTATGAATAACCGTCAATAATTTTTCTTCATCTGTGTATTGAGCAATATTTAGCTGATATTTTTGTATGTTCTTTACATTTTTGCAGCACCTCATGCTAACTCGGATGTGAAATGCTTCTCTGAAGATGAAAAAGTAAATGAAGTTTCGAAAGATGATGATTCTGTGGAGAGTTCTGCTGAGGAAATCAATGAATCTGACAAATCTTCTCTGCCTACTGAAGACTTGGATGTTACTGAAGTTCACAAATCGAGCATTGCAGAAGAATTTGGTAAGGAGTTTGAATCTCAACAAAATGAGTCTACCTGTGAATTGGACCATAAAATTGAAGAAGATGTTGAAGAAGAAAAACACGTGAATAACTCTGCTGAAGAACTATCTCTTCCCCATGAAAATGTGGAAGAAGAAACCGAAGTCGGAGATGATGTCTTGAGCAGTGATAAAGAATCTTTGGAAGTGAAAGACGATCAAGATGAAAATGATTACAAATCAGATCCCACAACCGGAAATGAAGCATCAGATGCTGACATCGAAGGAGACAAGAAGGAAACGGAAATGGAGAAAAGTTCCGTTCAAGCTGAAGAAGATGATACAATTATCAACGAGTCCATGGAGGAGTTCCCTGAGAATGCTTCTGATGATTTGGTTGATGTCAAGATCCAATGGAAAGTGGAAGAAGAAACTCTTCCTAAAGACATAACTGTCGAAGCTATCGACTCACAACCAGAAATCCCAAATGCCATTGTTCAATGTGAGGAAGCTTTGGTGGAAATCACTACCACATCATCCAACAACAATGCAGTTCAATCATTGGCAACCCAATTCCCTAGGCCAACAATAGAAGCCAAATCTCCCGTTAAAGAACAAACCATTAGTCTGCTAATGGACAACCCAGATGTTGAGGAAGAAGAAGCTGAAAAAGAACAGAACCCAAAGTTCGTTCAGTTTGTGGTGAAGAATGATACTAGCCTAAGGCAGCTGAAGAAGTTGTTCAAGGAAAAACTCCAACTTAACAATAAGAAGATGGACAATAATAACATCAACACAAAAGTAAGCATGTTGAATTTTTTTACAACTAATGAAACTTGCATTTGTAGTCTGAATTTGAATTCTTAATAACATCATGATTATTATAATAAACAGGTTGTTGGAGGTGGCGTGAAGGTGAGAACTGCTTTACAACCAGTGCCGGAAAACAGAATGACCGTGGATGAATTGGAGAAGAGACATTAAAAGTCTAGAAAGAGAGCATTGTGCATGGTTCAAACTGTGGTTTGCCTCATGTTATTGATTTTGTGTTTGTTTTATTCTTTCCATGATGTTTTTTGAGAGGAGGGAACAATGAGGTAAACGATTAGTTTGTCTGAGTTTATGTTAATTAGTTCAATAATAAAAATGCTAGCAGTTTGTGTTTCAACTTTGGATGGGATTTGATGAAAACAACCGCTGTCTTAGTTGAATCTCTTAGATCCATTTTTCTTTCATCTGCCATTTTGATTTTCTTGATTTTATTATTCTCATCGTCGAAGTTGAGGGAGTAAAAACCAGTTTAAAAGAGACAAATATTGAAAATCATTAACCCTTCTATAGTTGTTGTTCTAGTTCAATCAAATCAAGTTGTTCTAGTTCAATCAAATCAAGTTGTTCTTTCTATTTTCCAAAGCTGGTTCATGAGCTGGTTTATGGAATTTTGCCAAGGCCAAGTAACCTGGAGGACTAAAATGATTTTTGTCTATATTTTACTTCTGTTTGCCAAGTCAAAGTTTCTAGTTTCTCTTATGTTTGTGAATTAGTAAATAATCATACCCCACGGTCCACGAAAATGAAAAGAAATAAAAAAAAAATTAGCATCGCAGCACCCAATTCTGTCGCATAGTGTGCTTGAATTGCATCACTCAATTTTTTGTGCAAATTATTAAAGTGCTTGAATTGCCATCCCTATGCAAACCTTTTCCACTAAAATAGCATGGTTTGTCACGTCCCATGAGTCTCACTTCTAACAACATTTTTCCTTCAAACTTTTGTAGCTACCAAATTGGATTTAGAGATGACATGTCTTCTTTGACAAGATAGCTAGATGCTTCCTTTGTTCGTTAGCATTTTCACGTGTAGTTCCTATTGTGATGGTTTGAACGGACATATGTTGAGAATATCTACCAATTTTTTCAAATAAAATCAACACGTTTTGTGTCGCTTGATAGAAACAATCTTGGAACCTGATACCATCTTGGAGAAGGATTTCTACAATTTCCAACACATTTGCTAGGGTAGGGTCGTATGCACCTCTATAGTCATAAGTTGTGTTACAACTATCATTGCCAACAATGAAAGAAGACCAAAATCTGCTTATGCTTTGGTCATTTATCCAAGTCTGACATTTTTTCATTCCTTGCATGTCCAAGGCTATTAGGCCATTTTCGTAACGGGTTTTAAAGCTAGTCTTATAGCCATGTTATTGGTCTTCCAATAGCTTTATAATTTAATGCATTTCAATTTGTTACGTGGGAGAACATTGAGTTGTAAATTAATTTTCTTCAGTCGTCACATTTTTATCTCCAATTAGATAAATAGGACCCCATCGATTCTCGTTGGCACCATATTACGATATGGTACTAAAAAGAGAGTTATTGTGTTGGTTCTCGATTTTAATAGAATAAGTTTCTCGAACACAAAACTTTGACTATTACTTCTAATTTACCTTCTATTGACGAAAACATGAAGCACATGACCCTTCTTATTTACTTGGAGAGTCATTTTTGAAGTGAAGATGTTGCATCATTGGTGTTAACATTCGTCATGTACCACAAGTAATTGTTGAAATCAATCATGACTCTTTTTTGTTACAAAAGAAGGTTTGCCACAATTTTACGTTTTCTTGTAGGGTGTCTTTCATAAGCTCTAAAGCCCGAACCCACAAAAGTTGTGCATTTTCTCTCTAATGTTGCTCCCTCGCAAATATAGATGTCTGAGAATTGATTTTGCAGGGTTGTAAACTTCCTTGTTGCACCCATCAAGAATGCTCATAGTCTAAGCTGGTACAAAATATTTGTCATCTGCTTGTAGATCTACGATGACATCTTTTTTACCATCTATGTTGCTAAAAAAGACAAACCACTCCCTCATTGTTGGGTTAGACAATTTCATTAAAGTTACAAAGCTACTAAAATTTTGGTCTAAGTGTGTGCCGCTAGTGAGAATCTTCTCAGCCAACTTGATTGAAGCATGAAGTTGTTTGAGATGTCCCCCATTTAGGTTGATTCGAGTTTCCATATTCATTAAGTGGAGCATGGCAATCGTAAGATGTAGTCATGAATGAACCTCTTGATGTTCTTCCAACATTTCTGCCTACATGATACATGTAATGATTGATATGAAGGCGTCACTATATTGATAAAATCTTGCCACATAAAATGTTACATCTTCAACAGTTCTGTAAAGGTCTTTGTCAATTTCTTGAACCATCCCACCCAATTTTTAGTGAACATTTTTGGGTTCTTAGGATTGTTTGGAGTAAAATTATCATAGGGGTATCACTTTATTGACACATGATCTATGGAACACAAATATTCAAATATTCGACCATTTGAGTACACCAATTGATATATGCTTTCCCCGCATCTCCATAAGGTGTCATCACATTTCTATACTCATTTTCGATTTGAGCTAATATTATCGACCCTCCTTATGATGCAAAGGGGTTAACTTGTTTACACATATTCACTACTTTTGGCGTGAAAATGTGCATTTCATTCTTGTAGACCTGATTGGTAGTTTGCAGTTGGATTCCTGACATATTGTGTAACTACAATGGAAAGTCTTTGTAGTTCCACTCGACACACACGTAAGTACCAATACTCATGACAACGTAGAGGCCGACATCTTGGACAAGCTTGAAAGAATTTGATAAAATCTAGACGTTTAGAGGAATAATATTTTCATCATTGAGGCTTGTGACGATCTTAAAAAATGTGTATGTCTCGATTGCATCAAGTCCACAATCTTTAGTTTTTTGAATAAGATCATGCCACATTGCTTAAGTGATGCGTGGATAATAAATTGAACCCGAGAATACCATAATACGTTATTCGTCATTGATAATTACAACATTTGAATCATATGAAATATTATCTCTTCTATTAAAAGACATGAAAGCTAAAGTTGCAACAAGGGGAAGAACAAGCCATTGAAGAAGCTCATTTGTACTCTTGATGGATGTGCTTATTTATACAGGAAGACATGGTGCTAAGGCAAGAGATCTTTTCTATCTATATTTGTATTCTAATGGATGAATTCTAATCATATAGAAAGTGTCAATGAATTTTAACTGACAAAACTCTATCTATATGAGTTGCTTTCTCTAGATTTGTGAAGTACTAATTTGCTACATCCTTAAATAACTTTTTAACCCATTAGAAAATATCATATACATTTAACAAATTTGTATGTTTGTGAGAACCAAACCAATGCTTCCACCAGAACAACTCACACATGTTTATATCAGAAGAAAAACTATAACATCATAGTTTTTAAACCTTTTTCTCAGAAGGCATACTCCATAGACCAAACTTGAAAATTAGAGGACTAAGAAAAAAGTAATTTTTTCACAAACAAATACAACTAAAAAAAAGTTGAAAAACTGTGTAGTCTAGCAGTTAGTTAGTGGTGAGCAAAAGAAGTAGGCGTGTGGCTATGAGTGTGTCCAACTCCACCACATTCCTCACCCAATAAACACACACCATATTTATATCACAATCATCATCCTCCATTTTCCCCCAAATTTCAAATCTCCCCATCTCCACAAAAATGTCATCCGCCATTGTTGCAGCAAGCTCATCCTCCTCCTGCTCCGCCGCCTACACCAGATCCTCCATCAGATCTTCCCCTCACTTCCCATCTCCAAAACCATCTGTTTCGCTGACTACTCAGGTATTCCAAATAAAACCCAAATCCCCGTTTCCTTGCTTGGGCTTTCTACTGACTGTTGTTGTTTGTTCTTCAGAAAAGCGTTTTTCTAGGGTTGTCGGTGGCGGAGGCTAAGAAGGGGGTGTCGCATTGGTTTACGGCGGAGAATACAGAGGCCGAGGGCGGTAAGCGGTCGAAGGGGCTTCAAATTAGAGCGGCGAAGACTGCCGGAGCTTCCAAGACGATTGAGGTTGAAGTTGATAAGCCGTTGGGTCTTACTTTGGGGCAGAAATCTGGCGGTGGCGTTGTCATCACTGTAAGTAATTTTTGGTTTCGTTCTTGCTGTTTTGTGGGTTTGGATAATCTGTGATCAAGAATGGATGATTGCTTATTGTTTATTCTTTTTATTATATGGAAAAATCATTAACTAATTGTGTATTTTGAACCAAACAATAAAGATTATGGAGATATCGATGTGGACAATATTTATAAAAAAAGAATTCAAAACAATATTTATATTACTTTTTGTAACTTTTTCTAAAGTATATAAAAATTCGAAAATCAAGTTTGAAGTTGCTTATTTGCATCTTTTTCTTTTTTAGCACAATAGAGTTAAAAGAGATTTAAACAAGGTCTTTTGATCTTAAGGTATTAAGCACATACCAACTGAGTTAAGCTCTAGTTGATTATTTCTAATTTTTTTTTATGCATATCTAATTTTCATATATAGTTGCTTGCTTTTGGTTTATAATAACAAATAACTCGTACATAATTCTATTTTTATTTTTATTAAAAGAGTGCAAAGAAAGAAAAAGAAAAAAGAAATGAGAAATAAGAATGTGACCATACCGATTAACTTCGTTTATGGATTATGATTACTAATAAGAGGGGTTGTAGATGTGTTCTCTTGGAAGAACAGAGTATATTTAGAACTTTGTTAAATTATTTTTACAAATTCATCTAAAAACTTCTAGTTTACTGTTTTAATGTTCATTCTCAAACTCATTTATTATTATAATTTGCTATTATAAAAGTTAAAACTAATCAACAAATTTATAACTGAGGTCATTGATTGGTGTGTTCGTCTCCGACACTTTTAACACTTGTTAAATACATATCAAACATTTAGTGCAATTGTGTAATACATCAAATTAATTTTTTAAACATATGTATCGGTCCATTTGCTTTGAATTTTCTTCTATATATAAAAAAAATATATATTTTAAAATGTATGTTTAAATCAATGTGCCCTTGTCATGTTTGTATCCTACATTTAGAAAAACAACGTTCTCCATGTTCGTGTCCTAACGTGTTTGTGTATTGTATTTGTATCCATACATCTAGACCTACAATTTAGATGAAGTTTGACTCTAATTTCTGTGATTTTGAAAGTTAGAATATAGTTCTTATGGTTTGATAAAACCGTGTAAATAGTCCTTATAGTTTATTAAATTCTATCACACTATGGAGATTAAATTCTAATTATAAACTATAGAGACGATCAAATTGAAACAAAATCTTACTATGATGGATTCGTAGATGTGGAATTTGTGTGGATGCATTTGTAATTTGAGGTAATTTTGTATGTTGGATTAGGCAGTGGATGGGGGAGGGAATGCAGCAAAAGCAGGGTTAAAATCAGGAGATCAAGTTCTATACACAAGCAGTTTCTTTGGAGATGAATTATGGCCTGCTGATAAGTTGGGATTTACCAAAACTGCCATTCAAGCCAAGCCTGATTCTGTCTACTTTGTTGTTAGCAGGTTTCTTTCCCTCTCCTTTCATCTTCTTCTTATATATACTTTAACTTTGATTTCACTTTCTTACTACTTTTTGTAAGTTCTTAGTTAATGGCCTGAATTATTCAATATTCTGTTTAATGGTTTGATTTTGTATAAAAGAACTGTTTAAGTCCTTAAGATTAGTATTTTATTTGTTTAAAAAACTACCCTTTTGATCAACTTCTACAACTATTGTAGTCCTTACCACTTTTTTTTCTATTGTTCACATTTTTTATTCCCCAAATTTTAAAAATGAAACAAATTTTTTAAAACAATCTCGTTTTAGAAAAATTTGGGTGAGATTTTGAAAATATTAGTTCGAACAAAGATTTCGATAACAATTTGGTTTTTGGATTTTTCATTCTTTAAAATTAAGTCTACGAACATACTTAAAATGTCTTATCAAATCATGAAGAATGGATTAAAATATTTTAAAAGAAAAGTAGAAACAATTTATCATGTGACAAATCATAATTGAATAACTTTGTTGCATCCATAATGCACTTCAGTATTTTTCATTTTGAAAATCATGAAAGAATAGGGTTAATTTTTTAGAAATTGACTATAACTATTATTTTAAAAATCAATAGTTAAAATGCTTACCTAAGAAAAATAAAACCAGGATGAGGAAATAATAGAAAATCAAACAAAAGACAAATCATTATCCAACGATCAGACCTAAACCGTTATTAAAGAATACCAAGAGGACACTGAATTTGATCCAACCCTGAAACATTTCTTTTGCAATAAATAACAGTAAACTTTAATGAAAGCTTACTAACTTTTTAAGAAAACTTCACAAACAATATATGATGTATATTAACTTGTAAAATGTTGTTAAAACAGAGGTGCTGAGGTGGATGTTAAACGACTCCCAAAGAGACCTGCGCCACCTCGCTTTGGAAGAAAACTTACTGATGCACAAAAGGTAAAGCATCACTCAGCCATTATAATGTAACCTTTTGTATTAAATTTACTTCATCTTTAGGCTTTAGCTTCATGGTTTTTGCATTACTATGTGTTGTGCAGGCTAAAGCAACTCACATATGCCTGGATTGTGGATATATTTACACCCTATCGAAACCCTTCGACGAGCAGGTTTGTCTTGATCTCGGCTCTTTTAAACCATTTTCACTAAGTTAAGATCAGATAGGCAAGAGTATAGTTTAGTGGATATGACACCAATTCCTAATTCAGAAATCAAGGGTTTGATCTCCACTCTGTAACTGTCGAACTGAAAAAAGAATGACTTGTTAATATAAGATGATGCCTTAGCTTGTATATCCATATCATCTAAAAGAAAATGTTGGTTGCTAATAGTGATAAGTAAGGATGTTATTGTATTATTCTACATCTAAATAATATGTGAATAACAATATATACTCAAATTTGGTCGCTAATGACGTTGTTAATACAAGTTCAAAGAGATAGATTATATGTAATAACGAGGTGGGCTAAGTCAAGTTAATCAAACAGTAATACTACGTCGGGCTTGAGCCAAGCCTATGGATGTGCTGGGGGGGGTTAGGTTGACTCAAGTGAGATGAGTCACATGTCATTTGACAAGGCTATATTGGATGTGTTTGTTTTTTAAGCATAGTCTGGATTGTATAATTCTTTCAAAACACGAGTAAACTTAATTGTGCTATTAAACATATATCATCAACGTAGAAGTCAAAGTTTTGAAACTCTACTGAGTTTCGTTTTGTTGTTTGAACTAAATGAGTGGTGTTTGGATGGTGCAGCCTGATGGATATGCATGCCCTCAATGTATAGCACCAAAGAAAAGGTTTGCAAAATATGATGTGAGCACAGGAAAAGCAGTAGGAGGAGGTTTGCCTCCAATTGGAGTCATTGCTGGTTTGGTTGCTGGCATTGGAGCTGTTGGAGCATTGCTTGTTTATGGCCTTCAGTGATACTCATTCCATTATATCCAAAACTTGTATCATTTATCATTTTCCTAATTCATAGTTCCTTCTTATTTCCATTTCTTTAACCTTGATCTTTTTGTCCTCACATTTTCGAGCTGCACATATGTTAATATTATAAATTATATTCGATTCACTTGTATAAGATCCTTTTCTTGAGGAAATAAAATTTTAATGGAAGCCCTTTTAAGAAAAAGACGTGTTGGTTGCATTCTGATAATGGTTGTTTGATATAAATTTGAGAAATTGTCTTTTAGCAATCATTGATTATAGATTTCAATTACTTGTGTATTTTCCTTATGGATCCAATGATACAAAATTGCTAGTCACTTGTGTTGGCTATCAATCATTTTTGTTTGTGGCAACATAATCTTTTGCTGATATTCGATTAATTCAAGTTGAAGACTAAAGTCCAAGATATGAGTGATTTTAAAAAAATAATTGACTCAATTAATCACTGTTGTTAATTTTGGAAGTTTGCTCTTTAAATGGCTAGAAATCCCCCTTTTATTGTTGTAAGAAAATTAGACCAAATTTGACAACTAGTTTGTTTCTAGTCATTTTAAAGTAAAACTATGAGATGAAACAAGGATGTACTATACTTGAATGAAAGAGATTGATTTGGACACTTTAGTTCTAGTTTGGAGTGTTTCTCATATTTTTAGTGCTCAAAGCTATTGGGTAACATGTGGTAGACCAACAATGTCAGATGATGAGTGTGTTGACAACAGTGCATTACGACAAGACTACAAATCTACCGTTTTGAATTTGAACGTGACAAAGATGATACAATAATAAGTAGTAGATAGTAGCAATGCATTCGACGACATGCTAGGAAATGTAGAATAACAATGGTAAGAAACAATACCAAAATTAGTGAAAAAAATAGTGAAGTTTCAATGTCTTATCGTCAATTGTTATCGTAAAAGAAAGAAAAATGTAGGTTCATAAAAGAGGAAAGAAGAAAGAATATGCAATGCAAAAGCAAGAATAACATAACAGGGGAACATATAAAGAAAAAGTATTAAAAAAAAAAAAAAGCAGTCGTCAGCTTTCGAAGTTGTGCATAGTGAAAATCTGCTTTGGTGTACCATCCACTCTCTTCGACACCGCAACACCAACTTTACGTTTTCTTGCTATTGCTTTAAAGCAAACACCCAAAGATTGGCCAATACAACAACAAAAACCCACAAGTTCTTGAACAAAAAAAAGGGTTTTTGAGACTTCCCATTGAGTGACTCTGTAAGAAATCAGTCCTCCTCCACATTAGAGAGCAAAAGGGATGGAGAGAAAGGTTTTGGTGGTGTGTTCTGTTGTGGGTTTATTGGGAATTTTATCAGCTGTTACTGGGTTTGTTGCTGAAGCTACACGAATCAAGGTCATTTTTTCTTTTATTTCTGCTTGCAACCCATCTTTAGTTTTCTTTCGTTTGTTCTTTTTAACATTGGATTTTCACTTGCATTTGGGTTTCTGTTTGTGGGTTTCTCTTGTATTTCTCGACCATTCTCTTGGCTGATGAAATTAATAAGGAAAATGGAAGGGGGGAAGTTCTTTTTCATGTTAAGGTCTTTTGTGAACTTTAGATGGCAATGCATCTTATTGGAATAGTTGCAGTTCTGTTGATATTTTGATTGTTCGAAACTTCGAAATTTAAGGGTTCCTTTTTCAGTTTTTCTCATTTTTTTGGATAGTTTCTCACTGAAACAACATACAACTTGTGGTTTAGATTGGTGCTTGAGATCAATGTTGCCTCTGTTTTGTCTTTTTCTTCTTTTTCCTTCTGTCTATTGAAGCTTGGAGGTCCGAACTAAATAAAGGAATTAAGAAAATTGAGTTGTAAAATGTCCCATATTTGTGGCTTTAGAAAGGAGAAAGCGGAGACTCCCATTTAATACCCCTATTCCATGCTCGTCATGGAGAAAAAACAGAACGTAGGCTACTTTATTGAATCTGTTTCTCTACTAGCTTTTACTTGGAAGTTGGAGCATGTTGTCTCCTTTTTGTAATTTTATTCTAAACACCCTTTCTAGTCGTTGGAGGTGTTTTTTTTTGTAACTATCTCTCATTAAGATATTTTTTTAATTCAATTTCATCACATCAATGAATGGTTACTGGCAAAGACAGAAGAAGACTGTCACGAATGGTCAGGTTGCAGGTTGTGAATGGTGATGGGTTTTGGGTTGAATGGTTGTGGGTTATGGGTTGAATGGGTGTGGGTTGTGAGATCAGCTGCAAAGCCAAATAGATGACAATGCAATGAGCAGATGGTTGAAGACTAGGTTAGGGATCGGGATGGAAAGTTTTTACTTTTTAGAGTCAAGAGGAATTAGGAGAGAGAGATAGAGGATGGTAGGCGAAGGAGGGAGGAAGTGAACAGTTAGCATCATCTGAGAAGCGGTGGCAAGGTTGAGGTTGAGGGGAGGGGAAGGGGACAAAAGAGAGTCTAGATTGATGGTAGGTCTTGTTTTTCTAGAAATAATTCCAAGAATATGTAGCCGCTTAACACATTACGTAAGCTGGGGGGGTTGGGGGATTTGAACAACAGACTTCTTAGTCCTCACTACATATAGATGCTGGTTGAGCTAAGCTCTTTTGGATAAATCTTAGAAATCGCGGTACTCCACTGCCAATAGAGTGTTGGCTGTCTAGTTGTCATGCTGGAAGCTGATACTGATATCCTCTCAACTGACAACTCTATATCAAGGTTTGTTTAGCCTCCATCAGATTTAGGAAATTCAATCAGCTCATGGTCCTTCGCGTCGTTAAGGCTTGTTTTCTGACCAAGAGGCATAGCCTTGTGCTCCATATTTTAGACACAATAGTTTTCTACTTTTTTTTTAAATTTTGTTTTTCCCATAGGGAGGATTTCTCATATAAATACCTCCAAATCCATTTGCAGGAAGGGCCTGATTTCTTTCCTTTAAGTTTCTAAAGTCGTCCAAATTAGGTGGGCAGCTGCACCTTTGCCAGTTTACTAAGCAAAGCTTACTTTCTCATTTCTAGGATGTACCAGAAAAAATTCCTCTAAAATGTCTCCAATCGTTTGTTCACTGATTTTGGAGTTTTGAAGTTAGGCATTGTTAAATTGGAGAGGGCCGCTTGGATTATTTCAACTATACCACCCTTTGATATGGAATGATTGCTCCATTTGGTGAGGTTATCTTCAGCTTTATCGAAAATAGGCAGCAGAAAGACTTGGAGCAGAGAGGCAGACTAAATGAGTGGAAGGCTATGAACAATAAATATTTCTGACTTGTAGTTGATATTCCTGCCCCACTTCTTCGAAAATATTAAACAGTATTTTAATATATATACATCTGCATCCATATGTATATATATCTCTTTTTTTGTCCTAGTTGACTTTGACAAGTCAAAGTCAATTTTCAGGCCAAGATGAAGCCCAACAACTCTATCCTAGCCCAACCTCGAATTCCTTGAATCCAATAAATTTAGGAAATCCAAACAAATGAATTATCTCCTCAAATTAAACAAATTTAGCTCCAAAATCCTATAATTGAAAGTGAATCAACCAAATTAAAACCAATAGTTTATTTCAAGCAACAAGTGGATCTTAGTCCATCACAATCTAAATTACTTAATCAAGATGAAATTCAAAGGAAGACTTTGGTTGACGGAAATTAACTACGTTCGAAAATGTGGGACGTTACATATAATGAGAAGAACACTGCGATTATTCTAACCATAGCGATCATTTATTTGTTTCATTATTATTTTTGGATATCAGTTTGAATGGATTAGGAACCCATTATTTTCATGATTTTTGTAGTTTCCTTGTGCAAAAAAAAGAAAAAAAGAAAAAAAAACAATTTCAGTTAACGGTTGTATAAATTGCAGTCAAATCTTTGAACTGATTATTTAGATGGTGTAATTACCTATTGTTTTGGCATTATTTGTTCTTGGTTTGTGAATTGTTTCCTGAATCTATGAAAAGGAGTAACACAAAATTGATTCCAATTTTTCTAACAGGGCTCTCAGGTGCAGTTTATCTCTACATCTGAGTGTGCATATCCGCGAAGTCCAGCAATGGGTCTTGGTTTAACTGCTGCAATTTCTCTGTTAATTGCACAACTAATTGTAAATGTTTCTAGTGGTTGCATTTGTTGCAAAAGAAGTCCCAATCCTTCCAATCCTAATTGGAAAATAGCACTCTTGAGCTTCGTTATTTCATGGTAAGGGGTCTATGAACCATTCTAATTGAATTAACATTCCATCTTTTTACAGTTACATATCTTTCTAACTGGAGAAACAAATCATTATTTTTGTCAAATGCCATTCCTTGAGTTGTGAATTTGAGCTAACACTAGGCCTGACTTTTGAAATAGTTGGAAATGATGGTGGTTGTTGAATTTCAGAATGCCTTTCCGTTTGATAGTCAAACAGGAATTGGGGTGCGAATTTGGTCAAATTTGATCAGTATTTATGCTGTTTTACTCTAGATGCTCTAATGCTCTCCCCATCCTGAGTAATCTCTGAAGTTCATTATACAGTTCACTGGTAGAGAATATTCATCTCATCTCCCAATTGGAATTAGTTGCACCTAGACAAATACTTTGGAAGTTGCTGATTTTTTTCTGGCAGTACTATAACTCATTAGTCATCTGGGCTGTCTATTGAGTGGTTAATGGTTCATTATGAGTTATGACAGTTAACTAACAGGTGGGTGGGTTGTAGGATTGTTTGAGGAAGAAGGGAATTAGCTTTGGGATGCAGTGAAGATGTCATCAGTCGCCAATTTTCTTCTTGTAATAAATTTGTTCTCTCCTCAGCTTTCCTTGTTTTATACTCTACTACACTAATATGGAAATGTCTGGTATTGATATACTGATCGAGTTAGAATATAAATGATGTATGAGAGTTAGAGCCTTAGAAGAGTGATCTCCGCTCCACTCTGAAAGTCACTTCCCATCGACTAATCTCCCACCCTTCTCCTCTCTGGTATCAAATTCTCATCTTTTTTCCTCAAATTTTCTGTCAAAACCTGGCCTGACATAGTTAGTCCTAAAAGTTTGAAAGAACCAACTGGTTTTATCCCAAGATTACTCTTCAATCATTGTTGGTCCCCCCCCAAATGTTACCTAGAGAATAATTACAAATTTACAAAAAAAGCTTTGATATTAAAGCCCAAAGTGACATTTGAAACCTCACGAGGGTCCATACCCTTCCCTCTGAACCCTCCATTGTTCATCCCCCCCCCCCCCCCCCCCCCCCACCTAGAGAATAATTACAAATTTACAAAAAAGCTTTGATATTAGAGCCCAAAGTGACATGTGAAACCTCACGAGGGTCCCCTCTGAACCCTCCATTGTTCATCTCCCTCCCCCCCCCAAAAAAAAAAAAAAAAAATCCCATAAAAACAGGCACACACCCAGCGAACTAGAAGCCTATCTACAGTGTTCACCCAACCAAGCAAAGCTCTTGATGGGTAATACTGCTGGAGTTCGTGTTTTCATTTAGGATCTAAATTGACTGGTATAATGGCTTCTTTAATTTGGCGTAGGAGTAATATTTTCAGTAATTTTGGCCCTGGCCTGATCTCCCCTCATCAAACAAATTTCATGCTCTGTTTGATGTCATGTCGCTCTAGATGGCTATCTATCTACCTAAGGAAGCTAAAATTCTTTGGCGTTAATTACTAAGAGCATTCATTTGGTATTGGCGTTAATGGGCTATTCCTTGTGTTTTAGGAAGGTTAGAAAGAATCTGTGGGAGGAAAGGCAAATCTTTCAAGATCTTAGTTGAGCGTATTTTTTTCTAATTGCTTCTTGGTGTAAACACTACAAAGCCTTCGTATAGTAAGTCCTTTCTTTTAAGTTCTCTAGCCCAACTCTTTTCTATGTTTCATTTCACGAATGAAATAGTCTCTTAGATTAGTGCAACCTTTTTTGAGACAGAATAGAATATAAATGGAACCAACTTTAACTAACCACAAGGGGTTTCAATTATTAATTTTTCCACATGGGATCTGGACCCAGAACCTAGGAGGGTATATCCTAACTTCCTGTACTGTGTAACCTTACCATCGGTTCATGACTGTGAGAGGCAGAACTTGCATTGGAATGGGTATATCGTTAAGTGGTCATCCTTTTATTTTGAAGGGGAGGTAATGATTGTCAGTAATAAACATTTTTTTACTTTAGAAGCAGCTATTTTACTCTTTTGCCCTTCTCTCCATCTTCTCTCAAGTCAGCATATGCTGAGAAGGATGTTTTTGTTTGCTACAACTTCAAATTTATTACACGGTCCTACACATTTTGAGGAATTTAAGTTCATAATCTTGTATGTTTTACACCATTAGTTTATGTCTTGATGTCATATTCCATTTGGCTGAGTTTTCAGGTTCAGTTTCGTAATTGCCTTCTTGTTATTGCTGACTGGTGCTGCCCTTAACGATCAGCACGGTGGAGGAACTATGTACTTTGGTAATTATTACTATTACTGCTATGTCGTGAAACCCGGAGTCTTTGCTGGAGGCGCCATTCTGTCACTTGCAAGTGTTTTATTGGCAATAGTCTATTACCTCACTTTGAATTTGGCAAAAAACAATAGCCCATTGTGGGGGAATTCTGCTCCAGCTCAAGGCATTGCTTTGGGGCAGCCTCAGTTTCCACCACAAAACACTCAGCAACCTGTTTTCGTTCACGAAGACACGTACGCACGACGACAGTATGCATGATTCATAAATGGTCTCCAAGCAACTTTTGTGAGTTGGTGAGCTTGTGAAGACACTAAGTACTTAGAGAGTGGAAACTTTAGAAGGATATGGAAATTTGTTGCTCCTCAGCATTTGGCTGTGTAGGTTAGCTGAGGGATGTTGTATAGTAAGATTATCATCAAAACAGAACATGTAGTATTTATGTGAAAAAGGAATGTATTTGGGACTCTGTTTTTGTTTTATTTTTAGGATTTATTTGGAACTCAATCTCTAATGGTGGATTAAAATGTGAATAATACTTGGATACACTCGAACAAAGACGACAAAATTTACTTAAAAATCAAACTCAAAATCATCCCAAGATATGTATACGTTAAAATACTTGAAGAGAAAAGGCAAAAAGTCCTCATGAAACAAATAATTGAAACTAAATAATCCCACTTTCTTATTTCACCATTTCATCTCCCCATGTGAACAATTTACAAAGTATTTGTAACAACAAGTTGAAACCATTGAGCTTGAGTATCTTGTAAACAATTTGAATCATTACCAACACAAACGCAACTCCTCATCAAAATCCTACTAGAATTTGAGCTCTCTTTCTCTAAACACATACCGTTATTGCCTTGCTTTGTTAGTGTGGCCAAATGAAGCTTAGAATCTGAAATGGCTGTCCAAACACTTTGTTCACCAAAACAATCCCTTGAGAGTGATGGTGGAAGCCCATCTCCACTGGCTTTTAGACAAAAATTAGTGGATGCCAACATTATTGGAGTTCCATCTCCTTCATAACTCCAATGGCTTGCATTTGAACAATCGTTGAGATAAATTTGCATATGTTTCATGTCTTGCACTAGGACACATTGCCCACTTTGTGGATGATACATCACGTAAGTGTTTGAGGAATTGGAATTTGGATCTATAAATCAAATTAAGCTAGTAACAAATATAGAGATTATATCCAAAATATTTTCAAATATATCATAATATAAAAGAAATGTATAGATATAGTAAAATTTAAGTCCAACTCTCGAAGCCTATAAGTAATGGACTTTATTATTAGGAGTCTATCAGCGATAATATCTATCATTGATGGATTTTATTATATTCGTAATTCTTTTGAAGTGTTCCTATACACTTAATTATTAGCTCTAAAAGTACTACCACAATTGCTATTATCGAATCATAAAAAAGTTGAGTTGTAAAATCATTAAAAATTTAATATTAATATGATTCACAAATGTTAATGGATTTTGTTCATATGCCGATGTAAGAGTATATTTTTAATAACTTTTTATTTTTTTATTATAGTTTAAGGGAGTTTTGTTGATATTAATTTTGACAATTTATGAGTATTTCTGAAATAAAATACTAACCGTTTCTATGAAAAGCTAATGACAAAAGTATTTTTGAATTCTTGTTTAGGAGTTTAAATTTTTTTAAAAACTTTTGAACGTATAAGAGTATTTTCGATAGACAAAGTAACAAGAGAAAATAGACTATCATTAGCTGTATGTTCTATTCAAAAGTTTATTTTTAAAATTTCATTTTGTCCTTTGTAGTTTATCATTTATGTATAGTGAAAAATGAACTTAGTCGTTTTATAAAATAAAAAAACCGAAACAAAAGCGTCATCAAATAGAACTTGAAATCATACCTTGTAACATGGTTTGCAAGAGTTGAAACATCTGAGAAAAATGAGGGTTTCTAACATCACTCCAATTGTAATTCAAAACTCCAAACACTTCTTCAGGTCCTACTTTACCCTGTCTATAATAATAGCTCCCTTGCCAACCCCATAATGCCCAATCCAAATCTTTCTCAACAAGATGAGCACTAAAGCAACTCAAAAACCTATCATCAGCCTCATTAACTCCCCTTTGGTCCAACCCAAATTCACTCACAAACAAAGGAACTGCCTCAGCTCCTTCCATCACAAACTCAGCTCTCTCCACAAACCCATTGATGACCTTTGAGCAAATTTTGTTGAGTGGGTTATGGATGAACTTTGATTGGGATTCTCCACTAAAGGAATATAAGTGTACTTCAAATACTAGCTTGTTGTGTAGGTTGTTTAGTTGCAAGGGGTATTGCCTTTGGCATCTTAGATCGTTGTCGAAGTTTAGACCGGAAATGATTACCAAGATCTTTGGGTTTATGTTGTGGATTGTTGTTGCTCCTTGTGTTATGTACTTGTTCCAATCTTTCGATTTTGAGCTTGCTCCTCGGAGTTCATTACGTAGGCTCATGGCTACCACCTGCTTGGACGTGAAGGTGAAAGTCCCATAAATTTATCAAAGAAAGACATAATTTTACTTACTAATTAATTACTTTCTAGTACTATTTTCATTTTCTAAATATATATTAAGAACCCAATTATTTGATGAATAGATGACTTTAGTGACTCGAGGAACCTGAGCCAAAGCAGCGTAAATATATTTTATGGTTGAATAGAGTTGGGTCTAAAAAGTGCTTTAATACAACTCAAACTGAGTACCCACGAGTCCTCCCTAACTTATTTTAATAAATATTTGGATTGATCTTTAATTTAACAAATGAACTATACTTGTAACTTACTTTTATAAAAATGTGTATGTGTCTATGTTATGTATTTGTTTCATATTTCACAAAAATCATTTCAAAAGTATGAAGATTGAATTTACGTACTGCTGATTTGTTGTAGAATCGTCTGGCAACCAAACGAAGACCTTCCAACCATTCTTCCGTGTCGAAATATCGATCTCCAAAGAAACCATTTCCATCCTCAAGAGAGCAACACCATCTTGGTTGGCTAATATGATTGTCAGCTATAACCATCAAACCACTGGTCCCGAGCACATCAACCACAGCTTCATAAGCTTCAAAAATGGTCATATTCAATACAAACGGATTATGGAAAGCCAACCCCACCTTAGCAGCTCTCAAATCAAGAAGGTCAAAATTCTCTTCAACTGTCCTATTAGCATATCGAGTAAACATGTGAGTTGCATATGTGAGCCTCACGCAATTAAACCTCAATCGCACTACCTCATTTGCTAGGTCTTTCAATGGTCTGCGATCAAGGCCTTCGATTAACATGCTTTGCGTGTGAGAAGGCCAATTCACGCACACAAGCTTCACTCGACGCCCGGTGGCGGAGTCGACAATCCATCTCCCGTTTGTCGAAAGAGGCAAAGAATAAGAAAGAGATGAAAAGAAAGAGATGAAAGCTAAAACCACAAAGCCGAATTGAGTAGTGATTTCCATTGGGTTTTTCTACAAAGGAGAAATTTGGTGTACTCCAAAGCCATTTTTTATAGTGCTTGAAGCAAATATTTGTGGGTATCAACAAAGGCAAGAAAGAAGTTAATATGGGAGGTTGTTGGCCAACTTTGTGTTGTGGAATTTAAAAACTCAACAGGCTTTTTCTGCATTGAGGGATCATATCATAAATAATAATCTTTAGGCTTGGTTTACCTTTTTGAATGAACATGCATTCCAACAAGTGTTCATTAGAATGTGTTTTAAAAAGGAAAAAAGAAAAAGTGTTGAGGCATATATTCATGAGAAAGTATGGAGTAATTCTCAACAATTAATGATCCACCAAACTCAAGTTTTGAATTTGATGTGTTTTACAAGGCTATACCATTTATGGATACATACTCTGTCTTCTCAAATCATGATGGATCAGCTGTGTTTTTCCAATGAGAAAGGCCTAAAACTGATAACAAAATCTCATCCTTCAACTTTATATTATATACCTTTGTTCAGTCTTAATAAATTATTTTTCTTAGTACAAAACAATAATCGTGGGTTGAAGTATTGAATCTTCTACCTCACTTTAACACATCATGTGTGCTAAATAAATTTTCAGTAAGTGGATCAATTAAAGGTGGTAGATGATAGCCTAAGTCAGAGTCTATTCTGATTTGACTAAACGAAAAAAATATAATTTTTAAAAGCTAAGTAGTTTTTATTTAAACTTTTTTTTGATAAAAATTGTTTAAAATAAAATTTGAAAGAGTTTTAAAATGACTTAAAAGCTATTTTGATATTCTATTTTTTATAGGCATGAATAAGAAAATGCATGAAACAACATGAAAATAAACATCAAATAATGCACGTCATTAATATAAATATAATATAAATAATAGAGGTGTTTATTTATTTGAAAATAATAAAATACTTATTTATTAGTTTAAACTTATTTTTTTTTAAAAAAAATTATGGATATTTTAAACTTTGGGTTGTTGAAGAACAACATTGAAAAATATGCTCTCCTTCATATAAGCTTAATTGTTGTAATGTTGTGGAAGCTTGTTAGGGAAAGAAATTGAAAAGAATTGATGTTGGGGTTTGTGTCATGATTTTTATGATATAATAAATGGAGGACTTTATCAACCCTTCAAATTTGATCAACACTTCTTTTTATAGGCAATGCCTCGGCTATAGAATCATTTTTTATGGAAATGTTAGCCTTTGACAAATTGTTATCTCACATAGCCATACTCTACTCTTTACCCCCAACAATAAAGTGTCTCAAATGACCAAAATCATTAAATTTCTCCCAGTAGCAAAGTGCGTAAGGCATATGAAATGTCACTAAACACTATTTGGGAATGAATAGCATCCAGATGGCTACGCCCTATGGTCTCAATGGCCAATGCTACCGCGCCCTCTCTTAAGGAGAAAAGTTTAGACAAATTAAAATGAAAATATTTCATTTAAGGGGTTGGAGATGACCTTAGATCAGTTGAAGGAAACGAATTTTCAAGGCTCGAGATTGTAGTGTTTGAGCCAAGAAGACGGATCGACGTAATCGACAACTATTTGTTCTTTTCCATTTATTTATTTATTTATTATGTGAAGTCGAGAAAAAGTCTCATATTGGTTAGATAAGAGGATGATCTTGGATATACAAGTAAGGACAACTATCTATGTTGTCCCATTACATTTTTTCTTTTTAATTATAAAATAGATTTTAGTTAATTTGATTAACGTCCTATCGTTTGATTAGATGAATATGTTTGCTAGTGTTTATATTTATAAATAAATTAATCAATCTAGACCCATCCATTGAATGAATGAATATTCATGCACTATTTAATCTATTGGCCCTATATTGATTGTTGTTTCTAAATCTTGTGCTCATGACGTAGTTTAGATTATTAGAACTTAAATGCACAAAAAGGTGACTCTAATTAACATTGATTGAAGACCCACCAAATGATTAGTAAAATAATTATGGGGTTTTTTTGAAAAAATAAAAAGTAAATGCAAAAATTATTTACAAGGTAAAGAATCATTTTGAAATAGAAAAGGGTCAACGGTCCACAACATAAAATAACAAAAATACCAACGATTTAATCTACCACACTCGCGTGCGAAAATGTTTCTAATTTAAACGATCTTACAATATAGTCTAAAATTAGATTATTTAGATCATGACAACCGATCGTTTGAGTATATCATTTACCTATCTAAGATAGACACGGGTATACTAATAATTATATCTAAACAATCTTAATACATAATCTTGGTAAATGATATGATCGTTTAAATCTATCACTTATCTATCTAGGATAAACAACTGGTCGTTTAGATTTTGGTACACGATCGTATTGTGAAAAAGAAAAAAAGAAGAAGATGGGAAATGATGAAGAAGGAAGAAATTCTGGAAGAGGAGATGAAGAAATCGCGAACACAAATTAATGAAAATATGAAATGGAGAAGTAATAATATGAAGAAGATGCGCAAGAATTCAATACTTCTTCTCGTGAAATTATTCGAAACTAACAAAGACAAATTAGGAATTTATAAAAAAACAAGAATGACTTCATGGGCTTTTTTTGTTGTAATAAATATTTTCACGTTTTCTTCCATAGACGAAAATTAATAAATAATTATGAACTTAAGGCCTTGAATATTAATAAAAACTACATAGGGATAGATCAAGTGGAATAATATTGCATCTTTGTTGTTGCATTCAATTGGAAAAATCAACTCTCTCTTAGTATATTAACTTATACATGTTAGTTTTAATTGGTTTCTACCAACAAACCTATTCTTTTTGCCTCAAAACAATCACAATTTTTTTTTCTTTTGACAATAATGTTATATGTATATATATTTCAAAACAAACAAACAAGAAGTACTAATCATCCTTTCTAATATATATACATATATATGCTTATTATTTTCTTCTCTAAAATCATTAGTACTTCAAAAAAAAAGAAGTTTCAAACCGAAATGTTATCGAACTTTTAACAATATACTTTGCACTACATTCAAGTTATTTAAGAAGAAAGAAACTCGAAGAAAACTAGTTTAATTATAACATCATATCTCACTGAACTCCCGGGCCATAATTTCCTCCATGTGCCAAATCTCGTCGTACAATTCGTCGTCCTACTACAATAACCTTGATCTCTCGGACCTTCATACTTCCTGAAAAAAATTAATCAAAACATAAAATTATAAACTTTTCATGGATCTTGGTTAGCCAAAGAAAAAATAACAATAGAAATGTTGAGAAAATGTACCATTTAGATCCAAGATCCTTGCTGCCCCATAGGTTGAAAGGAAAAGCATAAGATACAAGAGAGTTGCTAAGATTATTAAGTGCTTCTTATAAGAAGCCATTTTGTTCATCTCTTGCGATCCTCTTTCCTTTGCTGTTTATATGTGAATAATGCTTGAAGGTTATGTGTATCTTTCAAATAAATATATTAGTGCTCAATTTTCAAATTTAAATTAATGTTTAATGGTCCATTGCTTGAAATTTTGTTGGCTGCTAATTAATTTTTAAAAAAAGCAATGAAAAATGTAGCAATCAAATATTAACAAAATAAGACGGTGTCAACAATTTTACAAATATACTCAAAGTTTATCAGTGATAAACGGTATATATATATATATATATATATGACTTATTTACCCTTCTTTAAAAAATGTTACTATATATACTTAATTATTAACTCTAAAAGTATTATTCGTTACAATTATTTCAAGAAAAGCACTTCAATTAAATATAGAATACTACATTCTCTTCCAATGTAACATAGTTCAACTGACAATTAACGAGGCATATAAATTATGACCTTAGATCAAAGGAAGAGGGACGAGTGGGTTGCAAGCTTATCCTTCGACTATCTCTAGTTATTCGTTATAGTGTTTTCCATCGTAACTTTTATTTTTTCTTTTAAATAAAAAAGAAAAAATAACAAACGTTTACTTTCAGCTTCAAAATATGAGATGAGGTTTCATCGTCCGTTTCTCATATTATTAAATTTCCATCGAAATTATATCAATTATTACATCAACATTTATCTCACTCATAAGATCAATAAACTAGAGATGCAATTATTGAGGCTCAAGTGCCGAACCCATAAGTTGTTTTCCAAATATAAAATATATTTTTCAATAAATAACAAAATTAAATTAAATTAACTTTTTTTTTAAAAAAAATGATTTTTTAAATATTTTTTAAAAAAGACAATATAATTAATAGAAAATTAATTTATGTCCAAATATTGTTAATATTTCTTTTTCTTATGCATTTATAATTGATATGATATATATCTAAGTAGAAAACAAAAGGCTTAATTTATCTCAATAATTTATGTTTTGTAATATATAATTTTATAAAAAAGAATAGTAATGTATATTAATTACGGTTTGAATTATGCTAATAATCACAAAAATTTAAGAATGAAGTATACGCATATTTATAACTTTAAAAACACAAAATTAAATTCTTCTTCTTCTTCTTCTTCTTCTTCTTCTTCTTCTTCTTCTTCTTCTTCTTCTTCTTCTTCTTCTTCTTCTTCTTCTTCTTCTTCTTCTTCTTCTTCTTCTTCTTCTTCTTCTTCTTCTTCTTTCTTCTTCTTCTTCTTCTTCTTCTTCTTCTTCTTCTTCTTCTTCTTCTTCTTCTTAAAGGACAACGACGATTAGCTCAGATATCAGTTGATGATCACCCAGCTGGGGAAGAGGTAAGCAGTGGACTGTGTATATTATCTTAGAGATCATTGATCCAAGTTTAGTTTAGTTTGTTTACTGCAATATATGTTGGTTGACAATAATACAAAGGTCACGAAGTGTCTTTATTAATTCTGAATGTCAAGCATCGTCATGTGTTTGGTTAAGTAATTTTTATCTGAAAAATAACATTTCTTATTTGTTGTAATTTCTTTGAATTGTTGTAGTTATTGCTTCCACTCGTGAGATTATTTTACCTTTCAAATGTTTCTTAAAAACGTTCCACTCTAACAAATCTTCTGAATTTTTGTATTACTTTAGTTACTTCTGCTCTTGAGAATTTCCATACATGTTTTTCAAAATTATAAAATCAACGTTTGATGAAAGTGATCGTATAACGTGACACTATATACTGAGAAGGTTTTCCACAATTTTCAACAGTCATATATATACACCTTTATAGTCACAAGTTTCACTGGAACTATTGTTACCAACAACAAAAAAAGCCAAAATAATCAACCTATACTTTGCCTAATTACTCCAAGCTTGACCTATTTCCATTCTTTGCAAGTTTGCATATCCAATACACTACAAGTCAACACCTAATGGCTGAGAATTTAATTAAAGGGGAAAAAAACATCCATAAAATATATAATGTAACTGTTGTTGAAAAAAAACAGAACCTTATAAAAGTTTCAAAAGCTAGAAGGACCCACCATAAACGTTGAAAGACCAATAACTCAGAACCATACATATAAAAGAAAATGAAATGAAGTATATGACATCTTTATTTGGAAATAAAATTAATTTATACCTTTAATTCCATTGAACAGGTAGAGGAAAGTAGTTGTCAGCTACTACAAACCGTTAATATTTCTTTTTATATACACATAGCCAATATCTTATCCAAACACCAAACTTCATTATGACCAACCAAGTTAAACACCCAATTCCACTTCCAGTTGTAGTTGTTTTGCTTCTTTTTTTAACAATCCTTTGTAAAACAAGAGCCAGTATCACCACTGAAACTGAAGCTTTATTGAAATGGAAAGCAAGTTTGCCAAAGCAATCAATTCTAGACACATGGGTGGTTCTTCCATCAAACTCATCAAGCTCCTCATCCAAAGCCTCAAATCCATGTCAATGGAAGGGAATTACTTGCAACAATGAAAGCACTCATGTCATAGAAATCAATTTGGCTCACACTGGTTTGAATGGTACTATTGAAAGTTTAGACTTTTCTTCATTTCCCAACCTTCTTAGATTGGATCTCAAATTGAATAATCTCAATGGATCCATTCCACCTTCCATTGGACTTCTCAGTAAGCTTCAATTTTTTGATCTCTCCACCAACTCCTTCAATAGTACCCTTCCTTCTTCTCTTGCTAATTTCACCGAGGTTTACGAGCTCGATGTATCTCGAAACCACATTACTGGAGGCTTGCATCCAAGCTTCTTCCCGACTGAAGATTCGAAATTTGGTTGGAAAAGCATGCAGCACTTGGTTATGCAAGATACCATGGTAAGAAAAATGTCTGAAATTTGAAAACAAAAGTTACTAATTTCTTAATCGGTTAAGCTATCCTTAATTTAAACTAATATTTAATATATAATATATATAATTTAATTTTAAAGAGAAAAAAAAATGTATCTTTTTTGGAATAAACACCTTTCAAACACATATTATTATAACCTACAAACTATTGTAAATCTATAGTTTATAATAACCTATAGTTTAAACATATTACCATTAAACAAAAAGAGGGTCTAAGAACAATACGATAAATGTTAAAGGGTACTCTATATATAAGAATTTGTGCTTCATCTAACATAAAGTTCTAAGCTCGACCCTACTGATCATCAGGTCGAAGGCGAGCTTCCCGAGGAGTTTGGAAATATGAAGTCGCTAAGTATAATTGCTCTTGATCGATGTAAATTTTATGGCTCAATTCCTAAATCTATAGGAAACTTGGAAAATTTAACCAAACTTCGTCTGAATGGTATTGGAAATTTCAGTGGTGAAATTCCTGAAGGTATTGGAAAATTGACAAAATTGGTTGATCTAAGGCTGTTTGGTAACAAGTTAAGTGGGGCATTGCCTCAAGACTTGGGAATTTATTCACCTTTGGTCGATGTTCAGATTTTTGAGAACAACTTTACGGGTCCTTTGCCCCCAGGTTTGTGCACCCATGGCCAGCTTGTTAACCTCACTGCATTTTCCAACTCTTTCACAGGTAAGTCTCATTTTCAAAACGTTTCACTCGTTGTGTTTCATGAGACAAATTTAAAATTCGTTTGATAATGTTCAAGGTTTTAAGAAAGCACGAAGTAATTTTTGGTAATTGTTCTGTTTTTTTGTTTCTCGTTATTTAGATTTTTTAAAAAAAAAAGTTGCATAGAGATTTTCAAAGCCAGAAATAATCAGGTTTCTTGATTTTTCTTATTGCTTTTTTAAGATTTTTTTTTAAAAAAAGTTGCATAAAAAATAATATTGTTTTAATAAATTATAATGATAAAAGTGGTGGAAAAGAAAAATAGGTTCAAAATCTATTACATTTCTCATCCGTTTACTTTAAAATGATTTCCTTTTTAATTTTCCATTCCTTTTAACTAAATTGTCTTTTATTGTTTTAATATATAATTTTTAAGATTAAACTGTGTTTTTAAATATGTTTAACGACAATTTATTTAGTAATTTAGAATTTTAAAAATTGATATAGGAGCACTTAATTTTTTCTTGTTTGTTTATTTTTGTAGAACATTCAAAACATGTAATTTGACAAATGATAAGAAATATTATTAACTAAATTATACTTTAATTATATATATATATATATCAACGAATATTTATGTATATATATAAAGTTGATTTAGATTAAAGTGTAAGTAGTTTTTAGAAAGGATTACTAATATAGCAAAATAAATTAAAATATTTACGAATATAGTGAACTTTTTCTTATTTATTTGTAGAGTAAAACGATAGACTATTTTAGATTAAAACCGATGGTGGAAAACCTAATTAAAGCACTGCCAAGACACCGGATTTTATTAATGAAAATCAAACCGGTTACATGCAGGGCTTGGAGGTGAGCCCTAAGAAAAGCCTCTTAGTTGAGAAAAGCTTTGAAGTTTAGAGCTTTAGTTGCTAGGAGCAATCTTTGAAAAGAGGGTGTCTACTACAAGAAAGGCCTAACGACAAATTATAGGAGTCTTCCCATAAGTTCAAAGTGCTCTTTTGTTTGTTGTTGAAGATCTGGTTAGTTTTTTTCAATCCAAATGGATCGTTTTAGGGGTTAGATAGACAATTTTATAGAAAAACAACAATATTTACATGTCTATTAAAAAAAAATTCAATGATGATTTTGCTTCTAAAATAAATCTGTTTTCGGCAAAAATAAGTTTAGTTCAGTGAAAAACAAACTGTATGCTCTCTCTTGATATTCAATATATGTCTTCTGTTTGTTGTACAAAAAAGAAAGAAACATGTAGATCTATTTTGTTTATATTTAACTTTTTCCTTTTATGCGTAATTAAGTTTAATTAGTTGTTCTACTTTTACAGGTCCGATTCCTAGCTTCAAAAATTGCCCAAAGTTGTATAGGCTTCGTTTAGAACACAATCAATTAACAGGAAATGTGGAAGAAGCTTTTGGTGTTTATCCTAATTTAACTTACATTGACTTGAGTGACAATAAACTGACTGGAAACCTCTCTCCAAACTGGGGGAAATGCAAGAATTTGACCAAGTTGAGCATCGCCACCAACATGATTACCGGTGAAATTCCAAAAGAAATTACTCAATTGAAGAATTTAGTAGTCCTTGATCTCTCCTTCAACAATTTCTCTGGACTGATACCGGAGAATATCGGAGATTTATCGTCGTTATCGTCTCTACAGTTGCAAGGGAACCGTCAACTATCTGGAAACATACCACTGGATATCGGTAGCCTTTCGAATCTCGAATCGCTCGATCTGTCGATGAACAAGATTGAAGGTTCGATCCCTAAGCAAATTGGAGATTGCTCAAGGCTTCGAAATCTAAGCTTGAGTACGAACCGGTTGAACGGTTCGATCCCATATGAGTTAGGGAATATTTTGTCCTTGGAAGATTTGTTGGATTTGAGTAACAATTCGTTGGTTGGAGAAATTCCTTCATCACTTGGGAATTTGATGCATTTAGAGAGATTGAGTTTGTCTCATAATCATCTTTCTGGTGAAATCCCTAATTCCTTGAAGGATATGATGGGATTAGTGAGTATAAATCTTTCATTCAACAATTTAAGTGGACCTCTTCCTTCTGGTGGTGTCTTTGACAAAGCTCAGCTACAAGATTTTGTTAACAACACAGATTTATGTGGAAATATTGAGGGCATGCAAAGATGTTATATTTTCATGGGAAAATCCAAAGATGAAAGGTACTAAACTCATCCCTATAACTCAAAAGTTTGATATATTTTTTTTACTTTCTTTAAAATGGTAAATAACAATAATATAATTGAAAACAACCCTAATAACTATAATCAAACTGTTACCACATATGCCAATTTTTTATGAGTGCTTTCAAAATATAGTAATAAAATAAACCAAACTATTTATAAATATAAAAACATATCAAATTTATTTGTGGTTTTTTTATTTGAGATATCTAATTTGTTTTTACTTTGTGCATTTAACAGGATCAATAACTTTGTGCAAGGATTTTATATTGAATTTCCAGTTCAATTTGTCAAGTACATGAGGAATATTTGATTCTTTGAAATTCTTAATCGTTTTAAACATATAGCACTTCTATTGTCAATTTAGAACCTAATTCTTTTATTTCTAGTTTGATCTTGTTTGAGAGTTGAGTTTAATAATATAGGTGGTTGTTACCACTTAGAACCAGATTCATGTTGGTGAGTGTTCTTTTTAGTACAAGAATTCAGACTTGAGGATTAGACCTCCCTCCTTGAGGATAAATATTTACGTGAGTTATAGTTGAGCTAAGCAAGCAGGCTTTTGGCACTGGCGAATGTTAAAACTTCAATGAAATATGTTAGTACTAATGGATAGCTTTTTCCTTTTATTAGGAAACAAACAAGTAGTAATGTATAGTTATTGTTGGTTATTTTCTTGAACAAATATTCATGATTTTTTTTTTCTTGTCCAACAAATGCTTGACTTTCATTTTGTTTATATTTCTAACAGAAAGCAGAAGCTATTGATTATTCTGGTTCCAACTTTACTCAGTGTACTATTATTCTCTCTAATACTATTCGGAATTATTTCGTGGTTCCGACGAAAAAAAGTCGTAAAAGAATCAAACTACACACCAAGAACACCAAAAATGGAACCAAAATCACAATTTGCAAACCTCTGGGAGTACGACGGGAAGCTAGTATACGACGAGATAATCCAAGCAACAGAGAATTTCGACGACAAATACTGCATCGGAAGAGGAGGGTCAGGAACAGTTTACAAAGCCGAAATGTCGAGTGGTGAGGTATTCGCAGTAAAGAAGCTCAACCTTTGGGACAGTGACATGGGGATGGAGAACTTGAAGAGTTTCAAAAGGGAAGTCGCAACACTAACCGAGATCCGACATCGAAACATAGTTAAGCTTTACGGATTCTGCTCGAGAGGCGAACACACGTTTTTGGTATACGATTTCATCGAAAGAGGGAGTTTATGGGATGTTTTGAGAAGTGAAGAGAAGGCGATAGAGGTTGATTGGGTGAAGAGAGTTGAGATAGTGAAGGGTGTGGCTGAGGCTTTGTATTATTTGCATCATGACTGCGTTCCGGCGATCGTCCACTGTGACGTGACAACGAAGAATGTTTTGTTGGATGTGGATTTTGAAGCTCATGTGGCGGATTTTGGGACTGCAAGGTTTTTGAAGTTTGATGCTTTGCATTCCACTGATGTTGCTGGCACTCATGGGTATATGGCTCCAGGTATGGGACTTTCGATTTTCTTCCTATGATTTGATTATGACGTCCAAATCATCGCTCTATTATCTTTTATCTTTTATTGTTAATTATTTTCAAAACAAAAAATCTCTATTTACTGATTCTATATGTATATATAATTTGTTGGCTTAATGGTAAATTGGTTTTCCTTGCCTTTTTAGATATGTTCAAGTCGAACTTTTTACATTTTTTTTCTTTCAGAATTATTTCTTTGCATTGTCAGTCATCCATTTGTTCTTCGTACTCCCAATACTGTCAATTTTTTTCCAATATTAAAAGCTAATTTTATAGTAATGGTCACAATTTCTTGTATTGATTAAAAAATGCAGAGCTGGCATATACGAGCAAAGTAACAGAAAAATGTGACATTTATAGCTTTGGAGTGGTGAGTTTGGAAGTATTGATGGGAAGACATCCAGGAGAAGCCCTTCTACCTTTACAAAGTTCCGCACAAAAGGCGATTGAGATGGAAGCGTCGTTGGATCCTCGCCTTGCATGCCCTCAAACAGGAAAGCTTTTAAGTGAATTGAGCTCCCTTGTGAGCATAGCAATCTCTTGTGTGCAAGCTGAGCCTCATTTACGCCCCACTATGCACAACGTCTGTCGTTTGATGGGATTGAAGTGAGAAAAGAGCCTTTATCAAAGGGATCAATAATATAATCTGAAAGAAAATAATGTCAATTATGGTGTTTTGTAGCAACATTAATTAATCGTTGGAGTTTCATTAGGTACTAGCATCATTAACTTTCAAAGAAGTTAAAACTCTAATAAATAGAGGTTTCTTTTTAACTATTATGGTTGATTGTAAAAAAGTGATGATAGCACTCAATCGAAGATGGTTTCCATCCCTTTTATTTATTTTTGTTGGAAAAGGATACATTGGGTCAGCAACAAAACCCTTAGTTATGTTCACCAGAAGATGTTAGATATGAGCCATATAATTAATTCCATTAATCACTATCATGCAATATATTTAATAATATAAATAAATAAATAAATATTCAATTGTTTTAAATCAAAAAATTAGTATAGAGTTTTGATCCCATATACTTATTTATGAGTTATTTACGATTTTGACCAAAGGATTTTGAGAATATATATACTCTTTAACTTAGTGGCGCTGTATTTTATTATGAAAGATTCTTCTTAATAATATTATTTTCCGTGCTCATTGATGTAGTTAATAATATGTTAGCGAGCTATATATGTGTTGGTAGTTATACATTTTTTATATCGCTTAATTGTTGATTATGTAACAATGAAAATATTTTCAAATACAGCAAAATGTCAAAGTCTATTTGTGTTTATCATTACGCAATAAATGATGGTAGGTGTCAATGTCTATCATAGATAAACAATAAAATTTTACTATATTTATTAATATTTTAATTTATTTTATTATGTTTGAAAACAACGTATCAATTATTAATAAATAAACCGAAGTGGTCTATTTATCAACTATTGTCTTTTTATTTGATATTTTGGGTGAAATGAATAAGCAGGAGATGAGTGGTTGTGAGTGGTTCCCAAACATTCAAGTAACTATGCATGGTGAATAGAGTGATCAGAATATACAGTGAAGTCATCTATTGACTTGACATGCTTATTAACTTGTTCTTGTTGAATCTCTCGATTAGAGGAATGAACATCGATGTACTAATTTTTCAAACGTGTGATCAAATCATCTATAGGGACATGCATTTCAACAGTGATGTATCACTAATTTCTTTCTCTTGATTTCACTATCGTTGTCGAAAAATAACAATTCTATTCCATCTAAAAATTAATTGACTATATATGTAACGTGATATATATTCTCGACATATTTCTTCATGGATGGAGAGCCTCGCACATTCCCAGCACATTCCCTGTTTAACAAATGGTCATTTAGATTTTATGGACTACAATACTATATTAAAATAGCAGAAAATTCTATCTCACTCTCAATTGACAATAGAAAAAACTAGTTGATATATTTATAAACATTTTGTGTAAAAATATAATTAAAACATTCATGAAGGTATCATTTTGGCAGAGTAGTTTGATGATTATTCAATTTGAGTTCATACACTGTTAAAAGCATAGATATACAGTGGGATGTTGAAATTTTCCTTCTATTCTCTCTTCCTCCCTTTGGCCACCAAACACCGTCCAAGTGTTCACCATCAGACTTCTGCGACCATCTTTCTTTTTTCACTCACACATATGAACCTCTTAATCCCTTTCTCTTTCTATCTGTGTCGATCTCTTATTATCTCCTTTTCTTCAACTTCACGCATTTTTGTTGGAGAGTGAAAAGATTAGGAGAAGAAAGGGTTTTGTGGAAGAAGATGAATTGGATATATATATATATATTGGGAGTTGGTTGTTTTGGCTGGAAGAAACGGAGAAAGAATGTGAGAAGAGAGAAAGGTTTCATAGAGAAGATGATCCTCATGGAAAAGAGAGAGGGAAGGAACCTTGAAAAATAAAAATAAAAATAAGAATTTTCTAAAATCATTTTCAGATTTTTTTAATTAGTTTTTTAGTTCAATTTAATAGAGAGGAATAATTGTTTTTAAGTTTTACTAAATTACAAGACTAAGACTAAAGTCATTTGATAAATTTCTTTATTTTCATTTTTTAAAATACAATCTCTACGTCGAACATAGTCAAGATGAACCAAAAAATTACGTGGGAATATTTTTAAAAAATTTGGAAAGATACTTGGTGTCGAACTTAGTCAAGTTTGACGGAGAAAAAGAAAATTACAAGTTTTTCAAAACTGTACTACTTCTGAAATGTAAAGCTACCATCACCGACGTGCATTAATCAAAATGATATTTTAATCTAAAATTTAATATCTCACTCATAGGTAAGCCATTTGTCATTAGAATCCAGCCAATTATTTTGGCCTAATCTTTTATATTACAATGAAATTCTATTGATGTAACGGTGGAAAAAAAAAATTAGTCAAATTGAGGATGGGAGATTTGAATCCATAACTTTTTATCTTTAGATACATATAGGTGTCAGTTTTGCTAATCTCTTGTCAATAGTCGGATAATGTTATTGGATTAATTGTTTTCATTTTCTTTCATTTTTCAAAACGTTTCCTTTCATTGTGATCTAATATGATTACGTTTGAAGGATAGATCGCTACAACCATATGGGCTGTATATTCACAACATTGGTATACAAAAATAATGTTTGCATTTTGAACATATAATATCACAATCGCGACACAAGTTTGGTTTGCATTTTGGGCAAAAAAACAACGAAGTCTGGGTTGTAATTACTTGTGCCTCTAGAGTTGAGAGACTATTTTCTTTTATGAGATCACGGCTTTAAATATTTTAGTAATGAAGTTATAAGACACTTGTTTTAATTTTTTTAAAAAATAAACTTTGTTAGAGTATATTTTCAATTCAATATTTAAAACTTTTGTTCACTATTTTTTGAACATATGTCATGAGTAGCGAACATCTTCGTGTACACAAACGACTTCCAAACCCAACTTTAATTTTTGCAAACCATTTATTTGAATTTTATTTAAAAATTATTCTTTTATTTCAATCTTCCTTTTTAATCTTTTCTTAATAAGTCAATCGTTTTGCATTGTCTTGGTCATATGGCAACAATAGCAATCATTTATAGACTATATCATTGATAGACTTACGTTAATCATACCCTAATACATCTGCCACAAGACAATTTAAAGATTGTATACTTAAGATGAATGGATGCAACACAAAATAAATGGTTGCAACTGTTCCACGTCCCATGCATTTAATCAGAAGGATTTTTTCTAAAGTCATCTTGTATTAGTGGGCTATAAATACTACTCATATAATAACTTTTAAAATGCACAAAAATAAGAAGTATATAAAAGAAAAAAAAAATGGCTTCCAAGAAGCACTTCTCAACAATAGTTGCTATTGTCTTTAGTCTTCTGCTTCTCTTCACTACCACTGTCACCTCAAAAAGGCATTTGCTTACATCTCCTAATGTTAATGGTATACTGTTTTCATCCCCCAACTCAAATTTCTAATTTCCAAATTTAAATCATATTTACCATATTTGCACCAACATATTCATTGTGTATAAATATATTGTTGATATTTATTTCATACATTTCATTTAAGTTCAAGAAAAAATTATACAGCCCATGTTTTTATTTAATACTCAAATCTGTTTTAGGTTTTTATTAGTTTAACAGTTCCTCATATTTTGGTCCTTCAATGAACATTCAAATTTGTTTCCAATGGATGACAAGAGTTGGGAAAAGTCCAAGAAAAGCGTAACGGAGATTTTTCTGACGAAAACTGCTTTTCGGGAAAGCCTTTTCCAACTCTGAAACACAAAGTAATGTTGGGAAATTTTTTACAAACATTTTGGACTCTACAGAAAAACGTCGAGGCCAAATTTTGTACATTAGAAAATTAATCGACCATTCGTTGATAGGTTTCGTTTAAAAACAAGTTATGATTCGTCCAAGTACTTTATAGTAATTAAATTCATATATTCTAGTGATCTTTACGTCTAAACCAATTATTCCGATTAAATTTATCCCATGTCTTGAGCTTGATTTGCTTTTTTGAACTCGAGAAGGAATAACAGATCAGGACAGAAAGAGAGCAGTAAAAGTAGTTCACATTCTTCTTTCAAATTATCTAGAGCCACACATTTGTTTTTAAGAATTAAGCTTAGATGAACACGATGCTCCTTCGATTTTTTTAATTTATTGCTTATTTTTTAGGAGTTGTTTTAAAAATCATGTCCATATGTTTGATAGTCTACATCAATCATTTCCGTAAAATTTTGACTAAAAATTCAAATGTTTAAGCATGAAGATTTGAATTACTTCCATCTCTAACAGAAGAATGTTGGTTAATTATGGTTGAAGTTATGCCCTTGTTATAAATAAAAAAAATTAAGAAAGAAGTATATAACATACAATAAATAACCTTAAGAACACAAAATTAATTTATTATGTTTTTTCTTCTTTTTTGTTAAGGACAACGATATGGAACTCAGGAAGCTTTGGAGAATCCATGGGACCCCGGCTCCTACGGTAGTCAATGGGGTGGTGGATGGGGAGGAGGAGGACCTCAAAAGCAAACATCTCAGCAAAAGGAGAAAGTTAAAACTTAGAGAAAAATATATGGACAATAATATATGAATATAGTGTCCTAAAGTGTAATATAAACTACAAGTATCTAAGGGCCTCTTTGAAATTTCTTTTCAAGTGCTTTAGAAGAAAAACTACTTTGAGGTATAAACCCTTGAAACGTCAGTTCAAACAGATTATCTAAAATGTGTTTAAGAATAATAAGTGCAAATGTAGTTTGTAAGTAATAGAATTAGTGGTTGATTTCTATGCTATTCGCTTTTGTTTAGGAGTTAGTGGTCTTGGCTTAATGTGATTGATCAAGGGAGAATTGTAATTAGGTTGGGACGAGTACTTGTGGTCTATGTATGTATATAGTTAGTGTGTTAGTGGTCTGTTTTTTATGTAATGTTTCCATTTCAATAAATATAGATGTGATCATATATCTTGATCCTTTATGTAATACTTTTCTCTTGTTTATATATTCGTTTCTTTGTTTGATGTTCTTTTTTTTTCTTTTTTTCTTTTTGTTATAAAATAATATGTTAGAAAGTTGCATGAAAAAGAGGGTTTTTTTTTATCTTCTTGATGTACAAAATATGTTAAATAAAATCTAAGAACGTTGTATTTATTTTTATAAATATTTTTTTTCATTTTTTTTATATTTAAAAATAAGTCACTTATTTTTATCTACTTGAATTTTCTTTTAAAATAATAAAATTTACATTACTTTTATATAACAAAATAATATAGCATGATAGATTTTATAAAATAGATAAATTTTGAATTTTGAATATCTCATAAAAAAATAACACTAAGAAATATGATATAATAAAAAAAAAACAATGTCAATAGTTGACCCTATTTATTTTAATTATATAGTGTAAAATGAAGATTAATATATATGTGAAAAAAATTAAAAATGGCTAAAATATAAAATGAGAATGGACCCAATTCCAAAATCTCTAAACATCAAAACACAGAACATCTCAGTATTGTAAAACAAATACGGTAATCTAGATGTCCAATCCAAACAAAAGCTCAGTTTCCATGTCAATTAATTAACCTTTTGTATTATTATTCTTTGAAAGAAAACATCGGACATGAGTATATCCAACGAAAAACTATCTACATATATTGTTAAAATGAGTATAATGTAACTCAATTAACATAATATTTAGGGATAGTTGCAAATTTAGCAATTAGATTCAAAATAATTAAGAATATAACAAAATTTTATCAAATTCTATCCATGATAGGAGTTTATCATCGATAGACCATGTTGCAAATATTGGTCTATCACTCTATCAATGATACAAGTTTATCAGCGATAGTTTTGCTATATTTACAAATTTTTTAAAATATTGCTATATCTTTAATTATTATTACTAAAATAGCCATCAATTACAATTACCCTAATATTTATGTTATTAATTTTGATTAATGGTTATGTACCATTGGGCTTCGCTCTAGCCCGTTTGGGGATTCCCATACGCACTATGATCTGCTTGTTTCCTTCTTTAAAGTCAGATATTCGATTCTCCCACTTTATGCTTTAATCCATATTTTAACATTAATACCCCTTGTGTCTATATCAATCCATGTTACACAAGAAAATATCAACGGGAAAAATTTAGCACCCTGTCTCTACTTGACAACGACTCTTGTATGTTTCTATATATATAATTTAATTATAGTCAATGCAAGTCCAAAAGAACATCAAGATGGGTCGTAGTAACCCTAAATTCAATCAAAACCTCACATGTATGGTCATGTCATGTCCACCAAAAATGTTAATAATAAATAAATCACAATAGTCTATTATCAATTATTATTGTCTCGTTTATTTTTGGGTGAAATAAATAGATATGAGATTACTGGTTGTCAGTGGTTCCCAAATATTCAAGTAACTATACATGGTGAGGCGAGACTATGGACAAAATCAAAGTGGTTTTCTTAACAAAGCCTTGTATGTGTAAGAGAGAGCTATCAAATCTTTGAGAATCTTTGTGAAAGTAAATATAAGGTTAGGCCAAAATAATTATAAAAAAAACATGTATTTGATGATCAACATTAAACCATAAAGAAATTTTAATGCTTAGTTGGCCTAACCTTTCTAGGGTTACATGCATGTCAAAGCATTAGTAAAAGTAATGCCCTCTTTCTTTACATTTTCTCAAAGAAAATTTTCTGTCCTCATGAGTTAATGTAATCTCATTTTAATATCGATCACTATAACCAAATAATTGGTACATGTGAATGTTTATTGTTGATAGCAAGCACAATTAAGTTTTTGGGGCACATGCTTTTTTATAACTTAACTAAAAGAATATGAATGTAAATATCACACCCATGCCCTGGGCTATTGCCTGTGCCTAAAATGAAAGGTACATTTGAATGGAGAGTGAAAAAGTTAGATTCAGCAAATTACGAAGTAACAAGAAAAAATCATCAGTTTATTTACATTTTAGTACGTGAATGTCACTGCTTAGGGCGATAGTAGAGACTCCCAATCTTTTTTTTTCACTGTCATACGAACAATTCGAAAAATGGATAGAAAAACATAACAAACACTATATTATATACATCTTTAGAGATGATTGTGCGATGTAGTCCTAACACAATGGTCATACCCTGTGGCGAAATTTCATTTTTCTCACCCAAAAAATAACTAACAGTGAGAAAAACTTGAAAACACAACATAGATAAAAAATGGGATAAAGATGTTATCGCGATTGAGTATACACATGGTCTGCTCCAATGTGATACGTTAAAAAATAAAAGGCAATAGTGTGTTATGATCCAAATAGCAAAATCATATATTATATTTCATGCATTTATTGATGTAAATTTAATTATTTTAATTTTTTTTAATACAACAACGGTATGAATGAAGAATCGAACTAAAACGACGCTTTTCTTTCAAACAGACTCCTCTCTAATGAAGGCACTTTTTCTCAATCCCATCTGATGGCAGACAGAATACATAGTGGGGCGTAACTGAGGGTCAGCCTGCACACAAGATATTGCTATACTCACAAGTGAACTCAATTCACTTAAAAGCTTCCCTCTTCGAGGGTATGCAAGCCGAGAATCCAACAATTCTTTCATCTCAATACCCTTTTGAGGGGAACTTTGTAAAGATAGAAGGGCTTCTCCTGGATGTCTTCCCATCAATACTTCCAAACTCACCACTCCAAAGCTATAAACGTCACACTTTTCTGTCACTTTGTTTGTGTACGCGAGCTCTGCAATTTTTAATTAATACAAGAAATTTGTGGCATTAATAGTGGTACAAAAATTGGCTTTTAATGTTGGTAAAAAACTAACGTAGGTTATAATGATAAGAAGACAAACATGTGACCAACATGACAAAAATTAAGTAGAGTTATTTAATATTGATTCATGAGTTGATGCACAAAAACCCCCTCAGAGAAGTGTATATATTTTCACAATTTATGATTAAAGGGAATGTTAATAGATTTTTTTATCATTTAAAAAATCAACGGTAAACTAACGGAAAGAGCTAATTTATCGAAGGTGCCATCAGTACTATTCTAAAAAATAGGGAGGAAGTAACAATGAATCGAAGTCCAAAATACTAAGACTAAATTAAAATGGTATTTCCTGTCCAAGTACTTTAGACATAGCAGGGGTTTATCACAATCTATACAAGTAAAAGTAGAAGGGAGTAGGAAGTTTTTTTTATAGACAAAAGATAAATTCATATGTTCTAAGGAAATCATAAGAAAAGCATAGTAACTAAAATGAAATTATACTAACCTGGTGCCATGTAGCCATGAGTGCCAACAACACCAGTGGAATGCGAAGCATCAAACTTCAAAAACCTTGCAGTTCCAAAATCCGCCACATGAGCTTCAAAATCCACATCCAGCAAAACATTCTTCGAGGTCACGTCACGGTGGACGATCGCTGGAACACAGTCATGATGCAAATAACACAAAGCCTCAGCCACACCCTTCACTATCTCAACTCTCTTCACCCAATCAACCTCTTTTGCGTTCTCTTCACTTCTCAAAACTTCCCATAAGCACCCTCTTTCGATGAAATCGTATACCAAAAACGTGTGTTCGCCTCTCGAGCAAAATCCATAAAGCTTAACTATGTTTCGATGACGGATCTCGGTTAGTGTCGCTACTTCGCTTTTGAAACTCTTCAAGTTCTCCATCCCCATATCACTGTCCCAAAAGTTGAGCTTCTTCACCGCAAATACATCACCACTTGACATTTCGACTTTGTAAACTTTTCCTGACCCTCCTGCTCCGATGCAGTATTTGTCATCGAAATGCTCCGCTGCTTCGATTATGTCATCATATACTATCTTCCCGTCGTACTCCCACAAGTTTTCAAATGGTGATTTTGGTCCCCTTTTTGGGTTTGATCGTTTCGTATCTTTATCTCGTCGGAACCATGAAATGACCCCGAATAGTATTAGAGAGAATACTAATGTACTTACTATAGTTGGAACAAGAATAATCACCAGATTCTGCCATCTGATATGATATATAAACAAAAGATTAAATATGCCATCCAAAATGTGCGATATGATATATAGTTAAGCATTTTTCTACATAAGAAAAAAATCATGACAAATATACGAGCAAAGAAACACATCAATATACATTAGTGTAACGAGACACTTGGTTGAAACTCAACTCTCAAAGTAGATCTTTTTACTGAAGAAAAAAACTCAAAGTAGAAATAAACTGGTTTAGGTATGAAAGTTGATAATAAAAGTGCTACTGTAAAAATGTAGTGAAAGTCTACCACAACACGTTAACCAGACTATCGTAATACCCTAATCAATAATATTAGATTTCATTTCAAAACCATTAACAATAAGAAAAGTAGTTCATCTATTTTATGGATAAATCTTTCACTCTTTTTCATACAAAAAAAATGTTAAATGTTAAAGAATCTGTCCAAGCTTACAGATTTTAACAAAAGTATGATCTTTGCAAATTTTTATCTTGGTTAATGCACAAATTAAAATAAACTATATTTAGTAAATATCTCAAAAAACTTATCAATTGACTAACCGAAATTCAACTCTAATTTAATGTTTTTTTCATACTCAATTGAATGCTAGAACAAATATTTCAATAATTTGGACTATATCAATTATCTACTGCCTAGTTAATACGAATACATAAACATATTATTATTTTACTAGTTAAAGTTTAATGCTTATTATAAACATTTTGGTTCATTTTTTCTATATTTGAAATCGTGTGAGTGATTATTATTTATATTAATGTAGTTATTATTATTTAATTTAAGAAAAGGAAAAAGAAAAAATATCAAACATTTGAGTTTAGGGATGAGTTTAGTACCTTTTATTTTTGGATTCTGCCATGGAAACATAACATTTTTGCATGCCCTCAATATTTCCACATAAATCTGTGTTGTTAACAAAATCTTGTAGCTGAGCTTTGTCAAAGGCACCACCAGAAGGAAGAGATCCACTTAAATTGTTGAATGAAAGATTTATACTCACTAATCCCATCATATCCTTTAAGGAATTAGGGATTTCACCAGAAAGATGATTATGAGACAAACTCAATCTCTCTAAATGCATCAACTTCCCAAGTGATGAAGGAATTTCCCCAACCAACGAATTGTTACTCAAATCCAACAAATCATGCAAGGATAAGATATTCCCTATCTCATATGGGATCGAACCATTCAACCGGTTCGTACTCAAGCTTAGATTTCGAAGCCTTGAGCAATCTCCAATTTGCTTAGGGATCGAACCTTCAATCTTGTTCATCGACAGATCGAGCGATTCGAGATTCGAAAGGTTACCGATATCCAGTGGTATGTTTCCAGATAGTTGGCGGTTCCCTTGCAACTGTAGAGACGATAACGACGATAAATCTCCGATATTCTCCGGTATCAGTCCAGAGAAATTGTTGAAGGAGAGATCAAGGGCTTCTAAATTCTTTAATTGAGTAATTTCTTTTGGAATTTCACCAGTAACCATGTTGGTGGCGATGCTCAACTTGGTCAAACTCTTGCATTTCCCCCAATTTGGAGAGAGGTTTCCAGTCAGTTTATTGTCACTCAAGTCAATGTAAGTTAAATTTGGATAAACACCAAAAGCTTCATCCAGATTACCTGTTAATTGATTGTGTTCTAAGCGAAGCCTACGCAACTCTGAGCAATTTTTGAAGCTAGGAATCGGACCTGTAAAATTTGAACCAACCATGAATACATAAATTAATTAAATAAATGAGACCCCGATTGCTAAACCTTTCAATTTTTTCTACTTTTTAAATTTTTGTTCATTAAAAACAAAAACCATATAGGTTTGATAATGGATTTTGTTTGGTGTTTTCAAAACAAAATGTATCTTTTAAATTTTTTTTCTTTTTTTTTCATTTTCAATTTTCCTTCCTTGTTTTAAAATCAAGTTAACTTCTTGTTTAGAAAACAAAAAAAAAAAAAAAAAATCTGTTACTAAACACACTTTTTTATTAAAAAGAAAATTAGTTTTTCAAAAACAAAAAACAGGGTTTCGTAACAAACATGAATAATAGAAAATCTTTTTATGTGTTTTTGGTATATACTACAAGTAGAAAATCTTAAACTTAAAACAGATATAGTACATACCTGTCAATTATATATCCTTAAGCTATGTTCATTTTAGCAAACTAGCATATATGTTTGTTAAACTTGAAACTAAGAAAAATAGTTTTTCTTTTCTAAATGCTCAATGTTTTTGTTTCTTATTTCTTGTTTATATCCTTTCAGGTTCTTTCTAAATGTTTTTGTTTCTTATTTCTTGTTTATATCCTTTCAGGTTCTTTCTAAATAACGAGAAACAAAAAAACGAAATAATTACCGAACACCACTTTCAATAACTTTAAAAAGTATTTCTTAAAACCAAGAACATTGCCAAACTGATACTAAATTTCACTCTTATACACAAAAAAAATCGAAAATAGTACCTGTAAAAGAGTTGGTAAATGCAGCGAAGTTAACAAGCTGGCCATGGGTGCACAAACCTGGGGGCAAAGGACCCGTAAAGTTGTTCTCAAAAATATGAACATCGACCAAAGGTGAAGAAATTCCCAAGTCTTGAGGCAATGGCCCACTTAACTTGTTACCAAACAGCCTTAGATCAAATAATTTTGTCAATTTTCCAATACCTTCAGGAATTTCACCACTGAAATTACCATTACCATTGAGACGAAGTACAGTTAAATTTCTCAAGTTTCCTATAGCTTTAGGAATTAGGCCGTAGAATTTACAGTCATCGAAAGCTATGATGCTTAGAGACTTCATATTTCCTATCTCCTCGGTAAGCTCCCCTCCAATCTGAGTATGGTGGAAGTTAGAATTTTATGTCAGATGGAGCATAAATTCATACGTAGAGAATAAAAATTTTAGGGAAATTCTAGGAGGTGACAATTTGAGTTTAGGGATTTACACAAACACTTTTTCCATTTAGTAGATATGACAAAAAAGCAAGTACAACTCTGAGGGAGTATACATGGAGAGATAACGAAATTTAGAACTTTATTTTCTCAGCTCTCATTACAGATATTTTACTTACCATGGTGCTTTGCATAATGAACTTCTCCATACTTCTCAGGCCAAATTTTGAATTTTCAGTTGGAAAGAAGCTCGGATGCAAGCCTCCGGTGATGTAATTATTGGAGACGTCAAGATGGTAGAGGTGAGTGAGATTAGCAAGAGAAGAAGGGAGAGTACCAGTGAGGGAGTTCGTGGAGAGATCAAGAAATTCGAGCTTATTGAGAAGTCCAAGGGAGGGTGGAATGGATCCATTAAAATTATTCGAGTTGAGATTCAAGCAAAGAAGGTTGGGAAATGAAGAGAAGCTGAAGGTTTGAAGAGTACCATTCAAAGCAGTGTTTATCAAATTGATATGTGTGACACTGCTTGCACTGTTGCAAGTAATTCCCGTCCATTGACATGGATTTGAAGCTTTGGAGGAGGAGCTTGATGAGTTTGATGGAAGAATCTCCCATGTGTCTAGAATTGATTGCTTTCCCAAACTTGCTTTCCATTTCAACAGAGCCTCAGTTTCAATGTTAATGGCACTTGTTTTACAAAGGATTGTTAAGAAAAGAAGCAAAACAACTGATTTTGGCACAAGTGGAAGTGGAATTATTGAGTGTTTAATTTGGTTGGTCATAATGGAGAGTTTGGTGTTTGGATAAGATATTTGCTCTATTACATATATCATATGTATATATTATATATTAACTACGAATAGGGTTTGTTCTAGCTGACAAATAACTATACTTTTCTCTACTTGTTTCAATGGGAATTAAAAGTGAAATTTAATATACTTCAAAATTATGGTGTCCTACTTTGACTACTCACTTTCTTTATACCATGTATATACTTAGAAGTTATTTCACTTTCAGATTGAATAATTAATTGTGTGCAGCATAATTTTTAAAAAAAAAAACTAGTAAGTATAGCAAAATGTATCATTATATTTGTAGAATCCTATAAATGGTAGATCGATCGACTCCAAAAATTGAATTCAATTGTGTTATGTCTACTGTAATAACATATATTTATTGGGTTTGATTTACTATGGATGGAGACTTGGTAGTCTTTGAAGTTTCAACATTTGGTAGGATCCTTCTACTTTTAAACATTTTAATTTCAATTGTGTACTCTCTTTTATAACAATAATTAAACATTAATTGAAAAGAAAGCATGTAAACAATCATATAGTAAAGTAGTCGTAGTAATTTATTGTGAATGGAAGACTTTGGTCTGTTTGAAGTTTCAAGCTGAGTAACGGAATTTGCACCAAAATCAAATATTGAATTTTGGAATAATTCATCATTCATGTGTATTTGACTGCTGATTTATGCCAAAAATCATGGGCTGCTACCTTGATTAATCAACCTTGAGAGAGATTGATTGATTATTCTTGGAGATTGCTGCAAAACCATGATTTGCTTGTTGATTATTAGTCAAATGCCAGTTGTTAATCAACACTCAGAACTACTTTTCTCTACTTGTTCAATGGAATCAAAGGTCAAGTTTTTAATATATATGTTTTAAAATATGATAGATGTCCTACTTTGAATATTCATTTACTTCATACTATGTGTATATACTTAAGTTCATTGCAGTGGGGTAAGACTTTATCTCTAATAATTATGAATCGTCGAGCATAATTGTAAATATAAAAAAATATATTATTAATGATCGATAGTGTTGTTACTGATAGATTGATAGATTCATATGACTTTGAAGGATGAGTATGTTGATTTTCCATCTACTCTTTGGAATTTGATTTCTTATGGACGGAGTCGTGATTCATTGGGTTTTGAAAAGTGGTTTTTGAAGTTTCAACTTCACAACTACTTTTCTCTTACTTTTTCAATGGAATTAAAAAGGTGTAAATTTCAATACATCTCCAAAACGATAATGTGTATACTTTGAATATTCATCTTCCATGAGTATACCTCTACTCCTACAACTCAAAGCAGGACAAAAAAAATGAGGAAAAGGTGTTGTTTACTAAAAAGAGCAAAATTATAATAGAATAAATAACAAGTGCAAATTAAAATAAAACATTTTTCCATATGAAATTTTTAAAAAAGAAAACTTGGAGTTATGGTTTTTATTTCTCAAAATAAATTTAGGGTTTAGGGTTTTGAATTTGTAAATTTTTTTATTGTGCTATATCTACTCGTACTTTCAAAAGTGATTGTTTATATATTTATTGGGTTTTGTTTACTGTGGAAGTAGACGTGCCCTTCGAAGTTTCAACCTGAGAACGACTTGTCTCTACCTTTTCAATGGAATTACAGGTGTAACTTTGAATTTCAAAATGATGTTTTCCCACCTTGAAAATTCATTTCTATGTTACGTGTAGACTGAGGGCAATTCCAATGAGTAATACTAGTAGGACTAACAATGAAGTTTGAACTGACATTGTAGGCTACAATGTTTGTTTAAAACCGACCTCAAAAACTGTGTTACAATAGGTCTCCCCAATAATGGTGGTGGTTTTTCATTTCGATTTTCCATCAACGTTAGAAATGATGAACATTTCAATGTCATCTACCTTCAATGTTAGTTTCAACAGTCATAGATTACAAATTTTAATGTTAGTTATCAACCGACATTGTAGGCTACACTTCACAAAAGATGAGAGTTTTAAGAAGAATTCTACTTACCTAAGTATTTTAAAACACTTGATCTAATCTAATCGAGAGGCCTCCTGAAATAGTAAAACATGGTTTCCATATAAATATAATGTTAGAAGTTAGTTAAATGAGTAATCATGCACACCCAAATGCACCTTAAACCTCAATATTTATAGCACATATTATTCTAATTTGAATGGGTTTAGAAGGAGTTCTAAAGCCTAAAACTCACTGAAGCAAACTTGGAACCACGATGAGAAGTGTCGGAATATGAAAATTGCCCAAATTGATTAACAAACCAAACGTTAAAAATGTAACAATTAAGCAATACAAAAATATATATAGAGATCGACCAAGAGATATACGTAGTGTTAACTAAAGAACAATTTTATTAGAGAGAGAACTTTTCAAAATACGTTGTGACACCACTAGGTTAGAGAGTTTATATATATTTCGAAGTTCTCCAACCCTAGAGTTAAAATTAAATAAATACAGTAAAATCTTCGTACAAGATTATTTGTAGTATCACATATCGAATTCAAGGGATTTCGACGATTTGATTTCAAATTTTATCGGGTGTGGGTCAAACATGTGAATTGTGTCATCAATGATGCAATTGGGACTCCCTGCTGTCATTGAGAATGACTTTGTAATTAGCCCTCTTGCATTGCAGTATTTGGCTATAAATACTACACCTATAATAACTTTAGAAAATGCACAAAAATAAGAATAATTAATAAAAAAAGTTTATTTTAAGAAAAAATGGCTTCCAAAAAGCAATTCTCAAGAATAGTTGCTGCTTTGTTGTGTCTTCTGTTTCTTCTAGCTTCCACTGCCACTGCAAAAAGACATTTGCTTCAATCTCCTCCTGGTATGCTTTTTATATTATCCCTAAGTTCAATATTAGAATGCTTTTTCATATCATAATTACACTCTTAATCATTTGAAAATATTTACAAAAATATATAGTGAAATTTGATTGGCAGAATCTATTTTTTCATTTAGGATATTTTTCCACCACATCTCCAGATTTTCTAATATCTTTTGTTCTTCAAACTTAGAAGATATAAGTAAACATCAATACAAATAATTAATCAAAGCAACTCACCAACCGAAATCGATTAAACCATTATCGACCGATAAAAATTAGTCGTTAGTAGATCATGGTCGTTACTGCAAGAGTACAGACATTTTCCAACGAAGAAGAGTCCTTGAAAAAGTCTCTTTGACAAAACCAACATTTTCTGATAGACTCATACGTATAGAAAAATGAAGGGGCCAATTTTCTTATTACGACGGTCCTACTCCTAAGTACTTTCTTAAACCTTATTCTAGTCTTTGCACAATTATTTATTTAGGGGTATTTTTTTTAAGAATAATTAAAAAATATATATTTACACCAAAAAAGCATTACTTTATTATAAAAAAAAGATTAAGTATGTTATCTTAACTGCAGATGTAGGTAATCTTCCGCCATCTTATAAAGACATCCCATGGAACAGTAAAGGTCCCTACGGAGGATGAGTTCAATGTCACACACTTGGCCAGAGACAAAAGTTAAAGACTTTAGAGAGAAAAAATTATACTAAGATTGTCGTTGTTAAGTGTAATGAATAACGTAGTTTTTTCTATGTAATAAATAATCCGGTTTTTATCGGAGATCTGATAACGATGAGGTTTGTTGTTTAGAGTCTAATTTACCTTAAATTTGATTACAGTGTCAGCATTAGGTTGAGGGCAGGATTTGAATGTTTGCTGTTGTTTATATTATTAATAACGTAACATCTTAAGTTTAAGAAGAGAACATGAATGATATATCTGATATCATATTTAAATGAGAGGAATCCTAAAAACATAAAAATAAGGTTAAGAAAGACTTAAAATAATTAAAAGTTAATACCTATATATACCAATTAGGTGCACTCTTCCTTTTCGACGATTCGACTATAGAAACTCTAAAGTTAACCGTGCTTAACTTGGAACATCTCGAAATTTTCTTAGGATGCTTGTAAACGAGGATAAAGTAAGGATGACATTGTCAGGTTGCAAGAGATGCACGAAAATGTTAGAAAGATCTGACTTTCAAATTTTGGTCCGAATAATCTTGAGGTTGGGTGTTAAATAACAATAATAATTTTGCATATACATTCATTTAAAAGCTTTAGATTAGTACCCAACAATGGAAAGTTTTAGATTAGTACCGAACAATGGAACTATAATAAAGTATATTATGATATTAGATTAGTACCCAACATAATTGGGTCACAGTTGAATTAAAAATAGGCTATTTTTTCCAAAATTTAGTTGATTGGTCGTCCTGAAGGTCATCTAAGCTCGAACTCTCATTAGATAGAGAAGTCTTTGATGAAAAGGGTTTATCAAATAATTTCTCTAGGGCCTTGAATTGATAGCAATGAACTCTAATAATAATATAGTACAGGAAATAATAGAGGTAAGAATAATTAATGATAGCGTTACATGTGAAGGTCCTCATGAGTGAATTTCACCTACTTCTTACAAAGATTATAAGTATTTGAAATGTGTTTTTTGGTGCACTTATAGTAACAGCATTGTAAGGTATGATTAATATATTGACTATAGATGTTGTAGTTAGTCCTAAACTTTGATTAAAACTTTTTAAACTCATAGATGTTGTAATTAGTCCTAAACTTTGATGAGTAAGGATTGGCCGGTCGGTTTTTGTCGTATCCGTTTAACACTTGGAAATATCTTCTGGAAATTCTTTATTTGAAACTTTTTGAAACCTACACCTCTCATTTTCTGATCAGCCGATTTCGGTTTGATTGGTCAACTTAGTTTTTGGGTCCATCATACATACCCCTACGAGACGGTTTCTTCTTCGACAGCTGCTTCGAACTCCTGTTGCCCAATATGATTTGGTCTTTCAGGGCTTAGGTTTCAATAGAGATAATAAGGTTTGCCAAAAGAAATTGTGGATTTGGGAGGTACTAGTCGGGAAGTATGAGCGGGAGAAAGAAGAGGGTTGAAATGAATTGAGAGGGAATGTTTTAGAAAAAGTTTATATTAACACACTTTGTTTAGAAGTTCATTTCATTATAATATATTTGCAACACTTGAAAATATATGTTGGAAAAAAAAGAACTCCAGTAATTTTACATAAACCTACAATTGTTTATAATCGGCGGAAAGAAAAAAGCCTCGTCATATTACATATAATAGCAACAATTTGTCTATATGTTGCTAGAAATTGTTGCAATTTTGAAAAGCTTTGCTACACTACAAATTTCATTGCTACGGACTTATTTTCTTTTGGCATCTGCCTCTCCATGACTAGAACTTTGAAAGAATTCAGATTCCTCAAAGTTCAATGACATTCATAAGCTTCTAAATTAACCGTTTTATCATCCTTTTTCTTTGGAACTACAGTTCATTCACCGGGCAGCAAAAACGGCTGCCCAGTTATATGATTAATCGTGAAGTATAAAGATGAAGAGAGGTAGAGAAGAGTACCTAAAAGTACCATCTTGGTCTTACTTCCTCTTCCTCCTCTGTTAAATCGCGGTACTGATACCATTCTGATCCAGCTTTACCAACAGGCATGGGAGGCCTAACGAAAATCTCCACTGGTTTAGGGACATGGACGGCCAATTCGAGTTCGTCGACTGATGATTCTAAATCAGAATGATTGTTTGAGAGCGACTTCTTTTGCTCAACAGTGATCCATCCCAAGCCTGATATAGCCACATCACAAGCAGGTCTGTAGAGAAATGCAAGGGGAAATAAGTTCTTGTTTCCTGAGATGTACTTACTGGCCAGCCAAACTACCTCAACCAAAACAGATCCAGAATAACATTGGAGAGAAATGAGGTTAATCTACAAAACATAAAACTGCCAGTCGCAAGAGTTTTATCACACCTTTGCTCGTCCTCAAAATTTATCTTCAACTGACGCACTGTTTCGAGTCCTCTCCAATCATTCCTTGTTTGTTTTCCGGATGGAGGTGTTAGCGAAATCCCAAGTTCTTTCTGTCAAATTGTAAAAGAAAATCTCCAATTACCAATGGGTCGAAATAAAAAGTGGGAAATAGTCCTCTGAATACATAGCAATATAGCATTCGATCTTCAATAACCAAAGCTATAATTTATTCCCTAAATTACATCCTCTGTATATAAGCAATGTGAAATTATTACATTACGTCATGTAATGGTCAAACGCATTTTTTGTCGTCCAAACACCATCCATTGTGCTTTGAAGTACAAAATAGTTGATGGAGGTAAAAATAATCTCTGTTTGGATTGGACGAGATGAAATGAGAAATAGTAGTGTTCCTATTAATTAGCACACATAAATAGAAACTAGAAAGTATTGTTACATTACAATATTAGTTTTGTCTAATACATCTCTTAACTTTTAAACTAGTGTGTAGTGTCTAATACATCTCTGAGTTTTATTGAAATAGATCTTGAATTTTAGAAAGTATATAATAACTATCTAAACATTAGGTTAATGGCATAATCAACATTTTTTTTTAAATTGATGCATTATTAAACATAAACTTTGAATTTTGTGTTTAAGAGAACCTTAAGCTTTCAATTTTGTATCTAAATAATATTATGGTTCATGCTTTAAAAAATGTCAAAGAGGTTCCAAGTCCCTCTTAGACACAAAATTGAAGCCTTGGGAGCTTACTACATTTCAAAATTTAGAGACTTATTAGATAGAAATTAAAAGCTCAGCTAATCTATCAAAAACTTCAATATCATGGGACGTATTAAACACCGACTTAAAAATTTGAAACCAAACTGATAACTTAACCTTATAGTATTCTTTTGACATGTAACCTTCAGATGATTACCACCCAACACATTAAGAAAGTTCAGAAAAACAGATCCATATTTTTTTTCTAATTACAAATAGCATTTCAATTACCTCATAAAATTCATCTGCTTTTTCAGTAGGAACCACGCGGATCTGCAATCCTTTTGGACCATAGAATGTCAAACATGTTTCTGGTTGAACCTGTTAACAAAAATGACAATGCTAAATCCAAAAATGTACCATTTCTGACAACGGAAAAAGGAAGTTCTAATAACTGAAATGAAGACCTTTAATAGATCTACTCTCACAAGACCTCCCCAAAATATAGAAAACCCATTCAACCCACTGGATAATTCATTGTCCATCGGCAGGTGTTGAACCTGACATAGAAAAAGGTCAAGATTGAAAGCAAGAGCCAAGCAGTGTAACCATCGTGGAACTCAAGTCTGCATACTTGAAAATGTTGACCCCTGAGCCGACTTTGAGGAGCTAGGGCAGGAAGATCTTCTGAATGAACAACTGCAGCTAACCTGTGGTGGAGATGGACTCCAGGTGTGTCATATAATTTCTGCATATGAAAATATGCTAATCATTTCCTTAAAACGAGTGTCTCTTTTCATGGATATTGGAATCACTGGTTAGGCAGACAAAACAAAAAATATGTTGGATAACATATACATACATGGGTTCATAAGGCAACTTCACATACAATAATTCAATAACACTAACACATACCCCTCCTCCTAAGAAAGCATCAATTTGTATAGGACCTAAAGTAGTTCCAGGAACAGCAGATTGTATGGGTCTGTATTTTTGAGCTGCTGCAGCAACTGGATCCCTTTCAGCCATCTTCTCTGCCATCAACAGTTAGTTTAGGAAGTTGATTGTAGCCATCTATAGTATCTAATTGATTAGAAACCTGAAACGATCAATCTACCCAAAAAGAGTGGCCAAAAAAGTGGAAACCTGCATACTTCATACTTTACTTTTTATTGAAAATTTAGGGGTGACAAATATTTTCGCATATGATCATTTGACTATTTCATGTAGTGATCCTCCACCTTGTCAACGATGTCCATAATGTTTGACTAATATCATCATGAATGGGAAGTAAGAGCCAGAGGAACCGTGATTAAATTTTTCCACAGTTGTGTTAGATAACTTTTTTTAGAAAAGGCTACGAAACTTTTCGTTAAGAAATTAATGCTGTAAGATACAAAAGGATACTATTTGTTTGATAATTATTCTTGTCTTCATGTGATTTCTTTTCAGTTGACATAGTTTTGGGGGGTTTGTTGTCTTGATTGTATAGGAAGTCTAGCTGGCTGCTACAAGTCCGTATGTGTTGTAAAAAAATAAAGAAAGCAACCCACAGATTTGTTAGTTTTTTATTCTTTTTATTCTTTCTTTGGAAAAACACAAAATTGTTACTAGATTAAGAACAGGTCACCTCGTTAGAAAAAATTCCATTTCTTTAATATCAAAAGCATCGTTATTTTAATGTTTAGTTGAAATAACTTAATAAATGAAGGGTAAAATTGAAACTTCTAAAAGGAAAAAGGAATGAAACTGAAAAATGGTATATACATTAGTCACAAAATTAAAAATTAGCCAAATAATAATTGGGATATTAGACACAATATCAGCCAACTCAAAGCTTGACATATGCTCAGTATCTTTCAATGATAGTGTGAATACTATATGGATAAAAAATAGAAAATGTACTCACTCAGCACAGCGTTGATGAAAGCAGACTTTCCAACATTAGCTGACCCCTACACGCATACCAAATGAAAATCAAGTCTCACTAATCATATTATCATATTATCTAAAAAACATAGGATAACATGTAAACTCAAAACAAACTTTAAGAAATGGGGATGAAAATATAGAAAAGCTATTTCCCCTGTTATCTTCAAATCCTAAGAGAAGAGGTCGTCCAGGCAGCCACAATTGGTGATAAGATTTAATAAAAAAGAAAAATAGGAAGAGAAGAAAGAGAAGAAACCTATAGCAAAGAAATTAGGAGAGGTAAGAAGAATCAAGAAATAGGAAACTTGCAGGACTTGAGAATATTGGGGCCTGCCCCGACTCTTATACTGTTATACATAGTGGTGTATGTTTTTGGTTTTACATGTAATTAGTAGCATATGATTCAATCTTGCACTTTGAGCATTAGTCTCATTTCATTATATTAATGAAGAGGCTGTCTTCTTTTCTTTTCAAAAAAAGTAGCATATGATTCAACCAGTGTCATTGTGTTAATAAAAAATGCCTTGGATGGATATTAACAAATTGGTGTACTACAATAACAGATCTTCTTAAGTTCAGGGACTTGGGAACAAAAGAAAAAATAACGGGGGACCAACCATCTCCCGAAACCCTATGTTGAAAAAATTTATATCAATAAATTCAGTTATTTTCGCTTCTACATTAATTATGAATCCATTTCTAAGTGGATATTATCACTATCAATGAAAAATAAGTTGAAGATAAATGGCACGTGTATTAAAACAACTCCTTTGTTTAAGTTTAATAGTATACTAACCAGAATGTACACATCCCGCCCCTGCACCAGAAAAAATAAATCTAAGATTCAGTCCGGTAATAAAACAGAGACAGCATCTTCTGATCAAAATTATTAAAAAGAAAAAGAAAAAAACAGAACCCGCATATTACACAAAATGGAGATGACCAAAAGTTGAGGATATAACTCTAATATGCAATTAGTAAAGAAGGGAAAAAATTCATGGGAATTAAGAGATTTGCTTTAAAACTTAATGTGTGTAGATATAAAACTTGTGACTGGATCATCAAGGTTATTGGTGCCGATATAATGAATCAATAGACTTCCTAAAGGCTAAAACTTCCATGATATTTATAAATTTTGCATGAGGTCAATAGTCAATAGGTAGCCTATATTGAAACAGTTGGCTAGTTGACTTATGAAGTTTATCAAAGTTAAAGTGAAAAAACCTTTTTCTCCTTTTGAATATCTGCTACAACTCCAGCTACTCCAACCAAAGACTTCGAGCTCGTCAGGTGGACACTCAGAACACTACAAAGTTTGAGCAATGCTTCACAATTTAGAAGTCCAACCAGGAACTTTAAATCACAAAGATCATGTTCTTGCTCTAACTGAGCAATATGATGAAGATGGAAAGATATCCGACAAGGCCAAAAGGAATCCAACTTACCTAAGCTTCTTTCTTGTAGTGGCTTCCACAACCCAATCACCAATACAGTTCAGATCAGTCCCCTTGGGAAGGAGATCAACCTACATAAATTATTATTATTTCAAAGAACATGAAGGAAGTTAATCAATATTCACCAATATCATGAAACCAACAAAAAAGTTCAAAAGATCACCTTAGTGACCACTAGTATTATTGGATTTGCACCAGCAAGATCTCGCACACGTGCCAAAAAACTGCCATTGAAGTCAACTATATCAACCTATAACTCATTGCCACAAAAAGAGGGAGGAACCACGAATCTGTGAATATCTCAACTTCACTTCAGGGTAAAGCAAAAAAGACAGACAGCCTAAGCTTACCAATTTCACAATCAAAGCCTTCTCATAACGCAAGTGAGAGAGCTTATCTCGGAGCTCCTCAGCTGAGATGAATTGTTTTCCCCCAGAATAACCTCCATTTCCACCCACAGCAGTTATCATGTGACCATGAGACAAAAGTCGGCATCTCCCGCAGATAACTCTTCTAAGCTGGTGATGCTTCTTTTTCTGCTCATAAACAGATATCAAACAAATGTAATGCAAGAGCATACCATCACTACAAGACCATGAATGAACAGTATTTCAAATTTCAAAAAATGCAGTCTAAATAAGTCATATCATACAAGATCATCCCCTCAAATTCATACCAGTACCAAAATTCCATTAAAACTAAGAAAAAAATGGCATAATTCCAAATTAAATCTACTCCAATAGTCATACAGTAACCTCTAGAAATCCACAGAATGAAATCTAAACCCTCACTAACTACGAGGTCTAAAAACTGAAAAAACATAACACATCGGTTTTCCCCGCTCATGAATACACAGAATACACAAATAATTTCAAGTACGTACTAATTCGTAGGTTTCCGGTTCCACATAGCCCGGAGCATCCAATTCCAAAGTCTGCAACGGAGCACCACAGCCATAACAAGAAGCAACCGCCAAAGAAACCTTCAAGGCCTTATCCTTCTTTCTTTTCCGATCCTTGTTGTTTTCTTTGAGCACAAACTTGGCAGCTTCGACGGAATGATGGCGTTCGAGGAACCGGTCGCCTCGGGTGGGGGCAGCGGCGCCAGTTCCGTCGGATTCAGGTGGGTCAGGGGTGGGAGGTTTTTTGTGTGAGGTTTCGAATGAGAATTGGGAGAGTATGAGGGAGGAAGATGAGGGAGTTTTGAGGGATTTAGAAGTGGTGAAGATAGAAGGAAGTGAAGGGAAGAAAATGGTGGAGAAGGGAGCGAGTGCCATTGGTGAACGTTGAAGTGAGTAAGCTGTGAAATTGGCTACGCCGGAGATAGAGGATGTGGGATTTTGGCTTTTCGACACGTAGGACGGAGTGCAATAAAGAAATGAAAACCCAATCACGATTTTCTTTTTTAATTTCCTCTTCGATCTTATAAGTTCACTCAATATTTACAAGCAAAATTTTGAATGACTATTGGTAGGATTTAAAATTGCTTTCAATTTTTTGTAATTATTTTGGTTAAATTTGATATATTTGAAAATAGTTTTATATATATATATATATTTATTGTTTTTCTTTTAATTTTAGAGTTGTTTAATAAATTTGGTTAGGCTTATAATGACTACCTGCATTGAGATTATAAGATTATGAAGATATTGTTATGGTTGGATGTAAATGAGTATTTTAGAATTCTTTTTTTAAGATCTTGATTGTCAAGTTGGGGTGTTAGATGAGAATGGTTCTCATTTATATGTTCATAAACTTTTTTCTAGTTTTTTGATAATGGAAACTCTTGTCAATTGGAATTGGAAAAATAGTGTCATGCCATTGTGCCTATTCTTTTTATGCATTAATTATTTCTAAAAATAAGATTGTAGGTTTTGTTTGTATAAACTAAAAAGTTTACGCTCTTGTGTTGTCTTAGTGAAGAAGACTTTTTTATCAAACTTTACATAATTGACTCTAAGTTCAAAATTGATGAGGAGTTAATCTCACTTTAGGTTAATAGCATATACGTGTTTGACACCTTGATCATATAAGAAGAATAAAATGTAATATTGAACTAAAAAAATATGAGTTTCTAAGTTTAGAGAGCCTAAACGTTTATTTGGTAGGCATACTTCAAAAAAAGTTTATTTAGTAGTCATACTTCAAGATAGTTGAGATTTTTACGAGTATCATAAATGCTTAACTCTTTTATCATTGTAAAGTTTTTTTCTTCATCGTCGAGATTGTTACTCAATTTTCAAGGTATGGCAGTTAAATTTAACAATTTTCTCATGTGTAGACTCTAGGAAAGAGATACAACAAATCACATTTTGTCTCTGTCAAATTCAAAATTTAGCACAAAAGAGTCCAAAATGACTAAAAAAAATATGAGTGAATAAAGCTTTAAATTACAATTTTGTCCCACACTTGATTATTTAAAACAAAACAACAAATAAAAAAAAATTCATGTTAGATACAAATTATTATATAACATATAATCAACTACAAGAACAACGGTGAAAATATTCAACTTTTTGCACAAAACCAACCCCTAAAAAATCAAGCGATAACAGCCTCAGAAACCCCTCTGAATGAATCTACATTTTCAATCGGAAAAACCACATTATCATGAACAATTCCAGCCAAAGCCGCCCCAATCAATGGCCCAACCCAATACACTGCCTGGTTCTTGAAACTCCCCGCCACAATCGCCGATCCAAATGCACACGCCGGGTTCACCGATCCACCCGAAAATGGCCCCGCAGCCAGCACATTGGCTCCAGCAATCAGCCCAATCATCACCGCACCAATCGCATTGCACGGACCTCGTCTCGGATTGCTGGCGGCAAAGACGGTGTATACAAGCGCAAATGTCAATACACCTTCCACCACCGACGCTCCGAACCCCGTCATCTCATCGGCAATGGCATAGCTTGGAACGTGCTAGAAAAAAGTTTCGTAGAAATGTGGTAAATCAACGCTTAACTCAAAAGATAACTCGTAAAGTTAAATTAAACTCTCAATTATTGAGGGTACTAACAAAATTTCAAAAAATGAGATCAGAGTTGTTTAATTTACCTGTCCAACAATGGTGGCTCTAAGAATAATGCAGGCCATGACAGAGGCAAGCATTTGAGCAAACCAGTAAAAGAGAGCAGTGGGAACGCTGACATGGCCACCAACGGCCATTCCAAACGTCACTGCCGGGTTGACGTGTCCACCGGAGATGTTGGCGGCAATGTATACGGCTGAAGCCAAAGCAAAGGCATTGGCAATAGCGGCCACCAGAAGACTCGATAGGTCTGCCGTAGTAATGCCTGGCATATACTTCTCTATTGCATACAAAACTAATACTCAATACATATCCATATTCGATTAAATTTTAATTTCTTTAATTCTTTTAAATTCCTAGTTTCACAACCACGTAATACGGTCCCATCCCATGCATGCAGGCTCGCTATGTTGAAAGCTAGAGAAACTGAGAGAAATATAAACGGAGTGTGATACTTACGGGAGGCCATGGATGCTCCAACGACAGAGAAGACGTAGAAGAAGGTGGAGATGAACTCGGCAACGTAGGATCGGATTGCAGTTGGGGTGATGGATTGTCGGCAGCGGAAAGCGAGGGAAGTAGGGGCCATTTTGCAGAAGAACATTGAAGAAGGATATGGAAGGAGAAATTTAAGTGATGAGTCTATGGGGAAAGAAAAACGAAAGAGAAAATTATAGGGAAAGAGTTTTGATGAGATAAAATGATGGATAAAGAGCCGACGGTGGCAGTTAATTAAGTGTTTCATGAACAGTTACAACGGTTATGAGAGGGAATTTGGAATTCAAAAGTTTCAACTGCCATTAGAACACGTGGCATAATTTTATTGGTTACTTGTTGATCAAAGCTTACGGATTTAATTTTTTTAATGAACTACTGATAGTAATTTGAAATAATTAAATGAATTACTCTTGACCAACACAAAAAGGTGATATTTACTTGTTTCGTGAATTTTTTTAATGTATATTGAAAACCAAAAGGTTCGAGTAAAAATTTTGGCGGTGTCTATATTGAGAAGTGCATACGTTAGTGTGAAAAATGAAAAATAGAATCATAAGGTGTGGGAAACACAATTTTATTAATTGTGTATAATAGTTGTAATTCGGTAGAAGGTTATTTAAGGATAATGTTAATTAGAATTCTCCAATTTCAGAGGATGTAATTCATATCGAAAAACTTTTGTCAACTGTTGTTTTTCTATGCTTAGAATTGATCAACAACTTGAATACAAATATAGATAGGAAATAACTCTCACCTTATCACTATGTATTTTATATAAATAAACACATCGCTTTGTGAAAACAAATAAACCAAAGACATAAGTTGTGGGATCAAAGATGCTTAAGGAAGATGGCTTGTTGCAACCCTAGCTTGCTTGACTTTTTGCATGGGAGATAATGTTTCATATGATTCAAATGCGATAATTATCAATGGAGAACGATGTATTGTCTTCTCGGGCTCAATTCATTATCCACGCAGCACTGAAGCAATGTGGTCTGATCTTATTCAAAAAGCTAAAGATGGTGGACTTGATGCAATTGAGACATACATTTTTTGGGATCGACACGAGCCACAATGACGAAAATATGATTTATTTGGACACTTAGATTTTATTAAATTCTTCCAGCTTATCCAAGATGCTGGACTATATGTTGTCGTGAGGATTGGTCCGTACGTGTGTGCCGAGTGGAACTACGGAGGCTTCCCAGTGTGGTTGCACAATATGCCAGGAATCCAACTACGAACTAACAATCAAGTCTACAAGAATGAAATGCAAACTTTTACAACAAAGATAGTGAAAATGTGATGACACCCGCTTATGGAGATGCAGGGAAAGCATATATCAATTGGTGTGCTCAAATGGCAGAATCTCTCAATATTGATGTTCCATGGATCATGTGTCAATAAAGTGATGCCCCACAACCTATCATTAATACATGCAACGGATTCTACTGTGACAAGTTTACTCCAAACAATCTTAAAAGCCCAAAAATGTTCACTGAAAATTGGGTGGGATGGTTCAAGAAATGGGGCAACAAAAACCCTTATAGAACTGCAGAAGATGTAGCATTTTCTGTGGCAAGATTTTTTCAATATGGTGGCGTCTTCAACAATTATTACATGTATCATAGAGGTACCAACTTTGGAAGAACATCGGGAGGTCCATTCATCACTACATCTTACGACTACAACGCCCCACTTGATGAATATGGAAACTTGAATCAACCTAAATGGGGGCATCTCAAACAACTTCATGCATCAATCAAGTTAGGAGAGAAGATTCTCACTAACAGCACACGCTCAGACCAAAACTTTGGTGGCTCTGTAACTTTGATGAAATTCTTTAACCCAACAACAAGTGAGAGGTTTTGCTTTTTAAGTAACACAGATGGAAAAAATGATGTCACCATAGATCTACAAGTAGATGGAAAATATTTTGTACCAGCTTGGTCTGTGAGCATTCTTGATCGTTGCAACAAGGAGGTTTACAACATTGCAAAAGTAAATTCTCAAACATCTGTGTTTATAAAGGAGAAAAATGAGAAGGAAAATGCATAACTCTCATGGGCTTGAGCTCCATAACCTATGAAAGACACAATGCAAGGAAATGGTAAATTTAACGCAAATCTTCTTTTGGAACAAAAAAGGGTCACAGTTGATTTTAGTGACTACTTCTGGTACATGACAAAGGTTGACACTAACAGAACATCTTCATTTCAAAATGTGACTCTCCAAGTGAATACAAAGGGTCATGTGTTTTCATGCTTTCGTTAATAAAAGATATATTGGATCGCAATGGAGGAGTAATGACCAAAATTTTGTGTTTGAGAAACCCATTATACTAAAATCGGGAACCAACACAATAACTCTTTTGAGTGCCACAAAATTTTGCTAGCTATGGAAATCCATAGGGAAAATGTGGTTCGTTTAAGCACGGTTCATGGGATGTGACAAACAGTGCTCTTATTGTGGAAAAAGCTTGCATTGGCATGAAAAGTTGTTCAATTGATGTATCTGCAAAGTCATTTGGATTAGGCAATGCTACAAATTTATCTGCAAGATTAGCAGTTCAAGCACTATGTGCACACAATTGATTAATGGTGTAATTACGATATTGAAAAATTGTAATATTGTTTTTATAAATGGTTTGAAAACATTGTAATATTTTTATAAAACATTTTAAAAATTAATTGCAATAATATTAAAATAAAATTAATTTGTTATAGACTCTTTTTATGTGTATCATTCATATAGGAACTTTAAAGTCAAACATGTATTCTATCAATAAAGTAGAAAGTTTAGATTACCGGTTAGACATTTTCCAAAATTCAACAACACCATCTAGTTGATGCAAATATTTAAGTCCATTAAGAGATATACATACATTTTTCAGTTATAAATTGTCTAGAAAAAATTAAAGGCAAAGATATGCCGAAAAATCAAAATTACTATAAATATCAAAAGAGTATTGGAATGCATGTCAGATTTGAAGACAAAACAAAGATAGAAGCGTAAAGCGTGAAAACGAGAAAAAAATATCATTTAAATAAAAACCCTTGAAACAAAAGAAGTTTATTGCTACAATTCATACTCAAAACTCTCGATTCAAACATGAAAAATTGGATTATATTACATTGCATTTCAATTCCATTACGGGTGCTTACCTCCTGATTATTTATAGATCGATATACATTTTTAAATATGTAAAGGTCATGTAATTTAATTTTCTAGACTAAATCTTTCTCTAAGTTCTTAATTAATATTTTCTTTAGATAAATCTAAGCGTGATCATCATTCAGTTTCAGATCGACCTTCATCAACATCGTCATAAGTAATTAAGGGTCGATCCATCAATCGGTTTAACACTTAGAAATACTTTTTGAAAATTCTCCATTTGAAACTACCTGAAACCAACTCCGACCTATTCCTCTTGTTTTTCGACCGAATGAGTTTCATTTGATTGGTTCGCTAAATTTTTCACTCTCTCCCTGTATAAGTGTGAAAGCACACAATTGAAAGTAGTTTCTATATAATTCTCTTACCATTATATATACACTTTTAACCAAACTTTTTCAACCAGTTTTTACAAAATTCATTACATTAAAACTTGATCGTATGCACCTACGACCTTAGCAATCAGTGGATTGACAAGTAATTAGCATATAATTAAACTTTAAAAAAGAAAAAATTGAAGGCAGCATGAATGATGGAGAAAGGAATAAAATAAACGATGAGTCAGTGTCAATGAAGGGCGAATTACATGCGGTGAGAGAGAGAGATCGAATTTTCTTTTCTTTGTATTAGTGAAAGTGCTTTTAGAATGAAAAAGCAAAACGCTACGAATGGTACCTCCAACACCAAGAACGGTACGGGACCGGTTGCTACCAACCAAATCCAATCACTCATATTTCAACTTTTTCTATTCTTTTCTTTCTTTCTCTACATATTTCAACCGTAGTATGGTATTAAAAAATTTCTTTACTACTTTCGTTTATTACTAGTGTTGAGATTAATTTTCAATGCATTTTCGTGTATCTCGAATTTCTGATATATCTCTAAAATTTTTAAAACATCATACTATTACGAGATAATTTAGACTCAAAATCTTCTATGGTAATTTAGTCATTAATCGTAAATTGATTTTTTTTTTGTCATATTTACTTTATTGTAATCTATATAAATATTATTGTATATCGATGACAAAGAATAAGGCAATTCGATTATATTTGTTATTGGAAACTTTACCCAAACTACAACACACAGAACACATATTTTAGATCAAAATCACTGTGTTAGATAATTATAAGTAGAAGAATATAGTATATATATAGAAATATGAATATGGGCATGACCCATTACACATAATTAGTATGAAAAACAGAAGGTAGCGGGCAGGTGAAGACTGAGGAAATACGTAAGTGAGGAAGGAATAGAATATCTATTTTATGTTTATTTTATTGGCTTCTCTCTTTTGATCTTTTTCATAATCACAAAGAATATATAAATAAGAGAAGAGAAAAGGCATATTTTCATTTTGTGTGTGTTTCTCTTTCTATTCCCCCAACCATTGGCATTGGCTTGGCATCAAAACTAATATTTGTAGCTAAAGTACTTAACTTGTGTGTGTTTGATTTGCATGGCCTGCAGTTCGAAGATTATCGTTGCTGCTGCTGCTGCTAGTCCACGACTCTCATTATTACTTCCTCACACTTATCTCTTTCCCTTCCCTAATTTTGGCTTCCGGTACGTTTTTCTTTAATCCTCTTTGGTATTTCATGTGATGTTTTTGTTTAGGGTTGATTCTCTTCTTTTACCTTTTGAGTCATACTATAGAGATTTGATTTTATGATGTTTCTGCCTTCAAACTTCGCTCCAAAACTTTTACTGTTTGTCGAGGTGAAAAAGTACTAGAGAGAGATCTTTGTTGATGATTTTTATGCGTGAATCGAAGTCAGTTAACATATTAACACCGATGCATTTGATGTTGTGTTGATTGAATTGTTCACGCACGCTACGTTGACGAAACTTTGTTTATGTTGACACAATAGTGACTGTGTAAGCCCGTTGATGATTTCTACTCACATAAGATACCTAAAACAAAAAGAACTTTTTGTTCGTGTGTGGACAAAAGTATCATTTCCACATATGCACGATATATTGATACAAAAAAGATGTTTATAGAAGTCCATTAATCCTCTCTCAAGAGCTATGTTAAGTCTTGGTTGTGCCTTGTTTAATTTATTCAAATATTGAGATTTTGTTGTTTTTTAAATGTTTATTGAAAATTAAAACGTACATGTGGAAGTATATATATCACGAAATTTTTTTTTTTTTTAAAAAAGACATAATCTAATAAGTAACCACGATAATTAGAACTAGATCATAAATATATAACCGAAAAACAACTATCAATCCAATAATTAGTATTAAAATCTTTCATCTAAAATTAAAATTAAGACACTATCATATACTCAATCTTTTTCTATCGTCCTATTAACACAAACAATGAATTTTTCACACTAGAAACGTAAGAACACAAAAAAAATTTTAAAAAATAGAGTGAGATTCACTAATGTTAATATGACATCCATTACTACTCACGAAAATAAATCTATAGTATGATATGGTATGATATGATATGATATGATATCCCGATGCAACCAACCCGAGTTTATTAGTTGTTGGTTTTTTAGGTCAAGTCATTGGTCAGCGTACGAGAAGAACCAAGAGGACCAAATATGGCCTACAATGGTACCCAATCACCTGATCTCTCGTGATCTATCCGAAGATTATTGGGTTCCCCATCCTGAAACCGGAGTTTTTGGGCCTCCAAAAGCCCACCACAATTCTTCAACTGTTCCCAACGACACGTCGGCTGGTGGTAACGAGGGTTCCGTTCTAAACCTCAAGGCTTGGTTCCGACATAACGGCCTCGAAGACCTCGAGAAACCACACACTCTCTAATTTGGACCCTTGAGATCATATGATAAGAAGATAATAAATAGTATTTTGTCACACATTAATAACATAGTTGATTAAGTTGTTTGCATACTTTATATCAATATTTTTATTTTATGAATAATATGTCAATATGTTGTATGTTTGGATTGAGGGTCGTGCTTTTAATATCAAGTGTGATGAATTACATAAATTTAGTGTTATAAATGTTGAAATTTTGAGTATTAGTGTGTACTTCTATATCCCTTTTTACCATACGAGTAAGAATATAAATACACGTCTGTATATTGCAATGACATTGTTTTAAATGTCAATTTCAAACTAACATTGTCTACACGAATATAAAGAATTACAAACTCACCTAATTATCTTTAAAGATAGTTTAGAATTGTCGAATCTTTCGGCATATGTGTGTAATAACTAAGATTATGTTTTGAATCTCATATATATACAATTGTGAGGTGAGATATCAAATCATTGATGTTAAATGTATATATTAATTCTTTTCTACTAAAACGACGTTAAAAATTAAAAAAAAAAAAACGGTTTTATGAAAGTCTAGGTCGTCAAAATCTTACGGTGTCCTGAATGGTATGGATGTTTGGCATGTTAGATTAACGTGTTTATTATTTATTTTGAATGTTGAACAAAACAACTGTCTCGTAAAAAATCAATTAACATTTTAACAAGTTGCTTCAAATCATTATTTAAGATTGGTTAGTTAGTCAATTATTTATAATATGATATAAATTTACATGATTGATTACTTCTCCGGTGAACAAAACGCCATCAACATAATTTACGATAACAAAACAAATCATAAGCTACTAATGATCTCATTGTTCATATAAGATGCTAATAATGTAAAGGTCAAATGCAGCCATAAACCAATCTTTGTAATTTGCAAAGTTGTTGCTTTTGATCTTAGAAAATAAAGACATTGATTGGTTTTTGCTACACTTTTCTCACAAGCTAATCATCATGTTAGAAATTAGAAATATGTAAACCATACTCTTGATAAGGTCGGAGTGAGCATTTGAGTATTTAAAACTATTATTTTTCTTCTTGAAGTCTATAAAAGGCGAATTTGAGCATTTAAATTGTGTATATGTGTTGGTGTGTTTGAATTGGATTGAAATCGAACACGTTTTAGACTCATTATAATTATTTAGGTATATATTTTCATACGAAATCCAACCCAACTATGAACATCTGAATTGGATTTATTTCATTTTTTACATTGATAGTTAGTGATATAAGTCTATCGGTTTATATCCTCAATATAATTCTAAATTTTGCTATAATTGATAAATAATTTAATTTATTTTACTATTTCTAAAAATGTCCCATAAATATATATATATATATATATATATATATATATATATATATATATATATATATATATATATATAATAATAATAATAATAATAAAATATAATTTTAAAAAGAAGTATTTTTAAAATTAGGAAACTATTTATACAATATAATAGATTTCATCAAACTATTTTTTTTTGCTATATTATATTTTTTGTAAATAGTTTGGTGACCATTTATTTCTTTTAAGAAAATAATAATAAGTTTAGTTTGATTGGTTAGTTTTTTGGAAAGATCGATTTTTCTCAAGAAAAAGTTTGAATGTCCACATTTTAGCTTTACTCAATTTCCTTTCACAGACAATTTTCTTAAGATGAACGTGTTTTTCCTTGTTTGAACTTTTTCAAGCTTGGTGGGAAAATGAAGTGAAGTGAGTAAAGAAAGAGATGCAGCCTCTGGACTTACTTTGAATTTGGTAATCCATGTCTCTACTCTACGATTCTTCGTCTTGTAGGCTTTAATTTCAGTTTCAGTTTAGTTTCTGGAGAAGCAATGATCGACGATGGAAATCCGGGCATTACCGACGAAGAAAGAGCTCGAATCTCCCACAATTTCAGAGCTGCAAAAGCTCTACTTGCTCGCAAACGCCCTCGTCTTTTTCACTCCCATCACACCATTTCTCAGTGTTCTTACACTACCCATTCAGCTAACCCACTTCCTCACAGGTTTGTATTCTCACAGTTATTGTGTTTGTTTTGATTTGGACTAAACAGAATTTTCATAGCTTGCTCATTATTGCATTTTCCCTTTTTATGGAATCAAAGAAATATAAGTTCAAGATTTTGAGATTTCCCAAATGTTATATTGCCATTTTAGTTCCAGAGTTGGGGATTTTAATGCAAATGAAGCCACAGTTCGTGATAATGATGCAAAGAGAGTTCCATTGGGAGAGATTTCGGTAAACACTCCGTTGTCGAATGGGTTGGGGTTGGATTGTCTCAAGACTCCTGTAAAAACTCCAACGTGTTCTGGTATAAGAGATTCTTTCTCAGTTCCAAGTATTCTTGATGATGATTTTGATGAGTCTGCTTTGGAGGAAATTGATGCTCTGTTAGAGCAGAGCTCATCAGGGAGATCAGTAAGGCCAGCTTCAGATTCCAGCTTCCATGTGACAAATCAGGATCATGGTAGTTATAATGGTGGTCTTAGTGCAGATTTTCAATCTGTAATTGGTGGCGGGAGTATAGAAGCCAAAGACTTATTATGTTCTTTGGATGCCTCGGAACCAAGAGCGGAGTTGATCATTTCTGACTCTGCAATGAAGAAAATTGGGACAATGCCAGAAGAGTATTCAAAATATCTGTTGTCTCTTAACGATAGACAACGAGAAGCAGCTTGTGGTGATATCTCAATCCCTTTAATGATCCTTGCTGGCCCGGGAAGCGGAAAGGTCTCACTTCTTGTTTCCTTGTTTGTACATTGAGAATCAACAAATAATTTTTGGGGTTTAATTAATGTTTTTGCTTTCAAGAAAATTTGTCTAGTTCGTGATAAATGGTATTCTTATCTAAGCTGTATTTTCATTCAAAAAATGGATTAAGCAATACACGAGCGCGTGTCTGCAGTTAAAGCTTTCTTAAGGTTGGTCTGAGTTGGAGCCTATTTTGCCCCCAAGAGCTGAAATTTCTGTTTTATGCAGACTTCCACAATGGTTGGTCGAGTTTTGATGCTGCTTAATGAGGTATATCCACCTCATGGCATAATGTGCCTTTTGTAAATTTGTTTTGTTTTTGTTTATTCATAGATTGTTTTACTCTGGTATTTATTATAACTCCTTTTGTTTCATTTATACTCAGTTATTAGAATTATCTGCGTAGTTACTTCTTTTTGGTTGTATAGGGTATAAGTCCGTCGAAAATTTTGGCAATGACTTTCACGACTGCAGCTGCTTCTGAAATGAGGGATCGCGTTGGTGTAGTTGCCGGGAAGAAAATGGCAAAAGAACTTGTGATTAGCACGTTTCATTCCTTTTCATTGCAACTTTGTCGTCTACATGCAGAAAAGTATGCTCAAACTTTTTTTTTTACCTTGCCTACATATAGCATATGGGTTCTGTATCTTGGTTTATCATTATTCATTTTTTTGTAGTCTTACCATGCATGGTGCACATTATTAGTTCAACTATTTATATATGTGAATTGGTGCATAAGCTAACAAGAAAATTATATGCATGGACTATGGAGAAGGAAAATTCCACTGTAGACTATTAGTGAGGACAACTAATGGAAGTGTCCGAGAGGTTTCTTTACAGGTTTAAGCTTCCTTATTTTTGACTAAAAAATATCAATAAGTTCTTATCAAATTGAGAAAGAGGATATGAATAAGTAGTTAGGTATCTTACTTGGGAAACAAAGAAGGAGGGTAAACGGAGGTGAGAAATTTTTTTGATTTACATAGAATTATATGTATATATTTTTTTAAATGAAAACAACAGCTTTCATTAAGAAAAAGGGAACGAATACACAACCATACAAAAAAACAAGTATACAAAAAGGAGGGACTTCCTTTACAAGAAAAGGCTCCAACTAAGCGAAATCATGCCAAAAGTGAATATATGTTTTTGCTCGGTCATAAGTCAACCCAAAAATAAATTTCTAAACTCATGTATGTGGGATCAGATCTGATTCTAATCTCACAATGTTTTAAAATGAATATATGTTATGTTGTAGGATGTGTAATATTGTTCTTGTTTATTACATGGTCGTTAGTCTTGTCTTGCTAAATTCTAAGTTAAAGCATTTCCTACCAAAGTGCAACTGCCTTCCTTTTTAACCTTCCATCCTAGTAATTAATCTTGGGATTAAATTGTTATCTTATATTCCACAGGTTAGAGCGCACTTCGGATTTTTCGATATATGGACATGGGCAGCAAAGGAGGGCAATCATTGAGGCTGTGCGTCTATTGGAAAATGAAAAAAGTAAACAAAAGTTGGACTCCAACATACTTGGTGATGCTTTTAAGGATGTTGCCCCGATGCAGTTTAAGGATAAATCAAAGAAATGGCAAACATTTGTCCCTAAGGTAAGTAATTTACCTTTTGCAACTTTAGCTTAGGGTCTTGTGTGTTCTTTTCTACCTTCTTAATGTTGTCTAAAGGCCTTCTGTTTTTTTGGGATAGAAGTAGAACAATGACTTTCATTGAGATGAATGAAAGAACAAAAGAATAGACAAAAAATCAAGCTCACAAAAGAGAGAAGAATCCCAAGAGGCTCCAACTATACAAAATAGAAAAATAGTTGCAAAATGTCTTCCAAACCGAAGAACAAAGAGAAACGTGATATCTAACAAGGGACCAAACCTCAAAAGAGTCCCTCTCTATTGTTTGGTTGGTTCCCCCAACAAAACTAAAAAAACAACACACATTCTTAAAAAGCGTCCCTTCTTCCTAAAAGGTAGATGGAGGTAGAACTCTCCAATTATATCACTAACAACCTTATCCTGAGCATGCAAGGACCCAAGGGTCCGAAAGAAATAATCCCAGTGTTCTTGCAAACTCACAATGTTGGAGAATATGATTATTGAGCTGTGAGATTTGTTTTAACATATGGCCTCTTTTGAGGTTCTAACACCAATTGTTTTTTGTAATATTCGTCCCTCTATTTTTTGGAATGCCTTGCATCTCTGATCAAAAAGAAAAAAAAGTTTTTTTTATCTCATTTCAGTTAGTTGGGGATGTTTTTCTTTGTAACTTCTTTGTGACAAGTCATAATCTTCTTGTGTCCTGTACTGTATATACTTAGTATCTCCATAATACACTTGTCTATTTGACAAAAATGGTGGGGGAAGGCTCTCCTAATTGATGATTTTGTTCCTAATTTGATTTCACTCGATTCCAGGCTAAAGCTTGTGGAACAACTTCTGCAGAACTACTTACAAAGGGTGATGAGGCAGGAGTAAGATATCACTTTTCTGATTAACAAGGTTTCTGTCAACAGCTTTGTTTCCCATTTTTTAATTGAAATAATGCTTGAATCAGGCTACAGTTCTTGACAACTACAATGATATCTTGAAATCTTGTAATGCTCTGGACTACCATGACTTAATAAGCTGTTCCTTGAAGCTGCTTACTGATTTTCCTGAAGGTTCAATACTAGCTTATCAGTTTTAATATTATTTGAAGTGTTAGGCATGTTTTGACCCATTTGTTTTTGTTGTTTGTTTAAAAGTATACAAGGAATGTCAGGATTCATGGAAAGCGATTATTGTTGATGAGTTTCAAGATACAAGTTCCATGCAATACAAGCTTCTTCAGGTTCTTGCATCCCATCAGCAGATAACTATAGTTGGTGATGATGATCAGGTCATAACTATTAGTTCATCCCTACAAATTTTGCATTTTCTTGGTCTTGCACTTTATATTATCAAAATATAATGTTTGCACTGACAGATTTGTTGATGAAGTTTTTGTTGGATGAGTTATCTTCTGTTCATAAAACACCATCATCTTATTTTCTCCATTCTTGCGTTGGTCCATTTTGTTAATAGCAATGCTTTCAAAGTTTAACCATCTATCTAATGAGTATATAGAAAAAAGTCGAGTGTTTGTTATAATGCTAAGAATTAACTTAAAATCATGATTATATTTGTAATTCTATTTATAATTTTCTTGCTCTATCATATTGTATCAGTAAAAAGCTGGATTACTTGTTATATAATATCCTTTTCCGCCTCACTTTTCAATGTTTAGTATATTTGTTATTCTTAATGTCATTTTCTATGTTGTCATGTAGTCCATATTCAGTTTTAATGGAGCCGATATCTCTGGATTTGACTCTTTTCGTAAAGACTTCCCAACCTACAAAGAGGTTCACATTCTCTCTAGGCTCGAATCCAGTGATTTCCTTCAGATTTTTTTTAGCTTCTTTGTGTAAAATATAATTACGATTTACAAATTTCTATCCAACAATTGAGTGTTTTAATTTAGTTTATTTTTATCTTGTAGATCAGACTCAATAAAAACTATCGATCCACAGGTTGTATTATTGATGCTGCATCTTCTCTGATACGAAATAATAAAAAAAGATGCCCACTTAAAAGTGTACAAACTGATAATTTAACTGGATCTAAGGTAAAGCTGTAGCCGTATTCATAGAGTAAAATTTATGTTTTAATCTTTTAAAATCATGTTTCTTTTATCTCCTCCATGATAACATGAAATGGCATGCCCCTAATTTCCCCAGATTACAATTAAAGAATGCAATAATGAGGATGCTCAATGTGCATTTGTTATCGATAAGATCATGGAAAGCACATCAAATTGTTCAGCTTCCAAAGGCTTTGGGAGCTTTGCAGTTCTTTACCGGAGGCAGGTCAAACTTATGTGCCAATATATCAATAAAGGACATGAGAAGTTACTGCATTTATTCTGAGAAAATCTGTGTTCTCTTTATTTCTGTAGATATCGGGAAAAATCTTTCAAACAGCTTTTCGTGAAAGAAAAATACCATTTAATGTTCATGGTGTGGCCTTCTACCGAAAAAAGGTATATTCTTCTTCCATCTATAATATGAATCCTTTATAACATGGGTGCTCGTTGATTGTAATCAAGTATGATGTGCAGTTGAATGTTTAATGTTCTTGACTTGTATTAACTATTATGCTAGATTTCTTCGCTCCAAATTGTGGTGTTCATGTTACAGATAATTGAATCCTTGTTAGTTTTTGTATGTCCATAACTAATATGGGTGTTTTAGAGTTATGTGGTGTGGTTGGTCATTTTGTTTGAAATTTTACGAACTAATTTTATTTTTAATCTTGCAACTTATTGACTTTATTCCAACTATGGCTACCAGAACTTCACTTCTTGAAACTTATTAAATTCTCTTCTGTTTAGGTAGTCAAAACCATTCTGGCTCTACTTAAAACAACATTTCCTGATTGTGATGATGGTGCTTATCATCAAGCTTTCAAGGCTTTAATGCCTTTTGAGAAAGAGGACAAGAAGAGGGTAACTTTTTCCTTCTCTCTTATCTCTTTTTCTTTACTTTGTTATTTAAGACCCTTGTGAATTGTGATAGCAGCATTTTGCTTTTCTCTTGAAAGTCGGTTTTGTTTGCTAGAAGGTAGCCCTTCATCCTTTCTTTTTATTTTTGCAGATAATTAATCACATTGACAAAATTTCAACGGTAAGAAAATGTAGATTTATTGATGCTGCCAGGGATGTCTTCAGTTCCAAGATTTCGGGCACCTTAAAGAGGTCAAATTTTAGAGATTCATCTGTAAATTTTGAAATCTACATTTAAAATCATCATTGCTCTAGTATGTGATATCAATTTTTCATTTGCTGCTCTACTTTAAGTTGCTTGCCTAGGTATGAGGACCTTGAGACACACTACAGTGTTTTTTAAGCTTAAATATAATTTTATTACAGGAATTAGAAATGTGATGCTTAAAAGCCTTCATGTAAAGAAAAACTATTAAAGAACTTTTGTTTCTTTAGTTTTTTAAGATCTCTATATCTTCATCCATTTAAATAATGAAAGGGAGGATTGGTTAAAGCCATGGTAGTCTTCTACCAATTTCATATCCTATGAGGTTTTTAGCCAACTAGTTGTGGTCCAAAAGGAAACATGGGATCTAACGAACGACATTATTACCTTAGGACATGAATGTTTTAACAGGGTTGTATGTCTGTTGGTGGTTCCATTATTCTTCTTTCTTCTCGGCTCTTGCTATATTACTGAATTTTGATCCATCCCAAATCTTACAGGAGCCAACTTAACCAAGGACGTAAGGTGCTGTCAACACTAGAGATGATATCGAGACTTGTTCTAAGGGTAATGCACATGGAATGCTACTACGGTATCTACATGATGATTTTTGTGTAATTGGGGACCTGGGGTACTTGGTCTTATTCCCACTAAATCTAAGGAAACCTGCCCAACTATAGGCTATCCTTAGGAGACACCAAGGGGTAGGAGAGTTACTTCTCTCAATCTCCCGCACCAGTGGTTCAAACTCTAGACATTCTTTTGTCTGGTTTATGTTAAATTTTTAAAAATCTTGATCCTGCCACTTTTTCTTATTTGGAAAGTGGAACTGGCAATCTATTAGCCTTTTGAATTTACTCCTTTTCTTCCCCATTTATTTTGTTACTTTACAAATCATGAATAAAAACAATTCTCTACGTTGAAGAAGGTGTTTCTAACTCTCCGGGTAGGGAAAAGGCCAAGTGTTTTGGCATGCTAGCCTCTTTGCAATTTTGTGGATATTTTACTTGAGAGAAATAGAAATTTTAGACAGGTTGATAGATTGGTGAGTCTTGAGAGGTGGTTAGGTTTAATGACTGTCTCTTAGATGTGGGTCACTAGGCCTTTTATGTAATCATTTTGGTATTGTTCTTTTCTATTGAAGTTCTTTTCTATATTTAGAGTCGAACTCCCTTTTTTGTGGTTTTATTCCTTTTTAGCTTATTTTATTTATTTATTATTATTTTAGTTTTGTTTTTTCAATGAAAGTTCAATTCCACAAAAGAATCACAAATAATTCAATTTCAATCTAATTTGTAACATATTTGCAGGAACAATCAATTTCAACAGTTATAACCTCTGTGTCTAACATGTTACCTGAGGTTTGTCTTCTTTCAATCATTGATCATTTTATGAATTTTCATATGCAATCCATTTGACAGAGTTTAAAACAAGCACATGTAAAGTGTTACTTCCTCTGTGGTGTTTCTTTTCTCCTCGTTTTGTTTTGCTATGGCTGTTTTGTCTTCTGATTTATATGGTACCTATGTGTTCTTTGCTTGTTTATGGGATATGATGATGACACTTAGGGTGTCAACCTAGTTGAGATGTCCGAGTGTGCCTCCTGATCATCTGTTTCTAATTTTATTTTTAGGCTTCTTTACTATTCTCATTATATAATTCTCTTGTACTATGGGTTTTATATTAATAAATAAGCTTACCTCCATAAAAAAAAAAAGAAGCATATATACAAGCACATTCTAACTTTTAGATTTGCATTGTTTGGATGCTGTTTCATTTCCACCTTTTTATAAAAGTTGTTTGGATGCTGTTCTTACTTTTAGAAAAAGTTTCACCTGCAATGGTAAAAGAGGATATTTGAAGAGTGTTTTTTAGTGTGCTAATTTCAAAATCCATGGGACGAATCATTAGCTTCTAGAGGCTTAAATACAGGAACTACCATTCCTTGCTTTTATATTAGGTTTGGTTGGTTTGAATAGGTTCCTCTAGAAAAGGTTGAAACTATTTTCACCCTAGAGTATTTCTGTCAGGATTTTTGCCATCATGTTGTGGAAAGTTCATTTTGTTACTCATTCTGATGGGCTGGACTAAGGGCTCATATTAGTAGAGTTCTTAGGTTACTCTTCTCTCTCTTGAAAACATTTTTATCTTTTTGGAATTGAAGATAACTTCATGTATGTGTTAGCTATTGTAAGTTGGTGGTTGAATACCTTTGACCCTATTGTACAAAAAAAGAAAAAAAGATAACTTCATGAGCTGTACTTCTGGAAGAATATACTAAACAACTTTCAAAAACTCATTTATCACATTGCTTATGTTAAGTTTCCCGAGTTCAATTACTACTTGGAAACAATCAAAGTAATAGAGAACACACAATAGACTAGAACATTGCCTGTTCCATTGAAAATATCCAGAAATGTTTAAAGAGTTCAACATGATAATGATACAACAAGTGAGAAGATAAAAAGATAGACATTTCAGTTATTCAAGAGTGCTGGCTCCTCTCCTCCAATTTGACAAATCGTAAACAAAATGCAGAATGGTCCTCCCTCCTTCCTGTCCCTGAAGAAATAATGAACGACTATCCAGCAGCCAGCCATATCACACATGATCTCCTCTGGCCCCACTAAACAACTTCCTTGCTAATTTCCCTTCTTGTCCCTCCTCATGTAAGTTTACACAATTGGAGGCCTCACTGTTATTTCTTGTTCTGATTGTTAGCAACTTACCAAAAAATTTTAATGTGCTATAGTTTTTTATTTATAACTTTGTTCTTGGACTTTCTTTCCGAATCCGAATAGGAGAGATGGCAAGTTATGTTTTTAATTAGGAAAATATTCTTTCTGAACTTGTATGAAGGCTGCTATTTTCTCAAATTTTGACATCATATCTGGTGGCATATCTTCAGAAGTATCTTCTGGAGCAACAGGCAGTTACTAATGTTGATGGGGGAAAATTGCTGAATGAAGACAGTGATATTAGATCTGTGAGTACAAATCAATGCTATTACGATATTATAGTTTGATGTAGATGATGCAAATCGCTCAATGAACACAATGATTTTAGACTTATTGATAGTTTTTTTGTTGAAGGTTTGATTCCTATTGAAATCCGTTTCTTTTAAAAAATCAAAATTTCCTGACAAACACTGATATCTTTATCAGGTATAATCCATGTCTAAAACTCTCAATTCCATAAATCAAGGACACAAAACTTCTTAACCGCCTCTTCCTGGAGTGCTAGCCAAGTTCCATTTGTTAATTAGGAAGCAGATATCCCTATTTAATTTCGATGAACTTCAAGGTCTTGAAACCTATATTCTTTAAACTTCAAAATGGGATTTTAGGTTTTTCGACTCTAAATTCCTTTTTGTTATATTCTTATCCAGCCCAAAGTTATCTCTTCAAGTGTAAGGTTTCTAGATCTAGAAACCAATCAACGAATGGGCATTTAAAATTAATTAACATTGGGCCAATAGATTACGTGTACTATGAAAATAAGAATACGAGTAAAGTTTAAGAAGCAATGCACTCCAGAAAAGCTAGGCCTAGTTCATAATCCTTTGAATGAAAGAACAATTAGATGAATAGAATATTCCTTACTTGATTTGTGGCAAACTTCCATCTACACTCACTTTAGATGGGAAAAAAGTGCAAATGATCTTTTGCCAGTGGCATTCCTTTTCTGTAATATTATTTTCTTAGCCTTGATTTATTCTATGCTGTTGAATTTCTTGTTCTTGAAGGTCCTTCAGTATTTATTGGATGATGTCTCCGACTTTTTGTCAAGTCAATCTACTTTGAAAGAAGAGAAGAAAGAAATTGTAGAAAATGAGCCAGGTTGTCATAGTTCTCTAAAAGCTTTTATCGACCATATATCTGAGAGAGAAAAAGCAAATTTCTGTGCTCGTCGTCTTAACAATAAAAGCTCTGTCACTCTGACTACCATTCACCAGGTTCTTTCTTGCATAAGTTTTAGAATTGTCTTAGATTTGGAAACAACATTTTATTAGTGCCATTGTTATTGCTCTATTTTTCTGGTTTCATGGGTAAGTTCCTTCTTCACTTCCATATGCAGTCAAAAGGCTTGGAGTGGGACATTGTCTTCATAATTAAGGTAATTGAAAGCTATAAAAGGGCGTTTGTTTAGTACCTTGCTCTGTTATTGTCATGTTTATAGTGGTTCTTGTTTTGATTTCTTGCAAAGTGATTGGGTATGAGCGTATGACACATGTACAAATATCAAAGGAAAAAAATGTACAATAGTAATTGGACATTATTGAATTTTCATTTTTATTTGTAGTTTGCTTGGTCGATTTCTTTGGTAAGTTTTTGGGTATACTTTTTCATTTTTGCTTTTGAGATGACAATACATTTTGTACTTCAATGTTCCTAGGCCAATGAATCAGAGATTCCTCTCTTGCATGAATCTAGGGGCATTACAATGGAAAACGGAAACTCAATTGAGGTATGTTTTTCCATGTAAATAACATTGTTGCCCTTTGTTCTTTAGAATGTCTTTCATTGGTGCCATATTGATTCTCATTTGAAAATATCAGGAAGAACGTCGTTTATTATACGTTGCAATGACTCGTGCAAGGCATAAACTTTTTATATTGTATGTCTTGATGGACTCTGATTGGCAGGTTTGTTTTAGTTGAATATTTTTTATCATTAAATGGTAGACAAATTTAGTTAACTCTAGCATTTCCTTTAGATACTCCAACCTTCAAGATTTCTCAAAGAAATTCCAGATCATGTCCGAGAGATACAGGTATTTTTGGTTAAATTTTATCAAAATGTACTGTTTCCTATATATAATTTATAAATAAGTATAATAACTAAACCGATGGTACCTTATCCACTCTTGGGCTAATGCTTTTGAGAAATAGAAAACAGATTGATTCTAGTCAATTTTGTACTATTTACTCTCACAAAGCTTGATAAATGCTATCACTAATCTTCATATTGGAAAAATTTTCACGCTTAACTAGATAAAAGAGCATATTTTTTCTGTATAATATATTGGAAAATAGTCTTGTGTATTTCTTGTCATTTGTATAATGTGATTAGATTAGTTTTGTGGGAGCTTTAAATGGACAAGAGTAAACAAATTTTCATCAGAAAAGAGGTCTTTGATGACAAGTTGGGACATGCGGGGCAGTGGAGAAATCCTTTTGGGGGGTGAATGGTGAACAGAATTTGACGAAATTGGGAAAATGGTAAGATGGAGGAATGTCATGAACATGAGGAATCAAAGGATTAGAAGAGGAATTGGTGGAGAGGAGGAAAAAAAGGAAGTCAAGGGGGACGTAGGCCTAGGACACAGTTAGAAAGGGAAGGCACGACTTACTGGAGGATCATCATTGCTGGGGTGGGAGCAATAGGTGGTTTTCTGTCAAGTTTAATTATTTTAGATTTCATTACCTCATACTCCTTCTACACTTTCTTTTAACTCCTTCTGTCGGATTGTCTTTTTGAATTTCCTTATGTACTTTTTCGTTTCTTCTCAACCATAAAGTCTTGATTTTTTATATTAAAAAGACCATTGCTAGAAGCAATCAGATTGCCAACAACGTCAATGGGATGAAGATGAGGGCTGTACTGGTAGGGAGAGAGGGTTAAAATGAAGATGTTATAGCTGGGTAAGAAAATAAAATAAATCAGGAATTTTTTTAATGTATTTCTCGAACTATGTAGGTATCCATTTACAATTCAGTTTTGTTCTTATATCCCTTGGCACATCATTTTTTGGAATCCTTGAAAATATTGTTGTTTGTGAAATCCTTTTGAATAATTGTTTGGAAATGTTTTAAGCACATATGAGTATAAACTTTTACTTAATAACCATTCGTTCTGTATTAGTTAATACTCTGAAAATATAAGATACTGAATTAATTCAGTTCTTAATGAACGTTTGAGCTGTTTATTATTAAAGAAAAATCAGTTACTGATGAAGATGAAGGTGCTCTGCCAAACATGATAGTTTACCTTATCTCTTTGTAGGGCTTTTGATTTGCTAATTGTTCAGCCTGATTTAATTTTGAACTTTTGTTGATGATATAATCTTTTCTTCTAGGCTGAAGTTAGTATCCAGCACTTGCAGAAGAAGCACCATGATGCTCTAGAGCAGAATGCATACATGCATCTTGAAAAATCGATATCAGGTCATTTGGATGTGGCATCAAATGATCCTGCTAACAACCAAATCGACATTAGAGACTTTGAAGAACCAATAGAGATTACTAATGGGAATAATTTCCTAAAAAGGTGTTTTCCCCCTTCCAATTCCATTTTTTTGTTCGTGTATCTTTACCCAAAAACAAAAAGAAGATTTTGTACATTGATATAGTTCTTCGTCTTCTTGTTGACGTGAGAAGTCTTTTCTATTCCAATTGTAGATTTGATGTGGATAACAGAGCAGTCATTTCCCATTTATTTCATCAATGGGCCAAAAAGAAGGCATTTCAAGATCCTAAGAGGTTGATTGATAAGGTGATGATTTTTATGAACATATAATCTAAAGTTTGATTGTTTCCAGATTATATTTAAAAACTCAGGTCATGTTTATCACATTAGTAATTGCTCTACCTAGTTTGAAACTTGAATAAGCCACCATGTGCAGAATTTGTAATTATTGTCCAGTGTAATTATCAGTGTTAACAGATGCTGATGTGTGAATAAAAGATCATAGCAAACTCTTCAATGAAGAGTTTGTGATTGACCATAACTGTATGGCAAACTGTATTCTAACCTTTCATATATCCGCTATTAGATTATGATTGAAAACAGAGAAGGTCGCAAAGGTAAGGAAAGAAACCAAAGAATTATCAATCAATTAAATGGGACTATAGAGAGTTAAATAATTTGTATGTCCGTTGCACTGCTGTATTTGAACTTCTATGCTCTGATGATCGATAAATGGGACAATGGAAAGTTAAATACTTTTTTCATAACGTTACAGGTTGGCTTTGTAATTGAGGAACGGCTGAGAGTGAAGAAATGCAAAACCAAGGTTAACTTTTTATTAATTGGGCTAGTTTTTCTTTTTAATTTTATATGTAATGAAGCTACCACCAGCTTTTAATTGTTTTGGCCACAGTTCAACCGACTTCCAAAACCCCATTGTTTGACTAATACGAATAGTAATATATGAAAATTGTATGGTGAACTGTGAAGCCATAAAATGAGAGAAAAAACTTATCATCAAAGTGAATTACTTATAAATCTATTTCAATTGTTCAATTATTTTAGAAAATGTTTGTTTACTGAAATCAAGTAAAATGAATGATGAACATATTTTAACATTTCAGAATTTTGTTGTCTTTATTTTATCGGTACTTATATCAATGGATCCCATAGTTCTGCATAGCAAATCTTTATATTTGTCAGTTTTTCACTATATCATATTTATAACTTGCTTTCGTTTTTTTTTTTGTTGGAGATCAACTATGCTATGCTCTTTGAATATTTATATGATTGTGTTGTGTACACAGGAAGTTTTGCGTTCATTGAAGTCATCATTGACTAGTAATGAAGCACTTCAGTATGCTGAATATGTAAGTACATTTGGTTACCTCTTTTTTGCATTTCTCTGTTTCTTCCTCTAAGGGTGGTTTATATGATGTATCCTTCGAACTTTTTCTTCTGTGAAAGGTTTTGAGATGGGAACAGATTCCTGCTGACAAGCGTGCCCTTTTAATGCAGGAAAAACAGGTTTGTTCTCTTTTGCTTATTAGCTTGAATTATAATGAAAATTTGAAAATTTTATTTGTTGATAATTTATATTTTTAAATATTTATCTGGAATCCCGTATCATAAATATGCTTTCAGAATAAGTATATATCTTGTTTGTTTTATTAGATTATTTATTTAGAAGATCATTTTTTATGCGTATAAAAAATTCTTAAATAAAAATCAGTGGCATTGAACTAATTGATTTGAAAACTTCCAAAAGCTATTAGGGAATAGATTTTAATAACAGAGAATGAATGTGATTGAAAAAGTGATTCTTACAATTTATTAATAATCAATCTTACCAAACGCTTACAGTGGTTACGATTTTTATATAATCATTTTTAAGACTCAAAAGCAATCCCAAATATAGCCTAAGCTCCTGAGATTGAGGAGATCTCATTTGTTGGAACGATGTGAAATCTGTACCCTTTCATTTCAGTTTTGCATTTCAAATTTCATACCTTGGACCAAAGTGAAAGCTGAACTCGTACATGAGCAGGCCTTGAGAATATCTCTGTATATTGTATTTTTAATCATAATCGTAGTGATCTTCAGTATCTATAGTGTAATCTAGAATTCAGAAACGTATGTCTTATTCTCATTGAGTCAAAGCAATGTTACATATTTATAAAGAGAATAAACTAAACCCTAGAGACTATGTAAAATTACAATAAAGGACATATGTATATATATATATATCATAACATATAGTTCTGCAATGAAAACAAGTGTACATAAAATTGGCCTAGTGGAACAGGTTTTTTGACGATTTTTCTTTTAACCTGTGAAATGAGAACGCCTTCCTCTTTAATACCTCAATTCTAAGCAGTAAGTTGTTTCAGGAGCATTTCCAGAAATTAAGAATTGAAAATGCGATGGGCTCCTCAGCAGCTACATCAAAACAGGTGGCTGTTATTTATGTACTATTTCAGAAATATTGTCATTGAAATAATGTTTGTTTTCATCATAGGATCAGTTATCTTTTATTTAAATTTTTGTACACTTGATCATCTTTCACTTTACTTTAGAACTTTTGATTCATTTGCCAAACGAGTTCACAGAAGTCCCTTTCGAGTTTGGTTCCTTGATTTGATAATTCATTTCTTTGATTTTATTTATTGTTAGTTTTCTCCCACTTCTTTCAAGTACTTCCATTCTTAGCACAATAGATATCAGACCTTTAAGATACCCGTCCTTACTCGTCTTCGAAAGTTTTCATCCACTTTAGTTCTTGTAGCTTTAGGGGTTTACAAGATTTTTAGATATGAAGAAGTCCATTTCCAAATGTTTCTTTTTTCGTTTCTTCTTTCTTCCTTTTTTATAAAGAAAAATATAATTATATAATGTAACTGATTATTGCTTGTTTGATAATTGTTTCTTATTATTTGTCCTCTTAAAGATTTATATGAAATTTAGTTTTGAAATTAAATATTTATAAGTCTTATGTTATATCTTTTTTCATTGATATCTATTTATGTTTTATGATTGAAGAATAATAAAATAATGCTTCTATTTATGTTCGGGTGCCTTTATTTTCTCTTATCAGTCTTTGTTCTGATGCAAGGTAGTGTTGTGATTTTACTGTTCAAGTTTTCGACCTCATCTTTTTGTTTCCTTTTATTTTGAGCGTCAACTCTTTTCATTGTATCAACAGCTACAAAAAGTTGTGTTTCTTTTAAAGTGTTCCCGAAAAAATTAAAAGTGAGAAAATTGAGCAACCACCAAACGTTTATGTTTCTCAAAAACTGGAAACAAAAAAAGAAAAAGAAAAAACATAGACGTTACCAAACAAGTCATAATTAGTTTGGAGGTTTGAATCTTGAAAGTTACTACCATACAGCTCACACCTACTAATAGCTCAATTCCTTCCATAATTTAAACATGCATGTGTTTTCATATTTTAGGTTTAGTAAAGATCAAGCGTTGGGATGTAGTTCCAAAGTTCATGTTTTCTGAATCTCTCAATATCTTCGTGACATAAATACACTTTGTTTTTCTGATTATCTTCAATGAACAGATTTCTTATTTGCGCAATTTGGGATGTACAATTACTCCAACCTCACGCCTCCATGCTTCGTCCTTGATTGAGCAATACAAATCGCTATAACTACTTGCAAGAAATATGCGTACAGGTAAGGAAAACATTGAACTTTATATGATAGTTTAAGTTGGGCCACTTTTCATTTTGATAATTTCAATCAAGTTCGTTTCTTATATTCTGCCAACTTGAGCCTCACTCAATTAGTGAAGGCATTATATCCTCAACCAAAAGTTAGAATGAATCTTCCTCACATGTGGAAAGTTTTCCAGTATTTGGTCATATTTATTCTTCGCATATAAGTTGTGGAAGATTTTTTAACATTATCTGTAATCCAATAGCTGTGGAAATCATTGTTGTCCCATTTTTCGTCTAATTTCGAAATAAAAATTGTTATTAGACAATGAGAATTGTGAAGTTGATTCGTTGGATGTAATGTACCAGTTCTGATATGTATATTTATTATCATTGTTTTGAGATTGCAGGTCTTTGATTGTAGTTTGTAAATTTTGACCATAAATGGAGCCAAAAGAGTGGCCATTAGATTTTTACCTTCTTCTCAAGTTTATCTCTGGGCTAATTGTTTGTCTTTGTGTAATGTAACTAATATTATTAAGAAAACATCTACATCTTTTAATGTAATACTTTTAATCTGTTATTTATATATTTTAGAGTATTTGATCGATAATTCATTCATTGGAGGAATTTCTTTTGGCATTGTGTGAAAAATGTTTTTGTTCTGCTTATTTTTCTTTAAAGAAAGTCTGCTTGAACATAGAGGGAAAATAGAAGTATGCACACCCAAATACTTATGGTTGTTTTTGGTAACAATGTTTGTGCATTTCATTCTTATCACAGAGATTATGAAATGCAATATTTGATGTAGTTAGACTCAACTTATTTCTATGGATATGCTTCAATATTCTTAGTAAAAAAAAAAAAATTTGTTATGTGCTCGTTTGCACTGAGGTTGAATGAGATAAAACATTGTAATTTGCGAAGCAAAAGTAGTTAAATATGTTTGAAAAGAAGTAAAAAGAAATTGACATGTGAAAGATTAAATATGATCATTCCATAAAGTGTACCAAGTGTTTTTTCTAGTTCAAAATGTATACTCATTGATCAATTTTAATTCTTTTGGATGATCCAATTTTATGAAGAAAATTTGAAGAATGACCCGACACACACTACTAACTGACTTGTTTTTCTTTTTTTAAAATGTCAAATGATCTTTAGTTGATGTCACTTACGAGAAAAGTTACAAATTTGTTGTTTTTTTCTTTCTTCTTTGATGTGATTTTCTTTTCTCCTCTAGCTTCGCGTGATTTCTTTATTCTTTAGTGAATTTTCACCATTTTGTTTAATGGTCGAACAAGACCTTTGTTCCATAGTTTCGACAATTATTATCCTTTCCATTATTCAATAAGAGCGAGAGAGGAAAAGATATTGTGTTCATTAGTATTCATCATACGGATCGTCACCGAGAGTGAGAGTAAGGTGAGTTTTTCGTGTGTGCGAGTTTATTTTAGTATGTCATCTAAACACGACATCAACAAATGATCATGTGATATTTTTTTTTTTAAGAATTTGAGTCGAAGAACAAATAAAAAGAATTATTCATACAAATTTACCATTTAGAAATTAGATGAGAATTAAAAAGAAACCAAAGTTTCAATCATAATCATAAAATGTGGACTTCAAACGTCAATTTGAATTTATAGATCCTTCTAAGAAAAAAGAAAATCAAAACGTAATACGTAGTGATGCCGGAAACCGACGGTTCATCGGTGAAGATCCAACTCCCATGGCGGAACCAACTAACTTAAAAAGATCTTGCGGCTTTCACTTTCCTTTCATCCCCATTTGAAACGCATCGCAATTTTCTCTTTTCTGATCTTCACTTTCCTTTCTAAATTCAATGGTTCCCGCCATTTAAAAGATTGTCCCCAGGATCTTGTTTTCCTGTTTGTGGGCTTCAGATTCTTCTACAACCAACCCCAGGGTCATGAGCTTAGCTCCTTCCCTGTTCTCGCGGCAGCATTTAAACTCTTCCTCCAAAAATCTTTACTTTGCTATATCTTCAGACCAAGCAAAACTACTTTCTCTATTGGAATCCTGCAATGGGACTTCAAAAATCTCCCAAATCCACTGCTACATGGTCAAGACTGCTCTTGATCTCGACCCTTTTACATTGAGCAAACTTCTTGCTTCTGCCATATTAGATATCAAGTATGCAGCTTCCATTTTCAGGGAGATACGAAACCCAAATCTCTTTATGTTCAATACTATGCTACGAGGCTATTCTAATAGCAATGATTCAAAACAAGCTTTTGTTATTTTCAACGACCTTAGGAATCAGGACTTTTTGCCTGATCGGTTTTCTTTTATAACAACTCTTAAAGCTTGTGCTCGTGAATTGGCAATTCATGTTGGAAAGGGAATTCATGGGATTGTTCATAAATCTGGGCATGGTTTATTCAATGATGTTAACAATATACTTCTACATTTTTACGGTGCTTGTGAGCAAATTAAAGATGCCCATAAACTGTTTGATGAAATTTCTCAAAGAAATGATTTGGTTTCATGGAACACTTTGATGGATGGTTATCTTCGTGCATCTCAGCCCATTGTTGTTTTAGATACTTTTAGACAAATGTGTAGGAGAGGTTTGATAGCCAATACGGGTACACTTTTATCTGTTGCATCTGCTGTGGGTGATGTTGGCAATACCATGGACGGAAGGTCTCTTTACGGACATTGTATCAAGTTGGGTTTAGGTTCTAATCTCCGTGTAGTTACATGTTTGATTGATATGTATGGAAAGTTTGGTGATTTGGACGAAGCAGGAACGATTTTTAATGAAGTTGCTGAGAAAGATGTTATTGTGTGGAACTGTTTGATAGATAACTATGCTAAAAACGGGTTGATAAAAAAAGCAGTAGCTTCATTACATCTCATGAAACTTGAAGGAATGAAACCCAATTCATCCACATTGGCAGGCTTAATCTCAGCTTGTGCTACCTCTGGTGCTGTCAGTACAGGTAAATACCTTGCCAATTATGCAGATAATGAAGGATTGGATCTAGATGTCGTTCTTGGAACGACTCTAATTGGTATGTATGCTAAATTTGGGTTCCTAGACAAGGCGATTGACATTTTTGATAAGATGAAGAATAAGGATGTAAAAACTTGGACGGCAATGATAACTGGTTACGGAGATCATGGGCAGACAAGGAAGGTTATGGAAACTTTGTATAGGATGGAGGAGGAGGGTTTTCGGCCAAATGAGATAACATTCTTGGCAGTCTTGAATGCTTATAGTCATGGAGGCATAGTGGCAGAGGGGATGAAATGTTTCAAAAGAATGGTGTATGAATATGGGATAACACCAAAGATTGAGCACTATGGATGTATTATTGATCTTCTTGGTCGTGCAGGGTTGTTGGAGGAAGCTCATAAGCTAATAAAGAGCTTGCCTTCGACGAAGGGTGATATTACCGGATGGCGTACACTGCTGGCAGCTTGTAGGGTTTATGGAGATGTTGAATTGGGAGAGACTGTGAAGAGGAAGCTGGTTGATTTAAATGATGAACACCCCGCGGATTCAATGCTGCTTTCTAGCACTTATGCCATTGCTGGGAGGTTGTCTGATTATACACAATATCAACTAAGGAAGGAAGGAAACAAAGTGAAAGAAGCAAATGGATCATCTCAAGTGCAGATTGAGAAAGCAATAAAGGAAGCTGGTTGTAGTGTGATTGAGATGGAGAGTTTGTATTAGGACCATGTTTATTTCCTCCTAAATATAATCAACCATGTTTATACCATTTAACTATATGATTTGTAACATTCAAATGTACTATTTTCAATCAAATTTGTAATCAACAAGCATAATTCTATTGCAGAGCTGAAAGTGATCAATTTGATTACATTTGAAAATTACATAAAATTCAGTAACTTTTTTTAGATGCTTTTAAACGATTATCTAATATTTGTTCTCAAATATAGATTCCATCACTATTTGTTGAAAATTAAGGACACATGGAGTGTTTAGAGCCGTAAGGGTATTTGTGTAATTTATTGTATTCTAGTTTTATTTTTATTTTTTTGTTAAGGCTACAATATTCTTTTTTTTTCTTCCGAACACTTTTAACTATTAGAAAATAATAAAAGCGGATTCTATTGTGGTTTTATATTCTTTTCAATACTATTATTGTTACATATATTGTTACTATGACATTAGGTGAATCAATTCTCCTTTGTCACAATTACTCTCGTGGTTATTAAGCACTCTTATACTATAAATTTCTTCTTAAATATAGTTATATTTAAAAAAATAAACAGTGCATAATATTATCAAATCGTAATTAGTTTAGGATAAGAGAAAATACAATTCTAAAAAAGAATAAAAGATAAAAAAAGTAAACAGAAAAAGGAGAAAGTTAAGGAAGGTGACGGTTGAATGAGAAGATGCTAAACTGCATTGGCATGGCGGAACTGGACAACGTTGACATCGAAATTGAAGGACTTTACCTCAACCAACTCCTCTCTTTCTCATTTCTCATTTCTCATTTCAATCACTCTCTTTCCCTTTTATCTTTTCAATTCCATTCCATTTTATCATTCTTCCTAAGTTTTAACTTTTCTTTTTTCTTCTTCCATTTCATTCCTTCTTAATCATGAACGCTCTAGCTGCTACCAATCGCAATTTCCGTCACGCGGCACGGATTCTGGGTTTAGACTCCAAGATCGAGAAGAGTCTTTTGATCCCATTTAGGGAAATCAAGGTTATTCTTATATTCTTTTCTTGTTTTGATTTTTATTTTAGATGCTCTCATTTGTTTTGGCTTGTGAGTTATCCTGATTATGATGATGATGATGATGATGATGATGATCCAATAGGTTGAGTGTACGATTCCGAAGGATGATGGGAGTTTGGTGTCGTATGTGGGGTTTAGAGTTCAACATGATAATGCTCGTGGCCCTATGAAAGGAGGGATCAGATATCATCCTGAGGTGACCAAATTTTTCATTTTACTGCTTCTGTTATTGGTGGGATCAGTTCCTGTTGGCTCCTGATGCTGATTGATTTAATAACTTTTATGTTTTCGTGGCTTCTGTAGGTTTTGTTCTTTTCTGTTTTGTCTTATTTGGTTTGCAAATTGTAAGTGAAGATGTCTTTTTAGCAAGGATTAAAATATTGATGTATATATATATATCCGTAAATCCAAGAGTTTGATACGGATACTAAAGATACATGGATATATCTAACATCTTTTATAAGTGTTTGTAAAAGACAATATGTCATCTATTTAGTCTAATATGGATAGAAATACCAATAACTATACTAATAAACAATTAGCTTTTAGTAAAAGTAACTTAATTATTAATCTAAATAAATTTTATGACTTTTAGAAATATCTGTTAATACGAATATCTGTAAAATTGAAATCTCGATATTCACATCAACATTGATATTTTAATCCTTGCTTGTTAGGTTGTTTTGGTTTTTGCATCAGAGTTTTGACATGTCAAACACTATCAACAATTTTATTTTACATTCTCCAAACAAGTGCCAAAATGAGTATGTCTCAATTGTTAGAAAGAGTTTTCTTTTTCCAAGGTTCGGATTCCTGCACCACATATGTTATACTATTAAGAAAATGATTTTAGTTTGAATTGGTATTCTGTTTTACTGACTATGTTTTTTTCTTTTGAAGTGCTTATGGACCAAAAATGATCTTCTAAAATTTCGTAGGGTTTGGTTATGAAGCGATTTACTTAAATCCACTTTTTTTCTAGAGGATCCAATGTAGAGTTTCCTTACATCTAATTTACAGTTCTTTACAATGTTTTTACGATGTTTTGGCAATATCATCCAAAGTTACTTTCGGAAATTCAAATTTGAAGTGCTTTGTGTGAAGGCATTGGATGATCCAGGTGAAAATTATTTGTTACTCAATACTTTTTACTAAAATGGTATAATTAAGAAACTTTTTGCTAAAAGCATTTATTTTAAAAAGCATTATCTAGCACATCTTTAGTGTTTATCGAGAAAGTACTGGACTTAAAAAGTTCCACTCCCAAAAAAGTCATCTTAATAGTAGTGAGCCATGAAATAATTCTTTTGTGCTTATATATGCAAGCTCTAATCTCTAGCACACCTTTTTGCATTTAAGTACTTGCAATTAGGAGTGATAAAAGTACTGCTATTTAACAAAGTTGACTGTAAAAATCTATCACTAAAAGTTTGACCCTTCAGCTTTACAAGTACTTTTCTAAGTACTGTCATCAGAAACATTTACCATCTTTTCATATAAACTTTTTCCTAATGAACTAAATTGGTCAATTCTGCTACTAAAGGTCGACCCTGATGAAGTAAATGCTTTGGCTCAACTAATGACATGGAAGACTGCAGTAGCAGATATTCCTTATGGAGGTGCAAAGGGTGGGATTGGATGCACTCCACGAGAGTTGAGTATGAGCGAGTTGGAACGTCTAACTCGTGTATTTACTCAGAAGATTCATGACCTCATTGGCATACATACTGACATTCCAGCACCAGATATGGGCACAAACGCACAGGTTTAGTTCAGATAGTTTAAAGGTTTAATAGTATCCTTCAATTTTTCTTGAGGTGCTTCTTCAAATATCTTCAGCGGGATGATTATGCTTATAGAATTTCCTGCTGCTGCTTTGAATTTGAAGCCAAATGATTTGTGCAGACTATGGCCTGGATTTTGGATGAGTACTCTAAGTTTCATGGTCACTCGCCAGCTGTTGTGACGGGGAAGCCATTAGTAAGTAACCAAGCCTTGGAGCTCCAAGAAACTGTGTTTGATGAATATCATTGAATTGATTTGACCCCTTTCTCATAATTATTAGGACCTTGGTGGTTCCCTCGGTAGAGATGCTGCAACCGGGCGCGGTGTGGTTTTTGCCACAGAAGCTTTGCTTGCTGAACATGGAATGAAAATCAAAGATTTGACATTTGTTATTCAGGTACATTGGAGTTCCAACATGCAAACTTAATGGTCTTGTTGACAATAATTTGTGTTGTGCATCACAATTGAAGAAACCTATATGAACTGCACATTAACAGGGATTTGGTAATGTTGGATCTTGGGCAGCAAGACTTATCCATGAAAGAGGAGGAAAAGTTGTTGCAGTGAGTGATATCACTGGTGCCGTAACGAATCCAAATGGGATTGATGTACCTGAGCTGATTATTCACAAAGAAAAGACCAATAGTCTAGTAAATTTTCAAGGTGCAGATGGCATGGATCCAAACGAACTTCTAGTTCATGAATGTGATGTTCTTATCCCATGTGCTTTAGGTGGAGTTTTGAACAGGTGTACCATTTTTTTCAACCACAAAGTCCTACTTTGCTGTCAAATACTTCTAATACTCTTGCATGCTTTCAAGATTCATGTGTCTGTATATACATATATATAGTTTGTGTTGAAAATGTGACCAAAGTTCCACGTTGATTAGATAAAAGTGTAATTATAGATATATAAGTGAGGACAACTATCTTCATTGATAATTGGTATAAGCTTTTAGGGTGAAACCAAAAGCAACTATGAGGGTCTACGTCCAAATTGTACAATATCATACCATTCTAGAGATAGTTAGAGGGTTTCTGTCCCTAACAGTTTGCCTCATACTTGTAATTCCATCCCATTTTACTTATATGAAGATGGTTTTTGAGGTGATTTCTGCAACTCATTGTACCTAGTTCCATTTTTTAAGGGAAAATGCTGCTGGTGTGAGAGCAAAGTTCATAGTAGAGGCAGCTAATCATCCTACTGATCCAGAAGCAGATGAGGTAATGTTTATAATTAATCTTGAATTTACACTTATGCTTATTATTTGATTTGTGACAGTTATAATTTATTTGCTACAGATCCTATCTAAGAAAGGAGTCTTAATACTCCCTGACATTTACGCAAATGCCGGAGGTGTCACCGTTAGCTATTTTGAGTGGGTTCAGGTAACAAGCGAACCAAACATCAAAACTTTGACTCTTAAAATATTAGTTTAAATTCTTTTTACTCTCTTATGTTTTATAGTTCTTAGTTTTCAATATTTTATTTCATTGTATCATGTCACATATGTATAGTATTCACAAAGTAACTGAAGAACAAATTTTGAAAGAATAAAGAACTAAAACAGAATAAGCATTGAAGGTTTAGGAAGTAGAACAGAATTCAAAATATTTGATATGTTAGTGAACAAAGAAATAATCTAAGACAACAATTCACAATATGTTCCCTGACTACTATGTTCCATTCCTTTGATAACTTTTTTAATTTCATGGAGCCAAAACTTTTGGGTCAATCAGTCATATAATCTATGGTCAAAGTAGGTGGTACAAAAAGTTTTTTGTTCAAAACTTTGTGCTGTTGTTTTCCCTCCAATTCATATTGATTTCCACTTGTTGGGACCTCGACCTATTTCAAACTCACAAGTGAGATGTAGTATTAGATGATATAATATCATATTTACTTTTCCTCGTCAATTTAAGCTTTTGAATCAATCGGTAATTTAACAACCTTAAGGAGGAAAAAAAAGTCATCCAAGGGGTGAATAGTTGTAGCTAAAAGATGTGTTTATATAACTTTGCAGAACATTCAAGGGTTCATGTGGGATGAAGAGAAGGTGAACAAAGAGCTTCAAAGGTACATGACAAGAGCTTTTTATAATATCAAGAGCATGTGCAAATCACATGATTGCAGTCTTCGTATGGGTGCTTTCACTCTAGGTGTCAACCGTGTGGCACGTGCTACTCTCTTGAGGGGTTGGGAGGCCTAGAAATAGATGGATTGCAAACAACACCGTTAATATTTTCTAGGGTTACTTTCACTTCCTAGCTCCTATCTCATTTCATTGTTCTTTTCTTCAAGGGCTTAGATTATTTGCACTTTGCTTGCTGAAATTAACTGTTTGAATAAAGTTATTAACATCATTCACAAAATTTAGTAAAAATTTTCACCAGTTTAGCTTGTGGAACCTTTTCCTTTCCCGTTCCACAGTCTCTTGTTGTTTGGTTTTCATTTTCATTGTTCTTCGTTTGCATGTATGTTTAATTTTTGGCGAAAATGAATAGAGATAAGGACTGAGTTAAAAAGATACTTTTTGGTCTTACGTTGGTGTGAATAACGATTCGATCGTGGAACTTTAACTTGTACTGATATCTTCATAACAATGAGAGAGGCTCCTTTTATAGTCATTCAACGATGGCTTAAGCAACATTTTCGGTTCATATTTTTGAAAGATAACATAGAGAATAAGAGGATAGACATATCTTGTTACAACATAATAGCGTTTAAGCATCCTTGAGTAAATATAAAATAAGCGAATAACCTTTACATCTTCTTGGATAGAGCAATTACATATATTTCTTGTAGTAATGGAATGATATTTCACTTTAATCATAACCAAATTGCAGAGAAAGAGTATTTGAGATGATTAGGGGTGGCAGAACTGCTTGTTTGGAAACATGTTTTACAAAGATCCTATTTTGTCAATCAAATAGGAGAGAGTGAAAGGGGAGGAATCATGTGAGGTTCACCTCGTCAACAAAACGTTGGTGTCTTCTATTCCATTTCTAAAAAAATTAAAAATTCATAATTTGTAAGAAAATCATTTATAAGATCGGTATTGAAGTTATAGTAACACATTTTTATTAGAGCTACACATTCAGATAGTTTTTAAAGAAGAAGGGACGTGAATGAACTGATTTCACATTTGGATGAGAAAGATCTTGAAGATATGAAAGTTGCTACCATCTTCCTCTTTTGTGGCTCAATCATAAGTACTCTAAAGTTAAGTGTGTTTAATTTGGAACAATTTGAACCCAGGTTGGTTTGTGGAGTTAACTTTCATTTTAATATAAGTCTTCGACAAACAAGAATGACACTATCAGGTCACAAGGGAATGTCACGGCTTTTAGTGTTGAATTTAGATTCTAAATCTTAGGCTTGGGCGTTACAATTAGTATGACTAACTCTTTCTTTTCAAATATTTGTCTCTAACAATTTAAATCACTCTCGTTGGGAGTGTCACTTTAAATTACCTTTCATTTTTCTTTGATTATCTAAAAACGTCCATGCTAAGCAGTCCCTCCTAATTCAATAGTATGACTTAACATACTTTCTAAACTCTCATCCTAAACAAAATTTCCGTTGTTTATATTTTCAAAATCATTACAGGTTCTTAACTTGAGTGGGGTGAGCTTTCCAATGGCGTCCAATTTGATGGAAGTTTAAAGTTTTGTTCCGTTATTGTTGTCCTTAAACTTGAGTCAGTCAGCCTTGAAAACAACCATTTGTCTTTGGGATACTTGAATTCTTTTGTTCTTACTAGATTTCAACTTCTATATTCGTCTTCTAATAACTTCACTGGACCAATTCATCCTGAGACGACTGGACCAATTCATCTTGGTGGAGATGTGTTTGGAGGATATGAAGGTGAATCTATGAATTGCAATAGATATGATCTTCAAGTGCTTGACTTAGGATCAGTACCTATAAAAAACAGATTCCCAAATTGGCTTGGAAAGTTAAAAAACTTGCATGATCTTAATCTTGGCTACTGTTACATTTATGGTTCAATTCCTGCTTCATTTGAAAATTTATCCAATTTAGAAACTCTGTCTCTAAGGGGAATGATCTAAGTGGAGCCATTCCTAACACATTTGGAAGATTGTTGAATTTGAGGAGTTTGAGTATTGGATATAATGGATTGGAAGAGGTGGACGGTGTGGAAAGTTTTAGGGAACTTAGGATTTTGGAGTCATCAGACATATCAAGCAATAGATTCAAAGGGATTATCACAAAAGCCCATTTTGCTAATCTCTCTAAACCAGATTCATTGATGATGGGTGGAAATGACTTTTTGTTTGACATAAATCCCAATTGGGTTTCTCCTTTCCAATTGACTTTCCTTTCTGCCTCCTCAATGGCTTCAAACACAAACGAAACTTCGTAATCTGCAATTAGACAGTAAGAGCATGGTTGAGAGGACAAAATCTCACCCATTTGGTTCTTTTTAGTAACCAAATTGTGAGCCCATTTCCAATGAACGTGGGTGAGCAGATGTGGAATTTGATGGAAGTGTATCACAATGATAATCACATCAATGGTTCCTTACCATCTTCTATTTGCAAATTGAAGAACTTAAAGAGTTTTGGATCTCTTTTCAAATAATAGTCTGTCTGGGATAGTACATGCTTGTTTCTTGACTTCACATATGCTAAGTTTGGATTATTGTCTTACAACAAGTTTTTGGGAGCTTTTCTATGAAGGAAATCTTTCAAATGTTGTTCAGTTCTACTTGAAAAACAATAACTTCCAAGGATTCATATCAGTTGTCTTGAAGCATTCTAAAATTTTGTTATATTTAAATTTTGATTTCTAAATTTATGAGATAATATATGTTGAATGGCATAATTCCTTCAAGTTTGTGCCTTCTTCCTTGCAAATTTTGGGTCTTGCTCACAATCAATTAGGGGAAACTATCCCATCCAATCTTAACAATTTTAGCATTATGGCAAAAAAAAAAAAAAAAAATACATTTGTGTCTTACGATGTTCTTGGTTGCATTTTTATGGAAAGAGTGTTCAACGATATTTGAAATCAACGAAAACGGATTACTCATTTTCACAAATGGAGTTAGTGGTGAATATAGATCTCTCCAATATTTCCTTAGTTGGATGCATTCCAAAAGAGATAGTGATGCTTAAAAAATTAAATGACTTCAACTTGCAATTGAATCGCTGCAAATACTCGACTTATCTTTCAACCAACTTTCATGATCAATTCTTACAACCATGTCAAAATTAAATTCATTAGGTCGTGTCAGGAATTACCTCATAACAACCTCTCATGAGAAATTCTTCGAGAACGTCATCTCTCCACATTCAACGAGACTTCTAGTTTAGAGAACCTTTTCTTTGTGGGAATTCGCTTTGTGTTCAATGTGTTACTAAGAAGCCATTTGAGCCACCATATGACTTTACATTACAACAATGCTTGGATCTGTGACTCCGTTCTTGACCGTTGTAGGAGTTTTAATATTAAAGAGAAGTTGGAGAGATTCTTATTTTAAGTTGCATTTAAAGTTTGTATAGTAATAGTTACGAAATGGTCGTAATTTTTTAGATTAATTTAACTCCTTTTCTTTTCCATATAACAAAAACAGAAGAAAGATTGTGGATTTCTAGTTTCTATATCAATCCAATTTGAAGACGTTGGTACACTTTTGGTGCATAGTGTGTGTTTTTAGTTTAACTCAATTTGTTTATTCACTTTTTAGCGTTAGACTATTTGAGTATTGGATATTTTTTTAGAATTAATATCTACCAACCAATTAAAAATAGCAAACTTGGTACCATTAGTATTCATTTCGTGTAACATTGGATAAGTAACGAAAATACATTGCTTTACTTAGTTTAAGTCGTATTAAATAAGTAATAATGTTTGAATGTATCATCTAACGTGAATTGTTTTCCATTTTTGAAATAAAGCATATGAAGTAATAAACATATGTAATTATATTGAACTCTTTTAGGAACGTTTGGCGTGTAGAGTTTAGTTCATAATTATTCTAGAAAAATTGATGCGAATAACGAGATGAAAAATGTGAGTTAATGCGAATAACATGATAATGTCATTCTAATGTTCAAACTATTTATAGTATATTAAAGCTTCACAAGTTAAACATATTCATGAACACTACTACTCAGAGACCTATAAATGTAAATTTGTACTAACTACACTCTTTTTTAATCAAATTTTCAACCAATATACCAAATAACTTGTTTTTAAGTTATTTTAAATATAGTATCCGTGTCAATCAGATTTCGTAGAGTGTAAATACTAAATTTAAAAGTATATTCATGAAATAGAGGTTAAGCGTACTCTGGCAACTTTACGTAAGGCAGAGTTTGGTTTTTTGGGGGTGATAGTGGAAAAGTTGACAGATAAGTCACCCTTACTGCCACTCGACAGAACCGTACGTGAGATTTTCACCTCATACGGCTCCTCGTTCAATTCTTTCGAAGTCATTGGATCCTTTTCCTCGTTCGAGAATCTCCTCCCTTCTTCCATTCCGTCCCGAAGAGTGACCGGGACCAATTCAGTCACGTTTTCATTCATTTGGAATCTGGGCTCTTCTACGTCATTTTTATTTACTTATTTTTCCCTCTCTTTTTTTTTTTTTCTTTTTTTATTCCCTTCGATCATTCCTTAAGTTAGTCCCATAATATCTCGTGTGTATAATCTATTTATTTAAGATTTCATAAGTGGTCGGTTGAATAAATAGATAAAGATTCAAGTTAAGTTAAAAAACATACAAAATACATTAAATCATAAATTTGGTAGATCAATCGTATAAGTAATTCAGTTTGAATTTAGTAAATCAATCTACTAATACATCAAATATGAATGTATATAATTTAAGTAATACCAAATATAAATCATATTTGATATACTATGTAAACACATGTTGATTGGTGAAAAAAACTAAGAGTTCGTTTGGATGGTCTATGGAAAAAAATATTTTGTTTTAATAATACATTTTTAAAAAATTTATTTTTTTTAATGTAAAATGAGTTTATCTCGAGATTATTAAATTTTTTTAGTTAGTTGAAACTAAACATTAATTTTATTTTACTTGTGTATTAATTTTTTTTTTGGACAATTCAATTTTAGAAGCATAGATATCAAAATAAATAACCATAAAAAATATTTTATTTCCAACAACAAAATATAAATGAAATAAATAATTTTTTTAGACAATATAATATCAAGAACTGAATGATCACGTTCTTTATTCACGAACCGAATGATATGTTCTTCAGTGATGCTCTCGTGATTTCTTTCACAGATGTTAAAACGAAGTAGATTTGACTAAAAGAAGAACATTTACAAACTCTCTATATTTAAATGTATATGAACACGTATGGAAAAGAACATTCAAACCATTTTAAAAAATAATAATAAAAGAAAAAAAAAAAAAGAAGGTGGAGTGAAAAATAGATATTTAGGATGACTTACTATTAAACACAAAATGAAAATTTATTCTAAAATTTGGTTACACGTGCTTTTTCTAAAATGATTTATTTTATAATCTCATTTTTCTTAAAATTATTTTAAACCAACGTCAAACACCTCAATTTATCTTAAAATAAATCATTTTAAAAATTAAACACTTCAAAAATCAATCCAAACACGTCGGAGTAATAAGAAATATAAATCAAGTTTTATGATTTTTTTTTTTGTATATATGTGTAAATTTACATAAAAAAAAGTTTGTCGCTAAAATATATAAAATGAGACCTTTTAAAAGAAATAACAAAATATTGAAACTATTACAAAATACATTAATTTTTTTTATAAAACCTTTTATTGTTCATTTATTATTATTATTATTTTGCTATATTTAGTCAACAATTCCTTCTCTCTTTTTTTTCTTCTTTTTTTGCTATCTATCACAACTCCTTTTTTTTTTATTCCTTTTCTTTTGATTTATGTATGAAATTTTCACTCTCTATGAAAAAAGACAATGCATCATACTATTTTATTCTCTCTATATAAAAAAGGACCACACATCATATGAAATTAAATATTGTAAGGTGGAGGTATCAAACTTCTAATTTAGAAGCTAATAGTTTGAATTTTATAAAAAAAAAAAAAGTATAATTTGAAAACAATATCAAATTCATCCATTTATTTTTAGTACAACAATTACGAGAAAAAAGAATCAAACGTTTATGTTAATTATCACTCGTTCTGACATCCAATTTACAAATATACTTTATCTTAGTCAAAACGTTTCGATACCAAATTAATATATATATTTTTTAAGAAAGATTATTTATGAAAATTGGTGGAGAGTGAATGTGTTAATTTATTTATTTGTTGAAAATGATTAATGTGTTTAGTGTTTAATAATTTTGGAGTAGAGAAACTATTCAGTTGTAAATGAATATGTTCAGTTCAACCATCGTTTTCCTACGGAACGGGGTCACGGAGCTCGTAAAACGTGCCTTTATGATTTATGAAGTGGCTGAATAGATAAAATTCAAACCCCGTTTAACCCATCTCTCTCTCAAACTCATAAGCCTTTTCCCTCAACTGCCAAAAGGAGCTCTCTTCTTCTTCTTCTTCTTCTTTCTTCTTCTTCATCATCATCATGGCTCAGTTTCCGCCATTTTCACTCTGCTCTCTCTCTTCTTCCTCCTTAATCCTCTCCTCCATCTCCAATTTCTCTTAATTCCTCATCCTCTCTTCCTCAGATGCCACCATTTCCCTTTCTCCACATCGCAAAATGTCATCCTCTTCCTCTTCTTCTTCTTCTTCTTCCTCCTCCTCTTTCCCCCCTTTGTCCTCATCTCAATCTCCCTCTCTTCAGAGAAGCGCTAGTAGCATCCAGAATTCGGAGGCTGAGCGGCGTCTTCGTGAGGCGGAAGACCGGCTCCGGGAAGCTATTGAGGAGCTTCAACGGCGGCAGCGGAAAGTAGCCGCCTGTGGATCTCATCATCATCAGACTCGGGAAAAGCCTCCGCCGTGTGATCATGCTGCTTATGAGTCTTCTTGTGTGGCTAATGCTATTGGCAACCTCTGCCAGACTTTCCTTCTCTCTTACGGTGTTAGAGTTGGTATTGGTATACTTCTCCGTGCTTTCAAGCTCGCGCGGAGACAGTCTTATTCCTCTATTATTGATCTCAAGGTTGGTGTTTTGTTTGATGCCATTCGTTTTTTTGAATTTTTTATTCCGTACTTGTTGTTGTATGAGATCGACGATTGAAGTTTTGAATTAGGGTTGGAAAAGATTGTTCATTTATTTAACCATTTAGTTTTCTCCCTTTGGTATTTTGGTTATTGTCACTAAAGTTGTTTCTTGTTGCTGCTATTGAATGTTTGTTTAGGTTCAAGCACTTGATGTTTGTTAATATTGTTATTTTTGATTGAATTGTGCTCTTCACCATACATATTGGTAACGAGTTTGTATTGAAGGTGGGTCAAAATGAAATGGGGAGAATTTTTTAGGAATTAAAAGAGCATTTGCAATAGGAACAATCAAGATTGAAGTAAAGGGGGTTGTCATTTGTTTACCTGCACTTTTCCATATCACGATTACTTTTATTTTTCAAAAAAATTTGCAAGTAACTTATGTCTCACTGCTTAATTAAATATTTGCTTTGGGTTTCTTTTTCTTCCTAAAATGAAAGAACATCTTACGATAATGGTTCTCTCTCTTCATTGAATTTTTTGGTTTCTTTTGTCTAACTTGACCCCATAATAGTCGTGAAACGATAAGTTTTCATCCTCTTTATAATTTGTCTCATTGTTTGTGACAACTTGCCGCATAAACAATGGGTCTGCTCTCGAGTTTGAGCAGATCTTCCAGGTCTTCCTAATTAGATCAACTTTTTTATTATGGAATAAAGTGAGCGTCTTAATTTAGCAAACCATAGAATTGAGAATAATGAAGAGTCACCTTCATTTGTCATCTTGTTTCTAATAGATACACCGTATTGAAAGTAATCAATTGGTTTTGTTAAACAAGTAAAACAACATTAATTATTGTTGTGTTGACTAGTGACACCATACTCGTTTTTTGTTGTATCATAATTTTCTGCTGCTTTTTACGTTTTTTTAATAATTAAACTCATTGAGGGTGTAATGTTCTCTCCATTTGTTCATGTGCTTGATTAGTTTTTTTCTTTTCGAACACTTTTTTTTTGTAGCAACTTGTCTCGGAGAAAGACTTGATAGTGAGGGAAGAGGCATGTCGCATCGGTTTGCTTTTTGGTGGATTCACTGGGTCATACCATGCCCTTAGATGCTTGCTTAGAAAGTGGAGAAAGAGAGAGACACCTTTCAATGTGTAAGTCTGCGATCCATTGTAGCATCAAATTTCACGTCTTCATAGTTCTATTGATGTTTCATTTTCTTTTAATTGCAATAGATCCGGAATAAGCACTTTCTGTATTTATGACATTGTTTAAGGGATGATGAGCAGAGTTTTAGCAGGTTCAGTGGCTGGTCTGTCTGTTTTAGCACTAGATGACTCAAATCGGAGGCGTACTCTGGCATTATATCTTATGGCTAGACTTGCTCAGGTACAAAGCACACAAGGTTACTGTTTCAAAGCAGTTTTCTTTCTCTTCTTTCTTTGTATCCTTATCTGTATCTTATCTTGTTGGATATATCTTCGTACTTATTTCTTTTTGTCACTTCTCTTCTTAAAATTAGTGTGCCTATAATTCTGCAAAATCCAAGAACAAGTTTCACCTCTGGGGAAGTCACTGGAGACATGGTGATTCTTTGCTTTTTGCCATGGCATGTGCACAGGTAATTTAAAGTCATGTGGATTGTCTGCTTTCTGCTTGTTATGTTTTTAATTCAAAATTTTAGACAACAAAAAACAAGGGCTAGTTACAGTATGTGTTTTTTTTTTCAATAAAAAGAAAGAATAAGAAACAAAACAAAAACTCTATTTTTCTTTATTAAGAAGAGGAAGCAAGAAACTTGAAACTAAAAACTAGAAACAAAAACATTATCAAACATACGCTTGATTATTGAACAAAGTAGAGACATGCAGTTTCTTCACTCTCTTTACAGCAGAACATGGGGACTTTGATGTATTATTTTTCTCATATAAATGAAATTACTCTTATCAAAAGCATAGAAAGATGGATGCTGGAAATGGCAAATAGTTTGCATTGTAGATCTTTTTAACTGCCAGACGAAGCAGAAACGTTGGAGACCTTGTATTATTTCTTTCTAGAAATCAAATTATTTCTTCTCAAAAGGATAGACTAATCGAAAAATAAAATCAACAATAATTTGTATTAAACATATTGGAGTAAATTCATCAATTTCTTCTTCTTAGTTTAAATTTAAGCATCATAAATGGTAATTGATTTGATGGCTCTGAGAAGTTATTTAATCTTTCAAGCCAGAATTTGGTGTGTTTTCATTCTTTTAAGACATCATGGGATCTTTTTCTTTGATTAGAAGAATTATGGGATTCATCTGTCTTTATGATGTTTCTACATTGAATTTTTCTAATTGCAAGACCCTGCATCGTATTCATGATCAACTATTTGTTTCAGGTTATGTATTCCTTTGTTATGCGTCCTGAGAGCTTGCCAAAAGCGTACCGGGACTTCATTCAAAAAACAGGCCCAGTAGCCGAACCTGTCTACAAGGCTGTACGAGATAGTTGTAGGGGATATCCCGTGGATGTTGCTGCACTTTCTTCTTACTTGTCACGCAGGCAAATCACTGGCTACGAGAATCTTGAGGAACTTCCCTCCATTATTCCTTGTAGTATAATCCATCCAAACACTAAGTCGTGCCTGGCTCACAATGGGAAGGCAGCATCAGCCACATTCAAGAAGACATTTCCTCTTTACTTTTCTTTGACATTTGTACCATTCGTTGTTCTGCACCTGCAGAAAGTAAGTTCTCCCAAAAAAAAATTATTTTCTGTTATCGACTATCACAGTTGGTCCACCAAAATTGTGTTCCTTGAATGGCGTAGAGCCCATAATAGGGAATTGGTGGTTTCAATTTATTTTTTCTTTTTTCCTTCACTAGGAAATTTTCCATTAAAACCATAAAGAGTGCGTGACAAGGGTGTACAAAAAGGCTCTTCAATTGGTCAAAAAAATTGCATGAGTAGTTGCACAAAGCCTCTTACTATTGGATGCGTATATACTTTTTAATTATAAATTGATCCGCATCTTTTACTAAAATGTGTAGATGGTTGTTATGTTATCCCCTATATTTGTTGCAGAGATTTTTTTTTCGTTTTTAAAAATTTCATTCTTGTTGCTAGTTAACATAATTCATGCTTTTGCAGTTCATGGATGCTCCCGGTCGTACCTGTTGGCTTGCTGTCAAAGGTGCAGTTCGCTCGACAAGTTTCTTGTCTGCCTTTGTTGGCATTTTTCAGGTGGTTTTTCTGAATTTTATAGTTTATTCACGTTAATATCAGTTGAAATTTGTAAGATAATGTTCTGAAGTATTTGGAACGATTGTAGGCGGTCATTTGTTTGCATAGAAAAGTTGCAACCAAGGACCACAAACTCGTATATTGGGTTGCCGGTGGAATATCTGCCCTCTCAGTTCTTTTAGAGAAGAAGGGAAGACGATCTGAACTAGCCCTCTATGTTCTTCCACGTGCAGTTGATTCTTGGTGGTATATTTTAGTCAACCGCCACCTGCTTCCAAACATAAAAAATGCTGAGGTATTTACTTACACAAAAAATTAAACATGGCTGTTCAAAATTAAAAGGTAATACTCTGGAGTAGGTAACAGTTGTTCGCATCTATTTAGGTTCTTATTCTTTAGAAACTCCTGTCGGTTAAATCATCGATTGACCAAAAAGTTTTAAGTTGTGGGCTTTGGAAATTGGTAGAAACTCAATGAGTGGAATCCAATATTAGTTGAGAGAAAATAATATTACGATAGAACCTCTTAGCCTTATGCATATTACATTTGAAAAATACCTAGTTTCTTTTATTTCTGGAAAATACCTAATAATGAGTAGATATATTACCAAAAAAATTTCAAATTATAAAAGGGAAAGACATCTGAAAGATAATTAAAAGAAATCAATGACTAATTCAGACAACACGACGGATATCTTCTGATGTTTTTCTTAAATTTCTAAATAAAACTTTCCTTTGTTCTGATAATATGAGCAGGTCTTCCTATTCGCAATTTGTATGGGAGGAATCATGTATTACTTGGAATATGAGCCAGATACCATGGCTCCATTTCTCCGAGGTTTGATTCGTCGCTTCCTCGCCAGCAGAATCAGCAATTCTACCACATCTTCAAGTCGCGATGTTTCAAACTCTTATTTGAACACACTCGGCGCCATGAAGAAACCAAATTTGGAAGATAACAGGGAAGCCGAAGCTGCACGGTCTAAGAAATACAACCTTGAATCCATTCCAGGTTTATAGAATTGGAGCAACGAAATGCAAGGTCATGAGATACATGCCTTAACCTTATTTTAAATGAAATTCCATTGAATTGATTGATTGAACTATTAGGCAACAATGAACTTTTCTTCATATACAAAATAGTGACATTGAATTTTGTTATATATATTGGCAATTGAAATTACTGTCTATTAGTGCTGAATCCTACCAGAACAATAAGATAAGAGGAGATATTATGCACAGGAAATTTGAGAAATGAAAACTTCTTTAATAGACCCTTCTATATCTATCACTTATCAACTATTTTTATGTCGTTGATAGAAATTTTCATCCAAATTATTGACTATTAGTTATGGCTTTTTAAACTAATAGTACTATTTTTATGTCAACTTAGAAACTCTGATTGTTATATTACTATTTGTTAGTGAGATTTGAAAGAAAAAAGATTTGATCCTATCTCAAGATTCAAACATATATGGGGCCAAGTTTGTAGGGTATAATATAGAACGATCAAATTTTAATTACTGTGTAAGAACTAAGAAGTTATGGGTGAGATGACGTCCATTTGAGAGAATACATGAGGAAATGTCCCAGCCCTAGGAAAGGCATTTTGCCATAATTCTTGTGGTTTTGCTCAATTTTCAAATGATATTCTGATTAATGCTACCAAATCCAATTCTCTTAAATGTGTCTCAACATGATTTAATGTTCTTGTATGAGTTTAGTTCAATGATCAATAGTGAACAAACTTTAATTCTAGTATTTTTTAGTATTGGACTATTTTTATCGTATTTCTTCCTAGATTATTTCTTATTGTTAAATTATATTGTTTAAATAAATCTTCAAACTTAAAAATAAGTAAATATAATAAAAACATCTCTTCCTTCTTTTATTTTCTTGAAGTTGGTATTCTAAACATCTACTCGTTCAATTTTTTATTTCTTTCTTGAAAATTCATATTTTCCTTTCATTTTTAAACATTTTGTAAGAAAATAATTTTGAATAAAAAATTGTTGACAATATTTTAAAATAGAGTCAAATATAATATTCTATCCAAGATAGACAATAAAAAATTTATTTAAATGTAAATTTTAGTCTTTTAAATCTATTTTTAAAAATTCAATGATTAAAAAAAAAGATAAATTTTAAAAGTTTAGAGTTTACTTTTAGAAATTCAGGGACTAAATAAAAATAAAATTAGATTTTCAAAAACTTAATAACCAAACTATTTTTAAAGGTAATTTCTCTTATAAATAAATAAATAGAAACCGGCTTTGAAAAAAGAACCGGACCGACAAATCTGGAAACTTGTATAAGAAATTACAAACCCGATCCAATGAACCGGACGGAGAAGCCCTAGGGTTTTGACAGCGGGCACTATATATGAAATTTTTAGTAGCCAAACGAACATAGAAGGAACGAAGAGATTGGAATTGTTGAAGGGCAGTAGAGAGAAAATCAAAGGTTCATTTTCATTTCAATTCCCTTAGTTTTACGTTCATCTGCTTGCCTTAATTTGTCTTTCGTTTCCTGAAAACCATACGATGTTAGATTAGCGTTTTCAGTTCCCTATTTACCAGTTTTACTCAAGCTGTTTTGAGGGATATTTGGGTTTTTCTCGGGGTTCTACGAATTTTGCCCCATCGTTTCCGCTTGTGGTATTTGATCGAGGGATTTGGTTTTCTTTTTTTATGTTTATGTTTTGGGTTTTGTTTCCAATTCTTTTTGGCAATCTCGTGTTCATATGGAAAATAGTTAAAATTAAGTTTGATGTATTTGTACGTCAGTGTATTACTAGAATTTATCTGCGTTGAGGTTACACATCTACCAGTTTTTGTAACATTCAGGACATAAAATGAAGTTTCTGTCCTTGGTTGGAATATTAATTCAATTTGTTTGGCAGGTGAGCCATGAAGCACAACAATGTTATCCCTAGTGGGCACTTTAGGAAGCACTGGCAAAATTATGTTAGAACTTGGTTCAACCAGCCTGCTCGCAAAACAAGGCGAAGGAATGGTGAGTGTCTTGGTTTTTTGCTAGTTCATCCATGATTTAATTTGCCTTGTTTTGTTATTATAGGTTTTGATTTTTCTTGTGTAAATGGTCACTAGCTCGTCAAGAAAAGGCTGTGAAAGCTTTCCCTCGGCCTACCGCTGGACCACTTCGACCTATAGTCCATGGACAGACGTTGAAGTATAACATGAAAGTGAGGGCTGGTAGAGGCTTCTCTTTGGAAGAGTTGAAGGTGGGATTATTTCCAATTTTTCGAGTTTTTTTCATGATCTGCATATATAACTCAGTTTATGTTTGTTTTGTTTTATATTTGGACGAGTAAAATATTGATGAGCATGCTCATTCTTTTTCACGTATGAATGAACAGTAGCTTCATATATTAAACTCTTCGCCTGTGCTCTAGTTTTCTACTTGGTAAAATTGTTGCTTTTGGAAGTCTTTTGTGAATGATATGGAGTAGAAATATTTGATATATTTGTACGGTTGTGAACGTCTAAGAATGATGTTGTTTTCAGAGTGTAGAATTACATTATGAATTCAAGAGCACACTTGAATGTTTAATGATTTTTTGGATTCTATTGAGGTTGTTCCTCGGTTGATACTCTTCAAGAGAATTGACAAATGTTTTATAAAACCAGGCAGCTGGCATTCCAAAGAAATATGCACCAACTATTGGCATTGCAGTTGATCACCGCCGCAGAAACCGCTCCTTGGAGAGTCTTCAAGCTAATGTACAGAGGTTGAAGACCTACAAGGCCAAGGTGGTCGTCTTCCCACGACGTGCCCGCAAGTTCAAGGTACCTTTGCTAAGTTTCTATTCCCAAAGAAATACAATTAATTTGTTGCACCATCTTTTGTGTTTATGGAATGCCCCTGATCTCTAAGCATCATTTACATTACTTGTTAATTTAGGCTGGTGATTCTACTCCTGAGGAACTAGCAACTGCCACCCAAGTCCAAGGCTCTTACATGCCTATTGGATTAGAGAAGCCATCAGTAGAGCTTGTGAAGATTACAGAAGACATGAAGTCTTTCAAGGCTTATGACAAGCTTCGTGTTGAGCGAGCAAATGCCCGTCATGTTGGTGCTCGGTTGAAGAAGGCTGCTGAGGCAGAGAAGGAAGAGAAGAAGTAAATGGTTCCAAGATTTTAACTGTGCGCCCATATGTTTTTGAAGTGAATTTGTTTGGCCTTTAAATTTAGTATCCTCCCTTTCCCTTAATATGTCCAAAACCTGAGTTATGAGTTCGTTCAATTTTGAAATGATTAGAGATTTGTTTTTATGCATATCAAACATACGCAGATTTCATATATGTTACCCTTTTTGTTTCTTAGTCCTGCATTTTTGCGATGGTTATCATGTGGCAAAAAAATAAACATGCCCTATAATTAACAATTAAACTTTTCAAGGTCAGAGATCAAGGCAGACGTGAATATTCGATTTTAAGAATTATTGCTGTTTGTTTTCGTCTGCTGTGTTAGCAGGATTGAGTGTAAAAAGATGAACTAATGTTGCTCTTCTATTGTTCTCAAGGCACGGGAACGAAAGAGGCCAAATGTCTAAAGAAAATACAATATGATAAAAGTATTTATATTCACCATTCATATGCCTGTTGAATCTTTAAATATGAAAATTTGTGTTAATCATTTATAGGGATACGACACATATGCTAAAAAATAATTTCATAGTTAGTTCGATGTACTTTCAAAATTTATTATCAACACATCCCTTAATGAGAACACGTTTTTGATAGTCCACGAAAACATTTGAAGTCTCCATGAAGAAACATTGTACTTGAGAATCTTCCTAATCTCATTTTCAAGATATATCAGAGTTGTATGACTAATAATATCTTAACAAGATTACGTGAAAATGAATACATAATCCAAACAAAAACGCTTATATAGTATTAAAAGAACAATCTCTCTTCAAGAATGCTTGTGGTCAATTTGACCCGAAACTATCAGTTGTAAAGTTGAGAACATAACTGAAACTTTGTCAAGAACATATCTTCCAAGAGATGGCTAAGTACGTAAAATAAGAATTTGTCTAGTAATGGTAGCACTCAGCAGAACATGAGTCGAAAACTAAAACTAGACGAAGACAGTAAGGTGAATTGTTGTAGGAACTGCTAAGACCACAAACCGCACCCCCAAAATGACCCTTAAAACCTTAGGCATTAGGTTCTGAAATTCTCTTGACATGGAACCTGTGGGGTAAGAAAATTCGGTTCTATGGTTTCTAAGGTAACCTAAGTCAAAGTCTTCGAGAATATGCTTATTCCCCTGTCGAAAGCAAAATACTGTATTCTCTCCCTTCCCGTACCGTCAGGAACAACTGTGGTTATTCAAAACAATAATGATAACAGTTGATGAACGTGAAATGGCAGAATATGCATTAAAGCTCGGGCATACAGGAATTTAATATAGTACCTTGAAAAACTAATCAGAAACATCAGAGTCGAAGACTGGAATTTGGCGAAAACGAGAAAAGTGGCGCAAGTAGGACATTTCATTTTTATTTTGAGGTGCTGATCTCTTCCGCCTCGCTGAGAATCCATTACCAGAAAGTGAAGCAAATAATTCTCCCATGTCCATTTCCTTGGCTACCGTACTATCATCCGCAAAACTGCATCACATCAGCAATTAGTGAGATATTTGATTCATGGAAGGATAAAATAAAATGAGGGCTAGACTTGATTTGATCTGTTCGTCATGGTTGTAAATTACTTGTAACTTGGTTTGATCTGTTAGTCAAATTATATTTATTAGTAAGTTAGAGGGTCACAGGTTTATATACTTAGGTAGTAATCTTCATAAACTAGCCTTATTCTCAAAGCGAAAACCTCCTCTAATGAAGGCTAGGTTTCCTGGACCCTAATTCACATCAACTTTTAAATTGTTTGACTATCCCAGCAACACGAGAATGGCGAATCAGAAAGCTAATATGTCCTGGGCGAAAATGAAATAATTGATTTTTTTCTGAACTTTTATCATCAGTCGCCCTTCCACCCAACATTTTCCTGTCTTGTTTATACACAATATAATTATTGACAAGTAATACCATGAAGAAACTATTTTAATGCAGATATAAGGAAACTCAAAGAAAATAAAGTGAATTGAAAAGCATACAAACTAAAATACAACATAATGAATAAATCAAAACCCAAAAGCAAGCAAGAAGAACTATACCGTTCACGGATTGTCTTGAAAGCTTCTTTAGTTGCATAAGGCAACCCTGTTTTCGGGTCACGATACCTTCAGCATAAAAAGCATTAATTAAACCTGTGTTCAAAGCTCCGAGGATTGCACCTTTTCATGCACTTTACTACTTAAAACAACAATGATAAAATCTATTCTGATCTATCTGGTACACAGGATTGATCTTTAGCAGTTGCCATAAGTAAATTCCAAGGAATTGGACTACGTTGCCTTTCAATTGCATACAACTGAGCTAGGCTGTCAAGCTACTATGAAACGAATAACAATGAGATCTTACTTTGCAGGCAAACCTGTGATCACACACACAGCTTTCTCTGGATCTAGAAAGAAAAAGGGAAAAAAATATATTTAGGTTCTAAACTTTAAATAAACTTAAAAAAAACGTATAGTGCAAAATAGTATACTAGATTCTCTCCATGTTTTTTATTTTCTTTTACTGGGATAAGAAACGAGAAATGAATCATTGTATACATAACAGAATACAGAACAAGGTAAGATGAGCACCTACATATTCTTCAAATACAAAGAAAGGGGAAGATAAAAACTAAAGAACTAATGGAATGAGTTTGATATCTTACAGGGACATCCCAAGGGACATTAGATCTCAGAACTAAATCTGACCCATTTGTTTCTAACTTGACATATTTAGAATTTAGAAAAGGGGGTAGAACAATGTTTCTCATTGGAAGTCTACTCTTCATTGAAAATTTGAGAAGTTACCGAAAGTGAGAAATCAAAGGAAGGGGACAAGATCCATATTCTCTTTCTTTTTAACTTTTAGATGCATTGGAACAATCATTTCAAGATGACTAGATGTAAAGCTTCTCATGGTGTTCTTTTTCTAAATTATTCTTACTTCTATTTGCAAGAAATTGGTTATGAAGTTTTTATCTTTCATTAATTATTGCCTTTTACTTCCCCTATATTTTCAATAATCACATTTTTTTATTTTCCTTTTACCTCCTTTTTGAAGTTTGTCTTTGAGCATTAATCCCTTTCTATTAATTCAATAAAAAACTTCATTCGAAATAATATAGGGTGTAGTCGGTGGATGATTATATATAAGTAATTAATTACATGGAACTGATGTGGTTGAAAGCTCTGCCTGAAACGATGACCCTTTACTAAACTCTAGATATGAGCAACCTGCAACAAAATACACCAATATAACTTAGTTCCAAACATGGGGAAGTTCTTTTCTGAAAGAAAACAATTTTGAATCACACTTTAGATGGTACCATTTCTTGACAAGTATTGTATTCGGGGACCATTGTACACAGCTTTATGCACAATTGCTCTCTTTTTGACTTCTTCTTCCCTTGCCAAAACACGCTCCAAGTTCCTCAAGTTCATGATTTCTTAGATATGGAAGGTTGAAATAATTCAAGAGAAAATGAGAAGATTCCTTCAAGTATCCACCTAGTGTTGCAACTTACAACAACATACATTAACCATCAGTTTCACCTGTTTGAGCAGCTTCAAGAAGCATTTCTTCCTGACTCATTTTCTTCTCCTCACCTGGATTTTTCCTCTTGATTGGCTGGTGGACAAGAAAGGATAGTCTCACTCATATATAATACTAAAAAGAATCATTTTGAGAAAACAATTTGATGGCTAATACAAAAACTGAACATTGCAGAAACAGAAGCAGAAAGAAACTTTTCAAGAAAGCTGGAAAAAATGTGGAATTATTAATTCAAACCGCATAAATAGAACATGAATCCATTTGATATGGATTTAAGGCTTTGCATATAGAAGATTTGGAATAGAGGAAAGTAAAGCGTCTCCAAGGAAAAAAAAAAAAACAATTAGAAGACATCTGAAAAGCTAGATGCTAGATTTCTTACTTCTACATGGTGCACACCCTTTAATACTTATTGAATTTTGAGGTTTTTTTTAATTAGCAAAATTGGAGGCCTTTTTGTAAGCTCCTTTGTCTTAGGGTGGTTGTATTTTTAACCGTACTGATTTCTTACTCTTCTGAATGCAGCGTCATTTGTCTTATCTCCTAAGAAAAGATATTCCCTTGGTAAGAAGGGCATCGGTTCAAAACCATAGATAGGACCCGAAGTGTATAAATCAAAATAGTAAAGCGTAAACTAGTCCAGTAACTTTCTTGTGAGAATGTTTACTTAACCCAAAAACAAAAAAGTTCGTTATTTAGTTTATATAGTCAAGCACCACTAAAACCCAACAAATGGAGAACTAATTTTGGGTGCCATAAAATTCAAAATTATTCCATAACAAACTAATTAGAAATCAGACGATTTTGTTTTATATTTTTTGCTTTCATTTCTTTCTGCAGTTTTTTTTTTAAATCATCTTGTCCCTAAAACAGATAATGGATCTGTAGGTTGAAACAAATGTTTTGATGTGGCACAATAGATGAGTAAAAAATTCGTAGGATGGCAACATTTTTCAAGTAGTTGAAGGATATACGAACTAAAACAGAAGTTTCCACTTCATCATAGCATCGCATCACTCTATTCAATCAAGAAACTGCCTTCGAGAAAAACTCAAACTAATCTAATGGTTTTATCTTAGTCCTACAAATCAAATGTCTCGAGTATTCAGGACTCACCTTCATTGTGGCTTGCAAAGCTGCACGAATAGCATCTCTCTCAGCTTGCCTAACAATAACTGAAGTTCTAGTGGATTTCCTCACAGTTCTTTCAACTTCGGTATCATCCGGTGTATCATGATGTTCAGGAGGTGTAGACTGATCAGTTGATGCTTCATCTTTGGAAGGTTTTTCAACTTTGGAAACAGCTCTTTTTTTATTCTTGTTCTTAGAAGTCTTTCCAGGAAATATTAATCGCTTTTTCATTTGTGGTCTGGAAGAAAACTCAACTTTAAAACAGAAAGTTGAAATATATCTAAACCAACATCCAAGCACTTCAGAGAAGAGAAAACCTCTCATCTGCTTCATTCTCAGCTTCTTCCTCTGGTTCAGACTCCTGTCCATAAAAAGTAGTCATGTTATGAAAAAAATTTATGTCTAACAGAATAAGCTGTGAATGGGAACTGAAACATAACTTACATCTTCATTGAAATCACTATCAAATTCATCAACAACTTCAGGTTCTTCTTCATATTCGTCATCAACCTCATCCTGACAAGCATTTTGAAGATGGACAAGTTCAGAAAGGATATTTCACTAAGTCAAAACTCAAGCCCCATAATTGGGTGGACACATTGCATCAATCTAACAGAGGCTATCCAGACCACGACTTCATAAGCGAAAACCAACTGTGGAACCGAATCTAAGTGGATGTGCACACCATCGATTTCAGTTAAATCTTCAAGATTGAACATTAATCGCGCGCATAACCATTGAAGAGCAATTTTACTATTAACCACTGAAGAGCTAAAAGAGCGACTATAGCTTCATATCGTTCCTAGAGAAAAAAAAAAAAAAAAGAGTACATTTCTTTAAACATACCTCTCTGAGAGCATCCTGATTCCAAAACAACTCGTCTTCCTCAGCTTCCTCATCAAGCAACTTGGTCATCCTATAACAAATAAAAATACCCCAACTCATAAGTACATACAATTTGAAACATCTTCCATCAGTTCATGCCAATTTACAACAAAACCCACTCCCAAGAGAAGAAAACCAAGGGAAGTAGTCCGGTACCTCTTCCCTCTAGTCATCCGAGAAGAGCGATCAAGAAAAACGGGAACATCTTCTTCTTTGGACGAATCCATGACTGAAAAAAGAAAAAGAAACCCAAAAAATAACGCTGGAAAATGAAGTATAAGACTTGGAGAAATCACAACCCGCCACCGATGACCGTAATTAGAGAGCGAATTACGATAACTCTCCGGTGGCTGGAACTCGAATCGGGTAGCGACGATAATTTAAATCGATCCGTTGTAAGGTTATGGAAAGGCGGGAAATTTTGGTCGATCGGATTCGGAAATGCACCACCTCAAGCCCCTTTGTGCACCTCTAGGTCGCATAAACAAACACGCCTCTTTATTGCTATGTGCTAACTTACTAATTCTTTTAACAAAAATGAATGAGAAATTTTTTTATGCATATTATTGATTCTTCAATCATAGTTTTTCAATAATGTCAAATTTTTCTTAATTCTTTTTATAATTTTTTGAACTATGATTGAAAAGTATAAAGATAGTTGAATCTTAAATTTGCATTTAATTATTGTTCTACTGTTAATTTTGTAATGTAATATGAGTTTGTTTGGCTTTTTGGAGTAAGAAGTGTACTTATGGAATTTGAGGTTGTGAAGTCCTACTTCTTGCACACATTGAGGTAAGTTTATTGAGGTTTCTAGCTCAATTTGATAATTTTTGGTGATTCAAATTTCTCATCCCCATTTATATTGAATCTTTTTTAGTTAAATTAACTAATATAATTAAAGTTTCATGTTAAACTTTCGACTTTTATTTAAGGTTCTATCTAAAATGACTTAAAAATTGGACTAGAAATGAACTAGAGGTGATTGAAGTTGTTTATTTTACAAAATCGTTACCGAACCAATTCGATCATAGTTAGTTTAGTAAATGTTTAAATGGATCTCGATATCAATGAGTAAAGTTCGGTCGGTTTGTAAAATAGAAATACTTATTTGGAGATTCTGTATTTAAAACTTTTTGAAACCAACCTTGACCCTCTCGTTTTCCCATTAATTTTGATTTGGTAAGTAGTTTAACATTTTTTTTTTTGTCTATCACGCTCACTTCTAAGATGAACTTTAACCTTTCTTAAGTGCCACGGTCGAACATTTATTTTAAAAAATTTCAAAATATCATTTTCTATATTTTATAAATATTTTTCAAAACTTAGATTAAAAAGAAAAGAAAGAAAGGAAAGTAAATATGTTGAATAATTGAATTTAAGTTTTATATTTAATATGAAAACATTCTGACCGCAAACGCGAGTCTGTGTGGCTGAACGATAGAGACCTTCTAGCAAAAGCTATAAACTTGGAGTAGAAGAAGAGAGAATTCAAGCAAACGGTAAATACAAACTTGTGATGATAGCTTCAACACCTCTGCCGCCATGGCAGCCACCGCTTCAAGCTCCATTCAGATTGAGGAGGAGTAGGCCTTTAATAATCCCTTACCGGACCCCTATTGGCTTCGTTCAGGCATACCGTCGCGGGGGCGGCGGCGGAAACAACGACGCTTTTGGCGACGCCTGGAACAAAGTATGGCGAGGCGCCAACGATGGGTTTGAGAAATTCGTATTCGAGGCCAGGAAAACTGCGGAGCGTCTTGATAGGCGTTACTCTGTATCGCGCCGTGTTGGTTCTGCTGCTCAATCGGTGGCCGACCGGGCGCGCGAGATTGATAGGGAGTTTGCAATTGGAATGCGTTGGCGTAATTTTACATTGGATTTTAGCAGAAATTGGCCAAGGGTTTGTACTGCGGATTGATTGGTATTCGTGCTTGTGAAATGAATTTGTATAGATAGGGCCTGCTTAGTTAATATCGATTGTGGAAGTCAAGTTTTTAGATTTTCTGAAGGATCATTCTTAGATAGTTCTCTCTAAGATCCGCAGTCAGTTTGAGTGCCAATATGCTTGATGTAGTTTATCCAAGATATTTATAAGTTTTCACTGAAGTAGAATGAAAATCATGGTTTCTCGTTTTCTTGGTTGTCCGTAATACTGGGTGTTCTTATCTTTGAAATGTCTATTGAATTTTGTTATTTTCTCAACTGTTTTGTTCTCCAATGTCAGTGCCGTCTCTTATCACTCACTCTTATTTCCTTGGGTTTTTGCAGTATAGGAGGCAACTCAATGAGTTTATCGACACGCCATTAGGAAAAAGTGTTGTGGTACGTAGTAGAAGCTTTTATTTTGGATATACGGTCTTGTTACTAAGATTCTTGGTGTCATTGATGGTCTGTGTTTAGCGTGTTCGTAGAATGGAAGTATTATGATATCACTTCACTTTATTTTTAACACGTGAATGATAGCCTTGAGGCATTTCTTGATGATCAACTAGAGGATACATTGAAAGCTCTAGTTTATTTATGATCCCTAAAAGAGAAGCTGCAGAACTCTCCTATTCATAATGTTTTTTACTATCCTACTTACAATGAAAAGTTCTTTTGTTCTTTTAGAAAAATGCTAGAAGAGATCAAATCTGAATCCACCAACACATATTTCATATTACGGTAGCTAAATGGTGGACCTAGCCTATTTCTTAGGTCTAGTTTAGAATATTTCAAGCTGTACTTTGTATGTTTTTTTTTACTCATAATCTACCCCAATCCATTCTATATATGCAGTATATTGACATAGAAAGATGTACAAAGGAGGATCCAGTATCCACCAAAAGAGAAATTGTGGAGATTACAAAATGTTCCCCAATTAATTTAGTAATTTAAAAAATATAGAATTAGCCGTTCAAGGAAATGCAGTAGCACATAAGATTCTTCACATCCTTACGTTTTTTGCTATGGCGATCATCAAATATTTACAGATTTCCATTAATTTGAAATCTTCCCAATAAGGGAATTTAAGATGATTGATAGTCTCTCCTTAATAAGAATCAAGGTTAACTGTGGTATAAATGCTCAAGGTCGTTTGAGTTATGTCTGGGTCAAGGTAGAGGTTCAAGGCTGTGATTAAGTAGGAGTTCCTTAATTCCCTGTTTTAAGATAAGAGCATAGTTTTGTGGTAGAATTGTATTGCTATGTTATGGAGAATTTGGCTTGAGAGAAATAGTAGAACTTTTAGGGATGTTGAGAGATTGTGGAAGGAGGTCCAGGAGGTTGCTAGGTTTAACACATCATAGATAGTGGGTGTATGTTATCTGCCCTTTTTGTTATTATGGACTTTGTTTGATTCTCTTGAATTGGAGTCATTTTCGTTATTTGTGGCTTGTTTTTTGAATGCCCTCATATATTCTTTCATTATTCCTCAATGAAAGTTTAATAAAGAACTTGGGAATGAGCTCAATTCTTACCTTAATATACTACAAATTCCTTTAGCACTTAAATATTCTAAGGTTAGGTGGGTTTCTCATAAGAGTAGTCAAGGTGTGTGTAAACTAGCCCCAACACTCACAAAAGAAAAAAATCTTAGAAAGATGTCCTATGTACAAGGGAGGGCAGGTAAGAATCTGTGCATAGAACAATGGAGGGAGGTAGAAAAAGCTCTCTAATTCACTATAATAAAGAAGAGCAGGATGACTTACACAAATTTGGACTTTGCTAGCAAAGAAATGCTCTCTATCAAGACTAAAGAATTTGGAAGTTGAAACATTTTAGATACTTGTGTTTTGAGTTTGTAGACATATGCTTTTGCAGTCATAAAACCTCAATCTATTGGCTGATATCTATTTGCAAAATTTTGGCAAATAGATTGAGAAAATTTTCATAAAGGAGCCTTCATGTGGGGAAGACAAATTTTGGATCAAGTGCTACCTGGTACAGAGCAAACAAGAAGATGTGATCTTTAAGACAAATTTTGAACGACGATGTTGATTAGATTTTGAAAAAGCCTACGATCATGTTGATTGGAATTATTTCCTGGATAAGATCCTTTGGAAGAAGGGTTTTGGGTTTAAATAGAGATCCTGGATTTTGAGTTATATTAGGACCATTTAATTTTTCTATAATCGTTAATGGGTGACATAGAGTGTAATTTAACTTACAGAGGTGTTTGTCTATTAATGTAGACAGAATTTTTCCACCTAATTTATTCTTCTCTTTTTTTTCTCATGTATCACCTCTTTTCATTTCCTTGTAGACAATATTCTTCCTTTGGTTTGCTTTGTCTGGATGGCTTTTCCGGTTCTTGATATTTGGAACGTGGATACTACCATTTGCTGGTCCAATACTCATTGGGACTTTTGCCAATAGCCTTGTAATAAAGGTAAGTGCCTTGTTCATCCTTTGCTGTTGTATAAGTGATATTGTGCATTTGTATAATTACTGATATCTTACAGCTTTGTGCGATGATTATGCTAGTCAGTGGTCATAGTTCAAAATGGTGCAGACACTTGAAATTAATCTTGTTAAAGAAGCCACCTATCATACCTTTTAGTGATTACTAAAGTTAATGATATCTTTGTGAAGAGTTGTGTCCAAACAATGAAGTAGAAAATGACACTAATATTTGATTCTGGGAAGACCCATGAAGAGTAGCTATTAATGCCTTTTATATCTTTATTTTTTATTAGGGCTCAGCTTTCAAGTAATAGGAGTCAGGAAAGTAGCTAAATCAACAATTTTAATAGCATTAAGTGGCAAACAAAATTAAAATTCCTTCCCATCAGTAAAATCCGCCACTCATCTGGTGTGATCTGGATTTGAGGAATAATCGTGGAGGTTCTGGTTCTTCCCAACTCATATAGTCATATTCTAGGGTGCCACTGCCAATTTTTGTAATCAAATGTTTCACCACAACTTCTGTTGGATTTTTGCATTTGACCACATAATATCTTTTTTGCATTTCACCACAGGAACTCTTACTCCCCTACTCATTTTCCGTTACCTAATTGTAAGGCTATTTCTGCTGCTGCTACAATTTCTTGGGTTAGCAGTCCCTAGGCTTGAGAAGAAGTTTTTAAATTCATAGATTTTGGAGTAAATTTCGCTTTGCCCTTTCCAGCAATGTTTCAGCCTTTGTTAGCTAGCCTACCATTCCTGTTTATTTTGGGTGCCTCTTATTCCAGAAAAAAGAATTTAATCCTGCTTATTTTGGGACTTGGAATTCTGGAAAAGTTTTTGTGATGATGAACTAGTTGAATTGGAACACTCTTTTAGAGGCTCTTTCCTTCGTGACCCTCAAAGAATGTTCAGACAAATGGATATGGCCCAAAGGTCCATCAAAATATTTCTTCCGTCATCTCACCCAATGAAGACTTGTTCAAGAGGCAATGCAATTTTTAGGAACCAGTGAACACTGACATTTGGTGAGATAAATATTTTAAAATAGTTAACTTCTTTCAGTGGGATGGGAGCTAAGTCACTTTAGCATCATGATCAAGCCAAAAGAAAAGATCCAAAAACACTCCTTAGGCTAGCTCTTTCTTCAATGGAAGTTTGGAGACCCAATCCCGTGTGGATTAGCTGCACCATGCCATAAAATATTGGAATTATATGCTGTCCATTTCCATCATGGGTAGTGGCTGTTCCAAACAATATGAATCTTCGTCTTTCCATCATATTGAACGTCACTGATATGCAAGAATAGGAGCTCTTTTTCTCTAGGTTACAAACTAGTGTACTTTTCTATTCCAGCCTAATGGGATTTGGGACTTAAGTTTCGAGGAAAGATTGAATACAACGTTGTCTTTAAGCTTCTTCTCAACCTGTGATTTGTCTCTTAGTTTATCATGGGACTCTCTCTAAGTTTGTTGAAGGTTTTCTTCCTTTTGGGCTGTATTCTTCATTGGTTGTGTTCGTCTACTTTTCCTGCCTTCAATTTGGAGATCTTGTATTTTGGAGCAATAGTCTCTTCTCATCATATCAATGAAATATTGGTTTTGGGTTTTTAAAAATTAAAAATAAAAAGTGTATGTAGTGGTAGAGAAAACATTTCGTAATGTTTGGTTAAGCAGCAAAGAGGGTGTGTTAGAGATAACACAGATGCTTTCACTCCCTTTTCTTTTATCATACTCTACTATGTTAACTATTACGTTAATCAACTTTATTAGAGTTACGCGTCAGCTCTGAAGTATAAAGTTAATATGTTGGAGTTAGAAAGTCCGATTATGGTGTGCAAAATTGTAAGATGGAGTTCTTCGGTAAGTGTGCAAAAGAGAGCGTGAAAGATGAAGTTCCTTTATAAATGTGCAACCTTCCATAGTGAGCATTATTGGTGTTAGATTATTCAACATCAACTTATGTAGTCGTCAGATATCTCCCTAGGGACAAAACTTGACGTGTGTTTTCTATTGTGATTTTTACTTTTTGCATAAACATTTTTCCTAACCAACGTGTAAATTATTCTACAGGGTAATTGTCCAGCCTGTAATAGAGAATTTGCTGGGTACAAGAACCAAATTATTTCTTGCGCAGGATGTGGAAACGTAGTGTGGCAGCCCAAAGACCATGGGGAATACAATTCAAGAAAAGGAAGTTCTGGTTCCAAGTCACAACCCAATGTCATTGATGTGGAGTTTGAGGAGAAATGATAAGGGTAGGAGGAATGGTGATTCACTCGACCTTTATTGAGAGTACAGAAGACCACGATGAGGAAAGAATTTCCAAGGACCATGTGTTGAAGTCGTCTCAGTTCCCTGTTCAGTTACAACGCTGTTCGTGTTCTCTTCTCCCTTGGATAGTTACTAATGTAGTTTGGCAGCATTATTTGTTTGTAGTATCAATACAGGTATGGTGCATAAATGGGAATTCCTCAGGTGTTGGATTGTTAAAGGTACTCAATATATATTCTCACTTATTTTCCAGTTATAGAAGTGGCCTTTTCTTTGGGATTTCTTTATTCCAATCTTGTAACAAATGTTCCTAAAGCAGACAGTGAGGCAGTGATATGTTTTTGGTGTTTCAATTTTCTGCTACTTAATGTTGAATTATTATTATTGCTCAGCAAGGTGTAAATTTGATCGCGTAGGTGTTAGCTATTTTTTCCCAAAGGTCTTTACAGTACAGCTAGAAAGTTGAGAGATTTGAACTCTGAATCTCTTGTCCTCGAGAACATACGGGTGTCAATTAAGCTAGGCTCATGTTGATAAGTGTTTACTATTTCATGATTGCAGTTGTTTTGTTTTAGAAGTGCATCAATATCTTACCAGTCTTCAAGGATCCTTTGATACATTATGTTAGATATCAAGCAAAATCTATTTTGGTTTAAAAGGAAATGCCATTTCTGATTAATAAGTGGAAATATTACCTTGTCAATTTATGACAATGTCGTTTTTCTGTGTGGTCACAACCAGAAAGGATCTATTAAACCAATTATCCAAGCGTTCTCTTGACTTTTTGGGCTATATTTCATGTGTGCGATTAAATCCTTCCGTGGTATGGATTCAGATGTTAGAAAATTTATTTTTAGTAGATAATGCTACGCAGAAACTTGATACACAATAACTCAGTCTTTTATCATATATTTAAATTTATAATGTTATATAAGTTTTAACAAAATTAACATTAAGTTTTAACAAAATTAAGTTTTATCATATATTTAAATTTGTAATGCTCTGTAAGTTTTAACAAAGTGTCAATATTAAATTAATATTAATTTGTTGTGATTGATAATTAGTATGCTTTAGTTATTATGTAGATTGGTTTTTAATTTAAATTAATTAGTGCTTAATTAGAATAAATTTGTTGTTTTCATTTTCAAGGCTATAAATTTCCCATCTAGAGTTGCAAAAAGAAGCTTTTGAACATCCTTATAGTATATAGAACGCTGTGTTTCTTAGAGCATTATCTCTACTTTAGAGATGAATTTAATTTTTGTTCGTGGATTTAACCTAATACCTTTTCAGCTACTATATTAATATTTAATAAGGTAATCATTTAGAATATTTATATGTTTTAAATTGAAAATAATTTTTTTAAGTAAAATATTTCATCGAAATTCAAAAAAGAAAAAGTTAGGTCATCCTAAGTCATGTAGTAGTTGAACCATTGGATAGAAAAATTCGAACAACAAGATGTCAGTATGTAGTACATAAGTTTGAGTTTAGTTTCTCATCCATGAATTTACATATAAGATGACACGGTGTGGATAAGGGCAGTTGGGGCATTGAGTGAGAGTGACAAAGAGAGGGAGTGAAAGAAAATCAAAAGGTCAAGAGCCATATAGTTTGGGTAAACAAGTCATTGTCAATCGTACCGTTGTTCTTAATTATTCTTGATCTTTGTTTTTTTTCCCTATTAATAGATGAATGTTCTATTTAACTACTTGATATTAATTTTGGCTTGTAAAATATCATTTATAATGAACAATGCATATTGTTAAAATGGTAGAAAAAAAGCTGTATAATTTTGAAATTAGAGTCCAAATAAAATCAAATACTCAAGGAAATGCTAAAGCCTAGATTGTAAAAGTGAATAATTATTTGAGTTTTGAAATTATGTTTATAAACAACCCAATCACTTTTGCCTACAATTATGTTTTAGTAAGTGTATGTAGTAGATAATCGTAGACCAAATCACCACCAAATAGACTATGGTTGATATTAGTAAATTTTCAACAGATCTCGATCGTTGAGGAGTTTAAACTGATTGATAGGTTAGTTTTGATCGATTCGATGTCAATCGAGCCATTCCACTCAAAATTAGATTAAGATTTTTAATGTTTTTTCTTGATTGGCTAAAAATAATCTTCAAAATTGAAGAGAAGAGAAATAGACATTGAAAGCAACAAAATACATAAAAAAAAACCCATGACCCTATAAATTAACATAAAAGAAAAAAATATTCCCAACTAAACATTAATTAATTAACAAATGAAAATACAAACAAATTTCAATAGGAATATAAAAAGAAAATAGCATTTTTCATTTGATCTTTTAAACTATATAATATTATATATTAACAACCACACAAAATTATTTTATTTATTTTTGAAGAAAAAGAAAATATATTACTCATTATTTCTCATTTGAAATATATATATATATATATATATATAAACAGAAAATATCATTGTTGTTCTAAGTGGCACACAAGGCTTGCTCAGTCCTTCGATTTCTCAGAAATCTTTTCAATTTCACAACAAAAGTTGAACGGTTTGCTTCTTGTTTATTTATTTCATTTCAATGGATCGAGTTTTGGTGGCTTCATATCCAATCAATCATCTGATTCGGCCTCACAGTTTCCGAATCGATTACTGTTGGAGCACTTGTTTCATTTCCAGGTTTAATTCTGGTAAAGAACGGCAGAAATTGAGCTCGAGGTGGCGATGGCGATCCATGGCCTCGGATTCTACTGACTCTTCTTCTTCTTCTTCTTCTTTTGCTCCATCTGTTGAATCTGATCCTTCTGATAAAACTTCAGCCAGGTTGGTGAATTCTTGCTTCTGGTACCTCTGTATCTGGTTGTGGTTGAAGCATTTTGAGGCAACGTCTAGGAAGTGATATGAATGTTGGTTTGTTGTGTTTTATGTTGATTTATGTGTGGAATTGTAAATGGGTGGATAGTTTCTTGTGTTCTTTACTTTTTGAGCATTGCTACTTGAAAATGCTCGTGTTATGGTTGAAGGATTGGATTGGATTTGAAGAATTTGTTATCAGTTCAATATTGCGAATACCATAAGTTCTGTTTTTATCCTACAGACTTTTTTTGTGCTTATTAAGTCAACCATCTCTTTGGTTTTCTTGTTGTGACAATTGGGAATAATTTATCTGTAGATTAAATGTTAACGTGACATGATTTTATGCAGCTTTTGTATCATAGAGGGACCGGAAACAGTACAAGATTTTGCAAAAATGGAACTGCAAGAAATTCAGGAGAACATTCGAAGTCGTCGAAACAAAATTTTCTTACATATGGAAGAGGTGAGAATTAGTGGACATTTTGCGTAGTAGTAGGGACTATTCTCATGAACTGATTGATTATTCGTGCATATGAATTTTTAAGTTTTTAGACGTGTCTAAAATTTCGTTACCTTGAAAAAACCTTACCCAGCTAAAGCCGTCATTTTGGGGGACCACTGCCCAGTATTATCTTTGTTTTTCTGTGATGGGAGTGATAAATATGTGTCAGACACTTGGATTTGGGCTATTGATCCTTCATCGTTCTCTATTAAATCTCTAATGGGTGACTTGATGAATTTTGTTGATCCCATGTCAAGGATGTCCATTCAGCTATTTGGATGGATCATTTTTAAATTTTCTTAGGGGAACTAAGCCTTGGTGCTATTAATACTGCTGATTGTCTCCGATGTCAAATGCCATATATGACTATCTCTTCATTTTGGTGTCACATGACTCGCATGTGTCAGAATCATTCTGAATTTGTTGCTCATCTTTTTTGCATTGTCCTTTTGCTTTGCGCTTTTGTCATATCTTGATGCAAGCTTTTGGTTGGTCGGTGATTTTCTCTCATACTATGTTTGATAATCTTGCATCTTTGATGGTTGGCCATCCTTTCCATGGTACTAAGAAGACCCTTTGGCTGGCTTTCTTATGTGCATTTTTCTGGACTTTTTGGGGCGAGTGCAACAAATGTCTTTTTAGAGATCATTTTTCCAGTTTTAGTCGATTCATGGATTTTGGTTGTATTGCTGCAAATTTATTTTGGTGCAAATTTATGCAACCATTTAAACATTTGAATCTCCCTTGTAAATTGTAATCACTTATAGGTGTTTTGGAGTCTCCCCTTATTTTGTTTATTCAATGAATTGTTTCTTATCTAAAAAAGGGCAAGGAGTTGAGAGGACCCCTCCTAGAGCTAATGAAGAAGAGTCTTCCAATTGTTAACAATCATTAAAAGACTGTAATTTTAAAAAAAGTTGGTGTAATTTGTGCACCATCAAGAGGTTGTATGGTGAACAAAAGCTCAAAAATATTCAAAGGAAGCTCACTTATCTTCGAACAACCTACTATTCTTTTCTTTCCAAAGGCACCAAAGAACAAAAGGGGTAGTACATCTCTCAATAACTTTCCATCTGCATCGAAGCCATAATCAGCAAACCCTTCAAGCAGCCAATCATCAATCTTTTAAGACATGTAGCCGGTCACCCTATAAATTTTGAATAAGCTGGTCCACCCTTTGACAGCAGGATCACAATGAAGAAACTAGTGGTCTCATCAGTCTTCCTCCTTAAAACTGAGAGAGCAAGAGGGAGATAGGGACCAACATCAAACTTCCTTTGAAGCTTTTCATGAGTATTTATGCTGAGAGGAAAACCCTCATTTTTTTGGGGGGGGGGAGGTTAAGCTCCCAAGAATCAAGAAGCTGCATAAAGGGCGGCAACACTACCCAATTCTCTATCTAGATGAAATAGGATTTCTGCTTTAGTTGCTGGTTGTATGCACTCATGTCTTTGTTGAATCTTCCATTTCTTTTTGAACCGACTCTTTGCTTAGTTGTGGTGTTATTTCTACTGTTTTTTTTTTTTATCTTGTACTTCATCTAGAGGAGATTGTAGCTAATGTTTGGATTTCATCATCTAATACTTGGGTGTTTGCATCTTCTTCCCAACTTAATAATTTGAAGATAACTGAATGGGCTTCTTTAACTCATCGCTTGTCTTCTGTCAGATTTCATTCGTCTCCTGATTCATGGATAGGTCCCTTGACCTCTCATAAGTGTTATTGTTAAGTTTCTTATGGCTGACTTGGTGTGTAGGTGCATAATCCATGCTTTTGTTTATTATGTTACCTGGAAGGATTATCATCCAAAGAAGATAAAAATCTTTCTTTGGGAACATAGTATGGGTCCAATCAATACTGTGAAGTGCATTCAGTATCAAATGCCTTATATGTATATCTCTTCATCTTGGGTCTCATGTGCTTCCATCACTTTGAGTCACCAACCCATTTGTTTATTCATTGCTCTTTTGCATCAAAATTTTGGACTCTCTTTTTTTAGTGAGAAACAGACAATCATAATTTCATTGATAATGTGAAATTACAAAAGCGCAAAAAGCCATCTGATCACATGCAGCTATTTATATGTGCAATGAGAGAAGAAAGATTGTAATCACAAAAAAACTTGGTGAATTTACACCAAGACAGAGAAGTTTATTTAAGATGGTCGAAGAATTGTGTGAATTCAGTTTCTCTATCTTTAAAAGTACGATGATTCCATTCATTCAAAATTTTGAACTTTCAAGGATTTTGGTTGGTCTTTTTCGCTTCGTAATACTATTCTGATCTTCTTTAATCATTTTGGTGGTAATAAAAAGACAATTTGGTTGGCTCTGCTGCATGCATTCTTTTGTATCTTGTGAGGTGAGAGGAATGGTCCTCCTTTTTGTTACTCCTTTCCTACTTTGACCGATTCTTGGGTTCAGTTCTATTTATTGCTTCTTGTTGGTGCAAAATTCAGGATCATTTTAAACATTATTATTATTGTTTTTTTTTCTGGAAAATAAACATTTCATTGATGGAAGGGAATAGGGGCCAAGGCTAGGGCACCCAAAGGTGATTACATGAAAAGATGCCAATGAGAGGCAAGATAAGAAAGACTTAAAAGCTTAAAAGGGTGTTTATTTTTACGCCAATACAAAGCAGTATAAATAATCAAATCACAGAAATGATCAAAGCAAGTTTAAACATTATAGTCCATCTTTCTTAGTTACCAATTGACGATCTCTTTTGTAATCATCTATAGGTGATCTGGGGTTTCCCTTGATTTCATTTAACATGAATGTTTTTTTATTCAGAAAAAAAGAGACAAAAATGGACTCTGTCGAAAAGTTTTTTCTAAAACAAAAATCCCAAGATTGGTTCGACTCATTCAGCACACAGGGATCACTTTTTTTCTTTCCTTTCTATTTTTTTATTTTTAGGAAATGACATAAATCTTTGGAATTTTTTTTGCAAGCACTTGGGTATCACACCACCGGTCCACCCACGGGCTTTGGTGGGGGCTAGGGAGAGTAGTATGCTGGGGGCGAGAAGGGAGAGCACTTTTGCGAAATAAAATCCAAGGTTTTGAAACTACATGCCTCTTGGAGATAAAAGATGAACAATTCGAAGAGGCAAAGTTTAAAACCTCTTGCCTCCTGATAAGCATTTTAATCACATGTGAGTGTAACTTGAAGCACCGATGATATGATCAATTTTTACCTGACTGAATAGCTCAAGTTCTTTTAGTCTAGGGCCAATGCTCTACTTTTTCATGTGATTGAATCTTTTAGCTAGATTCCTTTTGGAAGTGGAAGCAAAGAATTGTTATAATTGTATTGTAGTAGATAAAATAGAACTACCCATAATTTCTTTTTGCCCTTAGTTTTTGTTCTTGGGATCTTAGAGATCTTTTACATATAGATAATCATCTGTATTTGTTAGCATAAAAAATCCTAGTTGAGTTGTCTAACTGAAGATATTGCCCACTTGAATTCTTCCAGGCATAAATTTTACCCAGTTTATTTGAATTGATATCTACTTTATTTGGCTATGGCATATTATCGGGAAAAACTGCTATGTGGCGTAAATTTTGGACAAAAGTTCTGATGCTCCCCATTTTCATTATAATGTTTGAAATCAAAATATGTTGGTTCTCCTTCCCTTTCATATTGTATGGAAATGTTCCAATCTTTGTAGGTTCGTCGGCTGAGGATACAACAGAGAATAAAAAATGCTGAACTTGGAATTTCAAAGGAAGAGCGAGAGAATGAATTACCCAATTTTCCATCATTCATTCCATTCTTACCCCCGCTGGTAGTTTCTTCCTCCGTATTATTAATTGGTTTCTCTTCAACTCTTGATGTCTGTTCCAATGCAAATAAGAACTCAAAAAAAAAAAAAAAATCTTCTGATTTTGTGGCTAGCAATATCATTTGACGATGACCATCTAAACATGCTACTTTACTTGCAGAGTTCAGCGAACCTGAAGCTGTACTACGTTACATGCTATTCACTTATTGCTGGCATAATATTATTTGGAGGTCTATTAGCACCCACGGTAATTAGTGTTCTCTTTGCATCTTTTAGAGCCTCTGGGATTTTCTAACGTTTAATGACAATCTTACCAGTTTTATAACACATTTGATTAATCATCTTCCATTAGGCCAGTAAGCAGTCTTAAATTACATCGTGTTAGTTCTATTCAAATTTAGAACTAACTAATGTTTCCTCCTTTTCTCTTACATTTAAGCTTGAGCTGAAGCTGGGACTGGGAGGTACATCATATGAAGATTTTATTCGTAGTGTGCATCTCCCAATGCAGCTAAGGTGAGCTAATACTCTCCCTACGAACTGGTTGATTTATTTTCAATAGGAAGAACTTATTTAATTTCTTCCACTTATCAAAGGAAATTTTTAATAACAAACATAATGGATATCTTGTGGCCTATGATTAACACATGCATAAATATTCACATGGTATTTGGTTCTTCTGTTGTTTGATCCACTGGACCTTAAAATTGATGAGACAAAACACAGGATCAAGAGTTAGAAGTTTTGGCGCTGTCCAGTGCTTCAAATTAAATATAAAATTAAATAAACTAAATCTATACTTCTACATTATGTAGGTTGATAATGCAGTTTGTGTGCAGTAAACTTAGTGCAGCATGCATACTCAAACAATCTAATATTTGCAAGAGTGCCAACTTTGGAATTCATATAAATGGCATTAATTCTCCATTGAGCCTCTTCATGCTAGTTAAATTCGTATGTCTATTATTGAGAGGTTTTCATGTGAAAAATTGCAGTCAAGTTGATCCGATTGTGGCATCTTTTTCGGGAGGAGCAGTCGGGGTGATTTCAGCCCTTATGGTTGTTGAAGTGAACAATGTAAAGCAACAAGAGCATAAAAGATGCAAATACTGTCTTGGCACTGGTATGGTTATGGCACTGAATTTAGTATAGAAATTGGGTTCCTAACTTGACTTAAAGACAGTCTGTTGATAATGGTTTTTGTTGAAATTCCATCCTCAAATCTTTAATTTGAGTTCCAAACTCAAATCTTTGAGATAAATTTGTTGTTGGACTAGGATACTTGGCATGTGCTCGCTGTTCAAATACAGGAGCTCTTGTGCTGATTGAGCCGGTATCGACTTTAAATGGTGAAGATCAGCCTTTGTCGCTACCTAAGACGGAAAGATGCCAAAATTGTTCGGGATCAGGAAAGGTATGATCTCTTGAACTACCATTATTACTCTCACTATCTGTGAGGTGGTAGTTAACACATTTAAGCCACCGTACTTTTAAATATATAAAAATTTTAGAAAACAAAAATTCCGTATGATAACCATTTCGTTTTTTTGTTTTTATTTTTGAAAATTAAGTCTATTTCCTTCTCACGTTTTACAATGATTTTGCATTTTTCTTAAATATACGAAACAATAATAATCTTTTGAAAGCTATGGTCCCATTTGGTAGCTATTTCAGTTTTTTGTTTTTGTTTTTTAAATTATGTTTTTATGTTTTATATATGAAAGACAAAAATCATATATGTTTGGTAACTGATTTGTTTTTTGTGTTTGAAAAACAACTTTTTTAAAAGTTTTTTTTTTACAAATGTTCAATTTCCCTTCATAACTTTTAAAAACAAGTTTCTAATATGTTGAAATATCAATAAATTTCATATGATCTAAATCGAGTACCTAATATAATTGGTAACCTATATTATCTTTCAAAATTTCAATTGCCTCATTTGTTTTTTTGGCCTAAAAGTTTTGTTGTACGGAGGGACTTCCACCCATGTATTTAATTTAGATCAATGAATCTTATAGAAGGAAAAAGACGAAGCTACCTTTTTAACTCCAAATTCTCTGTTTTGTAGGTTATGTGCCCTACGTGTCTTTGTACTGGTATGGCAATGGCTAGTGAACACGACCCACGAATTGATCCCTTCGACTAGACCTTAGTTTTGCATAGTCAACTTTGTAACTATGTAGATATACACGTTAGAGCTTTGCTCATGGAGGACTTCACTCCTTTGAAGAGAGAAAACTGTAAGTTCTTTACCATTTTGTACAATATATAGGTATATCCTAGCTTTATTTCGTGTTGATTTGAACATTAATCCAAATGTTATGACGATAGCTTCTAGCAAGATTAATTTTCGAGTTTTGAATAATGAATCATTGAATCTAATGTCAAGGTTGATAGTTGAACTATATGCATGGCTAACTCGATGTAAGGAGTGATTCCTTGAGAATCTCAAGGCAATCCCACATTGTTTTTCTTCTTCTTTCTGATTCCCCCCCTTTCTTTTCAGGTTTGAAAAGAAAAGAAAATTTAATATGAATTAGGAATTTTGAGTTGTAAGAATTGGATTGGGAAGGATGCAATAACAGAGGCATGTTAATTTAGGCATAAAGGCTTATCTTGGCTGTATATTGTGAAAGCTTCGTAGACCATATAGTCTCCAGTTAATATAAATGCTTATCTTGGCCATCTAGTAGTGTTCATGTAACAATCAAGGGTTCTTCGGCCTCCATCTGCCTTTCGGAGAGGGGTTTCTTATGGCTTGCAGGTGTGCGCGCTATTTTGTGGGATCATTTGGGGGAGAGGAATGAACATGTGTTTTGTAGAGTGAGGTTTGATCTTTTCATTAGATTATATGTTTCTCTTTACGTTTCAAGATTCTGAAGACTTCTTGTAATTATTTCGTTGATAACTTTCTTTTCTTAATGAAAGTTGTTTTTACAAAAAAAAAAAAAAAAAAAAAAAAAAAATCATTTTATAATACTAATTACCTTCAAGGATATGTATATGCTACGGGTGTGTAAATTGTTATAAGTTTAAGTAAAACTTGTATATATAAAAGATACTCTCCGAGAAATAGCTAAGATTTATAAAGTAGCATTCATTCTACAATAGAACCTCTACTACTTCTTATGATCAAATGATACATTGAGAAGAGAAAGTAAGAATTCATAATTTATGAAGTGCAAGAGATTGAAAACAACACACACAAACACAAATTATTATTACCTAATTCGTTTTCTAATGCACATTCCTTTAAGCATTTCTATGCTCCTCCAGATTGTTGCATCAACCTTGAAATAAGCCTCCTCTGCATACTTGAAATAAGCATATCTCCAACTCTTCTTCAATATTAAACTTCCAACAGCTCCCCGAAATCCAACTATTATAGAAATGTCCATTTTTTTACACATATTTTGTGACATTTCTATTATTAAAAGACAGTTTTAAAATGTAGTAAAATAATTCAAAATATAAAATATAGTAAAAACTTAGATATTTTATCAATAAAATATAGCAGTAGTAGTGAATCTATCTGTAAATAATTTTAACAACTTTTCCATTTATAATAAATTTCACTGTTATAAACTATTTTCTCATATTAAATTTGATTTTAGATTTAAGTAATCTTTCCGTTATGTTTATAAATTAATTCTAAAACTTTAATAGATAAAATTAAAATAATATTTTATTTAACTACTTACAGCAAATTTAGCAAATACTACTAATAATTGAGGGTAATCATACGGTAATCTGCTTTTAAATTTACCATTTTTACAATTTAGAAAATGTAGGTGACATGAGCTCTATTATCATAGTTTTTTTTTTGCTATTTTTGCAAACTTCCTTTTCTTCAATTCCCATTATTTTATGAGAAATTGCATATGATAGCATTTTGAGAATATGATATAGCAATTATAACACATTGTTTTAGAATTTTGCAAATATGACAAAATTTTTCACTTCTCTATCTTGAATTTGTTATTATTCCTAAATGTCATTCAATAACTTATTTCTCTTCCTCTTTTTAATGTCCTGCCCATTATTTATTTATTTCTTATTTTTTAAGGTTCGAATTATTTATTTATTCTTATACTTAAAAAATTATTTATTATTTATGTCTTAATCTTGATTTTAAAATATAAATAGTATAATAATTGCAATATGAAATATAATATAATAGTTGTTGATCGGAGTAGTTTAACTTTATTTGTGATTTTTTTTTTTTACTTTTTTCAATGTGTATTTTGTTTTGAATCTAATTCCAAATGTTTTTATTTTATTTTTTACATTCATTTTTTTTGTTTTACTTTGTCTTAGTTTCGTATATCAGTGTTGTGATATACTTATATTCTATGTATTAGTTGGTTAATATACTTACTACGTGATTTTCATTTTTTCAAATTTTATGTAGTTCATTAGAGTTTTATTAAGTATATGAATGATGTAACTCAGTGTATCATTATCAAGTATATCAACAATATATTGTTAAAACATATTAGTTATAAAGTGAATCACTATCAAGTTTACAATAGTATATCAAGTCTATAAGTAGGACTTCAAGCATATCAAGTGCATTTAATCAATCAATTGTATAAGTGAAGAATACTAAATATATCTACCGTGTATCAAGTGTATCAAACATATATTAGTAATATTTCAGATGTGTATATCAAAAGGTATCGAATATATCAAAGAGTATCAGGTATTGCATCAATTATATCAATCAAATGTATCAGGTGTATCGAGAAGTATTAGGTGTATCAAACATGTATTATAAGGTGTATCAAACGTATATTAGTAACAAGAGCATTTGTGACATTTTACCTCTTGATGTGTGGGCTGGACTTCGTTTTTGCCATTTTCGTATTAATAAAGTGTGTGTGTTATGAACTTAATTATTATAACTTAATTTACCATTTTTGTAAGTGTCCCTTATTTTATTTTACGCCTCAAATGTTCAACTCCAACCACCCCTCCAATGTTTTAGAGTAAATTCTATAAAAATAAAGTATGATAGACATAGAAGTAATTACGAGTTGCCTACAAAAATTGTTATTCTTTACCAAAGAAGTTCAAATAATATATACTTTAAAAAAACATATATTAGCAAATAACCAATATCTAAAAATGTTGAAAGATCCAAAAAGAAAAAAAAAAGAGACATTCATTTCAACATTCTTCCACATCAATTTCGTAAAATTCTAATTAAATCAACTCAACTCAGTCAAATCTTGAATATTTTTACCTTCACTTGGTAGCATGTATTGTAATAAACCATTTTACTATTTCTTTTGTAAAAACGAAATAAATTATTAATAATATAAAATTAAAGATAAAAGATTAAAGTTTTTTTTTAAAAAAAAATGATAATAATAATAATAGATAACTAAATAGAAAGGAAAACTATGATACAAAAATGTCAAATTATGATTATTTCGATTACTGTGGAAGAAAATTACAATAAGCTTTATGCTTTTCATACATAACATTACCAAAAGGTTTTTGATCACATATATTATTGTGCACCTGCATCAAAAATTTAATTTGTTAGTTCATTAAGTTTAAATTTAAGGTATTAAAATTTGGAACATTTTTTTTAAATGAAAAATAAAGTTCAAATGAGGTATAATTTATTACGTTGAACAACATATTAAAAAAGGTTAAAGCTTAATAAGAAATTGAAATAATATATATCGATCAATAACAAACACATTTTAAAGGAAATTACACATCTAACCAAAATTTTAGGTGTCTAATTAATTACTTTTAAATCAATTTTCCATATGCTTTTAAAGGAAATTACAATAGACTATTTCAATAATAATGAACTGACCCTTCACCACTTGTTTGTATTCACCTATTGTTGTTCAAATGGCACATCTACTAGAAAAGTTAATAAGTCATATAATTCATGAACTTCATATAATAGAGAAAAAAAAATATGTTAACACACAAAAAAAAAGAAAAAGAATTTAATACCTTATTCATTTGCGTCCTTTAAGCAATTGTATGGTCATCCAAATTGTTGCATGAACCTCGTAATTAGCTTCCTCCACAAACTTGAAATAAGCATATCTCCAACTCTTCTTCAATGTTAAACTTCCAACGACTCCCCAAAATCCAACTATAAATCCAAGAATTACGGTAAGGTAAAGCAACCACTTCTCCCGTTTATCTTCATCTTGGTCTTGATTGTCAATTTTATTGAACGGCGGTTCAAATGAATTCTCAACCACGCATTTTATTGGGAGTGGATCTCCACAAAGATATGAATTATTGTCAAAACTTGAAGCGTCAATGAATGTGGAGAGATGACCATCTCGAGGAATGTTGCCTGAGAAATTGTTGTGGGACAACTTCAACGTGCCTAATGAATTTAATTTTGATAAACTTAGAGGAATTGCCCCAGAAAGTCGATTGAAAGATAAGTCGAGTGATTCTAATGACTCCATATCTCCAATTTCAGCAGGAACTATCCCGATAATATTATTGTGTGACAAATTCAATCCAATCAACCTTCTAAGCTTTGTTATCTCACTTGGAATGAAACCCCCCAGAAAGTTATTGGATAGATCTATACTCACCATTGACATTATAAACATCATGGAGTAATTATAATAATTTGATTTGATTGACTGTACCACATATTTTTCACCATCAGGGCATATTACTCCATGCTCGACATCACTACTCCTACAAATAACAGTGAATCCATTTGTATTTCTTCTTGTCATTACGTCGAAATTGCTGAGCTTTGACGGGATAATTCCGTCCAATTGGTTGTGGGCTAGATCCAAAATTTGCAAGTCAGTGAGATTACATATACTTGGAGGAATAGTACCATTGAACAAATTACTTCGTAGTATTAGAATTTTTAAACTTTGAAGATTATCCCCTACCCATGTGGGTATGTTCCCAGAGAACTTGTTTCCCTCAATATCTAAAGTTTCCAAAAATTTGGAATTCTTCAATACAATTGGCATGGATCCCACAAAATTATTATTTTCCAAATGTAGTACTTCAATATCCAAAAGATCATTTCCATGTGAATAAGGAAAGGTCCCTGAAAAGTTGTTAGATGATAGATCTAAAACAACCAAAGTTGTAGTCAACAAACAACCTTGAACGATTCCAGATAGCAAATTGTTTGAAAGATCCAAAGTGTTCAAGTTCTTCAATTGGCAGAGTGGAGATAATAAAGAATCATTGATAAGATTATCATTGATAAACAACCGCACCAAATTGGGCATTTGATTGGCAAAACTGTTAAAAAATGGTCCTGTCATTTCGTTGTGCGAAAGATCCAAATTGGTGAGATTTTGTGGTTTGAACCATGTTGGTATACAACTGATTGAGAGACTTGTGTTGGATAACCATAATTCAACCAATCTTTTTTGAGTCTGAAGCCATGGAGGGAATTCACTTCTAAAACAACCAATACATGATGAAGCATCAAAAACTTGTAATTGAAAGGGAGGATTCCAGTTAGATTTCACGTCCAAATAGAGAAGTTCATTGTAGCCAATACTTAAGGTATGCAACTGATAGAGATTGCCAAAGTGAAGTTCTGTAAGAATCCCTTTGAGCAAGTTTCTTGATATGTCTAATTCCTCCAATTTCTCAAGTTGGATAAAACATTCACTGTCCACCTCTACCAATTTATTTCCTTGTAGATACAATTTTCTCAAGTTCAATAATCTTCTAATTGAGTTTGGAATTGCTCCGGTTAAAGCATTGCCTGATAGATCTAAATATTCCAGGCTTGACAAGTTTCCAAGTGAAGTTGGAATTGGACCATAAATGTGACTATATCCAAGAGCAAGGGACTTCATATTTTTTAACTTTCCCAACCAATCTGGAATTTTGGTTATCAAAGATGTATATCCTAAGTTAAGTACTTCAAGATCGCAACCTGTAGATTGATTCTCATAACTACTTCCAAACACATCTCCACCAAGATCATAGTTGAACGATAAATCAAGTACTTTTAGGCCAAAATTATTTTGGATGAAGGTAGAAATTCCACCATGAAAAATAGCATTGAATTGATTATTTGAAAGGTCTAGGTACTTCAAAGAAGTCGTATTTTGAAATGCCGCAGGAACTGGACCATTTAATTGATTGGAAGACAAGTCTAGAAGTTGAATTCTAGAAAGAAATAATGATGAATAATTCAACCAAGAACTTGAAGAGAAATGTATGTTTTGAAGGTTACATTCACTCAATCTCAAAGACACCAAGGAAGGAAGATAATTTAGCACTTGCATCAAATTTGAAGCCTTGGAAAAGTCCATCCCTCTCAACCAAAGGAACTTCAAGGATGAAAGGTGAGATATCCATTCAACATCACCATTCGTTTCCAGCAGATTAAATGATAAATCAAGAGTGTCCAATTTAGTAAGATTTCCTAAATGAGGAGGAACTTTGCCCGAAAAATATGCATTAGAAAGATTAAGATATGTTAATTCAACCATTGAACCTAAAAACTTTGGGATTTTAGTATAAATGAAGTTATTCCCACTCAAATCCAAGTAAGTTAAGCATTTCAACTCAAACAAACTAGAATCAATGGAATTATAGCTAAACAAAGGTGACGGGTAGAAGTCGACCTGACGAAGTTCACGACGAAGATCAATGATAGTAACATGTCCAGTAGTTTGATTGCAACTCACTCCTTTCCAATTACAGCAATCAGTTCCATCATTCCACGAAGCCAATCGATGAGAAGGATCATCATAAAAGCTATTCTTGAATTGAAGAAGTGCTTCACGCTCGTTTTGGATGCAAGCTGCTGTTATGGACAAACAAAATTGGAGCTGTAGAAGAAGCAGTATCATCCATAACACACACAATAATGCAAATACTGAAGTTTTGTTTGAAACTAATTTCCTCATTTTGCAAAGGAAATATTTGGAGTACTGAGTAGTAATGTATGAGTTGGGTGAAAATTACTTGGCCTTTATTTATAACCAAATGAGATTTTAATGCAACTTTAATTTTTCTTTCTCAATTGTCCTTTCCTTTCCATTTAATTCCTCTGCCTATAAATGTTTATCATAATAGATGCCAAGGCCATGAAAACACATTTTCTTGGGTCTAATTTCCTTATGAAGCTTAATCATTAACTTTAAATTAAATTTAGATTTCATCCTTAAAGTTTTACCCATTTTCTTCCTTTATTTTGTCATACGTTTATATTATAAACAATTTTTGATAAAACATATCATTTTGATTCTTGAAGTATCACCTTTTTTGTTTGCAAAGGTATTGTAATAAATTACTTTACTCTTTTTATTTCCATTTATTTTGTTTGGTTAGAATGTGTAATGCAAAGAAAGACGTTAAAAGAAAACTCCCTCAGTCAATTCAAATTACATCCAACCTATCACACCCATCATTATGAAAGAAGGAACAAACAAGAGTCATGTTGGCCACTTGCTTGTAGGCAATGATATGAGACGTCAAAGAAAATGAATCAATGACACCAAAGACTTCAATAATATTGAGTCAACTCAATTTTTTTAATTCCTCATTTTCATTCAATTTCTTCTAAGTTCCCCACATAATACACCCAAATGACTTTGAAATATATTTTTCTTGTACATTAATTTCTGTTGATTTTATTGTTTCTTATTTTTAGAAAATCACATAGTCATAGTCAAAGTCTCACCAATTTTGTACACACAAACACAGTTTTAAAATATAACAAAATGATCCAAAATACAAAAGTATAGTAAAATTTTAGATTTTATTAATAAGACATTGTAACAATGAATCAATGTTTATTAGTATATATTGTTCATAAAATTTGAAATTACATTGTATTTGTAAATAATTTTAACTCCTTTCTTAATAACATTAAAAAGGAATAAGACATTTAAGTTAGTAGTAGATGAAGTAAATTTAATTATGTATCATTATACATCTTAAACATTGATTGACCCAAAATATTAAACTAGGAAATTTTGTTATTACGTTTACCAGCAAGAGGTACACTAACACTAACTGATTCTATTTATAATATACAAGATATAATAAGGTATTTTGATAAGACTCAATTTAAATAATTTACGATGTATAGTTTTGATGGTAATTTATTTCATTTCTTGTCGAAAATGTTACACACAAGTTGCGTATTATAAATGTTTAACACCCAAGTTTGTTCGATTTGCTATGATCGTAATGTTTTTATTACTATTATATATATATGATGAAAGTCATATTTAAAAAAGGCTCTATTAAACATGGTAGCAAGAAGTGGTCTTGACTTGAGTTTGATCATCATCTGGAGAGTTGGTTGCATATGTGGTCATCATAGTGTTAAGTTGTTGAAGTCGTCGCCAAAGGTGTGGTCATCAAACGAAATTGAGCGTTAGATCATAGGGTCTTTAGTAGATTTAACCGTTGGAGTTGATCATCGAAGGTAATCGTCAAAGTTTGTTGTCAATAGATGGAATTATGTGAAACATTCAAAGAGGAAAGAATTAGTTATCTTAACATCTTTACTCCCATCAAAGTTGAATGGTAAATTCTGAAGAAAAAAAATGATATACATAGAAGTTACAAGTGCCTACAAAAATATATATTAGCAAACAACCAATATCTAACAATATTGAAAGTTTTATCCAAAAAGGAAAAAAAGAGCTGACGTTCAATTCAACTTCCTTCGACATCAATTTCCTAAAATTGTCGAGTAATTTTACATTCACATAGTAGCATATATTACAATAAACGATTTAATCTTTCTTCTGTATATACAAATTAAAGATTAAATATTTAAAATTTAAAAAAAAAAAAAAGAGAAGTGAAAAAGAAAAAGAAATAAAGATTAAAAAAAATGACAATAATAGTAGATAGCTGAATGAGAAGGAAAAAAAGTGAAAGCTTTGATACAAAAATATCAAACTAGGGCAACGTGTGACATGATATATTATCATATTTGGATTACTATGGAAGAAGATTAGAATAAGCTTTAGGTTTTCTATATATATAATCTTAGTCACATTTTTAACCATTACGTATTAGATTCTTAGTTGTGGTTTAAAGGTGAATTTAATACAAAAACTAATGAAGCCTATATATATAAGTTGACATAATTAGTCAGTACATAAAATTGAACTAAAACAAAAATAGACTATAATATAAAAAGAATCAAAACAAAATGTTATATATATTACCTAACTTATTGTGGAGTGCAGATTGGTTTAAGTAATTGTATGCTCCTCCAAATTGTTGCATGAACCTTGTAAGTAGCCTCATCCACAAATTTGAAATATGAATATCTCCAACTCTTCTTCACTATTAAACTTCCAACGACTACCCAAAATCCAATTATATATCCAAGTATTATCATTATGCAAACTAACCACTTCTCCCATTTATCTTCTTGATCTTGATCTGAATTGTTTTCAGTACGTTTGAATGATGACTTCGATATTTTTTTTTTATATAATTTTAGGTTTAAGATAAAATCATGGTCAAGACCCATAAATATGGGCTAGTTGCAAATTTAGCAATTAGATTCAAAATAATTAAGTATATAGCAACATATTAAAAAATTTGCAAATATAGCAAAATTTGTCAAATTCTATCAATGATATAAGTCTATCACAGATAGATCATGTTGCAAATAATGGTCTATCACTGATAGACCATATGAAATCTATGAGTGATAGTTTTGCTATATTTGCAATTTTTTTAAAATTTTGCTGTATTCTTAATTATTATTGATGAAATGGTTATCAATTGCAATTTTCCTTTTCTTTTATGAAACACGAAATTTGGACCATTGTTAATACGCTCAGAAAACACGATGTTCATCAATAATATTGTTAAATCTTTACTTTTTTTTTAATTATTACTTTCTATTCATCAATAATACAATATTTATTTTTTTAATTGTTAATTATTGTAATTATAATTAGATTGAAATAAGTGATTTTATCGAAATTAAATTAGTTTTTATATTCCAATCTAATTAGTTGTAGTAACTAGCCAACATAAGCTTAACTCAATTGATACATATGTATCAGTGAACAAGAAGTTTCAAACGTTAAAAATTCGTTTACATCTGGATTTAGATTTCAACATGAACATGCATATTAGCACAAGTAGACTTTTTTTTTTTCACTTTGTTTATAACAAAGTCTAAAATCATAATAATATTTTATTATAGATAAAAGTTACATATAAAATAATATAAATTGTATTAATCTAAAGATAATTTTAACTTGACAAAAGAATAAATATGTTATATAAGTTCAAATCATATTAGAATAATTCTAAACTAATAAATAGTGGTAAGATATGCCTTCTTTGATACATTATATAGAATTCTTGCAAAATAAAGACATTTATTAAAATTTTATCAGATATTTTAGAAAAAATATTCTTACAAAAGTATTTGAAAACGTAAGACTTTTGTAATTTCAAGTATCTATAATTTTAAACATTTAAAATTTCAAATATGTACCTTACCAAATAATAAACCACCTTTTATTATTTCTTTAGAGAATATCATTTCTTAAAATTTAACACTTCAATCAAGTATTTTATTTTTCATTTTAATGCAATTTCTTCATCCACCTAACAAATGCCCTACATAATAAATGCAAAGACTTGGAAAAAATAACTTTCTAGAGTCTTTAAATATTTTAATATGAAATATAAATCAATTATCTATTTATTTTTATTAAAAGATAAATTTTTAGTCCCAAAAATAAATTGATTTGGTTACTAAGTTTTCAAAACATTTCTTTCAAATTTCTAAAGTTTTTATAAATAAGTTGAAAAAGTTCTTTAAATAACTTAATATTTTTTATTTTAAATAATTATATGACATTTAAAATGAAAAAAATATATTATAAAAATTATATTCTCTCCGAAACTATTTTTAAAAATTTTGAAAACCAAAAAGGTACGCTTTGAAAATTCATGAGTCTATTTTTATAAATTTAGAAACTAAAATGTAACCTCGAAACTTTGGAATTAAAAATGTTATTGACTTACTCGTGATAAAAGTATATAATATTGTTATTTGGTCCTTGAAGAAGTCCAAAATAAATATTCAACTTCTACTCAACATAGGACCCACTCAACTACAATACAACCAACAAATTAAATATGGACTCAACGTCTATCTATGGGTGTTTATCAGTATTAATGGTGACATTTTATTTCATGAGACAAATCTGGAGTTATGATCTCTTTGGAATTCGGATAACTTCAAGGTGAGAGAGCAGCCTAAATCTCGATCAGGATATCCCATAGTAGAATATATCATCGCATTGATCATTATATGTGGATACATTAATTATAAGAAGCTTTAGCATAGTTCCAAACTTATCAAAGGAGATTAATGTTCTTGTTCATATTTTTGTGTAGCATTATACCTGCATCAAAGATTCAATTTGTTAGTTTTCTTTAATTTAATTTTTAAGGTATTAGAACTAAGATGGTTTTTCTTTTTACTGTTTTCAAATATTTGCATATTCTACTGTAGGTAAATGATATATATATATGTGCTGACAGATTATTGTGAACTTCCCTTAGCAAAAGTTGAACTCAAAAAAAATGTGTAAAAAAATCAACTTAAAAAAACAAACAAAAGTTTATTACCTAAACCATTTGAAAATGCCGATTCCTTTAAGCTTTTCAAATTGTTGGATGAACATTGTAAGTACAGCCTCATCCACGAACTTGAAATAAGCATGTCTCCACCTTGTCTTCAGTATTAAACTTCCTATAACTGTCCAAAATCCAACTACAAATCCAAGAATTATCATAACGTAAAGCATCCACTTTTCGTAGTTCTCATCTTCATTTTGATCGTCAATCTTTTCTAATATCGGCTTAAATGGATTCAAACTCGCGCATTGGATTGGAAGCGGGTCTCCACATAGATATGGATTGCCTTCAAAACTTGAAACCTCGTTAAATGTTGAGAGATGACCTTCTCGAGGAACGTGACCAGAGAGATTATTGTGGGACAATATCAATTTTCCTAACGAATTTAAATTTGATAAGGTATGAGGAATTGGTCCAGAAAATTGATTGAAAGATAGGTCGAGTGATTCTAATGACTCCATTTCTCCAATCGTAGTAGGAATTGCCCCCATTAAATTGTTGTGAGACAAATTCAATCCAATCAACCCTTTAAGCATTGTTATCTCACTTGAAATGAAACCCGTCAAAGAGTTATTGGATAGATCTATATTCACCAACAACCATAGTTGTAACCTGGTGTAATTGAAGAAGCTTGATTTGATAGATTGTACCACATCTTTTTCATTATCCAAGCATAACCTACGCCAACAAACTCGAGTGTATCCTTGCATGCTTTTTCTTGTTATCATTCCTTTGAGATTGTTGAGATTTGGTGGGATACTTCCATCCAATTGGTTATGTGCAAGATCCAAAATTTGCAAATCGGGAAGATTGCATAGACTTGCAGGAATAGTACCATTGAACAAATTACTTCGTAGTCTTAGAACTTGCAAACTTTGAAGATTGTCCCCTACCCATGAAGGTATGTTTCCTGAGAATTTGTTACCTTCCAGTTCTAAAATTTTCAAATATTTGGCACTCTTCAATACAATTGGCATAGATCCTTCAAAATTATTGTTTCTTAAGAATAGTTCATTAATCCAAGGAAGATTTCCATGTGAATATGGAAACGTGCCTGAGAAGTTGTTGGACGACAAATCCAAAATATTCAAATTCGGAGTCAACAAACAACCTTGAACAATCCCAAATAGCCTATTGTTAGAAAGATCCAAAATGCTCAAACTCTTCAATTTGCAAATTGTGGGTTGTAAAGAATCATTTATAAGGTTATTATTGAGATACAAGGCTTCTAAATTGGGCACTTGATTGGCAATACTGATAAAAACCGGTCCAACTATTTGGTTGTAGGAAAGATCCAAAGTGGTGAGGACTTGTGGTGTGAACCATGTTGGTAAACAACTAATTGAAAGACTTGTGTTAGATAACCACAATTCATCAAGTGCTTTTTGGGTCTGAAGCCATGGAGGGAACTCACTTTCATAACTACCAATACATGAGCCTATATCGAGTTTTTTTAATTGAAATGGAGGAATCCAATTAGGTTTCATGTCCAATGAAATAAGCTCATTGTAGCTCAAGTATAAAGTATGCAACTTTGAAAGATTCACAAAATGAGCTTCTATAAGAACACCTTTGAGTGAGTTGCTTGATAGATCTAATACCTTCAAATTCAATAATAAGCTTCCCAACGAGGCTGGAATTTCTCCAGTTAAAACATTGTTTGAAAGATCTAAATATTCAATGTTGGATAAATTTCCAAGTGAAGCTGGAATTGAACCATGAATCTTACAGTATGAAAGATCAATGCACTTCAAGTTTTTGAACTTTCCCAACCAATCTATTGGGATTCTGGTTTTCATAGGTATACCTCTTAACTTAAGCACTTGAAGATCATATCCATTGATGCAATCCATAGATTCATTCTCATAAGTTCCAAACAAATCTACGTCAAGATCAAAGTTCGCTGAAAAATCAATTTCTTTTAGACCACAATTGTTTCCGATGAAGGAATTGTAGAGTCCACCTTCAATAGCAGTAAACTTATTTCCAGAAAGGTTTAATAAATTCAAGGAAGACATATTTTGAAAAGCCTTAGGAATTGGACCACTTAACTGATTGTCAGATAAGTCTAACAGTTGAACTCTGCTGAGAAATGTAGAATAATTTAAGAAACTCAGAGAGAAATGGATGTTTTGAAGGCTACAATTACTCAATCTTAAAGATGACAACATAGGAAGAGAACTTAGTACTTGCATCAAATTCAAAGATTTTGAGAAGTCCACGTAAGTCAAGCCAAGGAACTGTAAGGATGAAAGGTGAGATATCCATTCAACATCACCATTGGCTTCCACCCAATTATATGATAAATCAAGAGCATTCAATTTAGTTAGATTTCCCAATTGAGGGGGAACTTTTCCGGAAAAGGATGCTTGAGAAAGATTAAGATATGTTAATTCAACCATTGAACCTAAAAAGTTTGGGATTTGAATATTGTTGAAGTAGTTCCCACTTAAATCCAAGTAATTTAAGTATTTCAACTCAAGCAAACTAGAATCAATGGAATTATTGCTATATAAACGTGATGAGTAGAAGTTAACCTCATAATCGTGTCGAAGATTAATGATAGTAACATGTCCAGTAATTTGATTGCAACCCACTCCTTTCCAACTACAGCAATCAGTTCCATTATTCCACGAAGCCAAAGGATAAGAAGGATCTTTATAGAAACTATTCTTGAATTGAAGAAGAGCTTCACCCTCCTTTTGGATGCAAGCTGCTGCAGTTATGGAGAAACAAAATGGGAGAAGCAGCATCATGCATAACACACAAAATAATACAACTGAACTTTTTTCTGAAAGTTTCCTCATTTTGGGAAGAATGGAATTCGATGGATACTGAGTGATGAATCAATTTGGTTAGGAGTTGAGTTCAATTTATAATGAATCAATTACTCCAACTTTTCTTTTTCTCAATTTTGGCCACGTTTAATTGAAAATATCAATTTTTGTTTGCTTTAGCACCACTCGCAGTTTTGATTTTTTTTAAAGCAAAGATACTCCATTTTAAATTAAAACAAAATATTCAAACTACTACAAATTTCGTATTCAAAATTTGATTTCTTCCGTCATACCAAATATGACATATTTTTCTTGATACAATTTATCTGGACGGTCATGTACAAAAAGTCTCCTTATTTTGGTGAAGAAATAAGAAAAATCATAAAAAATGTGGATTCTTGATTTTCTTGATAGACAAAGTTCTCTTAGATTTATTGATGATTTACAAACTTCAAGAAAACTATTTCTTGATGGACAATAAACATTTAGGATAATATATTAGTTGAATGTTAATGCTCATCGAGTTAGTTAGGTTTTCTTGGTGCATGAGGCTCGTCAAGAGATGAATTTTCTTGATTTGCAATGACCATCATCGAAAAAATTAATATATTTGTTTGGATTTCTTGATGAATTTAGATTTCTTTTTTATAGGTATAGAGTTTCTTGATGGACAAAAAAAAAAAAAAAATTACGGACAAAGTCCATTAAGAAAAATGATATATTCATGGACATTGCCCATCAATATTTTTTTTTATATAATTTTAGGTTTAAGATAAGATCATGGCCAAGACCCATAAAAAAACTATTTTTTATGGGCTAGTTACAAATTTAGCAATTAGATTCAAAATAATTAAGTATATAACAACATATTAAAAAATTTGCAAATGTAGCAAAATTTGTCAAATTCTATCAATGATATAAGTCTATCACAGATAGATCATGTTGCAAATATTGGTCTATCACTGATAGACCATACGAAATCTATTAGTGATAGTTTTGCTATATTTGCAATTTTTTTTAAAATTTTGCTATATTCTTAATTATTATTGATGAAATGGTTATCAATTACAATTTTCCTTTTCTTTTATGAAATACGAAATTTGGACCATTGTTAATATGCTCAGAAAACACGGTGTTCATCAATAATATTATTAAATCTTTACTTTTTTTTTTAATTATTACTTTCTATTCATCAATAATACAATATTTATTTTTTTAATTGTTAATTATTGTAATTATTGATACACCTGATACTTCTTGATACACATGATATATTTGATTGATACACTTGATGCACCTGATACCCTTTGATACACTCGATACTTTTTGATATACACCTGAAACATTACTAATATATGTTTGATACATCTGATACACTGCAGGTACATTTAGTATTCTTCACTTATACAATTGATTGATTAAATACACTTTATATGCTTGAAGTCCTACTTATACACTTGATATAATATTGATATACACTTGTAAACTTGATTTATATACGTTATAATGATTCACTTTACTGATATACTTTAACAATATATTGTTAATATACTTGATAATGATAGACTGAGTTACATCATTCATATACTTAATAATACTCTAATGAACTACATAAAATTTGAAAAAACGAAAATTACACCGTAAGTATATTAATCAACTAATACATATAATATAAGTATACCACAACACTAATATACGAAATTGAGACAAAGTAGACAAAAATTAATAAAAAAAATAAAACAAAATCATTTGGAATCATATTCAACTTAAAATACACATCGAAGGAAGTAAACAAAATCACAAATGAAGTTAATTAGTCCGATCAACAACCATTATATTATATTTCATATTGCAATTATTGTACTATTAATATTTTAAAATTAATATTAAGATAGAAAGAAGAAATAATTTTTTTAGTATAAAAATAAACAAATAATTAAGGTCTTAAAAAGTAAGAGAATAAATAAATAATGAGTAGGCGTTAAGAAAAGAAAGAAAAATAAGTTATTGAATGGTAGTTTAGGAATAATAACAAATTTAAGTTGGAGAAGTAAAAATTTGACCATATTGCAAAATTCTAAAACAATGTGCTATAATTGCTATATCATATTCTCAAAATGCTATCATATCCAATTTTCCTTAATGAAAATGATGTATAAAATTCTAAAGGAAGTAAGTGAGTTGAACAAAGAACAAACTTTATTTGTACATTAAATATCAAATAAAAATTATTAATGTACTGAGATACATTAAAAATGAGGCATTTTTAAAAATAACAAAATAAATTAAAATATTTACCTGTTACATAACAAAATTTTGAATTTTATTAATGATAGAAATTGATAGACTTTTATCACTGTCTATCAATGTTACTTATAGAAGTATATGCGTGTCTATCAATATCTATTATTGATAGAAGCTACAAATTTTGTTATAGGTTATAAATATTTTGCCTATTTTCGTTAAAGATTCAAATAAATTAGAAATATATATTAGAACTCGAAATATTTAATATATGTATCTTAATATTAGAATCTAAATTATATATTATGTAATTAAGTTGCTCTATCTACGTCTCTCTATAAATAGTTAGATCCAAATATAATAAATACACTAATCGTCCATTTTGATTGGCTTAAAAATTTTATTTTTACTTAATAAAAGCCCTCCAAAATCTATTTCCAATGGTTGTAATCTTTTCTAAAATAACTTATTCTTTTTAAAGTTGAATGGAATTTAATTTGACATCATGAATTTAGAATATATGTATATAAAGATTTTTGTAGGCATGTTTCAACAATTAGGGAACATTTGAAGACTTTGAAATTGTGGGTAAAGAAAATGAAGTTTGAAAATACATTGAAGAGAGATAAGGAAAAATTAGGTCATTACAACTTTACCAACAATATGCTCTTATGGTGTGTTTGAAAATTCTCAAACACCTTTAATTTGTTTATATATATATATATGTATATATTCTCAATTATTGTATGATATATAGGGTAAGTAATTGTTACTATTGTTTCTTTGACATTTTCTCAATTATAATTCTAATACATCCATAGGTAAGCAACATGTTTCAATGGTCACATCATATGTGTAATACATAGTATATTGAAGGGAAAATAACTAAGTAGAAATTAAAACAATTATGTGGAGTTTCACATAGTTTGGTTGGATGGATATATTGTTAGACAAATTTTCAATATTATAAATGTGATCATGTATAAAGTTAGTGTAATAGTGTGTGGAGGCATTGGCAAAAAGAGGAAGGGAATTTTGCATTTGTTTTCTTTTGTGTGCTGTGGAATAATAATTGTTCATATCATATGATTATTGAATTATGTGTGTGTGAACCAAGCAAGTAGGTCAAACACGTTTAATACTACGAGGAAAATAGTTGAGTGCTCTTCGAGTTGCACCTCACTTTGTCCAACTTACACAACCAATAAAATATTGTTATGTGATAGTTTTGCATTTTATAAATAGACTTTTAAAAAGTATAACAAATCGACAAAATATTTACAACAGTATAAAACAATTTCGAAAACAAAAAAAATATACAGATCCACAATGCAAAATACAAAAAATGGTCCAGTCAACACGTGATTAATAGGTCACTCGCTAGCGTAATATATTTGTCAATGATTTAAACTGAACTACACAATCATTTAAATTTGACTACATCATCGTTTAGATTTGGCTTCTAAATCATTTTTTTTTTCAAAATTCCTTAGTACACCGGATCTTTTTTTTTTTTATTTAACAAAGCTGCGTAAGAATTTATAATACAAGGAATAAAAAAATTGCAATTATTGGAAAAGAAAATAGAGCACTAGAAGTAATTGAGTAAAGAAAATCCAACTTTATTATATTATATCGAATAATCTATGAATTTCAAGATTTGTATGTCAATTATGCTTAAACTCTTTTCAAATTTTCCACACAATAATGCATTGATATTATTCTCAATTTGTATTGACCTATGTTGGGTAAGTTTGGTTTGCTACTATTTTTTCTTTGACATTTTCAATAATCCTAACCCTATAACATCTTCTCATTTTTGTTTATGTTATCATGAGAGGGTTCTAAAGTAGAGAAAAATAATAGCTACACCCAGTACTTGTTTAGATGAGTCTATTAGATTGATAGATATAAAGTTTTGTTCAAGTTGGTTTGATAGATACACAGGACGGAGTAAATATGGGATTTCTTTGAAGATAAATTGTTGTGACTCATGAATATTACATATTTGGGAATTAAATATGACTATGCTTTAGAATAAGAACATTTTAAAAAATATTAGAAACTATTGACGTAATTTTAAGAAACTTGACAATATAGTTCAAAATTATTAAAGAAGATTTAAGGTTTGTTGTTCTTGATTGTTCATATCTTTTGTGAAGCATTGTTACCTGCATAAAAGATTAAATTACTACTTGTTAGTAGATTCATCAATTTAAAGTTAAGGTGTGTATTAAGAGTAGGATGGTTTGAAATTAACACTAAACATCAAATTGAGTAAAAAAATTTCTCTTCATTCTTCAACAACATATTCAAAATTGTGACACTTAATAATAATGAATTGAAACTTAAATATAATAGAAAAATTATTTCAAATCATAATTTTTTTAAAAATATTTCAAACGTAAATCCATCAAAATTTATCTTTGATAAATAAATTTTTATATATTCTCTCGATAATCTTTTTATTATATAAGATATGTATGTGAATTGTTAAAAATGACAAATTTAACAAAATATTTACGAGAACATGACAAAATTTTTAGATTCTATAAATAAATTTTTTAAATTTATTTTGTATCTAATATATACACTAAAAAACCAAATAAAAATTTATTACCTTACTCATTTGCAAAGGATTCCTTTTAAGCATTCCACGTACTCTCATCCACGAAATTGAAATATGAATATCTCCGACTCTTCTTCGATATTAAACTTCCAACAACGACCCAAAAGCCAACTATGAATCCGAGTATTATCATAATGCAGAGCAACCACTTCTCCCATTTATCCTCCTGATCTTCATTTTCAGTGAATGATGGTTTGGATGAATTTTCAATCACACATTTTATTGGTAGTGGATCCCCGAAAAGGTATGAATTGTTGTTAAAACTTGAAGCCTCATTGAATGTCAAAAGATGACCATCTCGAGGAAGTTTGCCTGAAAAATTATTGTGGGATAATATCAAGACACCTAAAGAATTTAATCTTGATAAGCTCTGAGTAATTGGTCCAATAAGCTGATTGAAAGATAAATCAAGTGATTCTAATGACTCCATTTGTTCAATTTCAATAGGAACTATCCTGGGTTAGATTGTTGTGGGACAAATTCAATCCAATCAACCTTTTAAGCTTCGTTATCTCACTTGGAATTATACCCACCAAAAAATTATTGGATAGATCTATATTCACCATTGACTGCAATTGTTCCATGGAGTAATTGAAATTACTAGATTTGATAGACTGTTCCAAAATAATATTACGATCTAAGCATCCACGATCATACGAGAGACAATAAGTTGAATAGGACCACTGTACATTTATTGTGCTCATTCGGTGGAAGTTGCTAAGATTTGGGGGGATACTTCCTTCCAATTGGTTGTGTGCAAGATCCAAAATTTGCAATTTATATTGAACAAATTATCTCGGAGTATTAGAAATTGCAAACTTTCAAGATTCTCTCCTACCCATGTGGGGATGGTTCCAGAAAATTTGTTTCCTGTAAGATCTAAGATTTCTAAAGATTTGGCATTCTTCAATACTATTGGCATGGATCCTTCAAAATTATTGTTTCTCAAGTATACTTGTTCAATATAAGACAAATTTTCATGTGAATATGGGAAGATCCCTGAGAAGTTGTTGGAAGACAAATCTAGGAGATACAAGTTTGGATTGAGAAAACAACCTTCAATCATTCCAGATAGTCTATTGTTTGAAAGATTCAAAACATTCAAATTCTTCCACCTGCAGATTGAACGTGGTAAAGACCCATCGATTAGATTATCATTCAAACGCAACCTTTGCAACTTTGGCATTTGATCTCCAATGTTGGTAGGAAGTGGCCCCATGATTTGGTTGTTTGAAAGATTCAAAGTGATGAGATTTTGTGGTGTGAACCATGTTGGTATAGAACTAATTGAGAGATTTGTGTTGGATAAACTCAAACCAACCAGTGCCTTTTGCGTCTGAAGCCATTGTGGAAACTCACTTCCAAAACAACAAATCCTCGAAGCATCAAAAAATAATAATTGAAAAGGAGGATTCCAATTAGCTTTTATCTCCAACGAAAGATTCTCATTGTAGCCTAAGTTTAAAGTATGCAACCGATAGAGGTTAGCAAAACTAGCTTCCGTTAAAACACCTTTAAGCGAGTTTTCTGATACGTCTAGTACCTCCAAATTTAGTAATCTTTCAAATGAGGCTGGAATTGTTCCAGTTAAATTATTGATTGAAAGATCTAAATACTTAAGATTTGATAAATTTCCAAGTGAAGTAGGAATTAGACCATAAATCTGACTAGATTGAAGATCAATGGTCTGCAAGTTTTTTAACTTTTCTAACCAATTTGGAATTTTGGTTTTCAAAGATGTATATCTTAAATTAAGCACTTGAAGATCGCAGCCCATAGTTTCATTCTCATAACTACTTTCAAATACATCATCGGTACCAAAGTAAAAGTTCAATGATAAATCAAGTACTTTTAAGCCACAATTATTTTCAATGAAGGTAGAAATTCCACCTTCAAAAATAGCAGTGAAATTATTTAATGAAAGGTCTAAGTATTTCAAGGAAGTCATATTCTGAAAAATCGTAGGAATTTGACCACTTAGTTGATTATCATGTAAGTCTAGAAGTTGAACTCTAGAAATAAATGATGAATAATTCAACCAGGAACCCAAAGAAAAATCGTTGTTTTGAAGACTGCAAGAACGAAGTCTTAAGGAGGACAATGATGGAAGGGAACTTATCACTTGCATCAAATTTATAGCATTTGAAAAGTTCATTCCACTCAAGTGAAGAGTATGTAAAGATGAAAGATGAGATATCCATTCAATATCGCCATTGAGTGGTACCCATCTTGTGGCATCAAATTCATAATAATCTCTATCTAAATCAAGAATTTCCAATTTAGAAAGATTTCCTAAATGAGGAGGAATTTTGCCGATAAGTGATGTCCTTGATAGATTAAGATATGTTAATTCAAGCATTGAACCTAAGAAGTTTGGGATTTGAGTATGGTTGAAATAGTTTCCACTTAAATCCAAGTGATTTAAGTATTTCAACTCTAACAAACTAGAGTCAATGAAATTGCTAGATAAAGATTCATACGAGTCAACCTGATTATAATCCTGCCGAAGATCAATGATAGTAACATATCCAGTAGTTTGATTGCAACCCACTCCATTCCAATTGCAACAATCAGTTCCATTCCATGAAGCCAAGCGATGGAAAGGATCTTCGTAAAAACTATTCTTGAATCGAAGGAGAGCTTCACGTTCCTTTTGGATACAAGCAGCAGTTATGGAGAAACAAAATTGGAGAAGTAGAAGAAGCATCATCATCCATAACACAACTACTGAACTTTCATTTGAAACTAATTTTCTCATTTTGGTAAGGAATGTTTGGAGTACTGAGTAGTAATGTATGAATTTGGTGAAGATCAGTTGGGTTCATTTTATAAGAAACCAATTAGAATTACATATAGTGCAATGCAAACTTTTTGTTTCTCAATTTTGTCCCCAGCAGTTTAAATTGTAAATATCAATTTTGCATTGTTTTGGCACCAATTACATCATCAAAATAATTATTAGATTAGATTAGAGTGATTGATTGATTTGTTTTTCCCAACCTTATTTTTCTTAAATTTTTTAAAGACCTATATTTTCTTAAAACTAATTACATAAATACAAGGAAGAAAAACTTGATCCAAAGCAACAAAAAGAAAAGAAATATATAGTAACATTAAGCATATTCAAAGCAAACAATTTTATTACACCATTATTTTTCTAATTCCATCCAATATTTGAGGTACTTCTGAAAATCATACTACAACTATATTTAACATAAAATTTAAAAATTATGTGAGAAGAAAAATGCCCCAATAATAGTTTGGGGGCATTCTAGTCAATCCCATTAGTCATTAAATGAAATTTAATTCAACCCTTGTGAAATTGGAACGTATTGAGTGAAAAGATTTGCTAACATGTCTCCATTATATTAAGCAATAACACTTTGGAAAGGAGGTAGCAAAGACTTGAAGACTTTGAAAAGACCTATAGGTTTAATTATTAAATTACATGGAAAGAGGTAGCAAAGACTTGAAGACTTTATGTAATTATTGGAAAGGAAAATGGAGTCTCTCAATAATGTCTAACATTATTGAAGAGAAAAGATAAAAAATAATTAGGTAGGAATTATTTTCTTTTGTTAATCTCTACCAAGATGCACCGTCCAAACAATTGATGAGTTAAAAACTTCCCTTCAAGTTTAGACAAGAGAGATTGAATTTTGCAATTCATGTACCAAGAACGTTCTCGTGGTATTGGACATCTACCTACATGAAATTTGACCATATAATGTAAGTCGAAAATTAACATTTGTACAATGTAGGTCGCCTGACCCCAATATGGAAGACAATGTTATTAAAGATGTTCAAAGTCAGGAACCTTTCTCATTCATTACATTGTCTATACGTTGTCATTATATTTTCCAACCTTCAATGACATTGATCAATTTCACTACACTTTTGACTGTAATGGACTGAGATGCCCCTTACAAGTATAATCGATCCATATAATATAGATTCCTAAGAATCTGATAAGTGAAAGCTTCACAAATCAAGACTATTAAATCAAAGAGAATAAAAATTGCAATATCTATAGTAAGATATTTAATTACTAAAGTTGAAATACATGAAAAGAATTTAATGGGCATAGACTGTAGAACATGTCTCACACAATGATCTTTTCATTCGTCAGGAAATTTACATATTTTATACATTTTTTTACCAATCTTACATTCGATGCCATTGAATTTGGTGGTGAAAATACATCTCTTAAATGGTTCTTTAACTGCGGACCTTTTTAATTCATTATGAACCGCTTGACTCGATAACTGACTAACGTCACCTAATGCCCAGGCAACAGATATATGTGGTCTTGCTTCCTACAAAAACAGAGTACTGTAGGAGATCATCTTCCTCGTTAATTGAATAAAGATGAAAAGGGGAAAAAATAATTGATGTAATTAACCTTGTAAAATTCAGGAAGATTGTGGAGCTTATAAACCTCATTAACAACTTGGATTTGTTTTCTGATCTGCAGCCAATTGAAAACGAAGAGATCAACTCTTTAATCCAATGTAATATTGTCAATCTCAATCATGTAAAACTCGTGAAATCATCATAACCTATGTCAACATTTTTTGTACATGCGTCAGTTGCATAAATTAAACCCACAGGTGAGGTAAAGGGATAACTATAATCTAACTAAGAAACTCAAACAGAGCCCAAAAACTGAGAATCCAGAAAAGCACATTTACCACAGAAATGCTGAGATAACGAAAACAGAAATCCCTCAAATGTGACGTACCTCCATTAGCCCGCCAGTAATAATTTCCATTGACAAAAATGTTCGAGAAAGATCATCGTTAACAAAAGTCTCCCACTTACTAAAATCAATCCAATAACTGTTTTAAAAAAAGCACAAGTTAAATACAAAAACAAGTTGGAAATTACTAATCAAACTAAATGGAGTTTCTTAAACTTTTAGCTTACCGCCTTGGAGACTGAAGCTTCTGGCGAAGCATTGTCACTATTGAGTCAATCTGGTGCACTCGGATTGGCACTGTTCTTGACAAACTTATGTGAAATTCTCTAGCCCACGCTTGCTCAAGTTTTTGGTCATCTTTACATAAAACGTCCAATGGAATGTCAATATCAACCAGATGGAGAGCTGGCACAAGTGAGGAAATTTTCTTCATAAACAAGGCCACCTCCTTCCTTGCATTAGTTGGTACATACACTGTGGAACATGAAAAATCATATATTTTTAGTTGGGCATGGGCATCTATGTGAAAAGTCGTATTGCATAGAACAAATGAAAATCACAACAATTATTTAGATTCATGTAATTGTGAATGTTTAACTTGTCGATGTTCAGAATCTCTTTAAATGTTTAGATTGTAAATCAATAAACTTAACAGAAATCTACAAAATTATACCAAAAAGGGATGCATACTACTTTTAAATAAACCATATACTTTAACTTTTCCTCATCGATTACGAACACTTAGACGCATTGATCACAGCATTTTGTGAAAGTGCTTCAATTGACAAAAGAAGCTTGCAGGAAGTTTTAATTCTAGAGTCAAACGCCCAGCAGTATAAAATCACCCATCATCCGACACTTGTAGGTATTAATGAAAACATTATCTTACATATTATTGATTTTCTTCGCTGGTTCCATCACGATAATCTAGAATTCCATAAGGTACAAATAAAGGCAAAAATATAGTCCACATATGAACTGAAATGGATGCAAGTGATAAGTATTGCTAATCAATGTTTAAGAGGCAACCTAAAGGTTTGAGAGGCATAAACCAACATGAAATCAACATATATTTCAAGAAGACAACGTTGTCAGAGTTGCCAAAAAACCGAGGTTTATGACTAATTGTTAGACATTGATACTGATTCCAATCTAGACTCTAACAACTACTCGTTAATAATGAATCAGCGATCAGCCAAAGAAGAGCTCCCTAGATATAGAATCGTAGCTGTTCCAACTAACAATACGCCGATAAAAAGTAACAAGCATTTCCAAATATATAAGAAAACAAAAAAAAATCCCCATTGGGTGGATCAAAATGGAAATAGGAAAAGTAAATTTAAGAATCAAATTAGAAGAACTACTACATGGATTCACATACCTGGGATATAGACGTGTAGGGCATAGTTTCCTTGAACGTGAGGAAAGCTTCGAACCCTAGTCGCCTGATCGATGGGCAAATCATCCAAAACACCTAAACAAGAAATGGCGAAAAAGTTGATAAGAAAAGTTAGAAAGTAGAAAATTAAAGAATGTAAACGTAAGGAGGAAGAAGAAGGGCAGTACAGGTGGAATTTGGAAAATTGAGAAGTGAGAGAGGCGGTGGAGGCAGAGGTAAAAAGGTCACAGTCTCATCCAAGAATTGTGGTGCTGATGTGGATGCTGATGGAGGGGAGACTGTATCCACTTCTTCATCTGACGAGCTTCCTCCATAGGAAGCCCTCAGAGCATCCATTCTCTGCTTTGTCAATGGCAGCAATGACGATGGTGCAAGTGAGAGATTGTTCTCAAGCAATTCATCACTCTTGTGTGCCTCCAAAAACCCCGAAAACCTCAAAAACTATTCTCGACTTTATAAACTAAACACTTTTCAACGTTCATTTGATGCGTAGTTTTTTATACTTATTTTTATTTTTTCTCTAAATTACAATTCAATTCGAAACTCTTTCCATAAATTTTCTATATCATGGGTGACATTATTAAACTTTTTTTTATCAAAATCATACTCTACACAAAACAATAATGAAGTCGAAAATAGTTTTTGAAACTAAATACTAAATTCCTTTTTAATTAACAAAATTGAAAGATAATAACATTATGTTATTCTTCCACCACCCAAATGGTCACAATCACATTTATAAAAATGGACTACATCTCAAGCCTAGTCAAAAGTTAGGGCTATTTATCAAAGTTTGAATTAAAGTAAAAAAGGATACATAAAAGTTATGGGAAAATAGCCCTCTTTTTCCCGCCAAGACGTCCTGGCAAATACAGACCCCACGCCGTTCGGAGAGAGTAAGAAATGGCGCCTTCCGCCGCAACACTGGTTGAAGCCCCACTTCAATCAACAGTCGAAAATATCGAAACCAATTTCCAGGTTTGCTTGTTTCCTTTTGAAGTTTTCCTTCTTGATACTGAAATTTTGATCAAATTAGATGAAGAAACTGTAATTGATTTTGCTTCATCTGTTGCCAGCCGTTCTATGTTCTTCATAAAGCATCGTCTCGGAAGAATTCGAGAAAATCAAATCTATGTGGAAAATCAAGGAAGAGAACTAAACTCTCTCCATCCGGTCCTAATGGAATCGAGAATCTTGATAATGAAGAGCCCGACGGATCTCAACTTGAACATTTGCGAATGGAATGTCTGGAGCTTGTATGGTCCAAATTGGAAACCACCATCAAGGTCAAACTTACCTGATTCTAATGTTTGCCTGCAAGTCCTGCAATATTGTCTAAAAATAAGTATTGGGTTTCCTCTTGCAGGATGTTTTGAGGGATACTAATGTTCAAGTTTTTGATGATATAAGTCGCTGGGTTTATGAGTCCTTTGCTGCTATTAGATCATCTGGGACACCTAGTTCATCTTCAGCCACTCGGCCTTTTCCTACTTTTACTCGTGCTGAGTGTAAAGTATTGTTCACAGGGTTGGTTCTCACTAGTAAGTTCCTGACTCTAAAGTTCTAAGTTGATGTATGGTACAACATCTAGAACTCTAACTATTTTGCAATAAAATGACAATTGAGTTATGTTTCACGACCTTATTTGAAGAAGATACGTTCTATAGATTGTACCTTAGTGTCTTTGAATTATAAGTTTCAGGAGACAATATCTTGATGTGCTCATGCGCCTATTGTGCAGCATGCATTCTTGTATATTTATAATATCTATGCTGTGATCACTTGACACGGGAAAGTATGGAAACTTGTGTTTCTCAGTGTTGAATAAGGAATCATGATTACTTGACAGAGAATATGGAAGTGGTGGATGACTTACTGACATTTGAAGAGCTTGGTTTTCATTTGAAATCTCATGGATGCCATGTGGCCAGTCTCTCTTCTCAAGAGTTATCTGCCAAGAGTAGCATAGGCGGCTGCATCAGAAGTTTATTGAGACAATTGTTGAAGGTTACTGTTGATGTAAGTACTATGTTTTCTTGTAGTGTGTGTCTTCCAAATGAAGTCGGATTCTTTGATTAAACAACTCTGTGGATTCGTTATCTTTTGTGGAATTTGAACAGGCAGCTGACATGTTCATCCTAGCCTCATGGTACAGAGAACAAGGATACTATGAAAAACCAGTAGTTGTGATTGTAGAAGACATTGAACGATGTTGTGGTTCAGTTTTATCAGATTTCATCATTATGCTGAGGTACTTCAAAGAATTCTTCCTTTAGCCAAATCCCTTTTGAGTTTTCATTAATGTCCCCTAATCTATCTTTTGTATCTTATGGGTCAAAAACTTACAAATGCCACCTACCTAGAGTCTCTGACTCATCATTATGTTTGTGAACTACTATGCATATTTTATGATTTTTTTCTTTTAATTTTTATGTTGTCTATTTTTCATCTATAAAAAAAATATTCTCTGTATTTGATATACAAAAGTATGCATCGTTATGATATCTCTCGGTCTTTTTTTCTTCTTTTTGAATAAACTTACGAAAGTTTTCAAAGGGAATGAAAAGAGACTAGTGCTCTGAGCTACAAAAAGATACTTCAAAACTTAGTGTAAACAAAAAAAAGAAAAAGAAAAAGAAAAAAAACCAAAAAGGACTTAAGACATAAACCGAAGGACATAGTCATGAATTTAAAGCCAGACAAACTAAGAGAATCAACAATCTGTCGCAATGTATTTGGTACTTTTAGATTTTTCTGGATTGTGACATGAAACTATGAAAAGCCAAAGCGCTCTTCTAAAATGACAAACTTTTAAGTTTTTAAAGAAAAAGCCAACAACTTGAGTAGATGGGGATAAATCACCCAATCTTAAGACATTAGGAATTATAAAATGGTCCCAGCTGATTGATGTATTTATTGTTTGGTTTTATGCTTCATTCTCTTTTTATGAGTCATATGACAAAAAAGTTATTGCCTTCTAATTTGCAATGTATATATTGTTTTCATGTTATCATTTTGTATATTCATGATTTTTGTACATCAGTGAATGGGTTGTCAAGATTCCAATTATTTTAATTATGGGAGTAGCTACAACAATTGATGCTCCTGCAAATGTACTTCGTTCAAATGCACTGCAGCAGCTGTGCGCTTCCAAGTTCATATTAGGATCACCGGCCGAGAGAATGGAAGCTGTTGTTGAGGCTGTTCTTCTAAGGCATTGTTGTATGTTCAGCATTGGTCACAAGGTTGCCGTTTTTCTGAGGAAATACTTCTTAAATCAGGATGGCACTTTAACATCCTTTATAAGAGCCATGAAGGTTGATTCTTCAATTGCATTCAGAATTTAAGAACTAGCTATTGGCTATTGTTTGTTATGTGTGGCATTCTCTCCCATATTGTTTTTGTACTATGATTAGGCTTCTCTGATGTTTAGTTTGGCAAATAATTTTGCAGATTGCATGTGTCCAACACTTCTCCATGGAGCCCTTGAGCTTTATGCTTGCAAGATTGCTTGTTGAAGAAGAGAATATGGTACCTTTTAGTTATTTACTCCTTTTACTTCTCATTGCATAATTACTTTATACTAATAAGTAGTTGTAAGAACTTTTCACTTTCTATGAAGCATCTTCTTTACGTTTTATTTTAATCCACACTATTTTTTTTCCTGTTATTTTGGACTTTTCAACATAATTTTTTTTGAAATGAGGAAGTTTTAATTCTTGTTAAATCTTAACTGAAATAGGTGCTTTAGTTATTTTCCAAGGAGAATTTTGGCAAGTTACTTTGTGCCTCAGTCACAAGTTCAAAGGAAAAGTAAATTTTTTGGCTGAGTTATCAAAACTGTGGCTGGAATTTGTGGCAAGAAGGAAATAATTGAATTGTTAGTGGAAAACAAAAATAATTTAACAATCTGATGGATCAAGTTAAGTTGCCCTTTATGTGTCTTCCTAAGGTTTTTTGTAGTTATACTGCATTTGTAATTAATTCCCGTTGGTAGATGTTTTTGTTAGAATAAGTAGGGATGAAAAGAGCAGGTGGTTGTAACTTCTGATTGGAACGTGAGTGAATGATTTGTCTCTTGTTCTAAAAAATGCAATTATTGCTAAATCAGGCTTTCTGTAATTATATTTGAATGTATCTCCATTGACCGCATAAAACCATCCAATAGAAGAGGAACAGGTCACAACCTACTTGAGTTAAGAGAATGAAAGAAGTTCTCTTGAATTTTCAAAGAAATCTAAAGGAAGCCAGAAACGATTTCTTCTCTATGCAAGTTTTTTATCATAAAATTCACCATAACCTCTATTTTCTATTTTGTCTGACTGTAGTCTTACTCAAATTGTATGTATTTCAAATTAAATGTATAAACAATCTGAACTACTTTGGAAATGCACACCCTTCATGGTTGTAGTGCAATGACAGACCCGCTTATGATGAAACATAGAAAGAGTAGCTATTACCTTTGGAGAAATTGGGTTTCCAACATAGGTCTATTTCTTGCATCATGCGTGCACTTGGGTAGCATCAATTAGTGCTTTTATCAGTCACGTTTTTTCTTATTACATATATACAATATGATCAATTTTACCAAATGGTTTTCAGGATGGGAATTGTGCTTCTTTCCTAGAAGTTCTGCCCAAGCATGCTTCAGATCTTCTATCTGATTCAAGGTATTTTCATGGAGAAACTCAGCCAGTACATTTAATTTTGTGGACAATTTGCTTATTGTTGATACAACATACTTAGGTACTCGTTAGTCGAAGGGACAGATAATAATCTTGGTAATATATTGTCTGAATTAAAGAGATGGCGGAAGAAGTGGAGTATTGTCGTCCTGGTGCGCAAAACTTCATGAATCTTTTTATGTAATGAATCTTTTCCCTTTTTGGAATTTGACTCTCACTGTCCATCCTTTGCAGTGCCTTTATCAAGTTGGAAAGTTTGGCAAAGTCCAATTGCTTGACTTACTTTGTGAGGCACTCGATCCACAATTTTTCAAACCATTAACGTCTGAGAATTCCAGTAGACTGCAGCAAGAACAAGGGACATCGTTTTCAAGTAGTTATGAGCTACCATATCAATTTTCATCACGTAAGGATGGATATATTTATCAAGTAGTTCGCAAAGTGAGGTAGGTCATAAAGTTTCCTGTAGTGTGAACTATTGAACTTGTTCATATGGTCTTATAAATCTAATACCAAACAATCTTCTAGGGATTACTTAACTATAAACTCAAGCTTTAACTTTGTCGTATGCTTTTCCTGAGTATGGATTTTCTTTTTCTTCTAATAGACATAAACAGAGCTTGAATTAGTATTGGAAATACGATTTTGTGACAAATGGACCGAAAGGCAACAAGTCTTCCAAAGACAACATTTCAGAGAGGAATGCACTAATTATCGAAATGGAAAACTTGATAATTTTACGCAGTTTGCTTTTTGAAATTTCCTGATGTCCATTTAGAGTATTTATGAATCACATCTAAATGTGATTTTTTTTCCAATTCATTATTGAACATGCTCCACTGTTGTTGATTTTTTTGCAAATGATAATTTTCTAGTCTAGTAGCTATGTGTTTGGCTTCTTCTTGGTGTTCTTTATCAAAGACATTTACCGGACATTTATCTAAATTGAAATTCTTTAATATTTCCTCTGTGGTTTAGTTGTTATTTGCTTGTATTATTGTTTCCATATGCACTCCCATATAGAGTTTGTTCTTTTGAGCGCTAGTCTCTTTTTGTTTCATCAATTAAAAGTTTTGTTTCTTGTTCAAGCTACATCTTTGTCTTCTTTATGAGCCTAATTTTGAGCTATTAGGGATCTTCCTGCTGAGTTTCTTCATCAGCTACTAATGAGTTGGGAAAAGATTACTGGCTGTGTTCCTGAGGTATGTTTATACTTACTGGAAGACTTAAAAACCATGGAATTTACTTGGAATATTGTCCATCTTTATATTTATTTTCATTCACTTTATGGATTATGGATATCTGGAGCAGTGTTTTAGGCTTGATATTAGGATCTTGATATCGCAAGCTTTTCCATATTTTTCTTAAATTTTTCATCAAGTTTACTTTTTCTCTATGTGGAAGTACTTGTATATTAATGTTTACACCAAATCCTTCTTGCTTATTACAAGTAACTTCTATCTAGAACAGAAAGCTAATTGTGATTATCTTTGGTTTGCTTATTACAAATCTTTGGTTTGCTTGTCTTCTCATCCTGTTTACTTAGGAGTTTTTATTTTCCTATAATGCATTGGTCACGTTTTACATATTTGCTTGTTTTAGATCCATCAAAACGTGAAAGACTTGCTGTTGGCTTTCAAGCTTGGGAATGGAAAGAGTTCAGAAAAAGACATTGCAGATTTATCCAAGTATTATTCCACCCCTCATATTGGGATATTTTTTAGTATCTTCTGTTAGGTACCTAAATAAAGAAGTTGTTAGAAACTTTATTATACTATTCAAGTATTATTCCACCCCTACATTATAAGTTTTTAGAAATTTTATCTCTACGTTTATTTGTTGTTCACATCCTTTCTTCTTCTCTCCATTTGGAAGTTTGTGTCTTTTCAACTTTTGTTCCTCTTCATAGCATCAATAAGAACTTGTTATTATTAATGTTAGCAACAAATAACCAAGCTTTTATTGAGAACAAATGAAAAGAATGAAGGTGACAAACAAAAACCAGCCTAAGAATCCTTGAGGTGTCCTTGTAATAGCTCTTTACTGACAAGTGCGGGAACTTGATAGAGGAAAAATCTTCATTTAAGCTGGATGATGGGGCTTCAATTAAAAAGAAAGCCCATTAGAGACAAGTTAGATAAAATGACCTTTACCTGTGCCCTATGGTGGGGCTGCATCCAAGTTGTTTAGCGTACCTTGCTACCTCAAGTCCATTTAGTATTAAAAGTTATCTGAAGATGGGATATAATATAAACTGCTTTCTTCAGCCTTTAGGACAAATGATCATTCACCATGCTGAGTTTTTTTTTTTAAATTTTATTTCTTTGATATTCCTTATTGTTTTTGCCAGTTTATTGAAGTGATTTTTTTTCAAGAGTTCTTCTCAACAGTTTGAAGAAAAGAGACCTCCCTTTTTATAATTCATGGTTGTTTTTTTCTAAAAAAAAATCTCGTTCCTCATTTGCTCCACTGAGTTAATGTGTGGAGGTATTTGTGATTTTGGAATTTAGCTAGCTTTGAGGTGACCGTTTTCTCTTGTCCCTTTTTGATCTCTCTTTGTACTTCCATTTTTCTCCATGAGCTCCTTTGAATTTTGTAAGGAAAAATTGTATATAGTTAGATATTAAAACTACTGAGTATACCATCTTCATCAATTGTAAACCGAACTAAATCAGGATTCTACTGTTTTATTTGCAGAAGACATGCATCCAGAAATGGCTTATTTGTTAAGAATTCAAAGCCTATAATGGAGAAAACGGAGTCATTTCTTAATTCATTGGTTAGGTAACAAAACTTGTTCGCATTTAAGCTGTTATTATTGTTCTATGATATCTCAATGCAGATAGAAAGGAATATCATCATTATTTTGTTATATTTTGAGAATTGAATATATGGGTTGTGTAAATTGGTCATATATATATTTGCTTAATCTATTCCGGGATTTTTTGTTCGATTTTAACATAAGATCTCTCCAGTGGATGAGGCAACGTTTCTGTTGTAGGCGTATCGCCACAACTTACTTTAGTCGAAAACTAATAATCTAAGCATAATACATAAAGGCTAGGACCAATATGATAGGCTCTACAAAACTACCTAATTTCAAAACAATATATAAAATGGCTCCAATCACACAGAAGCATCAAAATCCGTTGTTATAGAAACCAAAAAGAGAAATGAAACTTTGGATCAAACCCCTCTCAAAAACTTCCCACAGCTTTACAGATTCTCTCAGTTCTCTTAAGCCAAATGCTCCAAAAGACCGGAAAGAATGCAATCTACCATAGTGTTGGCTCTATCTTGGAAAAGGAGGATGAAATAACACCTCTCCCATCGTATACGAAGACTGACTCCTAGTCTACATTCCAAACACATCAAAATAAAATTTGTCCCGCATTGTGTGTGCATACTGACTTTCCAAAAATATGCTTGACATCCTCCGAGACCATTACAAACCATGCATCATTTAGGCTTAGAAGAAAAGCATACAATCTTTGCATTAGCTCGATGATGTTCCTCCATAAGGAACTTACTAGGCCAAAAATTTTACCTTCTTAGAATTCTCACCTTCTAAAGAAAGGAGCTAGAGGAACTTCCCATACAGATGTACATTCGACAGTAGATGTGGAGAGATGGACCAGCACAGTGAGCAACAAAGAAACATCAGAGAATTGAATTTTTATGAGATGGAAGCTTGAGAAAAAGGTGGACACAAATCGCAAGGTCAAACTTCATAGAGGCAAATGGTGAAGGCAGGGATTCAATTGATGAAGGGGGCTATCTAGTATCCCCTACCCAACTGTCCTCCCAAAAATGAATTGATAATCCATTTTTAGTGGGAAAGCCTCAAGAAACTAGAGAGAATCGTATACCTAGAAGTGAGGGGCCTCCATGAGTTCCTAAAATTGTCTTTGACCCTATGACATGAGATCCATTTTTTAAGAAGAGGAGTGTGTTTGCTCACAATGATCCTACACCATCAAGCTTAGGTTATCAAATTTGAACTGATAACCATTTTGAAAAAAAAAAAAAAAAAACTTCATTACGAAGTCTCATATCAATCAAGAGACTATCTCACATCTAATTTTATGAGAAATGTACCATGTTGGACATCTCCCCACGGTTTCCCTCGAGTTCTTTCCACTCTAGCACATGTAGAAGAGGGAAACCTAAATAAAGAAATGAAATATTGTGGAGAGAACTCTCGTCCCTATAGATTTTAAGCTACGAGCTGATCTCGAACACAGTAGAATGGAATGATAATCTATAATTTATCACAACCCCAACTAGAAGTTATATTATTAGTGTATAATATTTCTTATTTTTTAATTTTTTTTATGCTTAGGGAGTTACATCAATTTTGTTATTTCCGTATGCTTATGATTTTGATCTAATGTGTTTGAGATGTCTTATATCCTGCTATTTAGTAAAATGCATGAAAATTGTTCAATACAGTTACAAAAGTACTTTTGATTAAATATTGTGTTAGCTAGGGGGGTCTATTTTTCTATTATCCAACTACATGGGTGCAAAATAGTTACTTTCAGGCCATAAGGATTTCACTGGCAATTGCTGTAAACCACTAGATTTTTCTTTTTCTTTGCAAATATCGCACAATGTTATTTGTGAATTGTTGAGGATCCTGTATTGGAAAAATAAAGAGACCTCACAATCTTTATAAGATAGATGAGCTATTTCTCTCTTTTTTCCAATTAGACTTGAGATGGAACCCGTGTTTAATATGAATATTGAAACCAAACTAACTTGTATGTCTTGAATCTTTACTATATGCTCCATTTGATGATTATCTTCTATTGGGAAATGATGAGGATGCTAAGGCTATTTCAACTTAGTCAAGATAACCCGGTGCATCTACTCATCCATAGTTTAGTTTTGTTTGAGATATATAATTTTTTTGGTCTTTGTATTATGGCATTAGTCTCTTTTTATTACATCAATGAAAAGATTGTTTTTGTTCCAAAAAAATATGAATATTGAAGCAAGGGGCACATAACTAGTGTCTTTTTCTGTATAGCACTCCAAGTAGGTAAATGAAGTTTACTAAATGAGAAAAAAGGATAGTTAAGAAACTTTGAAGAGCACCAAGAGCATTGTGATATTTTGATGTTCTAGCTGGTATATGAAGCATTCTTACTTATTTTCTCTTTGTTGTTTTTCTTTTAAATATACCAGAGAACATATGAGGCCTGTTGAATGCATACCTTTCCATGAACTTATCTGCTTCAAAGATGTTAGAAAACTTCAACTGGTAAGAATGTCTACAGCACTTTGATATGAATCTACAGTTTCCTGGTCACTAATTGAAGGTATAAATGGTACTCCTTTACCAATAGTTCCTAGCTATTGAGATGATCTTAAGGGAATCCATTGGAGTATTATCAGTGATCACCATCGTTGTAGCTTACTGAATCATGTTAACTTAGTTTCTTGTTTAATTTTATTGATAATACATCCTGCCGTACCGTGGCAATTATTCTTAGGGGTCTTTGTCATTCAAATAGATTTCAGAATATGTTTAAAAGAAAGAGCAATCATGTGGTTTTCAATTGAATATTCTGCTTTTCTCCTTGGCGTTTGTCCTTTTTTGTTGGGCTCAAATCTAGGAGTAATTTCCTGTTTTTTCTTCTTCTCCTCCATCGCATATTCTCTGTGTAGCTGCTTATTACGTTGTGACTAGACCAAAACAAAGCAATTAGGATTTATGTTCAATATGGACAAAATCATACTATTGTGGAGATAGATAGGTGGAGGTTCCCTTGTCATGATCTTAGTTTGTACATGTGTTGCTTGCTCTAGTCATGCCTATATTCTGAAGACTATATTTTACACACTTAACTTTGTTCGTACTCTGGGATATCTGCAAGTTATCTTGGTTCTGTTCCATCCATTTATGTATTTATTTATATTTACCTAGGCTTTGATTGGAGATCCAAGAAGAAGGATTCAAGTGGATCTTCTGGAGTTCCAGAAAATCATAAAATGTACATGTTGCAGCGAGAACATGAATAGTCTTTTACCATGTGCACACGATTCAACAATTATGTGAGCAAACCTCTGACTTTCGCATCGGAAACTATCATATATTGGAACTCTCTGCTTTAGTATGATAATGTAGTATTCATTTAAATCATAATTTTTTCTTTGAACTGATAAAGTTGTTTTTTTCATACTTCCTGTTGTTTTACACGGAAAGAATCTGTATTCAACTATTGAGAGAATTTCACAGAATACTATAGCCCCAGATTTAAAGGAAATGGTTTATACAGGAATGGAAATTGAACCAATAGTAAAAAAAATAGGTAAATAAAGTATTGAGTCAATAAAATGTATACCCATTGGCTTAAACTTTTGGGTTGATTAGTAATTTAACTTATTATTAAACTTATTACTGGGGTTTAACTTGTTTCCTATCAAAAAAAAAAAAAGAAAAAAGAAGGGACCAGCACAACAACTGACTCACTAGCTTAGTCTTACATAATTTAAGAATTAATAGAACTTCAACTAGGTGTCAAATTTCTAGTTATAAACTAATGAAATTTAGGTATACATCTCAACTACTGATGACTTAGCGAGTTTATAACCACAAACCAGCCACTTGAATTAGTTTTTTTTTTTTTTTTTTTTGGGTAGTATTTTTAGCTTTCTCTTCACGAGTGTAAAACCAGGGTAGTAACGTCCATTTCTTTCCCTTGAATATGATTGAAAATTCATGCTTTGCTCCAATTTAAATTTGATTTCATATATACCCAACTCTAAATGCATCATGAGGACAACATAATTAAATGGTATTGATGCATATTAGCTGGTCATCACAAGTAGCCTCTCTCTGAAGAGAGCAGGTAGCCTGTGAGGTTGTATATGTAACTCAATGGACCACCCCTCCCCATTTTATGGCATTTCTTTATATAATTGTAACCGATTCAGAGTTAAAAAAGAACCATATATTTATGTGTGCAGGAAGATGAAAAGAAATTAATATTATTGGTGGATGTTGAAGTCTTACTCTGTTGCATTATTTAGTTTGACCAAAGATTTTTTGTAACAATCATGTAGGTATAGTTTAGCGCAAGAGCATGGGGATCTCATCAATCTCCATGATTGGTTCCAATCGTTCAAGAGAGTTATTAGTCATCCTCAAGCTAAAGGGAATCACAGGACGAAGCAATGTTCTACACCAAAGAAAAGGAAAGATAAACCTACCGTTGAACGCAAAAGCAATGCATCAATTCAGTATCCTTCAACATTATTGTGTGGTGAAATTGTAGTCTATGCTAATTAGATCTGCAAAACTAGTCCGTGAATGGAGTTCTAGTCTGTTTGTTTCTTAATTCTTTACTTCCCAAGTGCATCCTTTTCAGGTTAATGCCATAGCTCCTCTACTATTGGTGTTTTCTTCTACAGTATTGAAAAATGAGGAAAAAAATTCACAAAACCATGACACTGTTTCATGTTTCTTGTTTTTCTGTCACAAAAGCCTCGGTAGAAATAGTTTTAATTATATATCCTGCATTTGTTCCCTTCATCAATGAGGCAGCATTGATCCCCTTAATATTTTTAGTATCCATTTTGAGACTTTCTTGAAAATCCTTAACCTCTTTTTCAACAGAGCAAGGTTTTGCACTGCTGTTACTGAATTGCAGATTGCAGGATTGCTTCGGATGCCGAGCAAAAGACGGCCTGATTATGTACAGAGAGTGGCCTTTGGATTATAAGTGAACTGCAATTGATTCAAGCTCGATGATGCTCACAAAATGAATGAGAATCCTGAGGTTTTGCAGCTGAGGTGGCTGATGCTAATGCCTATTTTTTTAAAAGAAAATGGTAGAAATTGACTCAAACAGGCCACTGAAATGAGAAACGTATTGTCAAGAACGTAGAAAAATGAAGAGAAATGGTCAAATCCAATATGAATCACACGTAGATGGCAATTCAGAGTTGGGAGGTCTCTTAAAATTCTTTCATCACTTTTGGAGAAGAGGATCAAACTAACTTTGCGGATAAACTAAGCTGTGTTCTAAGCCCTTGAGCACAGGAGGGAATAGTGCAATCACTTGTTAATCATAGAATGGTTGTAACATTTAATACTGATTTAAACAGTTTTGATTATTGAACAATGGAATAATTTTCCATGTTATGTAAGGTTTTTATAGTTCAATTGAATTGGTAGTCTTTTATGGAAAAAATAGGAAGTTTTATTTTCGTAAGTAACATTAGGGAAAGTTGATGCAATATTATTGTTGTTGGATAAAACATTTTCTTGTATGAATATTTGTTTAAAGAATTTTGATGGTTGATCATGAAACAATTTTCGATATGCTTGAAGTCTACACTTCAATTAAATTATCATTTATAAAAGAAATCATTTTTTTAATGCAAAAATTAGAGTGTAATGTGATTATCCTTGATTTAATATTGATTATTGTTAGTAAATTTGCTGTAATCTAATATTAGTAATAATAAAATGTGATGCTTCCTAAAAATTGGCTATGTTTTTTAGATTGTAATAATTGAAAAGAAGTAAAATAACGTTTGTTAATTTCAGCTTTTGTTTGATAAATAAATACAAAAACAACTTATTTTAAATATAATAACTAAAATAGACTTTTATTCCTTTTTTTTTTTTTGTTGTAATTTAAAATTTAAAATTACTTTTTAGTATATACTAAAATTTGTTTGTTATATATAAACTTTTAAATATTGAAAAGAACCATTTTCTAAAAAATAAAATAAATTAAAATATTTACTATCTATAACAAAATTTATGATTAAAAATGTCATTGGTAAGAAGTATATTAGTGTTTACAATATGTATTATCGATAGAATCTAAAAAAATTTATAAATTTTTTTTTGTCAATTTTTCAATTTTTTTACCATTTTCCTTCTTTTAGAAAATCAACGCGGTATTCTTTTTTTAAAAAAAAATTAATGTATTTAATATAAAATATATTTAGTTACGTGAAAGTAGATAAATATATAAAATAAAGAATAAAGTATAAAATTGAAAATGAGATATTAATTAAAATATAGTTTACCTAATTTTAGGAGAATATAAAAGCTTACGAGATTATGCGTTTAAAGTACACTTAAAAATTAACTATGATTATGTTTTACAAACGTAAAATAATGTAATGATTTTTTAAAGCACCCAATGCAATATCAAACATAACCAACATCTATCTCTGATAGCCTCTTTCATTTATCAAATGAGAAGAAAATTATTTGAAAAGGCAAATTTTTTTTGTCACGTGACAAATTTTAATTAGACAATCGATGTGTTAGACATTTTAAACTTTTCGAAAGGGTGAAAATCTTTTTTTTTTTCCCTCTTTCCATCATGTTTTCAAGAACATCAAATACCTAGAATTTGGCACAAATATGCAAGATTGGATATTACATGTAGGCGATCACGTTTACATTTGCTCAATCATACATGTGCATTGTCATTGATAAAATTTAAAAGTTTACTATATTTTATAAATATTTTCAATAATTTCATCGTATACAATAATTCTCCTAATTAAAAATTAATTTTAAGTACGATGGAATATTAATAAACATAAACAACAAACATGGGTTTCCCATTCCTCTCATCCACATGTTGAACTTTGAAAAGAAAATACTTAAATCAAGCAAATGTGAAAGGGAGAATTTAAACGAAGCATATGCCAAGTTTAAACACATTTTCAATCTTAGGCACCTAAAATCATATATCACAAAATTCAAGAAATATATATATATATATATAAAGCAAAAAGTATATAATATACAACATATGATATAATTATTCATAAAAAGAAAAACCCATATAACACACATTACATTTCACACATGCAAACAAGAACAACTATATTATTCATTACAAACCCCAAACAAACCAAAAACAAAAAAGAGATTTACATATCAGCAAGAGTAGGCAAAGGATTAATCCTAGAACAAGTTAAACGTATCTCCCCATCAATTGTAGTCAATGGCATAATATTCCCCATCTTGATCATGGAGGCTCCAAAAGCATCAAAGAACACTTCTTGGCTTGCTGCGAAGCGGTCCACGTCAACGGTGGTCGCAGCTCCGGGAGGGGAGAACAGTACTTGGTCGCTTGTAAGAAGCCCACGGTTGTCTTGGAGATTGGTGAAATAGTTGTTGTCAAATTCATTGGGAGTTGTTGGGTCTAGGTTCACCCGGTTGTTGTCTCCGCCTTGAGGACATGCCTCCAAAAGCATGTCTCTATAGATTGGGTCTAGACTCGGATCAGCCATTCCCGTTCCACTAAAGTTGCTCAATCGTCCTTGGAAGAATCGACATCTTGATTGACCAAATGTGTGCGCCCCTAAAAATACATGTCAATGACGATTTTCAACTACGAATATTTACAAATACATCATGTAAGTTTATATATATATCTTTGTGTGGAAAGCTTCTCTGATATGAAATATTGGACGTGACGGGAAAGTAATCATTTCATTAAGTTCAACATTTCTTTTTCATCAATTCTTCTTTTTATTTGTAAATAATATTATCTCTTCTTGGTTTTTCTTTCCTTTTATAACTTAGAACTATATAGAAGTATATATCTAACTAGTCAAAGTAATATCACACCTCTTTGTCTTTAACCAAAAAAAAGAACTTAATCCACACGACTAGGATCTAATGAAATAATTAAATAGAAAAAAGAAAAAGCAACAAGCTCACTTGCCATTGAATTATTATTCAAATCACACCTAAACTTTATTAAATGCATGTACTTAAACAAATAAATTATTAAACAAACAGACAAACCTGCTAAGAATGAGTATATATATATATAGCTTAACTAATACGATTAATGTATATCTAATCTCAATCTTAAAGATTATTCGATCCTTTTTCAATTATGATTTAAATATATATGTTTAAGAAGGTATGGTAGAAGGAGATATAATTAACAATATGAGATAATTATTATTGTGATTATTAGAGACTTACCAGATAAAGAGACAAGATCGGTAGAATTAAGACCAACGTTGGCAAACTTGACAGTAAGATTTGCAAGAGGTTCAAAAGGACTTGGAAGATTACTCACAGCTCCTGATCTATTTGCTATTCTGCTATCTCTTCTTCCTAGTTGAACCTCCCAACCCCTTCCTCCTGCCTGACAAAATGATAAACAATTTTAATATATAATTATTACAGAAATAAATAACATTCAATTCACAACTTACTTTTTTAAGACTAAAGTATCTATTTTGAATTCACCATAAATTAAGAAGGTGACAGATAATGTCTTTACCAAGACGACGGCTGAATTAGATGCAATGGCTAAGATGTCAGCACAGGAGACAACGTTTGGACATGCATTTTCAACAGCAGTTTTGATGTCAGCGACAATATTTTGGCCTTGGATTCCAAGGTTTCCGGGTGCGTTTTGTTCACTATCTATACCATCTGCGACTGAATCTTCAAGTAGAACAGACCCATCACATCCCTGACATGTGAAAGAATGTAAAAACACGTAAATTAAATATATAACGGTAACTTATTAGCTTTAAGCTTAAACTACAAGGATGTGAGAGATAGGGAAGTTACTAACATTGACGAAACAATCGTGGAAATGAAAGCGAATGAGTTTAGCGCCTGCTCGGGCATCGGTTTGGAGAGCTTGTCTCACTACCTCTTCTACAATGGAGGGTAGGTTGGGACATGTGGTGTCGTAGAACGACGGGCACAACTGCGCTGTGGTTGGCCGGACGGTGAACAGCATGGTGATGAGGAGAATATAGGGCAGTGCTTTGGAGAAAGCCATTTCTGTTGACAATGAAAATTTGAGTAAATGTTGTGTTTTGTGAAGAGAAAAGGAGGGTTTAGCTTTGTTTTTATAAGAGAGCCAAAGCATTGTATGTACATATTGGGAGGTTGAATCTTGGAAAATTATTTTCTCTCAATTTTATATTTTCTTGGCTCATTTGTTGACTTCTTTAATTATTATCATGTTTTAATTTTATTTTCTCTAATTTCCCCTTTCAACTTTTTCGAGTATTTTCAAATATAATAAAATAACTAAAATAAGATAGATAGAATCAAACTCATTGAAATTATGGACAATATGATACTTTAACATCGTATAATTTTACAATATCATATTCAAATTGAACTGTTTAAATTAGAAGAAAAAAAAAGTGAACATAATTTTGAAGAAAGAAAAGGAATCTAAAGAGTGATTTTAAAGAAAAAGAAAAAGTAATATATTCCAATAATAATGCAAGTCAATATAATATTGCTTCACGTCTTTGGTTGTTCTAGATACATAAGAGAATTTTCTTGGTAATTATAATATTTCATTGAACCTATAGAAAGAAAATTCAAAACCAAATTAATTAAAGTAAATTTTCAATCACAACCAACAATATTAATATTTAGTCTAATGCGTTTGCTATACACATCTTTGGTGTAGAAATGATGCCGTTCTTCACCGCCAATTTTGAATCACTTCTTTCCAATATTATTATTCCACTGATGATCACAATATTAATTCCACCTACCTTATTCTAAAATCGAGTTAACTTTCTAGCTTCTTTTCGAGTTAAAGTTGGTTGTTTTAGTTAATGAGCTAGTTTTAACGATTAGTAGTTTATAATAAGATGTATGTTTGAAGTGCATGGAAACTATTTTTAATCTAGGTAAGAAATAGAAAACGTTGTAACGATGATAGAAAGATGATGAATATGAAATAGTTTATAATTTTTTTCTCGGTGGCCTACCCCCAACCTAGAGTAGGTAGGTGGAAAAGTCAAATTTAACCCTTGTTCATACATGCATGGACTACTTCATTACGAAATGATTCACTTCGAATAGGTTTATTGCTCCAGACTAGAATACGATTATCCCAACATATATTTGGGTTCAATGAGACCCTAGCTGTTTATCGGATAATTTGCATTGTTGGACTTTTCAATATTTACAAACGAAACCAGTGGTTTCTTTGTCACGACTACTAAAGCTAAAGCTAAAGCTCCATTAAAGAGTGTTAGAACCTAATTCCTTAGACTTATGGTGATGCCTTCTGTGTTTTGGTCTCAGTCAAAGAGTGTGTGTGCATGTGCGCGTACGTGTGTGCGTGTGTGTGAATATACAACTAAGTTACTATATCAAGTTAAAATGCTTTAAATTGGGATATATAATTAACTTGAAACCGAAGTTATAAACTCATTTTATAGTCCTTTAGAACGTATAATCACTTTCTTAAATCTTATTAAATATAAACAATTTGCATTCTTAAGCCAAATAACATGAATCAGAATTGATAAATATTTGGAAGGACGTGACTAAAATATAACGAAATAAAATTGATATTTAATTTTTAAAAAATTCTAATCACCAAATTTTGTCAGCAAACTTTATGTAAAATACTTCATAATGGATTAATTACTAAACTAGGAACTTAATATTGTGCCTTTTGCACTCTTTCTCATACTAATTTTATTAAATTTAGCTAATGATTGTGTAAACAAAGACAACAAAAATCTTTAAAATTTAAAAAGTAGGACAAAAATCATTTTAAATTGTGAGATTGGATTTGTATATATGTGCATGTTATCTCCAATATATAAACATTATCCTTCAAATATTTAAGTTATGCTTTAATTCTCTATATGTGCATGTCATCATGTACACCTTACTAGTAACATTAAAGTCCATTAAAGATTATCATACCAAATTTCTTATTGAACTTTCCAAGCAAAATTTCTCTCACTCTTTCACATGTTCAATGTTTGTGGTTGGATTCATTACATATCAATAGTTTGGACCCACATGAAGTAGACTTTTGTGAAATTCAATTTTCTACTTTATTGAATAATCTCTTAGACAAATTGTTGGTCACATTTTAATAACATATAGTTAATTAATTACCTTTTCCAAGTTATGATGGCCCATATAGGACGACTATGTCTTGAACCCTCAATCAATCTTATCATCAATCACAATCCTTATTGACTAGAACATAAGCTCAGCAACTTTCTTAGTTGTTTCTAAAGTTTACTTATGTATCTTTAACTTTAAAAAAATATATATGTTTTGGGTCAAAATCACTTTTATCATCGTAAATATAAAGTTATATCTATTTTAAAACCAATTAACTTAAAAGAGCAACTCATTCTCACTCAAAATGGTGTTTATTTTTTCTCAAAACCTATTGATCACAATGAGAGGAACAACTCATTTATCTTACCTAAGAAATATAATACATATAGATTCATATAATATTCCTTTGTGTATATATATATACATACCACCAATGTAATTGATAACAATTACGCCAAATAATGTTTCTATGAATTAATTAGGATGGGATTTGAAGTAAGCCAAGAGACCAACAAGAGGAGCATTAATATAAGTAGTTGGTTCAGAATAAACAAAATCAGGTCTGGAATCTGCATAAGAATCATTGAAATCAGGTCCTCCAACAACAGCTCCAATTAGCAAATTAGGGTTTGGATTGTTGCTTTGAAAATACTGTTTCCCTTTTGCACATCCAATGGCCTGTGGATAGTTGGCCATGGATGGCAATGATGAGCCACGATGGTGAATCCTTTGTGGGAAGTTTTTGCCATAACCCACCATATAGGACATCCCCAATGGGTTGCTTCCTAATATGTAATCCACCTACGTATCATCCAGAAATGCATCCACGTCACCTTCGTTGTTAGGTTAAATACAAGTTTTTCATGTGTTTGGAAAAAAAAATTGTATTTCATACTATCATACGTTTCACAATATCTAATATAATTTAGAAGATTATTATAATAATTTTTTTAACAAAGAAACATTAGTGGTCGATCGATAATAGAGTAGCATATTAATATCTCTCAACTAAGTGTACGTATGAAAATATTGACACATTTTAGCATTCTAATATCTCAACTAGTAAAATATAAGAATTTCTTAATTAATAAGCATTACAAACTTTGGTTAAACTCTATTTTCAACTTTATGTCTAAGAAAAAACAATCAAATTAGAAATATCTAGTAAGTCTTTTGAACTTTAGATTCAATAGGGGTAGATTTTAAGATAAGGTCTAATATAATATATATGTTCAATAAGCTTTTAGTTTTCTTTTGTATCTTATTCATAATACATTCAAATTATTATCTGACCCAAGACATAAAATTTGAAGATTATTATAAAATGTAAAACTACTCCAAATAATATTTAACCGGATTTCAAATTCTATCGTACAAATTATATGAGTGTATGTATATCAATATTTATCATTAATATTGATCGATAAAGATAGTCAAAATTTTACTATATATTTTATTATATTTAAAAACACTTCTATAAAATTAAAATTTATATCTAAATATGACTATAAAGATCTAATTGGTGTTATGATTATTTTGTTAAAGGAAAAACAAATCAAAGATTTTTTAAATGCGAAATTAAGAATTAGGTTTGTTTGTTTGTTTGTTTTAATTTAGAGATAAGTAATTACTTGGGTGCATGGGAAAGAGATCATTACTTAAAACGTAAAAAAGTTATTTAAGGACTAAAATTGGAGTTTGTTTAATTAATTACCTGGGTCTTGGCAAGTTGTAGAAGACGAGATGGAGAGGCTACAACATTTCCACAATGAAGAATGTGTTTATATTGATTCAAGTAATTTGAATATACAATAAGAAGAAATGATAAGGCTGTTGAATGCTGTATGTTACTTCCTCCAGACTTGAACAGAAGCCCACCTATATTCATTCATATTAATAACCCATTTTAGTTCAAACTAGATATTCACCTCCAGATTTGTTTTGTATAACCCTTTGATTTATAACTTATAACCACACATACATGTATATATGATTAGAAAGAGAATTTAGTTACCTCGTGAGTAAGAAACTAACAGAGAAGGGGATTCAGGAAGAACTGAACATACGAACTTATCAGCATAATTAATAAACATATTGGATGAAGAAGAACCATTTCCAGTACTTAACACAAACTGTAATAATAAATAATTTGGTTAATAATAATACATTATATTTATTCTGCTATAATTATATATATACATATATACATACCTTGGAAATGAGTACATTAATTCCCGCATATTTGGTATCCCATCCAAACTCAGCAAAGTTACCACTAGAATAATGTTGAAAGACATTATCAGTTTTAGAGTTAATTACATTATTGTAATCAACTGCAGGATTGTTGTTGTTGTTCTTTATTGTGTTGATGTTTTTAGTGATATAGTTCCAATAAAATGCCGTCTTTGTTGCCTTGTATAACCAAGCAGCTCCCCATATTAATTCGTCCTATATCCAACCAGATTATTTAGGATTCATTTGTTAGTGAGAATTTGAAAACAAGTGGTTCGATGAAAATGTATGCACAACAAAAACATGAAAAAAATCTTAATTTTTAAGATTTGAACATGATAGATCACAAAATCTGAAAACGATTTTCAAAAGACATAATTCGAAGTATATGCTAAACATATATTTGTTGAACGACTGAATGCATTTGAAAACATAAAATAGAATTTTTTTTGCCAAACGAGTCGTTATTTTTTTTAATATTAGATAATACATACCTCATAGCCACTATAGCTACAATAAAATGGACAAACCCATCGTCCAAGACTGTCATTGTAAGACCCTCGATAAGTATCTGCAAACTCAAAAACCTAACCCAAAAAAAAAAATTAATAAACCTAAATCAATAAACATACATAAACTTTGTTCATTAACTAAGATCCCTAATTGAAGTGTCCAAAAAATTGTATAGTGCAATGTTAAAGTTCAAATAATAACCCAACTTGATAACGAGAGCTTAGGTTATAAGATAGCACAAATATATATATATATATATACAACTTGAGATGCATTGAAATATATTTCAAATATATGTATATATCTCACTCCATTTGAATAGGTTGTTTATAAACTGACTCAATCTATCACTAAAACTTTACTTCTATCATAAATTAAAACAAAGTCTCTCACCATTCTAGCCCTTTTAAGAAGCCTAGCAGAGTAACCTCCATCAAGAGGCTTAAACACCATGGAGGAAGCAGCTAGCGCAGCAGCGATCTCGGCGGAGACTTCAGAGCCGGGAAACTGCTTGCTGACAGCATAAGGAGTCCTCGGCGTATCCATGTCTTCGGGTCGTTCCCAGCAGAAATGATCGGCGTAGGGGTCGCCAACCTGAGCAAAAACAAAGCCAGGGACAGAGGTGGCTTTGAGTAAGTAATCAGTGGCCCATCGGATGGAGTCCATGGCGTAGGGAAGGTCGGAACCCATGTCTTTGCCGAACTCCAGCACACTCCATGAAAGCATGGTGGTGGTGAACGCCATTGGAAAACTGAACTTCACGTTGTCACCGGCGTCATAGTAGCCACCCACCAAATCAACCTATATAACAGTACCCATCTTAAAACCGTCATTGTTTTTGGTCAAAAATAACATTTTTTTCCTCACAGTCATATGTGAAATTGAAGTATCTAAAGAATAAGAGTATGAAGAATTGTATCATAACCTCAACAGAAAGAAAGAAAAGAATATGATCTTACACCAAACTCAAGGCCATCACGAAGAGCCGAATCCTTCCTCCAAGTGACTCGTTGGTTAGGAGGCAATTTTCCGGACCTCTGACCTTCAAAAAACAATATACTTTTTGTCAAAGCATCACCATAGTCATGAGAAGACACAACCACAAGCTTCAACATCAAAATCATCACCAAAAAGTACTTCATAAAAAATATTGCCATAATTTATTTCTTCTGTATATATGTTTCTTCACCATATATGTGTATATATGAAAACGTGTATCCTTCCGCAAGGCTTTATATAATAATAATGCACATAACAATAATCCAATATGAACCATATATATATATATATATGAATGTGTAAAAAGGAGATTAGAAAAGGAAAAGTAGGTTTTTGATATACGCAATCACTTTGTTATGAAGCATATTTGAAAAAGCACTTCCTTAGAGAGATTTATGGGAGGGCCTATCTTGAAGGTAGGGTTGGATGCTATGGTTTGTGTGTTGGTTTTGTAAAGGGGAATGAATGCCCCTCTTTGTTTGTGCTTCTAATGCACTTTACTAAGTTGACAATTTTTCTTTTTTATATTTTATGGTATTGATGAAAAGTGAATTATTAGGAAAGGAGAATTAGGTGTCTATGTAATTTTCCCATCTATACCACACACTCTTTCATAATACTTAGTTTGTTTTTAGTTAGTTTGTAATATTTCGTTAGCAAAGGAATATAAATTGAAAATTCTTACGGCATTTTCAAATTTTTGTTTATTTATATATTTTCTACCGATGTTTTAAAAAGCCAAATTTTGAACTCCAAAAAACTTGACATCCTCTTATTATCCTTTCATCATTCATAAAATCTACATGGAGATGTTCGGAAGCACACTATATCCCATATGTTTCCTTTGTAAAAAAAAAAAAGTTTTTAAAAGCATTTTTTATCTTTCGAGTTTGCTAAAAAAATTCAACTTTGTAGTCCGTTCTAATGGCTTTTTTTTAAAAGGATAATTACGTTAAAATTGTAATGTTGCTTTAAAATGAGTGAAAACAATATAGAAAAAAAAAGCCTAATCTTTTATTTTTCTTTGGTTTTTTTTCTCTCAACCATATGCATGTGGGCTTCTCTCCAAATTCCTGATTTTATGGTCAATGCTTCTTTTTCATTTTTCAACAAAGACTATGGTATTAGTTTGTATCACAATTAATATTACTATATCTTATATCAAACTTTCAGTTACATTAATGATTATATATATCAAATCATTTTGATGTTAGACTTCTTAATTCATCTGTTTGAATATTATCATCACGTGGTTTTTAACAATTAAACAAAGAATGCTTGAGTTTGATTTTCCTAGTTAGTTGTAGACTTCATATATATCAATAACATAATGGATCTATCAATAGTCCTATATATTTTTTTAAGAGCGTATTTCAAACGTAATCAATGATAATTTAGAAATGTAGAAATTAATTATTAGTTACTCTTTTATCGTTATTTGAGTCTTTGATGAAAATCAATCGTAGGTTCAATTATTTTCTTTTACTACACACTATCATGTATTGTTATTGATCATAAGAATAATTTTATTATGAGATTACATATTAGATTATACGAAGAGATTCAAACTGTATTTTTTTCACCACATTCATCGATCATCGTCTATTCAATTTTTTTTTAAGACAAACAAAAACCCATATCAAACTTTATTGTCTCTCTCAGTCTAAGCACATTCCATATGCATTATTTCATCTCGAAATCCGTGAAGTTTGATCAGATTCCAATCTCAATTATGAGTTTCACTTGATCTACAAAATTTAAGATTGGGGACTCATATTATTGTTATTTGTTCAAAGCGAATATATTATTCATTATATAGATTTTATATAGTAGAATATTTTGTTTTTATATATATATATATAGAAGGAATATTCATAATAGTATATTAGGAATATTCATACCAATATTGTTTTGGGAAAAAAAAATCATTTACGAAATTTTGAAATAATTGTTTTTTTCAAACAATCCATTTTTTGTTTAGGTATTAAGTTTTATAATTAATAAATAGGGATTAATAAAAAAAATAAAAATTATCTTTGGTCCATTTTTATTATTTTTTGATCATTTTTCTTAATAAGTTATGTTAAAGAAAAAAAAAAGATAGTTTCAAATATAACCATTAGATTCAACTTAAAGTATATAATAATATTTTAAAAACATTATAAATATAACAAAATCTTCAAGTCTATCATAGATTTTGTTATATTTACAATTTTTTTATAAATATTATTATATACTTAATTATTATTCATAATATTTGTGAAAAAAGTAGCTATTTTTTAAATATAGTACAAAATTTAAACTACTTAAAATTTATCTAATTTTCTATAATATTTTTTTTTAATTCATAAAAGAGATTGGTAATCATTAAAATTACTATTTTCATTATTAATTATATTATATGGATTAGACTTATGATTACAATTTAACTTATTTGTATACAAATTATTAAACAGTTATATATAGCCAGCCAGAGATTAATCTCATCACTATTATTACAACTTCATCTAATTATTACACATTCGAATTACGACCACACTTTAAATTTCAAATGAATATGTAATTAAAACAACCACTTAACTTTCATAGGGCTTTAATGAATATTATTTATATTTTTATGAAATAAAATATTAATTAGGAAAAGAACACACAATTGAATTTAATCAAACTTAGTGGTATAATTTGCTATAGTTATTACCTACCCCCATATATATTTGTCATTTTCTTATGCACTTTTAATATTGGTTTTTATAACATTCTTGTCCACATATATAAACAAACCCTTTTGAGTGATTATTATCGACCCATTGGTCACACATCACAGCATAGACTAAGTTTTTTTTTTTTTTTTTGATAGCTAAATTCAGAATTGAATGAGACAAAATTCTGTCCTTGTAAAGATTTAAATACATAGGGTTTTGTATTAAATTGACAACATATTAAATCATGGTCACTTGAAATAATTTAAAATCAAATTAATTGTGGTTAGAATAAGAAAAAGAAAATGTTTGATCTCGTTATTATTCAATCAATGTAAAGCTAAAAAGTTGAGATATGTTTACAAAGAATCTATCATAGGGATATCCTCCCAACCTATTTCACGTGTAAAACTCGGGTTTTTGTTTTCTTCTAATCATTTGTTGATTTGTTGAGTGTAATATCAATCTATGTTTTCGTGTTTCGTTTTAAATTCTTATGCGTTGGAATTCTCCATTACTATTTCGTTTTTTATTTCTATAAATTTAACGTATCTTTTTTAGATATTGACAAGATTTTTTAAATTACTATGAATTTTTTTTATTTTTCACAATTTAGAGTCGATTATTTTTTACTTAATTAAACACATAACCTTTTTTCTTACCACTTGGTGTGATAATACCATATTAAATCACCAATTTAACCTAATAGATTAAGTTGATAGGCGAAGAAAAAGTGAATATAATATTTAACAATTTTAAGCACTCGTAAGAAGTAGATCGTTATAAATGGAATGGAATCCAACTAGTTGGAGGCGGTGAATCTAATAAAATTGTACTATTGTTATATAACTATGGCATGGTAGAAGTCAATCAAGTCCTCTTAGTGTTCAATTGTGAGGTCTCCTTTATTCACTTCCATCTGAGATTGAAATGTCTTTGTTGTCATTCTTTTGGCTCATAATCGTATAAGAATATAAAATAGATAAAAACTAGTTTAGTTCAACGAATGAAATACGAAATTAAACAAAATACTTCTATTTTGTAAAATAAGGACAACTATAATGGAAATTGATTGACCACCCATGTTTCTATACAAATTTACAAATACTTCTACCACATGTGCTAAACGTGGACAATTATAAAAATGATGTACAAAATCCTACAAATCTATTTAAAAATAAAAGATTCAAGGGAATAAAAATATTGAAAAACTTGAAAGTTGTATCACTTGAAAGATAGTATCGTTGTTGTATCAATTACGAGTCAAAACTTACTTTCATAATTGAATCAATTTAGATTGGATATTAAAATTTTGATTTAAAGACCATATAAGATATAATGTTGAGAATGTGCATCAACACAAGTGGTTAACAACTCAATGGTTGGGTTAATTATTTCCCGGTTCGGGTTGGTCGGGGTGAACCGACCCAAGGCCACATCATTTTAAACATTTATAAATTTAATAGGATTTTCATTTTTCAGTTTTCAGTTTCTTCCTTCGGCGATTTCCCTTCACTCCTTCTTCGGCCTTCAACACCGACCGTCATCTTCATTCTCCTTCCTGTCGGTCATCTTAATCACTTCTCTCAACTCACCGCTTACTACTTTGCTCCCTCGCCGTCGCCCTCGCCGTCACAGTCGACCTACCTCACGGTCGATCTCCCTCGCGGCCTTTCTCTCATTCCACTCCATCGGTCTCTCTCACGGCCTTTCTCTCCTCCACTCCCTTGATTTCCAGTGGTACTCACTCCAAACTCCAAAAACGTTACTCTTCACTCTTCATTCTTTCTCTCTTTTTATCTTTCTTTCTTCTTTAAATCTCAGATCTTGATTTCTGATCTCTCCCATTCTGAGCTTCAGGCGAAGGAATTCTCCATTTCCAGCGGCGTTTTGGGCGGCAAGCGGATGGGAGCAGAGTGGGCACGAGGACAAGGTGAAATGAGGAAGATTTTCTTTTTTTCTTTTCTTTATACATATGGCTCTGTTACCTTATCTAGGAAGTTTTCGCTTAATTTGGAGTCTAATTTGTTTGTCAAATTTACAGCATATGGGAAGGATTACGTTAACAACCTCCATTTGTGTGCTTCTCGTTGATGACCAATGGACGAGGAAGATGATAAGAAATTGAGGAAGTGTAGGAAGAAGAGACTGTTTGGCGCCGACAGGAGGAAGCGGCTCCTTCGTCTAAAATGCTGTGTTCAAAACTACGATTGGGGAGTTATTGGGTGTAATTCCCAAGTTGCGAGGCTGTTTTTTCTCAATTCAGGTCGCTGCAATGTCGATCCGGGGGAATGTTACGCAGAATTCTGGATTGGGACGCATAAATCTGGTCCGTCTTTTGTTGTTTATGGACGGGATAATAATGCTGTCGCGGCGTTTGGATCCAAACCCCTGAGTCTTAAGGATTGTATCTCCGTCGATCCGGTTGCTGTGCTTGGTGATAAGGTTGCGAGGAAATGGGGAGGCGATCTTCCGTTTCTTTTCAAGGTCGGCTTTATTTTCCTTTAGATCCTTGGGGAATGTGTTTTGTCGGTGGGCTTGATTTCTTTCAAGATTTCACAATCGGACACGAATTTTGGGTTTTAATTATGCTCTGCATTGTGTCGGTGTGTGAATTAATTTGGATGCTGAGCATTTGCCTGTTGAATGACATTAATGCTTCATTACCGAAAATTGTTTGCTGCAGCTCTTTGAATTGTATGTTCAATTAGTTCTCGAACCTCAATTACTGTTCTTATTTTCCTTGATGTTAATGTTTTGAGTTCAGTTGGACTGCAACTTGATGATTTCTTATTGGGAGCATAGGTGCTGTCGATAGAGAAGGCTTTATCTATTCAGGCTCATCCAGATAAAGATTTGGCGAGATCCTTGAACGAAGCTCAACCAAGCATCTATAAAGATGATAACCACAAGCCTGAAATGGCTCTAGCATTGACAAGATTTGAAGCCCTCTGTGGGTTCATCAGCTCTAAGGTACCATAACATATAGTACCAGAGACTTACTCTTCTGGGGTTTTCAAAAAGTTTCTTAAACTTACTTTAAATATCTTAATGATTCTTACTCTGTTCTTATTACACTAATTGGATTTAGAGAGATGAAAGAAGCTCAAATCAAGATGTTAATTCCGCTTTTTGGTTAATCGTGTATGTATTTCCAGATGGCTGAAAATTCAGAAAAATAAACAAAGACTATTAGTAACTGATAATGAATGAAGTTTCTTTATAGATTCGTTTACATTGCAAAACCCATGTCATTTGATTTTACTTATTTCATTGTTTTTCAGGAGCTCAAGGCGGTGCTTAGTAGCGTTCCTGAGATAGTAGAATTGGTCCAATGTGCTGATGCAGAGAAGTTCTCTCACGATAGTGAGCAAGATGGGAAGGAGAAAGTAAAACAACTTTTTGAGTCCATATTTAGTCAGATCATGTCATCTAACAAGGGCATAGTTCGCGAGGCTGTATGTAAACTAAAAAGACGTCTTAGTTTGGAGAAAAAGGTAATTGAAGTTTTATTTTATATCTCTACAAATGATCTTGTCAGCAGAATTTGGCATTTTTCAGTGGCGACTTTTTTTTTTTTAAATCTCAAGGGTTACCATCGATAGGAAGTTCTGTGATCAATAGGATATATTTCATAATAAAGCTTAAATTGTTCTTTCACTTCATCAATCTCTGCAAAATATTATTCATTTGTTTTCGTATAGTTTTATGCAACTACTCATTGTATTACCTTCTTTTTCTTTCATCAGAAGAGACAATTATCTGCCAAAGAACAATTGATTCTCAGACTAGAAAGTCAATATCCTGCTGATGTTGGTATACTAGCAGCATATTTTCTCAACTATGTGGAGTTAAAACCAGGCGAAGCATTATATGTTGGTCCAAATGAACCCCATGCATATATATCTGGGGAATGCATCGAGTGTATGGCAACCTCAGACAATGTTGTTCGTGCAGGCCTTACCTCTAAAAAAAGAGACGTTCAAGCACTTCTTTCAATGCTCAACTACAAACAGGTAATCACATATTGTTTGCAGGAGCTGGTTTTTATAGATGTGATTCTAATATGTAAACTGATTATATGCTATTATTGGTTCTTGTTTTCCATGTCCTCTTTCTTGGAGTCTAAAGGCTTATTCAAATTAATTAATTTGCATTTTTTTTTAGTTTCGATGTTAGTCTTAAATGCACATTATATATGTTGTCAAGCTTTCATATTGGTTGGAGCTCTTAGAGTCTATTATGACTTGATGCAAACATACATCTCTCTTGACCAATTGGAGAAATCTTTTTATAACTCCTTTGGTTTGGGCATTTTTCCCTTCTTTTATAAATTTCATATATCGATATTTATATATTTGTTGGAGCTCGCTTATATTTCCAGATGAGTATCTTTTTTTTCCTTTTTCTAGTGCTTGCTAACAGAAAGTAATTAAAAATATGCCTCGGTAGTACGATCTCAAACGACTTGGTTAATGATTCATATTGATCTTCCATTATTACTCATTGAAGATAAGGGAAATAGTTGAAATCTTTCCTCTTTGTGTTTTTGCCTTGGAGTTTCATTGAGAGAAGATTGCTTATAATCAGTTTCTTCATCACAGGGTTTTCCTGAAATTTTGAGAGGAGTTTCCTTGAATGAATACACAAGAAAATACGCCCCTCCATTCGATGAATTTGAAGTCGATCGCTGTATTCTCCCACAAGCTGCATCCGTGTCGTTCCCATCCGTCCCAGGACCATCTCTGTTTCTAGTGATGTCCGGGAAAGGGACAATTATCACAGGCTATTCCGAAGAAACTACATTGCAAGAAGGTGAAGTTCTGTTCGTTCCAGCATATATGGAGGTGAGTATAACAGCTACAGCTATAGAATTACATATGTACAGAGCTGGGATCAACAACAGATTCTTTCGAGACTTGTGAGTTTCAGGTACAAAATGAATAAATCAAGAATACTACATATACAAGAAGAAAAGAGGGTATAAGAAGAAAATTGTTTGCATTTGTTGTCCTCTGCTTTATATTATGATCAGTTGATTTGACTTGATTAAATTGCATGAAAGTTGTGCATATACATTTGTTGAAGAATATGAATAGGGTATGAAGGTGTATTATTCAAAATTGATGATTACATTTAAGTAATATATATTGCTGTACTTACTTTTGTCCTATATCAGCTATCAAAGTGGATGTTCACATGTATTAAGTTTAGAGCTCCCTTCCCCATCCTGGGTACTTTTTAAAATTTTTTTGGGGGATAAGGTCATTTGGTAAATTGTATTTTGATTTCTTATGAGAAACAGATGAGTTTGGCAGTGTTTTAATTATATGATTATTGTTCTTCTAAATTTGCTTGAACTTGTGTACAAATTTTGGAAATTTAAAAAGAAGCTAGAGGCTGTGTAAGGGTTGTTGGGGTTCACAAATTTTGGAATTGTGTTTTCTTTTGCTGTGTTCTAGGGGTGTTCAACAAACCGGATGATCTCAAAAAACTGATCAGCCTAACCTATTCCATTCCATACGGTTGGAATGCTTACTAGATATTGAATTAGTTGGAAATAAAAGCTTTAAAATATGTAGCCATGGACGTTGCAGTTCCACACTGAATTTAGGATTTAGCAGCAGACCCCAAAGAAGACTGAACGTTTCCATATTCATTTTCAATCTTAGTAACCAATGGTTTCTGATTATCATTGGAACATGGTGAGACACCGTAAGAGGGAGAGGACATCTCCGAGGAAAAAAAGAGATTCAAATTCTAATTGGAAAGGAAACATTGAACAAAATACATGAAATCCACCTGAGATAAAATAATTGGTCTGCCTTGGGATACATATAATTTCTCTTTCAGCCTTATATACAATCAGTATTTCATTTTTTTTCTCCCCCTCTTCTTAATTTGTGGATAAACGAAGCAATCCAAATGGTTCATGGTCAGATTGGATTCATTGTTGAATAAGGGTTATTTGAATTGAAGAAACATACAATCTGAAAAGTGCTTGAACCATGTTCATGTCCTTTGAATATATGTTTTAATCTTTGAATATTTGTTTTAAATGTTAATTAAAGTATAGTTGAAGTGTAAAAACAGATTCTTTATAGATATTGGAAATATATTACGTTCAAATGCATTGCTCTACTCGTGGAACGTAGTTATAAGTACATAATACATATATATTTTGATTCGATGGATTTGGTCGTCGATATGAATCCTTCGTACAAGTGAAACTTTCTTTTTGAAAAGTATTTGTAATTGATGGTCATTTGAAGAATAATAATTAAGGATACAACAATATTTAAAAAAATAATTGCAAATCTAACAAAACTATCGCTGATAGACTTGTATTACTGATAGACCAATTTTTACAACTTGATCTATCGAACTTGACAAATTTTGCTATATTTGCAATTTTTTTAAAATGTTGTTATATACTTAATTATTTTGAATTTAATTGCTAAATTTAGCACTATCCCATTTTTTAATGTTCTCAATTTGAACTTATACGATTGTTAATTTAGGCCCATCGTTCTTGAATGTTTAATTGGTATAATGATCAATAAAGAAAAAAACTTGGTGAGGGTAAAGGAGTAACGATTAAGTACAATTTAGGCATCACTTAATTTCTTTTTTTTTTTTTTTTTCATTATATGTTGAGATTTACTTTTACTTTTTTAGGAAGAATTTTGTATGTCTTAGGCACCATCTAATTTTTTTTCGATATAAAACTCTCGAAGAGTATTCTTTTGATAATTGACAATTTTGAGATGATTCAAATGTAAAAATAAGTTTTGTCATGTTCAATTTAAATCCTCGTTAATTTTACTTTTAATGAAATTAAGTATATATATAATATTAACTTTACTTTTATAGATTAATTCAAAATTTTATATTAGTTAGTTCAGATGATATTGTAGTAGTCTTGTTCAAATCTAAAAAGTCATGTGTTCAAATCTCATCAACTTAAAAAAATAATAATAAATATATATATATATATACATATCCACGTATGTGTACATATACATATATATATATGTATGTTTTCTAATTAATTTTTAAAATCATATTATTAAAATTAAGGTCGGATAATAAAACATATAACCTTATAAGATTGAAAACTGAAATGGATTTATAAGTTAGTTAACTTTTAAAAACTATCCAAATAATTATATAAGAAGTCTTAATAATTCAAATTCACTCAATATCGTCATTTGATCTTTCTTTTTTTAATGTTTTTTAGTTCAATATTTGAAAAGTAAGAATTCAAATTTCTATACCTTTATATGATATGTAATTTAATATCATTATTTTATATCGTTTATCTCATCATTGTAGAAACAAGATAGAAGTTTATATATCATATTGACTCAAAAAGTATATGTGTTTTTAAAACTAAGATAGTAATCCACCTTCTACCTACTTAATTAATTATGTTTATACATTGACTATTCAAGATATTGACTTAGAAAAGAAGAAAGAAAAACTCTAAACAAAGAATTAATTGTAATTAAAAAAAAAACAATTGTGGGTAAATAATTAGCATCTAAAAGAATAATTTTATTTATCATTCACATAATATACAAAAACCTTTATATATATATATATATAAATTATTCAAATTCAATGTTGATATCTATAATCATGTTCTTCTTCTATATCCTTGTTGTCCATCCATATATAGTTGACCTACAATCATTTACCTTCATAATTCTCTTTAGAAAAAAAAAAACTCAATAAACTAAACATGAAAAAGCAATAGAAAATAGTTCATAAGCCTATTATCTCTTTTTTTCTTTTTTTGGTAAAATGCAATTATAATCCACTAAAATGTTTCGATCCGATTTATAATCATTTCAATTGATCGTTTCTGTTCTTTTGTTTCGTAAAATGATTTAAAACAAAATTTGTTCGATAACTATTTGATTTTAATTTATGAAATGCAATTATAGATTAATTTGATAAATTAATTATAATTTTTTAAAAAAGAATGGTAAAAATAGTTTTTATTCAATCCATTCTTCAATACTCTCTTATTCAACATTGTAATAAATACTTATTTAAATTATATATATATTGAATAATAATAATCAGCGACGGCCGGCACGGTGGTTCGGTATGATGATCGGTTGCTTGTGGGGAAAGAGTGGACTTCGTCCAATCTCAACCAAAACTCCATTTGTATTACTCAAATTTATTCTTCTCTATTTTAAATATTACATCTATATATATATACTATATAGTTTCAAATTTCAACTCATTCCTTAATTAACTTTATCTTTTCCTAATGTTTTCACGTAGTAACGAATTAACTTTATTTTTTCCTAATGTCTTCATGTAATTATTTAAATGGCAAATTTGTAATTATCGAACATAATTTTCATTAAAGTTGATCAAAAAATTATTTATAAAATATAGAAAATTTCCATATTCTATCGATCTATATTTTAGTGTCTATTATCGATGTAGCCTAGGCAATGCCTAGTCATTGTTCCCTTGTGAAAACCATGCATTTTCTAATATTTGCATATATTTGGTGATTCTTTAATATTATGGGTGATCATTAGTTGGTTGAGTTGGTTTTTTAACAAAATCGCCCATAGTCAATTTAATAAATGTTTAAACTGACTTTGACGTTGATGAGTAAAGGTCGGTCGGTCGGTCGGTTTTTGTCGGTTTAACACTTACTACTTTTTGAAGATTCTCAATTTTGAAACTTTTCGAAACCAACTGATCAACTTCAGTTTGGTGGATCAACTCTCTATTTTTCGATCTATCATACTCACTCCCACAGTTTAGATATATATTGAAAACGTTGGTCACGCTCTATTTTAGGTTAAGCATGTTACATAGATTTAATTAATGAATAACATTTAGAAATTTAGAAACTAAACAAATAAGAATTAACTACGAGAATCACTTTGTTTTATCCAACTTTAAACATAATTCAAATAGTTTAAACACATGAAATATTCAAATTCTTCACACACATATCAAACTCTCTCCCAAAGAAAAAAGAAAAACCCTACCATCACCAACACAGTGGTAATTGACTCACTGAGATAGTAAAGTTGAAATCATTAATCAAAATATACCAAAACATACGTGTGGAATACATCCATATATATGCATACATCATGGTCCTCGTCTTTATAGCATATGATATATATGAGAAATCTTAAATTTGGTGATAGCTATACATATGTATAGCTTTTGACACATTCCATGCAGTCTATTAAGCCTATTAAAAACCCTTAATTTAATAATCAAGACGTGATTCCATGATGGAATAGTTTGTTGCTAATTAAATTTCGTTGCCATTTAATAACAAATTCTTTTTCTTTAACTCATAGAGTTTAGTGCTAAAGTAATGTCAACCAATTACTTGAGATGCTTCTTCTATAGCTATATTGGTCCTCTTCCCCAACCACTAGCTATATATAGCTTTGTAACTTTAAATTAATATTGATAGTTGGTCCAAATACCCATTATTAATACATCTTAATTCCAATCAAAATTTTAGAATTTAACCAATTTAAAATTGATAAAATTGGGAAAATTTTAAAGGGTATAAATTAAATAATAATAAGAAGTTAATTAATATAAAAGAAATTATTATTAGAATGTTTTGTCAAACCCAATTAGTGGTATATTTAAAATAAATGCCACTCATTTTCATTAATATTTATTACATGTTGGTGGGGTTTATATCCTCATTTTTTTAAAACATTGTTCCAATCCATTAATCCAACAAAAAATATATTCATTATCTATCTATCTTTTTCTACACCTAATTTATTATTCCAAATTCTATATATAAATATTGAAGGTAAAGTAAAACGTTGACAATTACAATTTATACATTTTTATTTTTCTTCTATATTTAATTACAAGAGAACATTCAAAAGTACTATTAATGGTGAAGTATAATTTATAATGCCAATAACAAACAATTAACTTTTATAAATGTTTATATTGAGTCCCAACCAAATATAAATACTGCCTAAAATTTATTACATGTAGAGAAGAGAGTTAGGGTTTGGGGTTAACAAGTAGATGAGAGAAAAACTGATCTATCTTAATATAAAGATGGTAAGATTTGATCTTTCTATCTTTATAATTATGCTAGATTCTTAAACATAATATATCATTTCAAGATAGCACCTTGAGTCGTATTTTTATTTGGATTGAATTTTTGTTTCGATTTTTTTTTATCTAATTAATATGATACTTTCTCATGTATTATTAGATGGTACTTCTCAAGTAGAACATCGTTTAGATGCTACTTTCATATATATTCCTTTTCAAAGTTAATTGACAACGAAAAAATGTAACGGTTATTAACATAAATTTTGTTTGAAGTAGAATCCTTACAAGAATTCATTTGTTAGATTTCAACAAATCTAACATTCTTTATACAGAAATGAGAACACAGAAGAGAACCAAAGAAAAACCCACATTCTAATTCTGACAGCTTGCTTGCAGGAATGATTGGGAAGTGAAATAAAATAAGAAAAAGGAAACACAAAACCATGACTAATTCAAAACAATAGACTTTTAATTGGTTGGTAGTTTACTATCATTTTTTTCAATACAATTATTCTGTAATCATGTAACACAAATTAAAATATTCCCTATAGTTTAATAGAAAAGTTTAAAAAATATCCCAGTTGTGTATCAATAGCATTCCCTTATAAATGACCCAAAAAAACCCATCAACCAAAAACACTCAAAATATCAAAAAACAAAAGAAAAGATGGCTCAAAAGCTTCATTTTTCCATCATTCTTTTTTCTATGTTCATCCTCTCATCAAGTTCCCTACCTTTCTCAACCAAAACTAACAACAAAGCCATCGAGTTATGGTGCAGCCGAACCCCATATCCCGACGTATGCAAACACTTCTTCAATAACGGTGAATTCGACCCCAGAAATCTCTTAGATATCAAAAAAGCAGCTCTCAAAATCGCCATGGAAAGAGCTATGAAAACCGAAACCCTCACAAAAGCCTTGGGCCAAAAATGCCGCAACAAGAAAGAAAGAGCTGCATGGGCTGACTGTTTGGAGCTTTACCAAACCACAATCCTCCACCTCAACAAAACCTTCTCCGACAAAAATTGCTCTAACTTTGATATCCAAACATGGCTCAGCTCCGCCTTGACCAACCTCCACACGTGTCGTGCTGGGTTCGTTGACCTCGGGATCAAAGATTACGGCGTAGTCTTCCCTTTTTTGGAGAACAATAATATCACAAAACTTATAAGTAATAGTTTGGCTATGAATAATTGTTCTGAGAGCGATGAGGGGAATACGAGTGATGAAGGATTTCCGAAGTGGCTTCATGGTGGCGACCGACGGTTGTTGCAGGCAGCGGAGCCTAAGGCAGATTTGGTGGTGGCGCAGGACGGGTCAGGAAATTATAAGACTGTGCAAGCAGCAGTGGATGCGGCGGGGAAGAGGAAAGGGAGTGGGAGATTTGTGATACGTGTAAAGAAAGGAGTCTATAAGGAGAATGTAGTGATAAAAGTGAAGAATTTGATGCTTGTTGGAGATGGATTGAAATATACAATTATTACTGGGAGTAGAAGTGTTGGTGGTGGTTCTACTACTTTCAACTCTGCTACTGTTGGTGAGTTTATTTTCTCCCCCTCATTTTTTCTTTTCAAAACTTAAAACTTTGATTAACATATCATTTTGGTCCCAAGATTTTAGGGTTTTCATTTAGTTTCAATCTATTTTGGTTCTTGATCTCTACTTCAAAATATTTCTAGTCTTTATTTTTAATAAATCTTCAAAATAGTTTGCTAACAAAATATATACATAATAACCTTTTAAGATATTTTGTGACTTTCTTCAGCTGTGACCGGTGAACGTTTCATTGCTCGTGGGATCACATTCCGCAACACCGCCGGACCCCAAAACCACCAAGCGGTCGCCCTTCGGTCAGGCGCCGATCTCTCAGTCTTCTTCCGGTGCGGCTTTGAAGGATACCAAGACACTCTCTACGTCCATTCACAAAGACAATTCTACAGAGAATGCTACATATACGGCACAGTTGATTTCATTTTCGGCAACTCAGCCGTAGTTCTCCAAAACTGCATGATCTACGCAAGAAAACCAATGCAAGGGCAACAATGCGTTGTCACAGCCCAAGGCCGAACCGACCCAAACCAAAACACAGGGATCTCAATCCACAACTCGAGAGTGATGGCTACAGACGACCTAAAACCGGTTATCAAGTCGGTTAGAACGTATTTGGGTAGGCCATGGAAGGAGTACTCGAGAACGGTTTACTTGCAAAGCTTCATGGATAGCTTGGTGAATCCAGCAGGGTGGTTGGAATGGAGTGGTAATTTTGCATTGAATACATTGTATTATGGAGAGTTCAAGAATTCTGGGCCTGGTTCTTCAACTGCTAATAGAGTGAAATGGAAGGGTTATAGAGTGATAACAAGTGCAAGTGAAGCAGCTAAATTCACTGTTGGGAGTTTTATTGCTGGGAACTCATGGTTGCCAGGAACTGGAGTCCCATTCACTGCTGGGCTTTGAAGAAAACATGAATTAAGTTTAAATTGCGGTTAATTTAATTTATGAAGATCAAAGAGGATTATGATTTCATATTGTATCAAATTGATGGGGAATAATTCATTTTATTGTAACTTGTATCAATAATATATGTATCGTTATTGGGGAAATTTATATATTATTCTTTGGTTTTGGTTTGGTTATTAATTTGGATGATCTAATACATTATTGTCATTCTACCCATGTATATGATCGTGCACCTTTGAGGTAATGGCATGGATGTAGAGGGTGCGTGGTCTTTTGGCAGTGCCATACTTGCCCTACAACTATTGGGGAGTGGACGATTATGGAAAACCTACTTCATTTTCCTCTTTTATCGGTCCTCCTCTCAACACATACTATCACAACTTTATCTATTATAATCTTTTTTCAAACGCATACTATAACACTATTTTATTATAATATAACGATTATTATAAAACTAACTCTTCCATGAATCACTTCTTTTCTCAAACACACTCTTAGTCTTTTATTAAAATTATAAAACTAACCGTTTTTTTTTTTGCCTCGTTTCATAAATCAACCTTTTAAATATTTGCAAGGGATGTGAATTTAACATTTGTTTTATGCTTTTCTAAATTGTTTAATAAACTTTTGTTTATTTAAGTAAGAAAAAAAAAGAACTTTATTTTAAATCAAATTATTGGTCAGGTAGTTTTAATTTTAAAAATTGCATTCACATCGTAACTAACCTTTACCTCAATTAAGTTCCACCATAACCAAACCATTTGATAACGTTTCTCTTTTTTGTTTCATATTTTCTCGTTTCTTTTTTTTTAAAAAAAAACAAGAAACGAAATTGTGTTCGATAATTTTCTTGTTCCCTGTTTTGAAGAGAACATAAACAAAAAAAAAATTATATTCATTTCTTGTTACATTAACATTATTAATACATATAAATCACTATAATACAACAATTATATTAATCATATGTTGTTTAAAACTTGATTTGAAATATTATTTTTCATTCCATTCATTTCTGCTCAACATTGTTAATTCAAATTCCACTAATCAATTATATTATTATATAAAAGTGATAATTGTAAAATATTAAAGATAACATAATCTTAGTTTAAAAATTATATGAGGTAAAATTCTAATTAATTTTAATTTTAGTGATACTAAAAATAATAAATTTTAATTTAAAATAAAATATAAACATAGTCATGTTGCAAATTTTGAAATTTGAAACTTAAAATTTAGAAAATATTTAAATAAACATATTCACAATTTAAATTTGGAAGATAAAAATAATATATTAATTTAAAAATAATATATTCTCAAACATATTCACACTATTCCTCGTAATTTTCTTTTTAGAAAAATGAGAAATAGAAAGAATAAACATGAACGTTATAAAACAGACGGTGGCAAAATCAATCCTAACGATGATTCTTTCCTATTGAGTGGTGATTAGAATGAAAACTACAGCCGCAGCCAAAAAAGACTTTGATGTCTCAATGATATTTCATTCAAAACTAATTAAATTGTATTGGCTTTGATTTATTTAGAATTAAGGAGTAATATATGTCAAGAAAATAAAATACCCCTAAAAGGAAAATGATAAGTGGACTCCAAAATTTGAATCTCTACAAAATTACTTATTACCAAAAAGTTTTGTTAAATTTGTTTAATTGGACGTAAGTATTATACTAAAAAGTTTAATTACTTTGACTTAATTAACATTATTGGCCTTTTTTTTTTCTCCTTCCTTAAACTTATGGTAAGCATTAAAAAAGAAACTTATGGGAAAAAATGCAACATTATCTATAATTTAATTGATTATTAGTTCATTCATTAATCTACCAATTATTTAGTCCAATTGTCAAAATCATAATAAATCTTCAATGTTTCTTGATATTTAGTCATTTTTTAATTTAACTATATATAGTTATTTGAATGAAATTAATCAAAAAAAAGAAAAAAGAAACATTCCGTAAGAGAGTTACCACAGAATTTCAAATAATAAAAAATTGGAACAATGTCCAACAATTTTTATTATTAATAGAATTCAAACTTTTTACTATATATTGAAAATATTTTGTCAAATTTTTTATTTTTTGACCATTCTTCTTTTTTCTGGTTTAAGTTAAAATTTGAAATTAGGAATATTATAATATAAATAAAATCTCATTCATTCAAAATTAAAATATAGAAAATAGAAAGAAATTTATGAATAAGAAAAAAGTTTTGATAAACTATTTTTACATATACCACAAAATTGAAGGAAAAAAGCACATATACTTAAACTATAGAGAATTTGATAAATTTGTTATATTTGTAAATAGTTTCAAATTTTGTTGGTATATATGAAAATAAGCAAGGAATATCGTGATTTTTTTAAAAGTAAAAAGTAATTTATTAAACTATTAATTGAAAAAGAAAATGAAAAAGGGCTGTTTTGAATTATAATAAGAAAATGAAGCAATAAGTTATCTACCAATTTCGTGGAAAATTACCAAAAATAGGACAAAATTTTGGGGGTGAAAGAGTTTTGGGATGGTTTTTTAAAAGGTAGAGTTTTAGGACGAATAAGGTGGTGAAATATCCAAATTACCCTTAGGAGAAAGAAGGTCTTTTTTCTTCCCCTTCCTCCATCTTCATGTTTTCCATTCTCAAAATCTCTCGTGCACATGTGACTTTGACGAAAGGCTTTGGATGGTGATGACAAGCTTCAATCAATGATGATGTGGCTTCAAACGACGATGATAGTGAGGTTTATAAAGATTTTCGCACAACTCTTGTGAGTATTTTTTTTCTTTCTATTTTACTTTAAGAAACATTTTTTCATTTTATATGCAACTAGCAACCGGTATACACGAATATGAATCCTAATTTCTGCTTCTCTTTACCTAACAACAAGTAAAAGTGAATGAGTTTTCTAAACCACTTTTTCTTTTGGAACCTCTAAACTACCTTTGTCCACAAATTTCCTCTTGTTTTGTTTATTTTAAATCTAATATTCATATATATTCATATTTGGTTTAGGTGTAAACTAGTTTGGCCATTGGGCATGTTATATCTCATAAAGCTTTCTTTATATATTGACTAAATTACACAACATATGGAGATTTTTCTCATATTGTTCTTGCATTTACTTTTTATTTTGTAGATATCTTAATTGGACTGATACTTTTTTGGAGATTAATGGGACAAGTTGATCTCTTACCTCCTAGTATCAAATATCTACAATTTAGTCAGTTTCAGAAAAATTGAAAGTGTGAGATTCATGTTACATACTTGAAAATCGCAAGTTTCTTGTGTCGTATGAATCAAATTGTAAATTACTATTTCTTCAATCAAGATCATCTTAGCCAAAAAAAGATTGTGTTATCAAATTACAAGCTATATAGATCTATTAAGATTGTCTTTTTTTATTTTTTTTATCTCTTTTGTAAGATTTAGAGAAAGTTCGTTATTGGTCATAAAATCTCAAGTTCACGCTACAAAAAATATGAAGTTGATCATTAAAAAAGTAAGTGATGTATAATGTTAATTTAGTTTTTGTATATATTTTTAGGTTGGTTTAAGAGTTAAAGTGATACTTATGAACTTTTTAGGTTGTTTTGAGAATCAAAATATGACTTAGACACTTTTTAGGAATATTTTTACTTGGTTTTTAGAGTTGGGATGTAGCACTTTTTAAGAGGTAAGAAGTGAAATGGTTAGCCACAATGACATCTGTACTTCTTGTTCTAGAATGTATAATATATTTTGTAATGATCTAATGATGCTAACTAGCTGAGTTGATTCTGTCCAGGATTGTTTTTGTATTCCATAGCTCCAACACGAAAGTTTTTTCGAATTTGAAGAGTGCAAACTGTCTCTTTTAGATCTTCAAAATTATTCATTTTACAAATCTGAGGAGTGCAAAGTGCTCTTTTACGAAGGCCTTCTTGGAATGATTTCAATATTGTGTCCTAGGGGAATTGACTTTAAAGATGGTCCTTTATTTGTTTCTCTTCCAGCAAAGACACAATCCAAAGAAATTGGAATACTCAGATGTGATGGGGGTGCAACAAGGAAATCTCCAAGGAATGCTCTGCGTAAAACCTTTATGTTGCTTTCTAACTTTTTCCCGTTCTCCTGATTTTATTTTTCTTTTGTTGTTTTGTCTATTATAATTACTTGTTTTCCATTGATGCTCTTTATTCTGTCCTAGTGAGTTGTATCAATTAATGTGTATTTATAGTGATTCTTTTAATTGTTGCAAAGCTTTTTGATATTACATTTCTTGAGGGGGAGACAATAAGGGAATGACTCTACTTTGACAAGCTTAGACATTGCAGTTTTACTATTAGTGGGGAAAGGGATTGTAAGCTTTAATATTTAATATTACAATGTTTTTATGTATCTACATTAGGTTTACACGTAACCATCTTCCACTAGGGCCTTCTATTAATCCATAGCACTAAATAGTTTCTAGTTTCTCTTTTATACTTTCAATGTTATAAAATTATAAGGCACATTATTCCAACCTATCCTTGTGATTTCTTCTTTCTCTTCAACCAGTGTTCCTACAATAGTTAGTCACGAATGATCAATATGCAGAACCATCAACAACGCCTTCCTTTTTACCCTGTCCGAGTTATCTGTAGCACTTATATATTTCCCTTCTATGGATACATCAACTACTGGATTCAAAAAAATTTCTCTAACTCACACACTGTCAAACATGAAATGTATTTTATTGGTACATAGTGGTTATGTCAAGCTGATAAATTATTGGTACACAGTAAATACAAATGACTGAGAAGTTATTGATCTAGGCTATAAAACATGAACACCTTCATTTTTTCCATTTATGTCAAGTTGTGAGATAAAACATAAAGATTTAATAAACTTACTAAACATGCATAGAATCACTCTAAATAGTTTATGAAGGGTAGCAATTTCATTTTGAAACTCCTAGTATAATTTTGAAACATGACAGATACGTGTGAGATAAAACATTAGAACAAAAGTCTATAAAATTCTAACAATTAGGGGTTGAATTCCATTATAAAACAGTTTCATGAAGAATTAGTCAACAATAATGATGATGAAATTATGGTATAATGTAAAACTCGTACCAAGAACATCAATACATTACATTATAACATCAATAACAAGGTTCTTTCTACACAACACGCATTGGCCAATTGAGATCCTTCAGTATCCACCTATCTATCTATTCAACACTTGGCGATAGAAACCATAATGAAACCTCTAAATCTGTAAACCATTATGGTGCCAGAAAAACAAAAAAAAAAAAGATAGAAAACCAAAAACTTGGAGAAAAATGTAGGACTAGTAAATATATTCATTCATATCAGAATGATGATCACAACTTTTTGTTAGAACTTGAATCATTTAATTTGGGAGATGAGCTTGAAGACTCCTTGAATGCATATGGGCATAGGTCACTAACACTGCAATTTCCACATTTGGGTCTAAGGGGAATACAAATAGTTTATCAAAATCCAACTTGTTTCACATGTCAACAATAATTTAAAAAAAAATTGAAGAAAAAATCAATAAATGAAGATGTAATAGGTGAAGGAGACGACGACGACGGCGACCGAAAAATGAGAAGAGTTGAAGTCGCTGCATTTTGCTCAGAAGAAGAGAGCAAGGGAGGAGAAAGCCGAAAATGAAGGAGAAGGAAGATGAGAAGAATAGAAAAAGTTGAATTTTAGAGGTTTTTTTAACCTAAGGACAATATAAACTTTTTCGAGTTAATTTGTCCTAAAAATATCTTTTTAAAATCCATCCCAAAACTCTTTACACCCTTAAAAATTATCTCTTTTTTTTTTTTTGTAATTTTTTAAAATTGAAGATATTAGTTTTGAATTATTGTTTACCAAAAAGGTACTTAGAAAGAAATTGGAAGAACAAATTCAAATAGGAGAGTGCTTCTGTCTCAATAATTGAGTCAAGAAAACCTCACAACCACTCGAAATAGAAATTTCTTATAATTTAGTTTGAAATTTTGGAACTTTTTGGACGTAAAAGATGACTTTTCTTTGTGGAAATTATGAGAGGAACCTCTCTCCCACAATCCTAAATCATCATCAACTAATTAATATCCTTCTGAGCTCCTCCCTCTTCCTCCTCCCTTCTCCTCCTCCTCCTCCTCCTCCTCCTTCTCCTTCTCCTCCATTATATAATTGTATAAATGCTCAATAAATAATGATATGGCCATGGGTGTCTTCACTGTGTTGCAGGAAGAGAGTCTTCTCTCTTGATCCATCGATCCCCCAATGTGTTTCTGTTACATTGTTTGTGATTATTATGGTTACTATATAATTTGATCACAGGCCGGTGATGATCATGATTGATATTATTTCATGTATTTGCCAACATCGTTTGATCATTTATCATGATAATTTGACAAACTCTTTGTGATCTGAGGCCTCATTTTTCGTTTTCATTTCATCTCATAATATATATTCAAATATTTATTTTATTTAATTATATTGTTTTTATTTATTTTATTATTCATTAGAATCAACACTCTACTTGAAGAAGAAAAAAATTAAAACATCAAATACTCTCTGTCTCTTTCTCACCGACAATTCTACAAAAGAAAAACAGTTCTCTGTAAATCCTTTTCCCTCTCAATTTCCTTATCTTTGTAGTCATAGCAAGGAAAAGTGTTTTTGGAAGCGTTCTCTCAAGAAGGTCGAGTTCAATAAGTTGGAGGAACTGGATGTACTGCTATGGATGAAATGATCAGGTTCAGCAGAGGTATCTTTTCCTTCTCTTTCATTTATAAATTAGGATGATCGATTTTTCTATATCTAATTGAAGGATGATACTATCTATCACCCGGATAGAGCAACGAGATTCAAGAAGGTGTTGGAAATGGCTCGTGGACTTAAGCTCATAAGCAAAGTTGTGAGATTTAAAAGATGTGAGAGGGTATATACTAAAGAAAGTTGAGAGACAAAAGTGCGTGGGTGATGATGGAATAGAATAACCCTGTCACCACATGTGTGCTCTGCCGCAGCAGTCTGTTCGGATGGGTTTGAGCCAAAAAGAGGTAATTTTTGTTAACTAAATTTGGACTCTGCCCTATCTATTGACATCATCTTAGCCATTTTCTGGACATTGTAATTGGCAGTGGTTCATCCACCAATAGACCGTAGTTGATAGTGGTTCATCACAAACACCACAATGTATTTTGTTCAACATTTTGATCTTATATATTTTTCAACAAATTGAGACTTTTAATTCGTTGTCAAAGAGAGATGCCCATGACATTGTTGGTTCTTCATCGGAGCTACTTGTGATCATGGTTGATTCATCAAGTCTCCTTCGTGACAATTATCGCGTCGTGATTGAAGATTGAAGAAGGAAGAAGTATGAAGAAGGTGAAGAGAAGATAATTCTTTATTATTAATAAACAGATATATAAATGACACTGTTTGATCTTTAACTCTCCTCCCTAATAATATTCTTCAATCTATTTTAGCAAACTCAATTATCAACTACATGTTTTGTCACAGCACCAAGTTCTTAGTTTTACTTTTGTAGCCATATGTATCACAATTTAATTCCAATCTTGATCTGTTTGGAAATAATTTAGTAGATATTTTACATATATCCAAGTTCATGACACAAATAATCTAACTAGTCTACTCTCTCCATCTCCGTCCCCACCCAGTCGAATCCAACTAAAAAAATATCTCTATAAACAAAAATGAACACGATTCAATTCACATGAAAATTGTACTATCGTCCTAACTACAATCAAATTTTATTAAGCTTTTTTTTTGTTAATTAATAGGTTGTTAATAAGTTGTTATTTGTCCATTATTATAAATACATTTTTCAAATGTAATCTTAACTAATTAACGAGAATAGTCGGATTGTCTCATGTAATTAGTTGAGATGTTAGTCTACGCATATAAAACTAATGAGAATATTCTTTTATAATATAGAATATTTTAAAAGTAATAAAATATCAAAATTGGTTTTTTCTATTTATAACAATCCCGTTTTAAAAAATAAATAATGGGGGAATCGAAATCTCTGGAGAATCCTAAAGAGTAGAGAGGAGCGGGTCATTCTCGTATTTTCCTACAATGTTGTGGACAAACCCTAATCTCCTCCACTATATAACTAATCAATCACACACAGCCTTCATTCCTCAAACTCTTTTCTCTTCCAATCCTCTTCTTCTTCTTCCTTTATGCTTTTCATTTTGTATTTTCTAGCGAGTGAAGTAGATCGCCGTGACGACTCAGTAAAATTCAAGCTCAACAGACCGGATTGCAGAGTAATTTCCTCTTTCTTCCTTGAATGAGTGAAACGTCTTTGCATGTCGACTACCCCGCTGAACTGAGCCATCTCTTCACTCGCCATTTTTCTCCATTCTGTTTGTTTTCATTTCTATTTATTTTTGCTGAATCAGGCCGGTGATGATTGATATTTTGATTTGCCTACATTGTCTGATAATTTTATGACTGAGAACACTCTGTCTGAGGCCTGAATCTGCTTTCAGTTCTTGCTCTGATTCTTCATTTTCTGATGATTTCCATCCGTTTTCCAACGCGCTTTAATTTCATTCCGATTTTCTGTTTCTTGATTTAAATGATGAATTTTCGAAATGAAGCAAAAGCATAGTCTCGTATTCTTGGCTAACTTTATTTCGATTTCCTATAATCTCATTTTCATTAAAAAAAAATCAACTGTGTTCTTGATTTACTTTTCACTGATGAAATTTTCATTTCGATTCTTTTAGTGATACAATTATCGAAAGAAAAATTAATCATAGCCGCTGGATTTGGATTCATAGTTATGTATACAACCCACAGATATCATAGAATTTCAACTGATTTGCAAAACTTTATGTGCTTTAGCTGTGTTATTGATTTTCTTCGCTGATAGAATTTCATTCAGATCACTGTTTTAGGAACTGATAAAATACAGGTTTAAACGTTGTCATTCTTCATCCTTGTTTTTTTTTGGTCTCTGATCTTTTGATCAATGAATATTGGATAACTAATTTGAGGCTTTACGGTTGTAACCTTTATTTTTTATGAATCTTCGTTTATTTGTCAATCAGCTGAGATTTTTATCCAAACTTCAAATGAATGTTGCTTCATTACTGGATTAACCAGAGTAATATTGCAATTTTAAAAACAATTTCAAGAATCTTACCAAGTTCTAAGCTCTAATTAATGATTGATGCCTCATTTGATGATATTGTGCATCTGCGTCCATGGAGAGTTTAATATCCCATTGAAGTCGTCACTGCTCGGTGTTTGGTGTTCAGATTCTTGAAATTGAGAAGGATGCTTGTGTTTATATTGTTAACTCATCTCTCCTCCATTAAAAATGTAAATAAAGAAATTGTTGGTGAAAGCATACACACTATATTAGAGACATTGAAATGGCAGTCGATTAGTCATCCAGTTGGTATGATTCGATTAACAAAAGAGAAGAGAACAAGGGATAGAATATTTTTTCTTTTTATTGAAGATTTTATAGTATAGGATTAGGGGTTATTCTCTTTATGTAATCTATATATTTGACTGAAATAATACCAATTCCAACCTCATTGAATTGTAAAACTTAATCACTAAAATAAGTATGTATGATATGATTTTCAACAATTAAAAAAATAGGGTAACAAGGTAAGGTTTGAATTATGATTGGTTTTTTGTTTTTCAAGGCTTAACTCGGATTTTGTAAACTGCACAGTAAGTGGATAATAAAACTTGAGAAACCCATGGGATGCAGATGCAGTAATACAAAATCCTTCTTTTTAGAAATAAGAAGTCAATTGCTATCAATATTGTATTTGGCAAATGTCTAAAGCTTAGGAAATTTGTTGAACAAAACTCAATCAATTCTGAACAAACAAAAACGTTTTCTGCTTCCTACTTTTCGTTTTCTGCTTTTTGTTTTCTGTTTCAGGTTTCTTGTTTTTCTTTTTTTTTTTTCTGTTTCTCGTTTTATTTTATTTTTTTGTTTCTTGTTTCTGTTTTCAGCTACCTGTTTCCTGTTTTTTGCTTTAGGTTCTCTTCTTGTAGTTCAAATATTTCTCTATTTTTCAAAAAAAAAAAATCTTAGGTATAGCCACAATGGTTGAAATTAAGATTAGGGAAGATTTAAATAATTTGTTTTGCAACGATAAAAAAAAATAAGATTTGAAAATGGTAGAAATTTAATCAAAGATAAAATTAAGATTTTATTGGATCGAGTTTTAAAAATGCGTTACTTTTGAAAAAAAGTAAAACAATGTGCTATTTTTATTTATTAAAAATGTGTAACTTTTGTCAATTTTCTAAACTTATACATATAAGGATTTTCAGAGTATTGGTATATATATATGAATAAATAAGTATTGGAATATGGGAGTATTTTTCATAAACTATTAATAGTAGATCATATTATGAAAGAATGGTACAAATATTCCTCGATAGATTTAGTTATATTTACACTATAATAATAAAGGTGATAGACTTGCATGTTTGATAGAATTTGACAAATTTTTTAAAATGTTGTTATAAAGTTAATTATTTTAAATTTAACCGTTAAATTTACATCTATACCTAAATTCATTTTACCAATATGGGCCTCACAAAATGTCTCATCTCTACAGCTGGGTCCCACCAACAACCGGTTCAATCCGGGTCAGACCGTTTTTAACAACCACCGACCAAACTAATTTAAAATAACGAAGTAAACAAACCAAAATCCAAAGAAGAGAAAGAAGAAAAAAGATTGAAAACCGGTCCAAGTCAGTTGGTTCATCTTGGTTTCTCAAAATTTCCATTATTATAAATTTAAGAAATAGAAAGCGAGAGAGAGAGAGGGGTGTGGAGCCAAAATCATAATGGAAAGTGCTTTTAGTAAAACAAACCACTTTTACGTTTTGCTTTATAAAAGGTTTATAAGGTTAGAATTCGGAAGCACTTTCCGTCCAACTGCTTGACTGGAAAGCACATTACAAAAAAAACTGTTATACCAAACGTCCATCCCCCATTCTAATTTGATGCTTCCTCCTCCTCCATTCTCTTCCGCCCTAATTGGTCACTTCTTCTTCTTCTTCTTCTTCCTTTAATTGCTTTAAATCAAATCTATCACTGCCTTCCTCTACTTTGCCTTCACCTACACCATTGTTGACTCTCTCTTAAGGTACGCGTTTTCTTTTTCAATTTTATCATCTCTTTAACCTTGATTTTGAATGTTTTTCCAGAAATTCCATTCTGTTTTGCTGTCATGTTGTAATTAGAAGTGAACTGTATCCCAAAATCTTACTCATCACATTCCAATTGTGTATTGTTTCTCTCTTAGTATTTAACTTTATTTTGCTTTTTACTATTGCAATTCTCTTTTATTTTGATTCGAACACTTTTTTTTATCCAATTTCTTAACGATGGTCATCTGTTAGAATGTTTAATCAACTTTGTTGTGATAGTCAAAATGTGGAGTAACATCTTCGTTTACTTACTTAAATAGGTTAATTAAAGTAACCTAGCTATAATTAAACATGTCCATCGCTTTTATTGGGATTAAAAACTGTCTATTAATAGGATGCAAGGGTTATGGCCTTTAATATGCTACTTGCTTCTCATTTCTGAATTTAGAACCTTGGTGTCTTTTGTCGAAGAAGATCTTACTTTAAACTTTTTGGAGGTGTTTAGAGAGTAATTAGGATTACTGAAAATCGAAAACATGTTGGAATGTGTGTGAAATACAAATGTGATCGTAAAACGTGATAGAAAGTATGATTTAACTTAAATCTGTCAGACTTAATGAGTTTTTAGTAACAAGTTAGACTCAAAACGCCCAATTCAAATATAGAATTTCTATTACATTCTATTTCAATGCAATTTCGGGTGTGCAAACACTTCATTCTTATTTGTTATAGTTTAATATCATTTTTAAAACAACATCACCTTTGTTTCTCTTTGTTTAAATTCCTTGGCATTGCTTTAAGTAATAAGACTGTGTAGTCCTTTCTATCAATAGAGAGAATTTGAACATATTCTGTAATACATATTTTGTAAACGGGGATTTTTTGTGGATCTTTAGTGACAATGAAACTGAAAAAGTACATCAGTTACTTACCATTTTTCTACGGTTTATTTGAAATTCAAGGAAAAAGTATGACTGCTTCTGGATCACAAGGAAAATAGTATCATTTCTTGCCTTTTACATTTCAAATTTGTATATCTCACTTTTTTCTTTAGTCTTAATCTACGTACAATTGATTCAGATACTTTTTTTTGTTGATGTATTAGAATGTCCAAAACTACTAGTGATGAAAAAGAGAGGCAAACAAAGGCCATTTGGGATGATGTTACTGTCGATTCATTCATAAATGTTTGTGTTACCGAGACATTAAATGGGCATAGACCCCGTGGTTATTTTACGAAAATTGGATGGAGGAATGTAGTTAAGAACTTCTATGAAAAGACAGGAAGAAATTATGGATACAAGCAACTTAAGAACAAATGGACAACACTGAAGAGAGATTGGCAAGTTTGGAATGATTTGATTGGAAATGAAAAAGAAATAGGATGGGACCCTTTGAGGCAAACCATTGATGCAACTAGTCAATGGTGGGATCACAAATTAAAGGTAATATTCCATGGATCTGTATTGATTTTAATGGTAGATACGTCCCTATCACCATTTTTTTTATATTTTTATTATAGGTTCTTCCTGAGGCAGCCAAGTTTCGTGCAAAAGGATTGCAAAGTTTGGAGCTCTTGAACATTCTTTTTAAAGGTGTTGCAATTAATGGAGGAGCTTGGGCCCCAAACCCATCTCAAGTTGTTTTACGCAAGGAAAGTGATGAGGTTGAAGAAGATTATAATGAGGACACCATAGGAGATACAAAGTTCAACGAGAATGAGTTTAACAATGTTGAAAGTAACACTAATGAAGTTAATACTAGTGCAACTCATACTCAAGAGAGTGAGAAAAGGAGGAAAAGAGTAGATTCAAAGGTTGGATCACCTTCTAGGTTGTTTGATGCATTAGATCGTCTTTCCGATGTTATAGAATATAGAAAAAGAGATTTACCAGGATGTAGTACTCTCGAAGTAATGGAAACTTTAAGAAGTTTGCCTGGGATTATAGAAGGCGATGAGTTGTATATGAAGGCTGCAGATATACTTATCAAAAGAGAAAATAGAGAAATGTTTGTTGCACTACAAAAGCCAGCAATACAAATTACATGGCTTAAGCAAAAAAGAGTTTGACATTATAGTAAATTGATAATAGGATTGTAAATTTTCTAAGCCTTAGAGAAAAGAAAAGTGAGTCTTTGCCTTGTTTTGTGTTTTAAACGTCATTGGATGTCTTTGTCTAGTTAGATATAATTTTATTATGATTTTGATTAAATTTGTAAGATGGTTGCTAGTAGTATCTTTTTTTAGATGCTCATGACACCAAATTTGATGATTTTGTTTGTGGACTATTTCAAAATATATAATATAGAATCTTGAAAACTTATCCATGTAATTTGTAATTTGTTATCCATGTAATTTGTTAGAAGATTTTGAAATAAAAGACAAGTAGAGTGTCCACGACTCATAGAAGTTGTTTAAAAAGCTAAAGTGTAAATAAAATTATTCGAAATGAAAGAAGTTTTTAGAAAGCTTGAGTGTAAATAAAATTATTCGAAATGAAAGAAGTCTTGAAAAATAGGGTGGGATCGAAGAAAAACAAAAGTGAAATTAAACAAAATTGTTGGAATGAAATGAATTTAAATTGAGAAAAAGAAAAATAAAAAAATCAAAGAGAAAAAAGTATCTTTAAAGTTATTAGAAAAAAGTATTAAATTTGATATCTAAGACTAAGGAGTCCTATATGCTACACATCAAAATTTTAGATTTGATACCTCCACAAAAATGATGAATCAACATCCATAGAGAAGCAAAAATCTCATCTTCCCTTTGTAGAAAAATAAAAAATCTGTCCCAATCCATTCTAAAACTATGCTTATCTATTTACATACCCTATTTTCATACGCCCTTTATTAGGCAACTTCACTCCACGCCTATTACGAAACATTTTCCACCAATTCAATTTCTTCACACCATTCTTCTTCCCATATCTCATCCCTTTAAACTCTTTCCTTTTCATGGCTTTTGACCTCACATGGCTTCTTAGCCCTTCAGCAAGTGCCTCAAATTTCCTCACTTGTTTCTTATCACACACACTTCGAACGGCTCTGTTCTTTACCTTCTCATACTTATCTTCTTTACTTACTACTGATCCTCTCTTCTCTTTGTGATTGAAGATCTTACCTAGCTGCTTCCACATGAAGTTATGGCTATTGTGGTGATGGTGGTGATGATGATGGTGGTGGTGAAAGATTACACCAAGTTTGTTTTTGAGTTGCTTGAATCGTCCTACTCTTTGTTTCGACTCTTTCTTCCCATGCTTGGTATTGAATGTTTTCATCGAATATGTGCTACTTGATTTTGAATCTGTTGTTGAGGAATCGTCTTGGTGACTTGGGGAAGAAGAGTCGTAGTCATCATTGTCAACGGTTTCACTTTCTGTGTTTTGTTGTGTTGTCCAACTTGAAGAAGAAGAAAAGGCTGATTCAAACTCAGAGTTCGAGGATTCTGATTCTTGTTGTGGAGGTAAATGGGTGTTGTTATAAGTATGTTCCTTTCTTACTTCTCTTGAGGGATGATGATCCAGCAATGTTGGCCCCATTACCATGTGACCATATAGACTTTGGTTCTTCTTTACTTGTTTACTAGTTTGATCCAATTTCATGGCAGGCCTGAAGGTGGCGGCCTTGGATCCTACTGAAGTACATCCAGATTTAGTCATTGGATTTACAACTTTGTGTTGATTAGGTATTACATGGGTTTCAATGATTGGAGGTTTCATTATGGTCTCATCATTTCCTTGACTCCGAGGTATTCTGAAACCATGAACGAACTCGGAACTATGCTGCGTCTCTATTGGATTAACTGGCTTAGTAAACCCTGTCCTTAAAGTTGAGTGATCTGTTTTTGAGTGAACTTTCTGTTGGTTTAATGTCTCATTCCTATGAAGAACACACTGGCAATTGCCTCTTGTTTTCCTACTTTGGCTTGTGCAATGTTGTAGGGACAAAATGTGGAGTTCAATTCTTCTGAGTGCTGAAATAATACCATGAGGTAAATCATTAAAAGCAGTATTTGAAGCTGAGGCTCTATCCCTAATGGGGTTCTGTTCAAACTTTGGATTTTCCATTTTCCTTGCAGTTTGATTGTGTTTCATCCATTCAACAACTTTCTTGTCTACTGGCTTTGTCTGTTTGTCATCTTTGTGTAGAAAATTGTAAAGAATATTAGAGCTTGCTGCCAAGATCTGTACAAAATCAAAAGAGAACATAACGTTGAACATGGTTTTTAGTTCAAAAAATGGTTTTCATGGAGAATGAAAAACAAACCTTTGAGAGAACCTCCAAAACTCCTGAAGTAGCATCATCAAGCAAGCGCTTCAATAGAATCTGTGCCCTTTCATCAAGCTGCTTTGATAAGAAACCCAAACCACAACAGTCAAATATTCAAGTACAAAGCTCACTCATACAGAGTCTTGATGATAAACTAAATCCATCTAAGAAGAACTGATCTGCTAGTTCAGTGCAATAGTCTCATGCTTGAACCTCTGACCTCATAGACCAATCACGGACCAAAGCTCACTTTGGCTAATTATTTCGAGCACTATTATAATGATTGAACAACTCTAAAGTAAAAAGGCAACTAGACTGAGAACGAGAAGAGTAACTTGCGAAAGCTTACAAGTTCAGAATTTGTATCTCGCAAACAAATCTTCAAGAGAAGGATGTATAATTCCCTCAGAGCTAGGAGATCAAGGTATAACTCATCAACTTCCATATTGTCTGATAAACTACATGCCAAGTACTCAAGGTTTAGAATAAACTCAACTCAGGTACCAACTAATGAAAAGTAATGAGAATCCAACTGATAATTTGATCATCAAAAAGCTCAAACCCTATACAAGAGTGGCAAATTACTACTAATATAACCTGGCCATAACAAATCAAAGACTCTAGAACAAAACACTCAAGTTCCCAAATTGAAATAATCAAATCCACTTCACCCAAGTACAATGTTAACAATTGAACTTTTCCGTAAGTTAATCTCATACTGATTTGGTAACCAACCGAGCATCCGCTGTTTCGATGTGCTAGAGCTGATCAAAATTGGTTTACCATTTTTCTTATTAGGAAATAACTTGAATTGTCATTCTTTGATTGTCTATTATGGTTTCAAGTTCAAAGGTTCGTGTCAATATCTCACAAAAAAGGATGTTTAAGCAAGCTTGTTTAGGCAATTTGAGGACCCAAAGAACTTCTCAGAGTTTGTTTGTCATTTCCATGATTTCGATGTAAACAAAACGAAAAATATGAAGGAGATTTAGAATAACCCGAACTTAATACTCAATTACTATTGGGTAACTTATTTTATCGACCATTTATTGCTATCTTACATCAATCTAGTTTTATATATAATGAAATCAACATCAATGAATTCACTAATGTTTACGGTTTAGATTTGTCCAGTTGTTAACTCGTGATTAAAATCTCGATGATCCATTGGAGATGGCTTGGCTTCTTTTCTTACATCAAGAATCATATAACGAACGACTCATTCCTCATTCCCTCTCAAGGCTCTTCTCTATAGTTTTCATTCTGTTTGGAGTAGTTGTTGTCAAATTAGAGAAAAGAGATTAATTTTGATTGGTCTTTTGGTGGTACGGAATTCCAAATTGCTGGAGAATCATGGCAATTCACTGTTCCCTCTTAAACCCAAAAACTAATCGATTCGTATCCAGGATTGGCAAAAACAGCCCTCCAATGAAAACACATTGTACTCAAAACAAAAGTTCTAAATAAAACTAACTTTCAGTTTGAAAAAAACCAAGAGAGAAAATCGTGTAAAATAAAAACAAGAGATCGAGATTTGAGCATTTAAAAAAGAAATGGATAGGAGAAGGAGTAGATTCAGAAGCTACACATAACATCAAAAGATAAACGAATAGATTATCTCAGATCAAGTGTTGGATTAATGGTATTTGCTTCATCCTCATCTACATACACATTCGTATAAACAACGTTGCGAATGAAAATTAAAAAGTAAATCATACGAAACGAAACGGAAATCATGAAAACGAACAGAAAATGAGAAGAAACTCACAAGAAGAAAGATCATTGAGGCCAAAATAGATGGAAAAAGAAGAAAGTTGCGGAAAAGGAATTGTAACCATTGAAGAAAATGGAGGAAAGGGGCGGGAGCGGGAGAGGGGGTTGCTGACGTTTAGCGACGGGCCGCTTGATGTATTTATAGGGAGCCATGATTTTGCCCTAATTCTTTTCTATCACGTGCTCAGTCCGTGACCCACTCCATGCCCTCTCCCAAGTGAAACGTCGCCGTTTTTATGTTATTTTATTTACCATTATTGTTTTACAAGTTTTTTCTCTTTTATATAACTTATCATTTTGTTCTTAGATTTGTTTAGTTTTTAGAAAGTAATTTAAAATTATATTTTAGTGTATATATGTAAAATATTTTAGTTTATTTTGTTATATATTTAAATAAAAAAGTTTTAAAAAACAATTCTTTTAGTTTGGAAAATCGAGTTTACTATGTAAAAAGGAAAATTACTAATAAAACATGAAAACGTAGAAGTAGATTTAATGTTTATAAACTTTAAGTTAAAATAAGCATAATGCAATTGAATTTTAAAAAATCAAATGAATTTTTTTCCTTTTACTAAAATACATTCAAACTTAAAATTTTATAAACGAAACTTCTAATATAACCCATTTTAATCCATAATCAAGTCGTTCTAGTGGTACAAAAGTGGTACTAATTTATTAAAAAAATTACAATAAGTTCAATCTATGATAATCATGTACGTATAATTTAATTTTTTACAAAAATTTTATACTCATATATTGTAAGTTTGGTAGATTTTATGCAAAATTAGTTGATATGCATATGAACTCTCGTATAAGATTGAAGATGGTATATTATAAAAACAAAAAAAAACTTACAAAATTTGACCAAGCATAAGCTATTGGTTGAAGATAAGAAGATATTCTATCGATGTCAGACTTGAGAAAATTCAAACCAATAATATTTCAGAAAAAAAATTCAAATGTATTCCTTCGTAATCGAGATTGAATTGAACGTTCACTGGACCGACCATAAGCAATTTTCATGGCGGTTTTGTTGAAATCCGAGTTACAATATTAAAAAAGAATAATGATTTAACAAAATTTGGTTTGTAGCTTGTGTTTGCTTTCATTGCGAAAGGCTAAATATCAAAATAGAAAGCTATCCACTAAATTTTCAATAGAAAAGAAAGAAAGGTAAACGGCCAAGTGAGCTTCACTCTCATCCTTTAACCATGGCCACAACCTCATCCACCCATCTCCACCTCCACCTCCCTCTCCTCCCTCTTCCCCAACCCCACCACCGCACCTTCCTTCCCTTACCCACCACCCTCCTCCGCCGTAACCTCCGTTCCCTCACCGTTTCCGTGGGAACAGACATACTAGGAGACTTCGGCGCCAGAGACCCATTTCCGGAGGAAATCGCGAGCAATTTCGGGGAAAAAGTTATCGGATTTTCCGATACAGAGCACAAGATTCTGATCCCTAATGCCCGAGCCTTGGCTCTCTCTGAACAAGAGTGTGTTCCAGTTTCTTCATTGCAGGCTCCAATGGCAGAGGATGAAGCCAAAAAGCTCCTGAGGAAGGTATATTGTGTGTTTGATTTTGAAATTGGTTTTTTGATTTGATTTGATATGAAGTTTTTTGTTGTTAGGTTGTGGGTTGGAAATTGGTGGATGGTGGAAGAGGGGAATTAAAGCTTCAATGTTTATGGAAATTGAGGGATTTTAAATGCAGTGTTGAGCTGATTAATAGAATTTGTAAAGTTGTTGAGAATGTTGGCCATTTTCCTGATCTTCATTTGGAGCAACCCAATCAAGTTAGAGCTGAGCTTTGGACTTCATCCATTGGTATTGAATACTGATATCTCTTCTTCTCCATTACTCCTCATTTTGTGTTTGTTAAAATGTCTTAGGTGAGTGATTTTGGAATTGAATACATGCAGGAGGGTTGAGCATGAATGATTATATAGTAGCTGCAAAAATTGATGAGATTAAAACATCAGATCTTGCTCCCAGGAAAAGAGCTTGGGCATGAACTCAACCACTTCTTTTTTCTTGATTTTCTTTTCCATATTTTAATTTGTATGAATAAAACCTTTTCTTTTTCATCTTCTTAATTCTCTTAAAGCCTCTTGTATACGAACTGTTTCATAATTTGATTTTTTTTGGTCTGATGATAAGCAAGGCATTTCAAATTTAGTGTTATGCTGCTCTACACTCATGCGAAGTTTGAATGAAATTATCAAAATAGGTATGCCTATGTGAAAAAGTTCATATGGCTTTTTGACGACGATCCACTTTGCAAGCACCATCGAACAAAACGTCGTCGCTCACGCTTTGTTCAATTATTCGTATGGAGTTATTGTATCCACGAAGTAGCACATCCAAAGATTTGTTCATGGAGAGCTTTATAATTTAGTAAAAATAATCTACAAAAAATGTAAAGAGTAGGATTAGATGATCGTTTTACAGTAGGTCAACAACTATATTGAAATTATTTCAATTTTTTGTATATACAAAGAGAGCTATAAAGTTTATTGTATACATTGCTCCATTAATTCTCTCGCCAGTTATACATTGTCTAGCAGTGAGTGAGATCTTTTTGACTCTCTGTCTCATTGCTGGCTTTCTTCTTTAATTCGTAAAAAGATATCGAATTGTAACCATATTTACAAGCGCACAAATTTTATTAATAAAAGTTGTCATTAGCTTTCCAACTTAAGCAACTTATGACTCTCTCTCTCGTACGATAATAATGCACTCTCGCACTTTTACGTATAAAAAGAAAAAGCTACCAACTTTATAGTAGTTCAATTTCATATTAACCATGTGTTAAGGTTTATATATTTAAACTTAAAACGCGAGTCTCGTCGTTGTTGTTATTACTATTAATTAGTGTATGAGCTTAATAATATGACGAGCGAAAGATTTAAACGTATTCGTCTTTTTAGTCGAAGATACTACTCGTTCATTAGTGTTAAGATATTATAAATAATTTATTCCTACTATTAATTTAAACTTTTGGGTAGATTGGTGATTTAAGAATTAATTAGCGTAGTCATTATAACACCGTCATGTTACCCTGTTTTATTGATTGTTGAAAATCATATCATATATACTTATTTTATTAACAGTTGAAGTCATATCTCATGAAACAAAATGGTGGGTAGGTTAGCTACCAAATTAAACTAAGATAATCACAACACTTAGACATACCAAATACAATAATGATTCAACACTCCAATTAAACTTTACATAGATATATTTTCCCCATTATTCCAGGGGGGGGTTTCAATTTGAAAATAGGAAATAAACAATTACCAAGGAATTAATTACCACAGATAATAAAAGGTGATCATTGGGTTAAACAAAAAAAGTCAAGAAATTAGGGAAGTTATTGATTTTTGGGAGTTGGAATTGGAGGTTAAGCTGCTTATTTCTACCACCCTCTTATTAATTCCTTTCAATATAACATAAGAAGGGGGAAAATGGAAGTTGGGAGAGTTAGGTAATCTAATAAAGAGGAAATAATAAAAGTTTGGTGTAAGCTAAAGGTATATATATATACACACACATAAATTTGGAAATGAAAGGGAAATTGAAGAAGCAATATATTGTGAGTAAATGATGGGAAACAATAATAATATTTGGGTTTGTGTGTTAGTGGTGATATTTGGATTTGCATTCATAAGATGCAATGCTACAACATATATTGTAGGAGATACTTCTGGTTGGGATATCAGCACTGATCTTGATACTTGGTCTCAGGGCAAGAGGTTTTTTGTTGGAGATGTTCTTGGTAACTATATATATATATATATCGATCTTATAATTATATCCAATATAATATGATCTAAATTCATTTATATGACGTCTGATCTCCATACAACATGCAGTGTTTCAATACTCTTCATTGGCAAGCTTAAACGAAGTGACTAGAGAAAATTTCAACAGTTGCAACACTACCAATGTTCTTAAAGCCTACTCCTCTGGCAACACCACCGTCACCTTGTCCGAGCCCGGCCACAGGTTCTTTGTTTCCGGCAACAGGTTGCTCTGTCTCGGTGGCATGAAGTTGCAAGTCAATGTCGAAAACAACCAATCCTTCTCTCCTGCTGCTGCTCCTCAGCCACCGTCGTCCCAGTCCGATGCCCTCCCCCGACCTTCTTCCAAAACTGACAACAACAGTGTTCCCAGCGCTGCCGCGGGAGTTGTGATCGGAGGAAACCAAGGTCTTGCTTTTCTCTTTGTGTGCTATGTTATATCCACACTATCCTTTATCGTTATTTAATATACATATGTATGTAACATTCAAGTTTTCATTTTATTTTATTGTAACTTTGTATGAAATTCTAACAAACAAAATAATAACAAATCTAGAACCATATTAAAAGATCGTGCATCACATTCGGAGATATAATACGATAGGGTAACCAAAACGAGACAATAGGATATGACGTAAACAAAAAGTTATAAATTATATTTCGTGAGAAATAAGTCATCAATCATAAACACTCTCCACAAAAATCAGAACTTTAACTTTTACGAGTACATATCAATAATTAATGTTTTCGTATTTTTATTTCGAACATTTTTTTTTAAAAAACACAAACTTAATTTAAATGACCAAAACATTCCCGAATGAACCTTAATAACGGTTATTACTATTTCACAGAGGTTAGAATATTGATATTATTTAGGGCAAAATCCATTTTTTATTCTTGAAATTGATGTCTATTTGGTATTTGAAGTTTGAAAATAAACACTATCGTCTCCGAGATTTGAGAAATAGTTCTAAATGATTTCTAAAGTTACTTGAACCGTTTAGTTGATTAACGATAAAATGATTCGGCAATTAAATCAACAAGTTGATATGACAAAAATTATTTATTTTTTATGACATCGTTCCGAAAAATTGATTGTTTCTTGTTACATATGTTCGTAACAAAGAACACATATGAATTCACGTTTAAATTCTATATTTTTTTAAGACAATTTGTAAAAAATAAAATATTTTACAAAATATTTATTATTAATAAAAAAATATTTTTTCTCTATAATTTTTTTAACAAAATTCACATTTAATAAGTAAAAATTTAATATCTATACTTTATAATTTTTTTTCAAAATAGAAAAATTCATAAACTAATTTTTGGACGTAAATGTTTAATTTTTTATAATTTTGTTTTCTAAAATAATAAGTGGAAGTAAATTGTGAGAATTTCAAATTTAAAAAGAAAATTGTTATTTGTTAATCGAAAAAGAAAAGGAATAAATTTGTTTGAGGCGGATGTTTTAGAAATCGAATTGGGTTGGGCTTTGAATCCCAAATTGGAGCGGCGGAAACAATAACCCTAATTCCTTCTTCCCCTTATTTAAACCCTTGAACCCTCCCCAGGTTTTACCCTCATCAACTACGACTCTTTCTTCTTCGTGTTTGCGGCTGCACAGGCTTCTTTGTCCTTCCCCATCTTCCTTCTTTTCCTGAGGTTCTTCGTTTTTACTGCTACTCAATTTCACTAACAATTTCCATGTTCACTGTTTCAAATCATTTTTGTTTTTCCTTCTTCTGTGAGGTTTTCAAGTTTTTTTATCTTCTTTCTTTGGATTTTCCTTGGTTGGTTTTATGTACATACAACAAGTGGCTTTGATGATTTCATGAAAGATCAAGCTCAACAGACCGGAATGCAGGATTCTTTTCGAATCTTGCGTGTCGATTACTTTCGAAACTGAGCCCTTCCTCTCTCTTTTTTGTTTCCATTTTATCTTCCAATAAAATCTGTTTTTTCTTTTTTACTCTTTTGTAATGAGCGTTTCTCTTGGGAAATCGGAGGGTTACAATGAGGATAAAAAGCTCCCTCTTCTGAAATCCATTGAGGAGACTCTGCTGGCAGAATCGAACCTAATTATCTCCATTGCCATCTGAGTATACCATTCTATTTCCCAATTTTTTAAACTCTTTCAAATTCAGATTTAATACTTTGATTCTTTTGCTCTTTGTTTGATTTGGTTGTGTTCATCAAATGATGAAATGTGGAATAATCTTAGGACACCTTCCTACACAGTAAAGCCATGCTGTGGATGAGAACTACATTTCCTTTCTGATGATGATCACATCTTTGTTCATTTGTTTTAATGGGATGCCTATAATAAGAATTGTTATTTTATTTTGATATGCATTGTGTTGTGAACTGAATTGAAAATTTTATGTATATTAGTTCAGAATTTAAACTCTAGGATCTAAAGCATACTAATAGCTTAGAATCTATTTAGATAAGGTACCAAAATTCATGTGGGTTAAGAACATTTGACAAACCACAACAACACAACGAAAGAACATTAACCACAACAACACAGCGAAAGAACATTAACTTAAAGTAATAGTGACTCAAAATTTGGTTTGAAAGAGACAAATGAACGGACTAAGCCTACCAATGAAAGAACATTAACCTACATTTTATTGATCAAAGAAACATTGAAGGCAGTCTTAAGGTACTACAAATTCATTCAACAGCCATTGCCTTTCTGCAAAATGCACTTACCTCATCCATCCGTTCACTTCATTCATCTCCAAATTTAGCCTTCCACTCTCCCCTTGCCGTTGAACTTGAACCGACTTTTTTCCGGCCAATCTCCACTACGATTTCTCCCATTATTACCCATATACCTGAAAAACCACAACAACACAACGATAGCCGCAGCTCCAAATCCACCAGAGGCCAAGAACCCCAAGATCAAAAGCGTGGCCGTTATCAGTGCAGGCACAAGAACCGGGCTGAATATGACAAACAATGGGGTAACAACGGCCAGACCAATTACTGTACCGGCCATTATTAGGGCGGAGAGGACGAGGAACGATGTGCCGGTAGTGACTGCAGTGGCGGCCTTGACGACTTTGTGAGAGCGGGGGAGTTGATCGGAGGAGAACTGTTGGAATTTGGAGTATTGAGGGTTACCGGAGGAGAACTGTTGGGATTTGGAGTACTGAGGGTTACGTGATTCCGCCATTGAATTTCGGGTTGTGGGTTTTTTTTTTATTTGAATGAAAGTTGTTTTGATGATGATATATATAGGAAATGGATAAGCAGGTGTTTGAAGACTTCTTATTGCATGCATTTGAAATGGCTTTGTTTTTGGACAACTCGATTTTTTATGTGGCTTCCTCCTTCTGATTATCTTTCTTTTCATGTCATTTCGATTGTTACGTTTTGATGGTTGTCACTTGTATTTATAAGTGACATCCAATGTAAATGACAAGTGAAGACCACATTTGATTAACACCAAAAGTTCACTACTATTCTTGTTCATATTATGTTAAAAGTAGTAACATTGTGTGATGTTTATTATTTCTTATTGGAAGGTCATCCATAGTGTTTCTTCTATCAATTAAGAGGTTGGAATTTAAGAACATTTTTGTCTTTTAAGATTTTGATAAGGTTCAAGTTCCTCCAAGTGAGAAAATTTTATAGTTTGATCCGATCAAAAAATCTACTCACCATTCCAAACTTAGAATTAAAACTCCATATTGTTGCAGCTCTTAAGTCCAAGCCCCAGCTTTTTTGTTAGGCACAACTTGTTCCAATTGCTCCAATGAATTCTCCTTTTTACGAAAAATATCCATGTCGATAACAATGAGACTCGAATAAGATGCAAACTATAGAGAATTCTCCTCCTCTATTCTAATTAAAGTCCTTACCCATCCTTGCTTGTTTCCACACTCCTCGACTTCCATATCTTTTAATAGTTCCTTTCACTAAATTTCCCCTCCAAATTAAGATCAAGCAGTCATATGCTGCTACAAACATTGCACATGATGTGTACTCGACACTAGTGAAGACGACTTGTATGTACACATTAATTGCTTCTATGACAAATTTAACATCGTTAACGTTGTTGCAATTGGTACAAATACACTATTGCTCTATCATCTAATTGATTTTGCACGAAAATCAACTGCTAATAAAAAAAAACACTCAACAATAATAAAATAATAATATATTTTTCTTTCACAAAATTTTCATCCAATAGTTAAAATTATATAAGTGACGACTTGATCATATATGATTATGCAACAGAAGTTATATCAGTTGTGTCTCATCTCCTTGAACACATATAGACAAATAACTTCTTGTTTTTCAACTTTGACGGTACAAATATTTAAGGAATAAAATGCAGTTTATAAAAGTCCCAATACAAAATCCAAAATAAAATTTAAGTTAGCCATCTTTTTTTGTTAATGTTTATCCCTAAAATTAAAATGTGGGTTTTATATTAAAAAAAATATTTTATTTTATTTTGATATATGGAGATGTGGACACCAAGTTGATATAATTAATTTTATATTATTTTTCTAATTAATTAATTAATTAAAGTAACCTATATAAAAGTATTATGGAGTATATGTACGTATGTATGAAGTTTATGAATAAAATGCAAAGGTTATCAACACATCTACACCTTCTACTTTTCAATTCGTAAAGAGAATTTAAAATCTTTGAAAACGTTATGCATTCCATCATTTAATTCCTTCTAAACTTCAGTTTCAAACATGACGAACATTATAATAATCACAAATTAGAGGAAGAAAGGAAAGTTGAAATGGAGGAGCGGGCAAAGGCAAGAAAATTATTTGAATAACAAAATTTTTAAAAACTCTAAATAAATTTTCTTCATTTCCATATTATCCTCATGAAAAGGGTCCCATTTTTATGAAAGAAAATGATCAAATTCATTCACTTTTTTTGGGCGATTGACAAGAAAAGTACTCCAAGGTTTACTTGAAGCTTTTGTATTATTTGCAACTTGCTTCTCAACTTGGCTGCCCCTCACTTTAAAGCCCCTTCTAGAACAATACTGCTTCTAATCTTCTCTGTTTTTTTTTCAATGTAAAATTATATGTAGGGTAGCCAAAAGCAGAAAAATCAAAATTCTAAATTCTAAACATATAATCATCGTCGTCAAACTATCATTTGTTAGAGTTCGAGTTCAATCAATGCAACGTATGTAACTATTATAGGTAGAGGCTTATTAGAATGATAGTTGAAACATTGAATCTATAATTTAGCTTCTTTATGTTATTAAATAATGCATATTAAATTATCAATTTATACCTTTAAATAAATTTATAAAGTGTATCACTTTCTCGTTTCTTTTGAAAAATATATTGTGAAACTTATAACGAATGGATGTTTAAGACTATTTGGCAAATGGAAATTCTATATTAAAATTTGAATTAATTCGTTTAGGAAAGTTTGAAAATTTTCACTCCATGGTTAAGTTAACGTATGATATGACTTTTTCTTTTTAATTATTACTTCTCAGTAAATGATAAAACAACAAAAGCTCCCCTTTTGAAACATTTTAATTATTTTTAATGAAAAAAATGAATGAGTTAATTTTTTTTATTAAAAACTATTCTTTTTAGTTTCTAAAATTTAGTTTGATTTTTAAAATAATTTGTAGGAGGTAGATAACAAAGAAGAAAGTTAAAGATTAATTTTAAAAAATAAAAACCGAAAACAAAATAATTATTGGATAGATATAAAATTATGGTTGCACTCACGTTTATTTATTTTATTTTGTTTTTTTTTTTCAATTCTTGCCCAAAAAAGAAAAGAAAAAAACTCTATTTTAGTGAAATAAAAAGTTGGTGAGACTTGAAATTTCAAATGGTTTCTAGATGAATTTTAACTTTAAATTCTCCCAAAAAGTTGCTTTAAAGAAAAGGTAGAATTTTATTTTACCCCACAAAAAAAAATAAAAAATTGTTTGCATTTAAAACTATTTTCATTATAAATTTAATTAAATTAAGTTTCCTTAGCCGACCACGTGATCCCCCACGTGACTATCATTCTTCTATTTTCAATGTTTGAGATTTCTTATATTCATACATTCAACTTATTTTAATTTCATATCCCTAAAACTTTATTACATAATCTTCACCCAATCTATATCAAATTTGTACTATTAATTTTCAATCTATAAGATTTAAAGTAGATATTCTATTTAAACATTGTTAGATAAAATTTGCTATTTTACAATAGATAGGAAAAGATTAAATAAAATCTTAAATAAATATATATAGTATTTTATGTTCTAAATTGTTTTAATATGTATTAGGTAATATTTTAAGAACAATTTTATATATGTAACTTTAATATCTAAATAATAATTAAGATTTACTTATTATCTTACATTAAATTACGTAGATCGATTTTTTTTAAATATTAAAATTTGGATGGAAATAAAATTATGATATAGTACACAATTATTTTAATTAATAGTGGTTTTTGACATTATTGAGTTTATTTAAATAATGAAAAAGAAGGTTTTGGTTAGGGTGATATCAATAATTTAAACTCTTTGCATTTCTTTTTGTTATCTTAAGCATATTTTTTTGTATATAAAAATAACAATAAGGTCAAGAAAGCTTACAAATATTATACTTTTGGTTGCATTATTGGAAGCCCATTTGCAAAAGAGAATCAAAGTTGTTGTTAATCTTTCCAATCTGTATTGCAAATTATGGATTAAGAAGTTGTTGGTGTCCTCAATTAAACTCTTCTTTTCATTTATATGTCACCCTAATTAAATACCATAATAATTCATCATTTTTCTTTTCACAAAATTAATGTTTATAAAGTTAAATTTTAATAACATTTTAGAGGCCATTTCTTTTTAGTAATTATATGTTCTACAAACTCCTTTAAAATATTACAATTCAATGTATTTAAAGCATCTATCTAAATTAAATTAAATAAACAACACCTAAGATTCTCTCAATATATTGAAAATTTTTATAGTTATTATTTATAAATAGAATTAAAGATTGGTAGTAATTTTATTTGAAAATTTGTTACTAACATACGTCTACGCAACAAACCCCCATCTCCATCAAATCCATCAAACTTCATCTAATTAAAACAAAAAAAAATTCCTCACTTTTCTTTCAATAATTATAAATTTAAAAGTAACAAAAATTAAAATCAAATCTATTGAAGAAAAAAACTAAAAAAGTGAATTTCAATTTTCCTTTTCAAACAAAAAAAAAAAAGAGTAAAAGAGAAAAACGGAAAGAGCGACTCACCCCTTTGGAAGCTTCTCCGTAATCACAAATCATTCATATACCGAATGCCCCACACTCTAAACTACCCTTTTACCCTTCCTCCCCAAATAAACCTTCCCCTCCTTTCCTCTCCCTTTCCTCGAATCTCCTCTGAATCCCCCATTTTCATATCCTTTATAACCTCTCCTTCCTCACTCCCATTTTTCCACTCAATTTCTTCTTCTTCTTCTTCTTCTTCTTCTTCTTCATCCAATTTCATAACCCATCAACCGATTCCATGGATGACGCTTCCACTCTCGATCTCATCAGACAACATCTCCTCAACGATTTCAACTCCATCGAAGCTTTCGCTTCAAATCTCAACTTCGACCACAACAGTGGAGTCAACTCTCAAATCTCCTCCCCCACCCCTTCAAAGGTTGCTCCACGCCGCCCTTCGTTAAACGTAGCGATTCCACCTAAGAGTATCTCTGTAGGATCCGCGGTTGAAACCTCGATTGAGGCTAAATCGGATGTGGGTGTGAGTCGGCATTACAGAGGAGTTCGCCGGCGGCCGTGGGGGAAATTCGCGGCGGAGATTCGTGATCCCGCTAAGCGTGGGGCTCGGGTTTGGCTTGGAACTTATGATACTGCTATTGAAGCTGCGAAAGCTTATGACAGAGCTGCTTTTAGGATGAGGGGAAGTAAAGCGATTTTGAATTTCCCTCTTGAGGCTGGGAAGGATGTGGAGGATCCGCAGTCGACATCGGATGTTGGGCGGAAAAGGAGGAGGGAAAGTGAGAGTGAGGTTGTGGAAATGGGAAAGAAGGAGATGAAGAAAGAGGAGAGATCGGAAACAGAGGAGATCGGAGTTCCGACTACCGTTTGTCCATTAACGCCGTCTTGTTGGGCGTCGGTTTGGGACAGTGATGGGAAAGGAATTTTTAACGTGCCGCCGTTATCTCCTTACCCGTTAATGGGACATCCTCAATGCACAGTCATATAAATATATAAATAAAAATTGTGAAAAAAGAAATTTCATGAATTTGTTTTTCTTTTTTCTAAAAAAAAAAAAAAAGAAAAATTAAAATCCTTCAACTTTGTGAGGGTGAAGATGAAGCTTATCCAAGTTGATGAGAATTTAAAAAAGAAAAAAAAGAGATATATTTTGAGGTTTGGAAATTAGTATATGATTTGTTTGTTCATTTATTGATATGTAAAATTTTGAACCATCAAACATCATGAAGATGTGTTGATAGGTTAAATGGCTAAATATGAATTTCATTTGGTATGTGACTTTGTTTAAATTTTATGCCATGCTTCTTCTTGTTGCTTTAATTTCATCTTCTACAAATGTAAATAAGTTGTTTAATATATATAATAATGTTATGTTAAATTCAATGTGTGAGTATCACTTTTAATCACGTCGAACGCAATTAGCAAATCAATGTAGAGGTGCAATAAAATATATACACAATCTATCGCTGCGATATGTAGGACATGTTTGAATTGTTTTTTGAAGTATTTCAAAACACTTTTTAATTTAAAAGTACTTTTCAAAAAAAGTCAATCCAATCGAACTCGTACCAACCTCATTCATTTTATTAGTTAGAGCATGTTAGGTCATGTAATCCATCTCCTTTACTTTTAACTTAGGACATGATTGATTGTATGTTATATACTGTTCATTGATATAGATACTCATGATATAGTGTTGGCCGAACTGTCATAGTAAGATGCAAAAGGTCTCGATTGATTGTATGTTATTGTTCCTTGATATGGTAGTCGGCTTTCTAATCAAAGTCTATTACCATGAAAAAAATTTAAATTTTAGTCCCTCGAGTTTTCGAGAACGGTTGAGATTTTAAAATATGCAAATTTAATTCTTGCATTTATAACAATCAAAACATGTATATACAAACACATACGTACTTTTGCATTCTATGTAGTTTACTTGCAACTCTTCCCCCTCCTTTCAAAATATTCGTAAAGGTACTTTCTTGGTTTTTGTTCATCTTTTTCCAATAAAAACGAGACTGTTGTGAAATCGAAAAATAAAACGAGTCACAACCGAAATATGAATATGAAGAAAATATAATATCATAGTAATATAAATAATAAATAACAAAACGACTAAAATGATATTTAAAATTTCACATTGTCTCATCCTTAGAATAGAGACTCAATTTTATAATTTCCAAGAACCCATTATAATTTTATTTTCGCTAAAAGAAAAATACGTCAAATCGCAATTCGGTTACGTAGCCTAGTTTTGAAAGAAATTTTCAAATCAACATTGTTCATGTTAATTTTAATTTTCCAAAATATAGAAAATGTTTTGATGTCAGAATTGTTGAAATTTTTTACAAATATAACAAAATTTTACTTTCTATATCAATGATTGATCTTAATAAAACCAATGTCTATCTAGATCTATATATAGCTAAAACGAGAGATGTATATCTAAGTCTATCATAGTTTATCATAGATAGAAGGGAACAAGAATTTTCTTCATTTGTAAAATATTTTCAAAAATTTTGCTACATTTGAAAACATCCCACATATAAAATCGTGAAATTGAAACAGTTCAAAACACACAATGAATAATGCATATAAACATATAAATTAATGTTTACAACACAAATTTATGGATCCACTCCTAAACTATTCGTACAATCAACATACACAATACGTCAACGACAATAAATACAACAACAATAGTAGGGTTCACGTGAAAGAATACCATAATAATAGAGCCCTTAGCTTCTTCACATACCCATAGTTTTGATTTTGATTTTTAGTTTTGTGAGAGTATTATTATTATTATTATATATTGTTGCAAGTTGTTTGTGAACTTAACTTCTAAAACCAAAACCCTTCACAACTTGCAATGACATAGACCACTGTCCTCAACAATAATATCATTTTCACTTCTCTTACTCTCTTTTTCTTCTTCTCTTTGGTCCACTCCATACCCCACCTTTCCCCTCCGACTTGTCGTTGAAACTTTCACAATCTTTTGTATCGAGCTATGTCCTCCAAGATATCATTTGATCTGTTATGATGTTTTTGTTTATTATAATTTTAATGTTTTCGTTTCCACTATATTTTTTCTTAGCTTAATAATTGCGAGATAGAAGATCAAACATTATTCAAATATCACCACTGAACTTTAGTTAAAATTACTAGTTTTTAGTCTTTCTAAGCTTTCATGCATTTGTGTTTGTTGCATTATTGAATAACTTTTAATTCCATGTCTTGTACGTACGGTATTATAAATTATAAAGGTTAAATGTGTTTAGTACTCTTAATATTTTAAATTTTAAAATCTAACCCAAATTTTGTATTTTTCAACTCCACCAATATGAGAGTTTGGATATTTTTTGATGATTAAAACAAAATTAGGTCAAATTCTTAAATGATGTACCTTACTAGGAATTTATTAGTTTACAATCATACAAATATGTGGGACACTCTTTAATATATATAGTTTCCCACCAAATTCTATAGAGATATATATACTTTGGATTAACATGGAGTGAAATATTTATTATAGGATAGGAGTAGATTGGCTTTTCGTTTGGAGACATAGGTTCCCTACAAAGTAATTAAATACGACATCAAATCAAATCAATGGTCGTTTGCAAAATGATAACAATGGAACGAAGATAAATATTAAGATTTAAATCTCGTAAAAATGTTGTTATTTCTAAAAGGAATTGTCTTATTATTAAGATTAAATTTGGTGCATGGTAGATGGATTGATAGATAGAACTTTAAACATATAGAAAATATGGAGATAGTTATTGAAAGTCTTCACTATAAGTCAACATGAGGATGGGGACATGAAGAGGAGATAAGATTGATGGGGTGTTTTCGAGTGAAAGACGTGTGTGGATTTGATATTAAATATATGAACCAGCCAAGTTGGGTAGTCATTAATGGAGGTGTGAGTCCCTACGTTTGGGACAACTTTGTCTTCAAGTGATTTCCCCCATCTCTTAAGACTTGATATGCATCACAAATTACGACACTATTTGGAAGTTTGTGTATTGGTGATATATATATTGAGTAAAATAGGAGTTATATACACCATCATCTATTTGGTACCATACAAAAGTTTTTGTTCATTATTATTCTAGGATACGTTTTCTTAATTCTTTTAAAAAGAAAAGTACCTCGAACTAAGATCTACGGGTGACTATAAACTTTTAACGTATGTTTTCTTGTATCTTATTTGAAAGTAGGATTCTAGTTTCAACATATCGTGTTATGAACTTTGTCATTTCTACTATGTATGCGTTGTTTGTCCCTAAGATTAGAAAGGAGTCGTGTGGACTATTTTAACCTACTTTATGTTTGACGACCCTAGTATTATCATAATAATAGAATTAGGGTTTTCCTAATCTTATAAGTATTATGATAATACTCTTGTTCTCATCGATGGATTTAGTATAGGTCGAGCAACCAATTATTATTTAATATTTGTAGGTAGTTTAGTGGTAACTACGCTTGTCAGCCCATTTTGTAGTTTTTTTTAGATTTTTATTTTTTTTCACTAAGTTACAACTCGAAACCCTCTGTTAATCAATTTTCTGGATCTGCCACTGCTGGTTCTCATTCCCCTTTCTCCTCTTCCTCATCCCCTCCTCCCTCTCAAGCCAAAGATAAAATTCCAATAGCAACCATTATAAAAGAAAATAACGCTGACAAAAGCTGAGATAATAGTCTGCGTAGACCATTATAAGTTAAGATGATCATAGGTTTGTGACATGACTTCCTAATTAAAATAAGTAGGATCAAATCAAATCAAACAAATCTTTAGTAATTGAGATTATAAAGGAATTCTTTTATGTCTTAGCAATTATAATAAACCATTTTATTTGAGTAAAATTTAGATAGTAGTCACCTCAACTTTTCATGCAAGGCATGGCAAACTACAATGTAGCCACCTTTCATTGTATGTATTGGATGCAAATTTGAAAATCAACCTTATCACTAATTATAATTAATTGATAGACATTTGAAAGGTTTTTTTTTTCTCTTCATCCATCTAATCTAACAATGTATGACTATTTGTTACATTATAACATATTACGATGACCTTTTGAAAAGTTTTCTAAAATGCATACGTGTGAGAACAAATCATTCCATTCCAAAATTTCTTTTTATTTGTTTAGTAAATATGATAAAGATGCCAAAAAAGGTTGAAAAGAAGAAGAAGACAAAAGTGATTACTCAAAAGTGATCCCAACCCCTTTCCACTGTGTGACAAAAATCAAACATAAAACTCAAAAAAGTCAAATAATTGTCTAAATAATTTAGAAAAGATGGGTCCAATAATAACAAAACCTTTATTACATCTATATTTAAATTATTAAATAACTAAGTAAATACAACATAAAAATTAACATAGTTAGTAACTTTATTAAACCCAATCCTCAAAATACAAACTCGACCCTTACGAGTGTGTATATAAGTCGGGTAGGATTGGTGGGTTGGTTTTTTATTTTTAAATATATTAACTTAGAAAAAATTTCATATGTTTTTCAATAGACAAGTTGAACAAATTGTTATTCAACGTGCAAATGTATGTATATATATACACACGATCGGATTGAGTCGGATGAACGGAGAACTAGCTCAATTTTTCTCTCTTTAATTTGGATGTTTTTGGAAATTCCAAAATTAGGGTTTGTTTAATGTGAAGTATTAGAATTCGGTTTACACGTGTTGGTAGAGGCCATTGTAATTTCCACCACTATAAATCCTAAACCCAAAAGCTTTCCTCAACTCAGTGTTCAATCTCATCAAAATGGAACTACCACTTGAAGAAGACAACGACGACGAGTTCTCCCCATTGAACCTCATCCGCTACCATCTTCTTCAAGACAGCTCCCATTCCTTCTCCACTCTCCCAGATTTCGGATTCAAACTCCAATTCCAAGATTTCGACTACGTCAAACCATCATCCCAAGAGGAAGAAGACCCTCCGATTCAAAGTCCAAAGACCCACCCACAACAACAATCCCCCGACGACGGTAGGCGTTACAGAGGGGTTCGGCGGCGGCCCTGGGGGAAGTTTGCTGCGGAGATTCGTGATCCGAGTAGAAAAGGGAGTAGGGTTTGGTTGGGGACTTTTGATTCGGATGTTGATGCGGCTAGAGCTTATGATTCTGCTGCTTTTAAGATAAGGGGAAGAAAAGCTAAGCTGAACTTTCCGTTGGATGCCGGAAAAGCTGACCCGCCGCCGGGGAATGGCCGGAAGAAGAGACGTGAGACAAATTTGAATGTTTAGTGAAAATGGAAAAACAGTTTATAAAATCTTTGAACAAATTTTCATTGTGGATTAATCATGAATTTGTATATAAATATGTTGTGTTAAATTACAATTTCTTTTCTTTTCTTTTCATTTTTGTTTGATTCAACAAAATATTTATCTTACAACTTGGAGATATTAATTTTGGACTTCGTTGCTAAATTAGGTGATGGAAACATTCATTAAAGCATATTTATTTGCGGTTAGGTATGTGAACTAACTTTCATACATGGTTGAGAAAAAAAATTCTCCAATCCATTAAGGTATTGTACTAAAAGCACTAAAAAGAGAAAAGGAAGAAAAATTCTAATGTGTAGTTGTTTAGTTTTTATTGCACAAAAATAAAAACGTTGTTATTTACTTGTAAAACTATGATTAGTCAAATTTAGTATTGTAATAGTCACTTTTGTTTGTTGTCACACTCAATGGGACTTAGGGAGTAAGGACCTTACCACCAAATTTACATTTTACTACTTCTCAACATATATCAAAGTCCATCAATCAAATCAACACAATGTTACTTCAATCACTCCAAATTGCACACACTAAGTAAAGAAAAAAGAGAGAACTCTATCATTACTTCGTAGGAAAAGAGACTTCATTCAAGCTTTAGGATACTAATAAACTATGAAATTTTATTATATTTTTAACGATTTTACCGGAAAACGATTTTTCAGCCAAACGAAATTTTCACCTATTCACAAATCGATAAATTAGAGCAAAATGTACACTTTGGCATAATGTTCAATTGTTCTGATTATGAACATCTAAAGATACAACATTACTTTACTTTTTAATAATCCTTCATCTTCCCTAATAGTACAACTCCCAATATGAGAAAAATCCTACAAAAACTAATGCTAAATTTGTATCTCAGTTTTACAACAAATGTGGAGGTTCATCTTCATACTAATTAGTAATTACATCTTCCAAATTCTGATATAGACCTGTACCTAAAATTCTCCCAAAAGAGAGCTCCTCAACTCAACCAAATCAAAACCTCTTGATTTCTAAGTTCCATTACTCTAAAGTCAAGAAAGTACCATTTCATAAGGAATCATCATTACTCCTCCGAACTATAATCACTTGATTCTGGTAAAACAGGAACAGCAGCACAGCAGAACGCTTCTTTGTCCTTAAGGAGAACACAGCTACCATCCGAATTCCATTTCAGGTCGGTTATTGCGAATTCCGATAGAGGAACGTTTACGCAATAAGCCCCTGCAGGGGTCCACATGTACAAATGTGGGCTACCGGTGCAGAGAATAAGACGTGTGCACGTCGGATCCCAAGCTGCTGCTCGAATAGGATCTTTCTGCACCAAGATGGCTGCTAGTTCTAGATGGTGAATGTCCCAAATCCAAAGAGCAGTCGGCATGCTGTCGTTGCGTGTACAGATGTATTGGCTATCCTTGCTCCATAGCATGAGACCTGTTATATCAATTAACGGTACAACCATATTTAGGAGAGATGGTATCTTCTTATCTAATACAAAACACCAGAGGGATGTTCAAACTTATTGCTAACAACAAACAGATAATCCAAATTGTGTTTATGCATGACACCTTAATTATGAGAAAACTATTGTACGTACCCTTTTGTTTCCCATTAATAGTGCAAGAACTAGTAAGATCTGATTTTAAATGGAACATGGAGTTAGGATTACTTAGCGGTTCATGATTGTAACTTGATTTTGGTAGGCTTATCTTTAGTAGTTCTTTATGCTAATGAATGTTTATGTTTTACTATGTACTTCATGGCAAGTATACAACGAAAACAAACAATACTATGCGAGGTTTTACTCTCGTACGATACAGAACACAAACCTCATAAAGTCAACAAATACATTATATATCTTAATAAATTTTAAATACTATTTGAAAGAGAAGAAAATGATTGAGCATGCATTCACATTTGGCAGGAACAGAGGGTTTACCAATGCCTTGCTTAGGATTTGGTTTGTCAGCAAGGGGTTTCTGGAATGGCAAAGTAATAGGAACTTCTGTAACTTCGTATCTGACCCTGAAGTGTCCTTCGGTAGAGTCTTCTTGAAAATAAGAAAAACGTACAGATAAAGCAATTAGCAATGGAGTAGTTCGAATGTTTAAAAATTGAATAGTATAAAATTAAAGACGAAAGACTAAATGATTGGCTGATTTCACACATCATGTTTTGATTTCAAAACCATGTGAAGGGAGAAAAAGACTGAGTGACAAATTAGTAGTCTAATTTTGTTCTGATAAGTCGATGGCCAAGATTATGATATTTATTGGCCTTTTGTGGTACCCATTTCAGAGAAAAGATGGCTTCTTTATGAAGGCAACACCACACAACTGCAAATTTACGAACAATTGAAAATTGAGCTATGATGGGTAGTGAAAGAAAACTGATGGTATGACATTTTGAATGGTCTTTCTTAACTGGCGAGAAAAAGATAAAGACCTCACTCTAAAACACCGAAACTATAAAAGAACGTATTCAGGAAAAATTAGGATCAAGTACCATCTAAACAAAGGGGATTTTTTTTACAATGTTAACTAGAAATTTACAGACAATAGATTAATGTAAGGTCACTTCAGAAAATAAAATTTACCAGAATCATCGTTGAGACATAATTCTGACATATTAAGCTGCAATGGTTCGTCCACCTCCTAAACATGAAAGGGAAAAACATGAGCTTTCTTTGTTTTTTTTTTTTTAGAAAACGATCATAGAACAGTAACTGGAAAGACAAAATAATATTACCTTAAAAATAGCAGTGCAACTAGGACCCCGAACAGTAGATACATGGATAAACTCAGCAAAAGTCTTCCATGTCAGATGATTTAAAACTCTCAACATCTGATCATAACTACCAACAGCTAAAAACTGTCCACAAGGTGACCATGAAACACTTTTTACACCAAGTCCACTTTCATATGCCTGATACTTAAATAGACACCTTCCATCTGGAGAGTAAATCAAAACCTGCAAAAACCAAACCGAGCTTTACATATTATTATCTTTAGTTAATTCAGTATTAAAATTAATTAGCCATATGAAATGTTTTGTTTCAATTTCCATGTATTGCTTTAAAGCATGACTTCTCAAGGAACAAAGGGAACTTTAGTCTCTAGCCTTCAAAATTATTTTAGAATTTTGGTTTCACACCATAATAATCAGTATTATGACTTTTAAGCACACTAAAAGACCAAGTGGAAAGGATTAGAAAAAACAAAAACAAAAAAAACGACAAAAGAGGGAGAAGAGAGTATAAAGGATCAGACAGTAAATTTCTCCTAAAAATATCAAAGCTCCTTATAGACTTTTGGGGTATCTTCAACATCTTCTTGATTACCATGATATGACGATGGAAGTGATCTTGTGATATCAACCAATTTATTGAATAGCAAATAGGCACAGAGCTCCCTAGCTCACAAAGAATCATTTCAGTACAAAATATATCAAAATCATACTTATCATTCTTCTACTCATGGGTGTAATCTTCATGGATCCTTATGGTCTAGTAGTTTTATTGTTTTGTTTTAATAGCTCCTTTTCTTCAAATGGACTCTATTTCTATGGCCAAGTATAGCCATTCATCTCTATAAAATAAAGCAGAAGATATTGATGAAGAAGAAGAGGAATGACAAAAAAGTGGACTTTCACATTGATCAGTTTCACAAGATGTATGCACCAGAAATATCCAGTAAATATTTAAAGCTAAAACATGATGATATCACCTTATAGTCAAGAGGCGAGTCCCAGACCACAATAGAACTATCATCTGGCGACCATTCAAGATCTGCCAAATCCAGAGTATCAACAGCAAAAACACCCATGATCTCCCATGTATGACAAGAAATGAGATTAATGTAATCCTTGCAATCTTTACGAGTGCAAACCGCTGCAAATTTCCCATCTTTGGTAAATGAAACTCCCTTGGAAGTATGCTTTGGCCACTGCACATGTACGCATGCTGTATTTACCAACGACCAAACTGTCAACCGTAGTTGAAAATCTGATGTGGTCAATATGTGACGGCTGTCTGGGCTCCATCTGGCATACGCAATGCCTGCCGGACCATCATCTATCTTGCACGTCCATTCAGGCTGTGTCAATGACCATGCCTGTATCATTGGTTTTTTATATAAACCACATAGAATGTATTCAGAATCAAGGGCCCATTCGATGTAGCTTATCTTGTCCAGACAGGAAAACAAGTGCACAACCTGCATTGCATCATTTAAGTTATATATCGTCTTGATAAGCAAAGCTACATTTACCTCACAACCAAGCTACTGCTCAAGTTTCCATTGGGTTCTCCACCCACCCCACCATAATAGAAAATCAAAGCAAGAACAAAGTTTACTTGTGTCACTTTTATCTGTCAATGTAAAGAACCCGAAAGAACTAGCATCAAGTTTTACATGTATCATTCCAAATCTATTATCAACTGTTGCTAATAAGATGGTCATACTTCTAAACCTTCCTTTCTCCTATATTTATGTTTCTGTTGTGGTTTTAACCAAAATTTTATGATTCTTGAGACGAGTACATAATGATTTAGAAGCAGCACGAGAGTAATCATAGATACCCTGCATTTAAAGAAGAGGAAAGCACTAACAAATAGCTCGAGAGAGATTCTCCAGTATGTCAATGCAACTCGATTAGAATGCTTCAGTTCCAATAAATCATACTGAGATCTTACATTCTCATAGTTTTGCATTTACATTTACCAATTCAGCCTGAAAAGGCCCAAAATGGCTACATCCTTGCTGATCTCCAACAAATCTATTTAGCAACAGAACGGAAGCAGGCAAATGGTTTTGCCTAAAAATTGGAAGAGAAAAATAAGATGTTTTATTGATCTTCACTGTAAAATGAAAATAGCTTCTAGACGGGATTTATCCTAAATAGGGACTCATAAGAAAAACACCCAAATCAGCTCACTTCAGTTCAATTTATCCTACTTGGTTAAACAATTCAGCAATGCTGCTTAACAAAGATACACAGAAACTCTCAATCTCAAATACCCTAATCGTTTAGTTATACATTGGCGAAAATTTGAGATCAGAATATAAGTTAAAATTTCAAAATAATAGAATGAATCGAGAGAGACCTTGAAGGAGAGAGTGTCGCGAACAACAAGACGATAATCGACGGCCACAGCGATGAAACGGGAGTTGGGAGAGAAACAACAGGGCCCAGTCTGCTTGTAAGTCTCAGTGAACTCCATAGCTTCTGGAGAGGAGGAGGAAGCTTAAAAAGGATAATGGGGAAATGGGGTTGAATGGGAAAGAGATTGGGAGTCTCTACATTTGAATTTGCAAGAGAAAAGTGATTAACAATTGGATCAGACCAAAATCTGGCGGAAACAATCCACCAAAAAGGAACCAACTTTTTGGAGATTTCAAATATATTCTCACAAAACTATCGACGAATTTTGGTGTCCGAAATTTCAAGTTCATATATTATTTTCACAAATAGCCTCAATTTCCAAATTATTGTATGAATAACTCAAATCATAATAATTTAAATTAAAATCCTAAGATCCTATTTTTCTTTATCCATCTTCAAACACTCGAGTAGCCCAAATTCTTGTGTTCCTCTCTTAGATCCTTTCAATGGCAATGAATAGTTGGAAGGGGAAAGTAGCACGAGCTCGAGGGTTCAATGAGAGCGGGTGTTGGATAGTCTATAAGTTACTTGAAGCGTGAGCATAAATGATTTGTTTGAAGTAAGTGGTGAACGATTGCCACAAGTGCTCTAAGTGGTATGTTAAGTAAGTGAAGTGTTGGTATCCACTCTTTTCAAATTTCAAATCGTTTGACATTAACACCATGTAGATTAAGTCATCTCTACAAAAATTCTCAAAATAACGATTGACTCAAATTAAAGAAAACAAAACTAACATGTTTCTCTCTTTTAATTGTGTTCACGATTGAACTATACTCACGATGCTTATTTTACTGCGAACAAAAAGGGGGGAATAGGAGAGAATTTATGTGTTGGCAAGTGTAATGTGATGCAAGTAAAATGTTAGTTTTCATTGATTTTAAAATATGGGTCAATTTTTAGTGAAATTTGGACGATCTAAGATTGCTTTCACTACTATTTCCATAAATACCAACTTTGGAAAAGAAAATCGAATAAAACTCATATAATTTATAGGTCCAATCATAATCAATGATTTGAAATAAAATTGAGGAAAATTGGTGGGTTTTAAGAATTTCGGTAAAATGTGTGATTTTTTTTTTAGTTTTAATAGAATGGGTCGAATTTATGCAAATCAACCAAAGAAATGTGTTAGTGGAATGAAGAAAAAAGACACAAATTGCTTTTAAGACTAATTTGACGAGAGATGATGTGACGTGACATTTTTGTGAAAGAGGGTTTAAATGGGAGTGACTCACTAACACTCTAAAACTAATTGGGGTATAAGAAACTAATTGGGGTATAAGAAGTTGAGTTTGTAAAAGAAAATGTTGAGATTCATGTAATGAAAAATTGACGTTGTTTAATGTTCAATTCATTAACCTCTACATCTTTAGTTTTATTAGTTAAGCTTATATTAAGTGCTACTACTGGGTTTGTGTGTGATTTAATTGAAGTTTTTGTGACCACAATAACATTATCATAAACTTATCATAAACATCACTTTCCTAAGTTGTTTAAAAATATTTTATATGAGTGATAAAAAATCAAATTGCAAAGCTTTCACAAGAAGCCTTTGAATTAGTCTCCAATGGCTTCCTTCCTATGCAATTTTGCTTTCAATCAGTTTCTTTAAAACCTCTCCCATCTTCTACCTCAACTTCATCACTCTAAAATGCTCTCCTCCAAACTCCCCCGCACCTCCCCCGCCACCGAACAAGTTCTCATCAACGACGATCTCTTCTTCCAAATACTCCTCCGTTTACCCATCCGTTCCCTTCTCCGATTCAAATCCGTCTCCAAACGATGGCTTTCCCTCATTTCCAATCCCAATTTCTCTCACCGTCGAACTATTTCCCATCATCCCAATCCCACTCCTTCAGGTATCTTCTTCCCCCGTCCAACCCCTAAATCCCCTCCATTTGATTTCATCAATTTCACCACAAATCCATCTAGGCCTCCATTCGAATCTCCCCATTTCGCCGACGACAAACACGGATTTCTTATCCTCCAATCATGTAATGGATTGTTCTTATGCAGCACTTACAATGGAAACTACTCGACAAGAGATTTTTACATTCATAATCCAACAACGAACCATCACACGAAGCTTCCCTATCTTCAAGTCGGAGCAGTTTTCGGTCTCAATTTAGCATTTGATCCTCTACGATCATCAGATTACAAAGTGATTTGCGTTCGATACTCCGATGCCTACACGGACACCTTCCAAATCGAGATGTATTCCTCTGTAACCGGCCCTTGGAGGCCCGTCCAAGGCGTGTTTTCAGCTCCATTGAGTATGAGATTCGATTCCGGAGTGTACTGGAACAACGCTGTTCATTGGATCAGCACTTCGGAAAACAGTCTTTACTTCGATCTACGTGAAGAGAAAGTCCATGACTTACCAATGCCTGGAGTTCCCGACGGACAGGAACAGAGAAGGGTGAAGTATTTTGGGACTTGTGGTGGGAATCTTAATTTGATAGAAATCTATGAAGCTCAAGAAATGGAGTTGAATGTTTATCAAATGCAAGACGATCATTGTGGTTGGTTTGTGAGGTATCGTGTTGATCTTCGTGGCGTATCTGTTGTGTTTCCGGAAATGATTCCATCTGAAGATGATGCGGACTTGGGTTTGTTCCCCAAATTCTCGGTGGCGGCCGTTGTTGAAGGAATTGAGGAAGCGTCTGTTGTTTTGGAAGTTGATGGGAAAATCGTGAGAGTGAACGTTGAGAGTGGAAGATTTGAGAGATTGGGAGAGATCGAGAAGGGTGGATGTTCTTCACAATTACCACTGGCTGTTGGGTTTGGACGGATTGATGCATTTTTGTACATTGAGAGCCTTGCATCTGTTTAAATGTTTAATTTCAAAGACACATCTAATAACAAAAAGGAAAAAGTTCAAACAATTGTTCCAAGAGATATGTAGGAGACTTAGCCTACTGTCCACTCTCATAAGAGTATCTATAGGATTTGTGGAGTCAGAGGCGAAAGGCTCTCTATGGATACATATATTTTTTTTTGTTTTGTTATCAATACTAATTTGATAATATCTCTTCTTGTACTCAAATCTCTAATTTCCATCCCCAACCCACCAACGAATTCTCAAATCCGTCTCTAAACGATGGCTTTCCCTAATTTCCGATCCCGATTTCTCTCATCGTCGAACCATTTCTCATCCCCTACTCCTTCAGGCATCTTCTTTCCCCGTCAGTACCCTCTTTCTCCTAAATTCGATTTCATCGATTTGCGCCCAAATCCGCCTCGGGTTCCCTTTGAATCTCTTGAATTTTCTTTGCCAAAACATGGGATTTCAGTGGACTCCTGTAATGGTTTGTTATTGTGCGCCCCACGAAGGTGAAATATATCCAAAGAGCGATTATTAGATTCACAATCCAACAACCGAACAATACACAACGCTCAGATTGAGAGAACCAGATAAATCACTAAAGTTTCAATAATGATAGATAAGTTCTTAAACTTGTAAAGATGCTAAAATTGGACTCTAAACCTTATCATAATTCTAAAAATTGAACCGATTAGATATTATTAAATTTCGCTGGGGTCTAATGTCTTGACTTTGACTTTACTAATATGTGGTTGTATAGAGTTCTAAATCTTTATAAAGAAATTTTTATGCCTTTTAGTCTTTCATAGAATGTTAACAAAATTCAAATCCCACCTCACTTTGACAACTAATCAATAAATATTTTTAACAATTTTTTTTAAAAAATTAGAGCATGTTTGGTAATTTATTTGTTTTTGAAAATTAATTTTTTAAAAACCGTGCGTTTTGTAACTAATTCAACTTTTTTAGTTTTTTTAATAGAAATTTGTTTTTAAACTCCTTTTTTAGTTTTTTAATAGAAATTTGTTTTTAATACGAGGAAAGAAAATTGAAAATTAAAAAACATAAACAAAAAGATTTTTTTTTTTTAATAAATAAAAGGATAATTGTCAAAAATTATAAGTTTGTCAAAATTTCATATTCTTTTGCAAAAGGTCTTAAAAAAATATAAAAAAAAACATAATATAAACATTACCAATTAAGTATATATATTTTCTAGAAATGAAATAAAGTGTATTAATTGCTATGATTTATTGATGGTAGAAACGTTGGTGGATTATCATTTATTTGTATAAATGTAATATTCTTAGGAATATAATATTAATTCCACAAAATCAAAGACAAAAAAAAAAAAGAAATAAATAAAAAGAAAAAAGAAAAAAAAGAAAAAAAAAAGGAAAGAAGAACTGAAGGTTGAAAATGAGTGAAAAGGAAGAAAGACAGTAGGAAGCTTGCCTATTTAATGGAGATACCAATTTTCCATTTGCGCATTCAGCTAAATTCATCTTCTTCTTCGCTTAATCAACAAGGCAAATTTCCCTTCCACCAACCCTCTCACCCTCTCCTCCATTAATACACCGCTCCCTGGAGAGGAAGAGAGGTTATTCATTCTCATCTCTTCAATTCCTTTTTCTCTCATATCAATCAAGAATCATCCTTTCTTTCAAACCCAGAATATTCCCTTCCAGATCTCATATACCCATTTCCTTTTTCTCAATCTATCTTCCTTTTCATCCATTTTTAAAATACCCATTTCTTTATATATATATATATATATATATCTATATATATTATTATATATTCGATCTCCATCGCCTCGATTGGCCCCTGTTCCTTTAAACATGGGGTTTCTACGATCTTTCTCTCTCTTGTGCTTAATTTCTGTAGCTTTGGCTCATGAAGCTTTTGATTCTCATCTCCTTCCGAGACCACTTATTCTTGAGTTTCCTGAGGGTGTTGTGAATCAGGTGAAGGAACTTGATGGAGAAATCAAATTGAGATGTGATAGTTGGAGATTCAATGTAGAGGCTAATAATTTGAATCCGTGGAAAAGGATCCCGGAAAGTTGTTCTGAATATGTGAAACAGTATGTAACGGGTCGGGCTTATCAACTTGAACTTGAAATTGCTTCTAATGAGGCACAGGTTTTTGCCAAGACTGTGAAATTGGTTGGCGATGGAAAGGATGTCTGGGTTTTTGACATTGATGAGACCTTGCTTTCCAATCTTCCTTACTACACAGACCATGGTTATGGGTAAGGTTCTATTAAAACTCTGTAAACTCTCTTAATTTTTTTTTTTTAGAATTATTGCGAATTTTGATGAGTGGGTTCTTGACTTATTTGGCTATTCTGAATTTTAGTTTTGGATTAGGGGATTAGGGGTAACTGAACTTCTATATTCTTAACGTTGGTTCATGATGTTGAGGTAGATGAGAAAATTGTTCAATTTAAATTTAGCGTGGACCGTTTCAGGGTTGTGTTTGTTTAGTTCTGAAATTAAAAAGTCCTAATTAGTTCACATATTTACATCAATTCAAGATAGTTATTGTCTCATCGTTGCGTCGATTTATTTAAATGATGGCGTGACACGGATGCTGTCTGATAGGTGTTAAAAAAAAAGAGAAGCCATGTGTTCAAAATACTCATCTTTGAAGCAACATCTCAAATCCTTTTTTATGTTTGTTTGTATCAACAAATATTTGTTCAATAGCTATAACTAGATAAAAGTAAAACCACAATTCAAAATTTAGGAATGTAGTTGAATCGTCATTTCATGTTTGAGGATTACAAATCATGTGCTCTCTTAGCTTCTCCGTGAAACAAACAGACGGGTTATGATTGGCAGTCGTAGCTTCACTAATTGGTTATATTTGTCTGCGTAGTTTATCTAACTCATATGCAAAGTTGATTTGTTTTGGCAATTGACAGTTCGGAGAATTTCAAGCCTGATGAGTTTGATAACTGGGTTGAGAAGGCTACAGCACCTCCCCTTCAGCCCAGTTTAGAATTCTATAAAGAACTTTTGGATCTAGGATTCAAGCTGGTTTTGCTTACTGGAAGAAGCGAAAAGCAGAGGGAATGTACAACACGGAATTTGATAAATGCAGGGTTTTATGACTGGGATAGGCTCATATTAAGGTACGTATTCTCCCGTATTTTAGTTAGCTTGATTATCTAGTGATTCTATCAATTTGTTTAGTGCTTGTTTTATATTCGATGCCTAGCTTAGAAATGAAGTCCACTTTTTTGTTGTCGGTTTTAAGTGTTCATAGACCTAATGATGTCAAATGTGGTAAAGGTTTTCCTAATCATTTTTTCCCATTTATTATATTATAGTTGAGGATGTGAGGAAGAGCATACTGCTTGGCTTTCTGTTTCTTTTTCCATATAGTTGATATTAAAAATTCCAACTTTAGGTTTTGTGAGTTAAGGCAAAGTCATGATTTTCCTTGAACGGTGTGCTGTTTCCTCGTTTTCCTTGAACGGCAAAGTCATGATTTTCCTTGAACGGTGTTCTGTTTCCTCGTTTTCAATATCCCAAAACTAGCCTAATTTGGACTTTACGTGAAAGTGTAGGCAGAGATTGATCTCAGTTTAGAAACGTAAACCATGGACATCCCACCCCACCAAATAAAAGTGAAGAAAGAAGAAGGCTATAATTCTAGTGTTCTTCAGAGTCTGAAATGTCTCTAAACTTTCTCTATATCAGATTCCTCTTGGAAGTTCCATTGTTATTCTGCAAATCAGCTTTTGAGTTTTCTAAAGACTCAAAGGCGGGAAAATACACCCAGGAAGTGAAAAATGCGATGCACTTATAATACATTTGAGACTTTGAGTATGACATCATTTCACCAACTTGACTATATCTCACTTATTAAAGGCATGTATGATCAATCAGAAAGTTAGAGGTTTGTAGGCCCAAAAAGATCTTTTTAAATAGTAAGAATTCATGGTGACTTTCTTACTTTGTATGGCACGGATTGTGTTTTGATCCCATATTGGCTGATAAGGCTAATATTTGTCTCTCTCATCACCTATGGACTACACTCTTGACTTTGTATGCATTTTTAAGATCTCTAGATTCGATATTAGTACATGTGGACCTGGATAGCGTCTAAATCTAGATCTACTAATGTAGGATATGTACATTATGATAAGAAAACAAAGAAGCTATTACTCCATATTTCTTGAAAGGGACACAATAAACCAATGAGTTTCTATTTTTTCCAAAAGTAATTTGATCTCTTTAGCTTTTATATTATTCATTCTATTGGCAGGTACTAGACCAAGAACCCTTCATTTTGAATGTGCACCAACAGCCTTGATTTTTTTTAAATGTTAAAACATCGTTTCTTATACTTTTGTTTGATTAATTCGTTAGTTACCTTCATTTTGGTTTATAATTATCAACTACTCCAAATGTTTCTGAACCTGTACAGGAGAGATGATGACCAAGGGAAGTCAGCAATACTTTACAAATCTGAGAAGCGGAGCGAGATGGAGAACGAAGGATTACGAATCATCGGAAACTCTGGTGACCAATGGAGTGATTTATTGGGCACTTCAGTTTCGGTTCGTTCTTTCAAACTTCCAAATCCTATGTATTACATTTCCTGAATATAGAGAAGGGATGCATCACATCATCAACGTTATGGTTCATAATCAAACCATGGTTCAATATCTCCCAAAAAACTGTACATACGTTAAAAGATTTCTGATTTGTTTGATGTTGAATTAAACACACAGTTAAAAGAGATCCATACGATCTTTTAATTTATATATTAGTGACTTAGTGTTGATGATAGTTGAAACTCCTTTGTAAGCTCCATTATCCTTATTTATTGGATTTATAAATGATCATACTTTTATCTTTCCTGTATATTTGAGACATTCTGGTGAAATACTGATTCTTTGCTATGATTAAGATTATTCCAATTTTAGCTATGAATATGCATGACCTTTGTCTCTAGAGAGTGGGAGGGTTGAATCTCCTATACTATAACGGTTGTATAAAAAAAGAAATTGAATGAAATTAGAGTCATTAATGAGTTTTATCAAAATCTATTTTGGCAACATATCTTTAATGGAACACCACACAATTTTACGTGGTGGATGCAAATGTAAGGAAGGGAGCAAAGTGATATTCGCTCCACTTGAATTCTCTCAATTATTGAAAAGAGAGAGGACATTAGAAATAGCATCTTTTATGTGTATGTATATATCAACTTTTTATGAGTAGTTCCAAAGTTTAGTGCTTATGTGGGGATAAAGTACTTTAATGTTTACATCTTCTGTTTCTTTTAACATAAGCAATCTCAATCTCAATCTCAATCTCAATCTATCTATCAATGTATCAAAACAAGAAAAGCAAAAAACAGATGATTCTTTTTTTAATATGTGAAACATGCTTTAAGAGAATAAGATGTGATTACATTGATTATTATCTTCAAGGGAAAATAGCTCATGTCGATAAAAGATACCTACAATATAGTGTTAAGCAATGATTAGCTAGAAAAGTTTGACATCTTTTACCTGATTTTTAAACTCGTTTGATGATGGTTTTGTTTTATAAGTTCACATCTTTTTTTCACTTTTTACATTTTTATTTTTTAAATTTTAGTTTGGTTTTGTAAAAATGTTGATAAAAAGTAATAACAAAATGTAGAAACTCACAAATAACGACGGTTTATATAGAATAATAATAAAAAAAATTAGATAGAACAAAATCATTATATTAAAAAACTGAGAGACGAGTTTCTCAAGACCATATCGAGGAAACTAAAATGAGATCCTTTATCATTCCAAACTCCTACTTTACCTTATTCTAAATATATATAATTTAAAAAACGTAAGAAAATTAATGTACGTTTTTATATGATTTAGATACTGCTTTTAGAGAGTGCATATATATATATATGATATGTAAATGTTTCCTCTTCAAATATCAAACGTTCAAAACTTTTACGATAGACGCAAACAAATGTTTCCAAAAAATCTTAATTAATTTGGTCTTTCTTTTACTTTACACATTTTTATTTTTTAAAAAAAGTGTTTTTTTCTTTCGAAAAAAACAACTATTTATTGACCAATTAATTATAAAAAGTTCAAGTTTTGGTCAAAAATAAAAAATAAAAAATCTAAAAAGTTAAAGTCCAAATGATGAGAAAACAATTATTTTTTAAAAATAATTTGATGATTCTTAAATTACAAAATTAATTACCAAATACATTCATCTATCACCAAAATCAAAAGTATTTTGCTTTAATACATATATATATGTATGTATGTATAAAAGAAAATAATAATAATAAGTCGTGTCGTATATTGAAACGTGTGATTGGAGGTTATAAATTGACGTAATTCTCCCTAACGAGCTCAGTCTTTGTTTAGAGGTAGATGAAAGATAGCCAAATAATCACTTTCCTTTTTTTTTCTTCTTCCATTATAAGCTTAGTTGGGTAGAAGCTCCAAAGATGAAATATGCTTAATTTCTATGTGTTTTGGTGGTGAGTTTTTGTTTGGTAATTTACAAAACCCATCATTTGGTCATTCTCAAAAGCAAACTAACAAAGACATTGGTTGGTGTTTAAGATATGAAGGAATTATGCAAAGTATACATTATATAATATGATATTAGGAATGTTAGGTGTCAAATCTAAATTTAAAAATTCCAAAAACCTTCAAGTTATGGATGACATTACTCCTAACTTCTTCTTCTTTGTTTGTTTTATTAATGAATTATGTGCATTACTTGTGGTTTACTTTTCACTTTTCAGAATTCTAATACATTTAAAAGAAAAATATAATTAAAAGTGAATTACATAAGAATATACCTCTTACCGTATTATACTAAATAGATTAAAAAAATGTGCGACCAACAAGATTACATCGTAAAATATAAGGCGAGTAAACCACTCATGATAAGGAATGTTAAGTTTAGTACAATGGTGTTCTTCACGATCTTAATTATAGGAGAATTTATTAAGACATTATAGTGTCAAGGAACATTAAAGAGATAATCTTTGCATCATTACCTCCTTCCTTAATTCCATTGATGAGGAAATTAAAGACTTAAAAAGTATTAGTTACAACTTTTACACGATCAAATTCAACTAGAATAATATAAGTATGATTGAGGAAACACTCTCCAATTCGAGACAAAAAATAGTTATCATTTGAAGAACGACCCTAATCAATGTGACAACATCTTGTCATGAACTAATTTAACCTAGAAAGATGGACATGATCCAAGTGATCCCGAAGCACTCAAATCTAGACGGTTTGTCTTAGAGACGGAGACGGAGACTCCATGCAACATCAATGTTCAACTTTCAAAAAAGAATACCATGATGGAGAGGATGTCAACCCAATCGAATAATGGAAGTTAAGAGGAAGGGGGTTTAATTTCTGTATTGCCTTTACCATATTGACTCCTCCAGATTGATTCTCCTAAGTATGTTTGCCAATTGAAAAACTGTTGAACTCTATGTCTACTAGTTGTAAGTTGAACATCATTTTATTCTTTGCCTCCCAAATTTTCCAAACAATGATTTACTGCTTTATCCAATTCCTTGAAAGAAACACTTTCAAAAAGCCAGAATCCAACCATCTTGAATAACTCTATGAGAACCTATTATCACAAACAATATAAAAACGAAAAGAAACTGATGCCAAACTTCGTTGGATACAGAACAATTCCACAAAAGATGTGTTATCGTTTTCACATCATTCTTGAAAAATACATGAGATCAATTTAGATGCCTTTCTTGGCAAGATTAGTTTGGGTTGGAAAGGTGTCATATGCATCATTTTACAAGCTACCTTATCTCCTCTCACAAAAACCATCACAGCCTCGTAAAAGCATTCGCATCGTTCATGTAAGCTACATACGTTTGTTTCCCTCCTCTAGTCGATGACATTTAAAGCTGGACCGACAGTTTTTAAAGTTCTTAAGATCGATAAGTAACACAACCTAAAACATAACTAAACTGATTATTATCTTTTTCATTAATTAAAAGGTCAAAAATTCAAATCTTTTTGTTAACAAACATATATTATATGTATTATATGTGTGTGTATATAGAGAGATATAAAAGGTAGGGTCCATAGTGTTGGGTGGATGGGATGTATTCCTATTCCCCCTAACACACAACCTAAGTAAAGTATTTCCCTCTCTTCTCTTCTCAACAAACTTACAAACCCAAACAAAACAATTTTCACTTTCAAATTCCAATCATTATAAACTCTCCCTCTCTCTCTCTATCTCTCTCTCTCTCTGTTCATCACAAACATACAATTCTTTTTTCAACATACCCACATGCTCAAACTAATCCTTCCCCTTGCTTCCGCCACCCTTTTCCTTCTCCTCCTAATCACCATCTTCCTTCTTCGCCTTAAGCTCTCTAAAAATCACGACATCGAGAAATCCTCCACCACCCGCAACAACAACAACACCAAAACAGACCACACCCCCCCTCCGCCCCCGCCCGAGCTCACCACTTTTGAGGGCGGCGAAGATTTGACCATTGACGAGATTTTAGAGGCTCCCGGAGAAGTGATCGGAAAATCCCACTACGGAACTCTCTACAAGGCTGTCTTACAGACCACCCAAACCATCCGGCTACTTAGATTTCTCCGGCCAGCCGCTGCCGGATGTGACGACCAACACGACCTCGTTCGGCTCCTGGGTTCGGTTCGGCATCCGAATTTGGTTCCGTTGCTGGGATTCTACGCCGGTGGGAGAGGTGAGAAGCTTTTGGTTCATCCGTTCTACGAACATGGGAATTTGGCGGAGTTCATTACAGGTAATTTTCAATATGATTATTTTTAAAAAAATTCTGTTTGTTTCTCGAGAATGTAATAAGGAAAATTAGATGAATTTGTCGTAAAAACTATAAAATAAAATTTAAAAAGTTCTTATTGTGGAAGAGAAAATTTTTAGAACATTAAACAATAATGTGAGTTTAGGAAATAAGATAATTATAATTACGTATCAGATTATAAATGGAAAACGTAGATATCTGATATTTAAACTATATATATAAATTTTAAAAATATAATTTAGTCTATCTAATTTCAAATGTCTAATTTTAATCCTTATTTTTAATAAATCTCAAATTCGGTATATAAAATACAATTTTTGTCAAAACTATTTAAACAATAATAATAATTTTAGGTAAGAAAATACAAATATATAAATACATTTGCAAATTTTAAATCAAACAAAAATAAATTGAATAAATATCTTAATAAAATTTTAAAAAATAGTATTAATTAGGAATTAAATTAGTATGGTAATATTAGAAATTACGTGAGATGTCGGCAACTATATATATATAAATATATATTGTGGATTGTAAAGAAAAGAAATTAGAGATGGCGACGATTCTTCATTTGTCATTTTCTTTACTATTTTTCCATTTATTTCTTCCTTAAATCTATATTTCTTTTTCTTTTCCATATATATTTATAAAAAATTTCCAACTATTTCCATTATTTTTTACCTTAAAATTGCACTTTACTTTTTTTTTTTTTTCACAATATATTCCTTTTTAATCTTCCTAAAAAAACCATTTTGCTATATTTAAAAATATTTATCTCCTTTAATTTTTTGGATTGCAAGGATATATTTAACTTAATACATACTTGATTTGCTTGTAGATGATTTTCTTGGTTATAAATTTTAAAATAGGTAATTTATTACCTAAAGTTTATATTTTTCTTTTCCATAAGAGTATTAAAAAGTTAAATTACTTTATGATCTGAAGGATGTGGTGTGGACCAAATGAAATTCCATTCTTCAAAAAAGATTCTTCTTTTGGTATATTTCCTACATTTTTTTTTAAAGAAAAAAAAGATCATACATATATCTTAACAATTGAATGATATTAGATTTAAAATAAGAAAAAGAAAAAGTTATGTCCACCTATCTTAACATATGAAATGAGATGTATTCAATTCATTGACATTTCTCTTTCATTTGCCTCATCTTTTGATGTCATTTACATTTCTATCTCTTCATTTACAATTCTCTAAATTCAATTCTCATATTTGGATTTTTAAAGTTATAATTAATTGAGTCTATCCCTTCACTATAATGAAGTTTGAAGATTGAGAGAAGTAGAAATAACTTTTAAAATTCAAGTTTGAAAAATTAAGGGGAAAAAGAATTAATTTGTTTTAAGCTAAAAATGTTAGAGATTAAAAGATTAAATTTTTTTATGAATTTAAACTAATTTTGTTTTGTATAAAACAGATAAGGAATCAAAAAACGGGGTGGTGATTTGCAAAATCGCCATTGGAATCGCAAGAGCTCTACATCATCTTCACAACGGATTACAAAAACCAATCCCCCATGGAAATCTCAACTCCAAGAACGTTCTTCTCGATCAAAATTTCCACCCCCACGTCTCCGATTTCGGCCTTCATCTCCTCCTCAACTCCCCCGCAACTCGACAAATGCTCCAACTTTCCGCCTCCTCTGGCTACAAGGCCCCAGAACTTATCAATATGACCGACGCTGATGAACTCACCGACGTCTACAGCTACGGAAAGATCTTGCTCGAGTTGCTGATGTCCTCCAAAGACCCAACGGTTCGAAACCCGGCTGCCACCGGTGATTCCGGCGTCTCTCAAGAGCCGATTCTCCAATGCCTTGTTCAGATCGGAGAGGATTGTTGTCGTTCTTCGCCCAATCTTCGGCCGGATTTCAGGGAAGTGATTGCTAAGATTGAAGAAATCGGAAGAATTGAGATGAATTAACTCATGAATTTACTTTTTTGGGGATGAGTTTGGAGCAATTGATCTTTTTTTTTAAAAAAAAATTATTTAAAATCATTTTTGTTAATTTTTTTTTCTATTTATGAATTGGTTTAAATGTATATATAAATGAGGGATATGATAAATCATTACAGAGTTTTGATTTGATTAATTAAAATCAATTAATTTAATTTATTCAAACCATTTTTTTTTCTTTTGTGTGTCCAAAAGTGATAAAAATTAACATTAAATGAAAGATGATAATTTATTTTCAAACATATAATAAAATCAATTTTGCATAATTAGAACTTAATAAGTGAAAAATGGTTATTAGATATCAATCAAATTGCAATTAAAGTCAGCAGCACTAGAGAGATGCTATTTCTTTTAAATTGGAACTAATACCCACTAAAAAATTTAATATATTAAATAAGAAGATCACATCAATTCAATACAATCATAAAGTCCAAATAAATAAATAAATAAAAGATTCAAACCAATAACATTCTTTCCTATATATAATTATTTATAAAGCATATGACCTTTTCAAAAATTAAAAAAAGAAAGAAATGTATGGGTTGAGATTTGATTAGTTGCAAGAAATATTTAAAGTGGTTGATAATATTATATATTGGATGGTAGTTTGTTGGGTCAAAGTATTTGAGTAATCACACCATCCCTTTTGTTGGTGTTTGAATGGGCAACACCATTATCAATGCTCTTCACCCCCACCATTTTTCAATAACCTTTCCATTCATTCACTCAAAATGCTCTATCATCCCATGTCTTTGTGTCTATTCTTGTTTCAACTATATTTTAATTTTAATTTTTTTTCTTCAATTTTGTTAGAGTTCAGTCTTTCAATCTCAACACTTGCAAATTTTTAAAAGAATCGTAAATATATAACATAATCTATCTATGATGGACTTTTTGATAGAGACTTTATGACCGTCTCTATTGCTAATAAACTCTGTCACTAATAAAGCTAATAGACTTCGAAAATTAAATCTAAATTTTATACTGTGATTAACTTTGTTTTACTAAATTTGAAACTGATTTTGACTAAGAAGTGTACCATTTAGCTAAAAAAGAGGAACAAGGTATTTTCCCCAAAGATTAATTGATTTCTATAATAGCAAATACAAAGCAATTATTATGGTTGATGCTTTCAGTCAAATGGTTGAATCATTTCAAATTTTGAGAAGAAAAATGAGTATCCAATGCATGGTTTTTCACTTTTCATTTCTAATTTTAACAAATAATTAAATTTATTGTAACTCATCAACATAAAAATTTATAATTCAATATAATATTAAAACTAGTTACAAGTTATCAAATCAAACATCGTTTAATTAACTTACAAATTTGCTAGAAGCCACAAAGTATATGGTTTGAATTTCCATGTACCACCTATATTTAAAGTATTTAAATGGTATATCGAAAGATATTATATTAGAAAATCTCAAAATAACAAAAAATTTAAAAAAAATAAAGAAGGAAAAATTAATAAATAAAATCAATAGTTTTGGATGCCACGTTTAATTGGGATGTGCCATCCAATATCTTAATGAGAGCTTAATTAATAATATGTCACTAATTAAAAAACATTAAAGAAAGATAATGGAGCAAATCTTCTAATATAAAGATACGATATTGTGACATTTTTCAAAAATAGATTAGCACCAACTTTTAATTTTTGTTTTGTAAAGTAATAGAATACTATGAAAAAAATTGAAATTAGTAATAGCAGTAACTATAAAATGGGATGTCAAGATATCAGTATTCCAATTACCAAATATGAAATTCTAACAATAGATTCTGACTGAACACTACGCAAAACACATTTTTAAAAGACATGTGAGGCTAACCAAAAAAAAGAAGCACACTCTCCAAGTCATTTCTAATTTTGAAAAGCAAGTAGTAGACATAAATTCAGAAAAAAGAAAAGCATTGAAGTTTCAAATGATCGACCACCATGAATTGAAAGAATAACATAAGTTGTTTGAAAGTAATGCTAGTCACTCATAGTTACAAAAGAAATGTACAAGATGCATCTAAGGTGATTAAAAAAGAAGTCATATACAACCTATGGATACCGGTAACAAGTTTCTAACTATGTATTCTCATTGGATCCTCCATTGCTACCTGACGGAATATTTGAAGGGTGAGTAAAACTAGAGTAAGTTTATAGGAAAATTAATCTCATACCTTCTCTAAATCATGCATAACTATTGATAACATTAGTTAAATAATAAAACATATAGTATACTCACAGCACTACCGACGTTCATGCTTTGAATCATAAGCTAATTCAATTTCCCGTCCAGCCTGAAATTCCAAGAATCATGACAAAATTCATTCACCAACGAAGTAATAAAAATCCAAAACATCAGCTAAACCTCATATTAGAAATTTTTTTAACGAAAACAAGACTTTCAACTCTATTAGACGAACTTTTCTAACTCTAATTAAGCTTTAAATTCACAATACTCTCCCATCCATTTTTTTACCAAAGAGCATTTTGTTCTCGAACATGTTTAAATAATATTCTCTTCCCTCGAACACTTTTATTTCTTCCTTCGTAATGAAATAAAATCTCTCTCCAAACCCCACGTGAATGGCCTCAATTCTTCCTCCATTAAACCATTTCTACTACATCATCATTTCTTTATTTTTTTTACTTCCCTTTTGCTAAGATTTCCTTCCTCTTTCTGCTTCTCTCCATGATCAGCCACGCAAGTATCTCTTCTTCAAATTCATTTATTTCTTTGGCCAATTGACATTGTTAACCTTAACCCTTTTGAAGTTTTTGTTTTGTAAATTTGGACCCTTATGAAAAACTTTGTTTTTCTAATTTTTCCAAAAAAAAAAAACGTAAAATCACAATATTGCCCTTGATAGATTTCAAGAGTCACATTTACTTTCTTTCTCTCCACTTCATTTGAAACCTTACCCCTTCCACTTCCTTGCTATTTGCTACTTCGACTTTGGTCTGATTTCATCGCTCATTTTCAAGATAATTTCGGATTTGTCATCTCATGATCAGATAACTCTGGATTTTGACCGGATTTCTTACTGTTCTAAATTTTGAACAACGATGTGAATACCAATCAATACCCAGACAAACCTGATCATGAAATGACAAATCTAGAATTATCTTGCAAGTGAGTGATGAAAATCCAACCGAAATCGAGGTAGAAAATGGCAAGGAAATGGAAAGGGTAAGGTTTCAAACGAGGTGGAGAGAAGAGGAGTGAAGAAAGAAAGTTCCTGTAACTTTTGAAATCTCAAGGACAACATTGTAACTTTAATTTTTTTGAAAGGGTAAAAAAACAAACAAAATTTCCCAAAAGGGTTACAACTGACAATTGCCCTCTTCTTTTTCAACAAAATTTCACAAAACTAAGTAACAAATATCACACACTTATTTCCAAACGCTAAAACGTCAGTATGAATCTTACAAATGTTGTATGCGCTATCAAAAAAAAATGCTTCTCTTACTAAACCCTTGGGTGATCTGTATGGGAAAATTATAAGAGAACATCCATATAAGTTCATTGCATTGTCTCAAATTCTGCTATAGAGTTACAAGACTGAGTAGAATTGAAAAAACAGCAAATCCCAAGAAAACGTACCATTTTCTTTTGGGGTCATAGCCGCCATTTTTTTGGGAGAGCGTGGAACCATTTTCCTTCTTTTCATTACTACTATCCGGTGCAGTTAATCTACTTTCAGGGCCATAACAATGCTGAAAATTATGTACCTGAAAGAAGTTTCAAGATCTAGAACAGTAAGAAAAAAAATGCTAAATAATATTCCTCGTGAAAGGTTATAAATCAGAAAAAGACATGCATGTGTGGAGCTCAGATTGTTTACAGACAATCTTTTTGTTTCTCAATTAAATTCTTTTTTTTTCAAAAGACAAAGAACTAAACAAAAAGAAATACATAGCACACAGTTCTCTTTCCTCTTTCCAAAAATCCCAATAAGAGCATACCTCAACAAGTTAAGGCTTCGTTCGATGTATGTCTTAAACATTAGATATCAGTATTCTCAATCCCAAAACTTGAATTACAAATATATTTCATCAAAACTGGCAAAAACAGCATGTAGAATCGGATTTGACTCCCATCATTTTTTCAACAATTAGGATAGGATTAAAAATATCTGACTTAATAATACATCTCCTCCTGCCTCAAAAATATAATTCTTCCAAATACTGCCTTAAGAACATCATACGAAATTATAGTGGCTGCCAATTCCACAATTATTCCACTTTGGGAATCTCAGTTATAAGATGACATCAACAATAGGAATCATGAGTAAGAAGAGATTCAGCCCCAACGTTAAGACATACAATTATGTAATTAATTAAATATGATCACGAGACTCGCATACATAGAAAACAGTCATAAGACTGACCACAAACAAACACTGAGAAGTTTGAAGTGAGATGATAATATGACAAGTAGGGACTAGAACAAAATTTATTGTTTCATTCACAATTGTGAAGTGATACAATACATACAAAAGTTCTTCATACTATGGTAAAGAAATAAAAATACCAATCCACATTTCAATACTTCTACAAATTAAAGCATTCAAACATTGATTGGTGGGAACAAATTTTACGAAGAATTGTCAACAAAAATGTTACCAAGATGAAAATAAATGCTAATGATAAGAATTTACAACTTCAACAAACATGAATTACTTACTTATTAACCCAAATCACTTAAATAATCATTAGGAGTTTCATGACTTCTATTGATTTTTCCACATGTATACATGCTAGTCTATTGGCATATGCATGACACTGAAACAAGGTAGTTAACATAGAAACATGAAGCAGCAATTATGTTAGAGACCCATTTAAACAGATCAACATTTCTTAAGAATGCACATGAAAAAAAGTGATAAAGGAGAAGAAAACACATTAACACAATACGCATAAAATAAAATAAAAATGGACACACAAGTGTGGATTAAATCTATATAAAGACCAGTAATCAACCATCATTTTCAATGAAAAAACAAAAAAACTAGCTAGAAATTGGACGTGTACAATCAAGATAGCATCAAAATATTTAATCTTACTTTATTCAATGGTTTGAGAGATTCCTTTCCATGTATTTGTTGTCTGTTCAAATGAAAGCGCTCCTCTGAACCCCAAACTTTGGTTTTCTTACTAGCGGAAACAATCCTATCAGGAAGGTCATTCGTTTCAGAGGACTGCTTTCTCTTCTTCCTTCCATAGCTCCTCAACTTACACTTCTTGTCCTTGACCTTCCATACACTTTTCCTTCTGAAAATTAGTTTGTCAGACTTCCACACGTCGTCGCTAGTATCTATGACCGTAACCTCACTTTTCGAGTATCCTTTAAGTTCCTTCTCGCACTTCTCATCCCACACCTCTTCCTCTACAACCTTCAGGCATACATTTTGTGCCATATCCGACCCAGAATCGATGCAGCCTTTTGAGCTATTATCAGAGTTTGATGAGAGGATGTTATCTTCTTTCTGCAGACAACACAAATTCTTTGCATCTGCATAGTCCCCATTAGTAACAGAAGGAATGGAGTAAATCTTGGGGTTAGACTGTTTCCTAGGGTACTTTTTGCTGAAACATTTGGAATTACGAGAGGCACCACCCATGTTGAAGAGGTCAGAGAGGATGTCGGTAATGATTCCAAATGAAGATGGGTTTCCATTTTCAATGGGAGAGTTGGAGGAAGAATTGTCCTGATGATGAGAATTGAGATTAGCGTCAGAGCGGGGGTCAGCCCGAGTGGAATGGGGGTTAGAGTCCGAAAGTGAACACGGATTATCAAGGTTTTGGTCAGTAAGGAAGTGATCAAGTTCGAGATTATCAGTGATTGGAAAACCCTTGTTGGAACGCAGACGATCCAACCAATTAGGACCAGCTTTGCCAGCTCGTACCGAACAAAGCATTGGAATTACAACTCAAAATTGAAGAACAGAGAAGAATATAAAGTGAGGCAAGAAAATCAAATTCTTGACCACTTCCCGAAGGCAAGATAAATACACACAGAGAATCATTCATACACTGATTGTGATTCCATCGCCAAAAGGAGCCACGACATTGTTGGAGCAAATGAGCTCACTGGTAGACATGACTAGCGTAGGGCCTAACAGCCATGAAGACCTACGAATTAAACAATCAACACTCAAAGGGAAGCTAAAAATGATAGGGAGAGAAGCACAAGATTGAGAAATGAAGATCTTGGAGGAGAAACATACCAAGAGGCTATTTGGAGCCAAGTATAATAATTGTCATATAGCTCTAACCACGAGGAAGCCATATATTGGGCGAAGGTGGATTAGGATTTTTCATGATCCCTCGGCATTGGACCAACTTCGAGTGCATTTGGATTGCCTGTGAAAAAAATTGTTTTCCAGAAATGCATTTTTTAAAACACATTTTATAAAAACAGAGAAGAATTTCAACAATTATGTGTTCGGTTATATTCTCTCATTAAGTGTTTATATACATAAGTTTGTTTGATTTGTTATACAGAAAGATGCTTATACTCATGTCAAATTACCATAACAGACTATTCCACACTATGAACTAATTTCATAAAGGAACATATACCTTGAAATCAATCGCACACTACCTGTTTTTTTTCTGATTTTTTTTTGCCAATTAAATTTTACACGTCTTGAAATTAAATAAATTATCATAAAAGGACAACTTGATCTCCAACAACAAGACATTAATAATAATATTTTTTTCCTGGACAATATAATATAAACTAAACATAAGAAGTAGCGGAACTCGATCACATTCTTCATCCATCTCCATTTCACAAACTGAACCTCCATATTCTTCATTAATGTCTCCCTGATTTCTGTCATCACTTGAAGGTAGTAGTATCTCATCGTAATTATAAATCACAAGACTTCAACTCAAAATCTATTTTTGAATGAACACTTGTAAGTTGTAAAGTTAAGAAGACCCATCAAACTCTTATAAATGTCCATTTTGTCCGCTCCCTTTAAAAGCTTCAGCAACACAAGCATGAATAAATGTATATGTTGTAATATTATCTCATAGGCTTAAATAAAGTACAAAAACATCTCCAATCTATTTAACTGACATTCTGGCAATACGAGTATATAAACATAGTAGAAGCCTTCTTTAAAGTTCAAGTTGAGCAATACTCTACCAATTATAGGAACTTTAGTACAAAAACATTTCAAAATTTAGTGGTCATATTTAGTTCAATTGGCAATACGAGTAAAGATTGCAGTCAAACAGTGTAGAAGCCTTCTTTAAATTGAGATTTTAGAGACTCTCGCATCCTCAAAAAAGAAGACAGACAGAAACATAAGCGAATCCAAACATCTAAGAAGAATTTTAGAGCTTAATACTTACCAAGAAGTTGCTAAAACAACCTTAATCACCTTGAACAACACCTCGAAAATCTTTAAATCAACCTAATTATCCAAAAAAAATTATGGGTATATTAAAAGTTAGACCAAAACTAAATGGGTATTTAAGAAGTTTTAAGAAAACCCACGATATCAAAATAAACATTACCCTCAACCACGAATCCAAGGGAGGCAACAGCTGAGGACGACAGTGGTGGTGTGTAGTTGAAGAAAACCGTGAGAATCAAGGAAATAAAGGGAGAAGAAAATACAGAAGCTTGCCGGCGGCAACGAGCGGACGACGCGATCTGCTGGGGGAGAGTGGGTGTGATGACGCGCGCAAGGGAGAGAGTTAGATGGGGGCTGCTGAGTTTTTCTATTTTGCTTTCATTCAACGTTGAAACGTAAACAAGTTTTTTTTCATTTTTATAATTTCTAAATAATTATCAATTGTGGAGTGTTAATTTTTTTAAAATTCAAAACTAAATAGTTAAAAAAAAAAAAAAAAGCATTTTCAAATAGGAAAAATGTAAAAAAAAAACAGTAAATTTGAAAAAATATTTATACAAAATTTTTAGATCATACATTGGATAGGCATCGATAATATGCTTCATTTTTTGAAGTTTATACGTTTCTATCATTATAAGATCTAAAATTTTTCTATAACGGATAAATATTTTAATTTATTTTGTTAGGATAAAAAATGTCTTTTTCAAATATAGTAAAATAAATTAATATATTTACAAACAATTATCAATAAAATTTGAAATTTTTGTTATATGTTATAAATATTTTTTTCAAATGAAAGTAATTGTTAACGATTGTTTTATTCAACACTTTCGAATTGTTTTCTGCCTTTTTTCTAATATCAGTTGGCATTTGTGTTAACTGAAAAGTTAATTAGATGATGACTATTGATTGAACCACAACCTAGCTCATTGAGAGTCTCATTTTTCATCAACGTTAATGTGTGACATTTTTCAAGGATTTGTTTTAAATTTTTGGTAATTTATTTTAAGAGTAATAACCCCTTTTTCTTTTGTAAAATAGTCTAATTATATGCAAAAAAAAAAAAAAAGGTTAAAATGTAGTCAACTAACTTTAAGTGAATAGGCAAACTTATCGAGGGGCATATGTGTATAAAATAATGATTATAAAACCATCAAATAAAGAGAAGAGAAAATGAACATAGAAAATTATGTACTTAGTTCACTAATAATGGACGGAGGAAAAATAATTTTATTATTAGGACAAAATAGTGGAATTTTAGAATTAGTGAGTTTATATAACACACTTCTCTCAATTCTAGAGTGCATTCAGAAATAGAAGTAAATCATCTATACATTGTGAAACGAAACTAATTAAAAGAACAATATACAATATTTTATACATCACCTTTTGCTAAACAAAGAAAAACAAAACAAAACTGAATTTTACATTAGATGACAGCATTTTTGTCTTTTAATTAGCTTTCCTACATCAGGATCACATCCTTTCTTGCAAATCAAGGTTTCCTATAAGATCACATCCTTTCTTGCAACTCAAGGTTTGTTGCTAAAAGAAATATGATGAGGATTGGAATTGAAAGTAAAATACTGGCTTCTAACACACTTTCACGTGCTGAACTTTTCAGTTCAAACCTTAAAAATGGATGTTGGTATCAACTTCTTTTGGAGTTCCACTCAACAATTGCAGAGAGCAGACTATAGTTTGGTATTAAATTCTTATCTGGCAACGGCAACTTTGTCATCGGTGAGTTATCGTTCTTCTGAAGCCACTTCTCTATTGCCTGACGATCGTATGTGTATCCATCCGCCGCAACACAAGGGTCATTCATCACATCCTGTCCAGAAATTCAGCACAGCAGTTTCAGGAAAAATATATGTTTAAGAAACAAAACAGAAGAATTTCCAACGAGAGAAAGCCTGAATGGTTTTTATATTTTGAGTTCAGCAATAGTTAAAGAATTTGAACCTTTTAACTTCTTAGCACATTCTAGAGGGCGTGAATTTCTAGTAATCAAACACTAAGTTGATTAAGCCTTTTGGGTTATAAATGGTAGGAGAAAGTATGGGTAGAGGTGTGGAGAATTTGGTGAGCAATTGGGGTCTCGGAGAAGATACTCAGCCAGCCCTCTAGAATGTGCTAAGGAGCTTTGGTTCTCATTTCCTTTCTTGTAACCGTTCTTAGCTTGTTATCATTGTTGTTGATTTTCCTTGAAGTAAATATATAACACAATGGTGTTCCCCTTGTGACTTCTTGGATATTTGTGTTTTTTGTGGGGATTTTCTGTTAGCGGGAAAATAGAATCCTAACAAGCACCTTAACCAGTTGAGTTATGAGCTTATTCCTTCCTATATTGTCCTTATCTGACTTACATTTAGAAACTTTCTAGAGACAAGTTCACCAACTATAAAAAAATATATATCGTAAAACAATAGTCATACCTGAAGTATTGGACAGATGAAATGGTTAGGAATTGCAGCTGGAACTTTGGAGGCCAAATTTCGAGCCTTATCAGCAACTTTTTTCAGTGTCATCAACAAGGGAAGTACTTGGTCCTTCAAGTCAGGCCTATCTTTACGTTGCATCTCGGCACAGCGAAGTCCTAATCTTGCCAATTCATATGTCTCTTCGAGCGGCCAATGCCCAGCCTCTATATCCAGAACGTTAATTAAATTGCTGTTATCAATGGCTGTTTCCACCACATGGGTTAGTGCTACCGCTGGTTTTGCAGTTAGTAACTGCAAGATCACCATTCCAAAAGCATAGACATCAGACTTAGGTGAGATTAATCCAGTTCGTTGATACTCGGGATCTATGTAACAGAGAGTCCCTACTGGTCCGCTATTCATGAATGCAGTAGACATTGAAGGATCTGAATTAAACACTGTAGAAAGACCGACGTCACCGATTTTACTCACAAGGTTTTGGTCAAGTAAGATGTTTGCGGGTTTAAGATCACGGTGGATTATTGATTTTGGTTTTGAGCTGTGAAGAAAGACAAGAGCAGAGGCTATTTCCCAAGCAATTCGAAACCTCTCATACCATGGGATTGCAGGTGTATTGCCTCTGCGGTATAACCTATCCTCCAAGCTACCATTTTCCATGTACTCATAAACTAGACAATTCTTATCCGGACAAGCACCGAGGAGTAGTAGTAGATGGGGATGATGGATTCTGCTCAAGACTTCTAGCTGAAACTCAACAGAGGACATAAAAATTGATTCAAACAGAGAATTTATATCGTGAACTGTGATGGTGAATGATGATAACAAAAAAACAAGCAAATTCAGATAGCACAAAAACCTAGTTGTGAAAATTCTGCTGATTTTGGATAACGATGCTATGAATTCGAGCAACTATTTGAGATAGTTGAGCATAGGCAAATAGGAACAAGAAGCCCTCAGCTATGTCATTAAGGACATAACTAGAACTTAGAAGGCCTACTTTCATCGAAAACGTAACAAAATCCTAGAATCAACAAGTTTTCTAGATGTCCTTTTGAATAATTCACTCACCTCCTGAAGCAATTGCATCTGTTTGTGACTATCTCTAGAATGAAGAACCTTCACTGCTACGGTTGTATGATGCAAACTGCACTTATAAACTGTTCCATGTGCTCCCATTCCAATCTTAAGATCCTCAGAGAAAGATGATGTGGCAGAAACAATATCTTCCCACTGAAAATGTTGATATTGCTGCAGAGGTCCTTGAAGAGCATTCTCATGCTTTCCCTTCTCTTTGGCATTTTGAAGAGCTTTCATCTCTGCTTCCTTCCTATAGATGCCCTCTCTTTCGGCGCGTTCTTTTACATACTTTGCTTCTCTTCTCAAAGCTTCATGTTTCACTCTCTCTTCCCTTGCAAATTCTTTGGCAGCCACCGCTTTGTTGTTGATCTCTTCGAGCTTCCTAGCTTCTTCTGATCGTTGATTATTTAGATGGTTCAGCTGATCACAAACAATAACGAGGTGACCTTTTGTTTCTTGCTAATTGTTATGGTCAAAATAACTTGTACTCTCTCTTAATTGAAATATGTTCTGTTATAAGTTTTTGTTCCTCATGAGAAACAGTTGTTCAAATGAGATTATATATTAAACCTTCCCTAGAAGCCCACAAAAGAGAATGGCACTTGTCGAAATGGTCCTACTTGACGATAATATAATCATCTATCTCTAACCATGAAATAAAAACTGGGGGAGAGAATATTATTCATAGGTTCTAAATGATAAAAAAGAATGGCATCTACCTCTCGAGAAGCATCAATCGTCTCTCGTTGGGCAATTGCAAACATTCCTCTCGCATGTCTTAGTTCGATTCTCAACTTTTCAAGTTCAAAGCTGACATCCGCCTGCCAATTCGAGTGAACAGCTTACATATACAAATATATCATAGTAACATCAAATAAATGAATGTCAGAATGAAAGTTGTATCCTAGAAGTCTTCATAGTGCGAAAAAAGAACTCGTGGATTCAAACTATTGATGAATGGCTTGATGTCTAGCACACATGAAACCGGGTCCACCTGCCAACGAGGAATGATGGCAAATGATCCCAGGATTCTACATCCTTTCATATGCAAATGTATGAGTTTGGAATACAATCTTTCCTTTCCATGATTACGAAAATCATCTCTAACAGAAACAGAATTCAATTCTTAGGATCTGACCTTACCAAACTCGAACGTTACTCTCAAGACTGAACAAAACTTTCCTCAAAGGAGGTGCTTTTATAGAATAAAGTGAAAATTATTTCACCTCGTCAAAAGAACTTGACAAGTAGGCCATAAGCAATATTTTTTGTAGAGAGAGATATTTCATTGATGACTAAATTATTAAAGGAATAAGTAATCTCTCAACTCCCATGGTGAGTTACAAAAAGACTCTCCAAGAAGGAAAAAAGGAAAAAAAAAACTTAAAGCCTAAAGTGGATACAAAATGTTCACACCACTAAAAGCCATTAGAAAAATACGAGATGCATACAATTATCCAAGGATAAATGAAGATTCTCCCATTTGGCTCAAGCCAAGGAGACCAAAAGATTAGCCAAGGTAACACATGAAGTGATTAATTGAAATGACAACAAGCCGAGGGAAATAGCAGATGGATTACCTGACTTTCACATGAGGAATAATCATTAAACATGCCTGAAGATGAAGCTTCATCAGAATTCCAAGACTTGTTCTCTGCTGGCGAGCTTTTACTACTAGAGGCTCGACTCAATGTTTGTATGCAGTCTGAAACATAGGAAGAAGAATGAACGCCATCCACCTGATTCTCAATGTCAACGGATTGACATCTAGAATGGTCGGCTTTAATGGGGCTAGGTTTTTTCGTAAGAAGTGGTTGATTAATGGTTGAAAGAGCTTGAAATCGTTGTAATGGTAGGGAAGGGGAAGGAGAAGGGAAATGAGAGTAAGAGCTAGTTAAGCTTGAACTGCCATCTGCATTAAGAAAAAAGACAGAACTGAATGAAACATTTTATTCTCAATCATTTTTCCTCTAGTTTTATCTCCTAAACAAATCTTAATAAATGAACACATCTTCTACGAGTATAGTTTAGTTAGTTAAACCAGTGAGTTGGAGACTTTATAAGCTACGAAAGTTAGAATCTTTAACAAAAGGCAAAGGTAATGGGCACCAATTCCATCACGCTTATCCACTACTGATAATTAATAAGCTGAGTACCGACCAACTTAATCCTTACAGACACCAAAATCTTGAAGATAAAAATCATAAAATGTAAGCACAAAAAGAACAAAAAAAAAAAAAAATAGCATTTAGCAAACAACCACTGTCTCTGCTTAGATGCAGGTGAACCTTTACAGATGCAATTGTATAGCCTCTAAATATGGATTAATTACCTGATGATTAGCCACCAAGCTTTCAAATATTCTTTAAGTGGTTATTTTTTCAGCTAATACTTCAAAAGTAGTAGACTGGCATATTAAACCAAAATATGTATGGAAATCAAAGCTTAACTAAGTAACGCCTACCTGTAAGGGAGCTAGATGTATAGCTCGAGTAGCTACTTGCAGAACTTTCTTCACTCGCATCATCTCTAATGCTCACGTTCGTATCCATATCAGGCGGTCGTATTGAGGCTAGTTTTCCTTTTGAAATAGCATACACCGTACAATATCTAGGTGCAAGGGCTGATATTCTTGAGGATAGACCGCTTAGTTTCCTACATAAAATGCCATCCAGACACAAGAGAGTCAACAACAGAAAAATATGAGAAAATAAACATAATACTACGTTTTGGTACATATTTCATCTATAATTCTCCATGCAACAAAACGTTTTGTTATGTGAACTTGACTCGTTTCAAATAGACTTAAGGTGTAACAGTAAAGATAAACGTTAACAGCCTGCTAATAAAGTTAAATTTCAAAATAATTAATTAGGATCATGCTAGAAGGTAATTAATTACCTTGAGAATAATCCCTGTGATGAAACCCCTATAACAAGCTTGTTGATTGAACACTTTGTAACCTCTTCTATTATTGCACCTGCTACATCATCTGCTTCAAGAGTTACAACATCAAGATGAACCTACATTTGGAAAGAAGATTTTTGAGTTCTTCCTGTTTTCCTACACACAATTCAAATTAGAGCAAGGCTGGACCTTTCGCTGAGCAAACATCTTTTTAAATGGAAGAAGTTTTTCACTTGTGTGCCACCAGATTTCTTTCCTATAAGCCGCAGCGACATCCTCACGAACTTGTGAAATTGGAATTGCATTTCCCACTGCATCAACATTGGTATATAGCTTGAATATGCAATCTAGGCAAAGTCTAGCGTTAGCCACAAGAATGTATGAGGAAAATTTGATGACCGTTTTGCATTAAATGAAGAATAAAGAATTTGTGTCATATGTGCATCCTACATGTATTAGTCAACACCATCATAAAAACAAATTACATAAGAAATTTAAAAATATAAAAATGAACACAATGTAAATTTGTTCAAGGTTACATTGTGAAGGTAGATTTGCAGAAATATTGGGGATGCTACACAGAATTCCCCTGCTATAATTAAACTAACATAAAAATGCAAGAAAGTTTTTGGATAATCTCAAGATGGTCAAAGAACTGTCTTTTTCAATTTTCAATAGTAGGAACTAGCATAAAGTGAACAATAATGATCAAAATTTGATAAAACATCAACTTTGTACACAGTACAGCACTCTCTAATTAGTGTTAGAAAATAAAATCAATGTTTCACTTGAATGTTGCAGAGAAGGCAATATTCATTTCAAAGTATTTTTCTAGTCAACAGCTTAGCAACCTTACATCCAATTTAAAATACCAAAAACACATTCCATCTTTATCAAAAAAAAAAAAAAAAAAAAGAATTACATGGCTTACTTGGAGTTGGGACACTAGTAATCCTTGGGATGAAGTGCAACAACCTGAAATCAATGATGCCCTCAGGTAGAAACTTTTCCAATGACCACCTAATTATATATTTACTGTTTTTCTTCCCACTGATAGCAACGGCTACAACTGAAGAAGAAGGCAGCAACATATGATTTCTCTTTGCTTGATCTGCCGTCACCTCCATAATTATGCAACTTTTAGCATCAAACCTCCTAAGCAATGGGGAAAGCAATTCAGTTAAGTACACAAATCATTAACAACAAAAATGGAATAATAATTCAAAATGACTCGTATTTGGTGGACCTTCTATCTAAGATATCAAATTAGATACCTTGTATAACATTGTATGTTGGGGAAAAACCTCCCTCTACTACTACAAGAAGAAGAAGCAGAAAAATAACAAAGAAATTCAAAGAAAGTAACAAAACTAGGATCACAAGAATTAACAAGCTCGAAACAGGAAAACAAATCACAAACCAGAAGGAACTTCCACTAATTTAGAGCATCTGTACTACTCAAACTCTTTAATCTCACTTACAAACTAGAGAATACAAAAAAGAATCAAACAGAAGTTAGTCTTACAATAAAACCCCACCAAAAATAACAACAAATGAGGAATTCCCAATTCACGAATTAAAACCAAAACAGAAAAACAAGTCCCAGCTGCATGAAATCCTCAACGAAAATAAAAAATAAAAACAACCCAGTTAAGTTCCTCTCAGCAAGAAGCAAATACAAAAAAAAACAAAAATGGGTAGAGAAAATGAAACAGTACCCTCCACAGGCAGAATTTCCCGTTAGAGATGCCCAAGTTCGCCGTCCCTCAAAACCAAAAAAAAAAAAAAAAAAAAAAAAAAAAAAAAAAAGAAAAGAAAAGAAAAACAGCTGCGTTTGAAAGTCTAATAATAATCTAAAAGAAAAAAGATGGGAATCGTATTAGTGCAGGAAAAGGAAGAAATGGGGAAATGGGTCAAATTGTTTTTGGTTTTCCATTCTTCATTTCTCTGCTAATTGTTGAGAAATGAAGTTGGACTTTTCAAGATGATGAAGTTCTACAGTAATAACTACTCAAATTTGGCGTCAAGGAATAAGAACTAATATTTATTAGACATGCTGTGCTCCCTACTCTTGTAGTGTAGTGCAGCAGAGCAACCATAAATCGCCATGTGAAAACAAAAGGAACCAATTCTTCTACACAATCAAACTTTTATGCTCGGAGAGCTCTACATCATTAATCCATAAATTATCAGTGAATCAAGTTCGACTCATGATTAAAGAAAATTTCAATTTTGTGAATGCTTAACTTTGACTTTGATAAGTATATTAGAATTTCTTTAATTTTCTTCTTAAAAAATTGCTATAATGAAATAAATAATATACTTTCATTTAGAAAAGAAAAAAAATCCCATTCATAGCATATTGCTTTAATCGTCATATCAATTTAAAACTCTAAAGTTATGCATATATATTTCACAAATTAATCCACTTAGTCCTTTGAAGAAAAAGAAAATTTAAAAATTGTTAATTCATATAGTCTACCCCTGAACAAATCTGTACACGTTTAAAGTTAACCCATGGATGATTTACAAAGATAACCATCATAATATGTGCTAAATTGATTGGTTTATGAGAATTTAAAATTATTAAGTTTCAAAATTTAAATAAACATATTTATTTTCTAAAGGATTAAATAGTTTATTTTGAAATTCTATGAACTAAAGAAATGCAAACTACACATAGAGAATGAATTTAAGAAAAGTCAATAAAATAATGTGGATTTGCGTATTTTATTTACTTTTCTCAATAATGATTATAAAAAAAACAAAAACAAAAGTCAATAAAATGTGTATTTTTTTCAACTTTTTTATTTTTTATTTTGTGAGATATTCAATTTTATTTTCTAATAATGTTAAACATTCGGGTGGAAAGTTTGTTGTTAAGTAGTTAGCATTAAATCCATATTCAAACTTCGATAAAATACACTCTCGATCTTAGATTATAGTTTTTGTTTTAGCTTAGAAGCTAAAATGTTCCTTTTAAAACTTTAGTAATCAAACAGACACAATCTTCAAACTTTGCGAAGAACCAAAAGTGCATTTTACCATTTTATAAATTAGCATTTTTAAAAATAGCAAAATAAATTAAAATAGTTACAAGTTATAACAAAATTTTGGATTACATTACTGACTATGAGTGATAGAATTTAGAATTTGATATATATTGTAAATATTTTGTAAAATTTGTTTGTTTTTAAAAATTCTCTTAGCGATAAAAGAAAACTATAAGAAATGACAAAACTACTCGAAATATTTATAAAATATATCAAAGTGTTATTTTATATTTGTTTATAAAAGAAGATATGGATTTTAATTTATTTTTACAACAAATAAGAAGATGATGAGAATTAAACTCAAACTTCACAAAAGAGAGTACTAATTAATATATTATCCTTAATGTATAATTACCTTGACATTTAATTAGGATGATAATTAATTAATTTATTTTACTAAACTATGTTTAATTTGGCAATCTAATTTGTTACCATCTAAATAATAATGTAAATGAATGACATATGATTGTAATCCATACATTATAGACTAATCTTATTTAAAAAATAATTATATATACTAAATCAAACCAAAACTGGGATTCTTTCATCTAAGTCTAAATTCAAATAATAAATTTTTTAATATATATTCAAATCAAAACAATAAAATTGTGCATTTATTTTGTAATTTGAATATCAAACATAAGTTTAATCTTTAAATTCTTGAATAAGTACATGTCAATCACTATTTCGACTTTTTATTCTCTAAAAAACACCTTTATATTTCACATTAAATAATAGGATTGAATAGTCGAGATAATATGTGTTGCTTTAAATTTTCAATACTAATCAAGTGTTCACCCATTTTTCAAAGAAACAAAAGCATTTAATTGAGCAACCAACCACCGATCATAACATACGATGAAAAACCTAAAAGAAAGAAAACTTTTACCTGAAAGATAAGAATTTTATAGGGTAAAAAACATGATAATTAACAAGAGTGTTATGTGTCAATTTAAACATAGTTTTATTAATAAAATATCGATAGTTGTTAATCACGATTTAATTTATTTTTTTAAAAAAATAGAGAATAGTTGAGAGGTTTATTTTATGTCAATTTGGAAGTTTAATAATGCCTTAAATAAACAACTTGTAATTTAAAAAAAAAAAAAAAGAATTAATCAAACAAACAAATAACTTGTAGAAAAAATGCACAAAAAATGATATTATTTGTTTAAAAATGTCTATATCTAATGAAATATCATAGTGGTGAATGTAACGAAGTTTATTATATAATATGAAATAATTTACTCAAAAATATATTTGTAAATTAAAATGAAAACTAAAGATTGTATTTGAATATTAATGTATCTCTTCCTCAAAGTCTATGAAGATGGAATATAATATGGTAACTTGAAAGACTTGGAAAAAGCATGGAATGATCAAATTTTAAATTCAACTCTATGCCCTTCTCAAAACCTAATAAGTTTCTAAATAAATAATAAATAAATGAAATACTCGGGTGTATTTCAAAATGAATATATCCCATCTTACTGTTATCATATTCATAAAAAAATAAATCAAAATATTGAAACTTTTTATCGTGTGTCAAATTATGATTGAACAATTTGGTGAAATGCACGAATATATATGTTGTTAGGGTTGCACTTAAATATTTTCTTAATAAAAACTTTAAATTAAAAAAATTAATATCTTCGAACTTTTTAAAAAAATTGTTCAAATACAAGTATTTGTGTCAATATAAGCACGGTTAAAATGCGAAACTTTTTAATACTAAAGAAGTATGTAAAAATTTGCATTAACCTTCATAGATTAGAAATAAATGAAGAAAAAACTGATATATCATTTAATGACGTGTTAAATTATGAATAGGAGTAGTAGGTACTACTAAATATAATAATTTAATGAGTTCAATCAACTAAACCTATACTCTCGACCAATGGGTTTTAGTCTTATTTTCAAACTCTAATATTGAAAGCAACGCTATAGTTTACTTATTTTAAATAAAGAAAGATTATAGGACTATAGTCTAACATTGAGTAATTACTTCTAAAGTGACATAAACATATGCTCTCATACAAAACTATATATCAAAATTGATGAGCATTTATGTACACATACTTCAAAAATAACATTACAAATTTAATGCTTCCAATCTTTTGAGGACCCCATACATTGCAATTAAGCTTTTTATGATTGCACGAAACAACTAATTAACGATAAAAACACGTCGTTTTCATTCAACGCAAACCATATAAAGATTAAATTGATGATTTATTCTTAGACTTTATCCGTTGGCTTTGATGAAATTTAAAGTAAGATTGCTCTTGATCTAAACATAACCGAATCGATTCAATTTTTTTTTTTTTGATTAGTTTAAATAAAAAAAGAAAAGAAGAGAAACATTTCCTTATTAATAATTCAACCATAAGTTTCGTTCGGTGACTATTATGTTTCAATATTCCAAAGTCTTTGGATGTAGATTACAAAACAAACAAAAATTTTATAAGCAAATAAGCATAACTTTGGAAACAAGAAATAAAAATGTCAGCAAACATGGTTTAAATAATGCAAATTGTACATTTACAATAGTTACAAAGACGGGTACATTTGATTAAACCCCGATAGAAAAACGAAGCATCCTCCTTCGTTTACAAAACTCGAAGGGAGTAGAGAAGAGTATTTGTATAAGAATACCTAATTCAAACTTCAGGGCCAGAAGCAAACAAAGTTATGAGACCACGAAATACTTGGGCTGAAAGTTGGTGTGCTTCAAACAGCTCCCCATCCAAATTCCAAACACTTTGATCACCAAATGAAGTGAATGTGAAAGCTGTAGTCTACACAATCCAATAATCAATTAGAAAAACAAACCATCAAATAAATTAGCTTCCATCATATGGTGTTTGCACAGAGAACGTATGCGAAAATAACTTGAACTTTTAATGCTTTAGTGTCTTAAATAAGACTTAAAAGGTTTTGATATATTTCTAAATGATGATGTGACATGACTATTGAACAAGCACAAACAAACGTAGTAGAAAGTTATGAATACGTAGAGAAAACAAAATGATAAATGTGATATAACTAAGTAGTATATCGAATATATTAACCAAACTAATACCACTAATTTTGTTTTTGGATTTGTTGATGCATTGAGATAAAAAAAAAAGAATATTTATCTCATAAACACATTTTCTTATTATTTAGTCATTAGCAGTAGAGGTGATAGTTTGGTTTTATACAGAGCTAATCAAGAACCAAATCAAACCAATTGATCTTACAATGAAAGACTCAAACCGTTTTATTTGGATAGAGTTATTATTGGTTTGGTTATCTATTTTTGTCATTTTTCTTCAAATTTTTAATTTTTATTTTTGTCATAATAATTAAAATATTAAAAGAAACCTAATAAAGAGCACATATATATATATATATTATTGGTTCGGTTCGGTTCAATTTGACTGGATTTTGATTGATTTTTATGAAAAGATAATTTCGAACCCATAATTTTATATTTGGTTTTCTCAGAATATAAAGACAGATGACCAAATTTTATAGTTAAAGAACCAAACCAATTCGATTGGGTTGGTTTGGTTTTCGATCTCGGTTTTTTCCTAGCAAAAACTACAAAAACCCTTCCCTCGTCCTTGTTTCATCCGTCTTCTCCTATGGCGACTCAGCTCTTCGTCTCTCGCTCTCTCCCTTCTAAAGCCCTAATTTTGTCTTCTATGTTTACTCGTTCGTTTCTCGCTACAGGCGGAGCCACCATCTCCGCCTCTTCTCACTCCTCTTTCTCCCTTCTCCGCCGCTTCCGTCCCCTTGTTGCTATACCCGCCGCTGATTTCCGCCGTCTCTCTCCGGCCCTGACCGTGAGGGATTTTGCTACTCGTGTCGCTTCTTCGTCTCTCAATGATCCCAATCCCAATTGGTCTAATCGCCCACCTAAGGAGACCATATTACTTGATGGGTGTGATTTTGAACACTGGCTCATTGTCATGGAGAAACCAGATGAACAACTCACGAGGGATGAGATTATCGACAGCTATATCAAAACGCTTGCCATGGTTGTTGGAAGTGAGGAAGAAGCTAGGATGAAGATATACTCTGTTTCGACAAGATGCTACTTTGCATTTGGGTGCCTTGTTTCTGAAGAACTTTCTTACAAAATCAAAGAACTGCCTAAGGTTCGTTGGGTTCTTCCTGATTCATACTTGGATGTTAAGAATAAAAGTTATGGAGGGGAGCCTTTTATACACGGACAAGCTGTTCCTTATGATCCCATGTACCATGAAGAATGGATTAGAAACAATGCTAAAGCTGGCGAGAGGAATAAGCGCATTGTTAGACCTCGCAATTTTGATAGGTCAAGAAACTTTGAGAGGAGGGAAAACATTCAAAATAGAGAATTCCCAAATGCTTCTCCCAATCAGCCGCCGCCGTACAACTTTAACAGACCACCTCCACCACCACCAAACAACTATAACAGTCCACCACCTCCACCGAACAACTTTAACAGACCACCACCACCGCCACCGAACAACTTTAAAGGACCGCCACCACCACACAACTATGGAGGGTCACAGCCAAATAACTACTGGGGAGCACCACAGGCAAACAACTATGGTGGACCTTCAAACTCGGGTAGGATGCCGGCACAGAACGATTATGGAGGGCCACAGCCAAATAACAACTGGGGAGCACCATAGGCAAACAACTAGGGTGGACCTTCGAACTCGGGCAGGATGCAGCCTTATGCTGGTGGATTGTCTAACAATGTGCATAACAATTAACAAGAATTGTCCTCAACTGGTCAGGGCAGTCTCAGACTTGCATTATTCATTAGTTCTTTTGAGTTACTTGCTGTTTGGTTCAAACCACAAATCCTAATGGTAATTGAGTATTAGCTTATAGAGTTTAGTTTAGCTTCCTGGTGGGCATATGCTTAAAACCTGTTAGGTGTTCCAGATGCAATTACAATTTAAAATAAACATCCGTGAGATGACGTAATATTCATAATGTTGTGTTATCTTTGTTATGAAGTGCGCAATGATATTGTCTCTTTTGGCCTAGTAGCAAAAACGTACATTATAGTTTAAACTTCACAATACAAGTACTAAGCAGACACCACCATCAAAGTAATTCAAACTACGTTTGTTATTTAGCTAGTGTTGAAATAAAGGATGTAGACTAAACATACCTTATGATGTTCCACAAACTTGAAATCCATTGGATTTCCACCTTTTCTGGCCAGCTGGGTAAGGTGCCTATTCATATCCATTAAAAACAAAGTAAGGCTTGTCAAGAATGAGAGGATCTCCAAACAAAAAATATAAGTAATGAATTGACAAATCCAGTGGAGACTTATGAATGCAGCAGAAAAAGCTCAGTCGACATGATCGACAGAGATTGTTTTACCAAAGATAGAGGGCGTGGTGGCAGTCTCTGATCAAGATAAGATGCAGGAAGCCATCTGAAAGGTGAGCATCAGCTACCAAGCCGTCCGGTGCTTTTTCATTACGACAAGAGATTACAGCAGCACCAATACTTAGGAACCGTCCCTTGGATTTCAACCATCTTGTTTCATCCTGACGTGAACTTGAGCCAGTATGAGAATGCTGTAAGTGTGGCCTTGTGTTACAAATACTACAATTGCTACGGCATAGTACTCTTTTCCCTTTTGCATTAGTGTCTTCTGACTTTGTATCTACATAGGCTATCTCTGCTTCGTATGAACTGTGAAAAAGTCAAGCCACGAGTTTATTCTGTTTGATAACTGAGTTCGAAAGAAATTTAGATGTTTTCAAGTAAATCCGACTGAAGATACCTATGCCTTAAGAACACTCTTGTGCCAGCATAATCATAGCGTCTAGGCCCCATCCATCGTAACTTTTCACTCTCCGTAATGACATCTCCATAAAATCCATATCTGAAAATAAAATATGCACAAATTTGGGGGGAAGCTTCCAAAAGTTCAAGAAAATATGCCAACAAGCAGTAGCTGAAAGATTGTGCTTATTAAGGAAGTTATGCCACCAAACAACCAAATTAATGCAGTCCAATAGTCCAGAATTGCACATTGTTTCTTAACAAATTAGAGACAAACTTTGCATAAAATAAATTGTGCACGAATTATGCGTAGGCCTTAGAAAGACCATGATTTTCGTGCAGAATGTATTTTCTGGAAAGACCTATTTGTTCGTTTCCAGGTTTGATACCAAATGATAAATGAGCTCTACCAAGATTTGTCAAGCATTTGGTACCGGAGTTTCTTCGTTTTTAGCAACAAAATTAACCAGAAGTAAGACCAAACTGAGAGTAAGCAGCATAAACAAAATGGATTTGTAAATGAGAAATAAAAGTTCATGTATTGCATGCCAAATCGAGTTTCAATTTGGAGTTTTACTACTGCAACTAAAATTAGCCATATATGTACATATGCTTCTTTTGAATCAATAAACAGCAAACTTATAGCTAGTTTATTGTTCTTGCAAGAAGAAAATATGTTCTTGAAAGCCATTAAGCCTATGCACACAACAAATCAACTTCCTGGAAGATAACAAACCAGAAGTAAAGAGTGGATAGAGTTGCGAAAAAGAAAAACTAATTCAATGAAAGCTTAATTATCATCCTATTTGAAGTATAAGTATAACACAATGAAAATGAGAATGTACCCAGCAAAAGAAGCCGCATAGCGTACACAAGGATCAAACTTTGATGTTGGAGTCTTTTTCCACCTTACTACTTGAGCTATATCGAGGTGGACTCTTTTACCCAAGACAATTTGGAGGGTTGATGTAATAGGATCTCGGCATCCAGTAGAACTGCAAGGATAGAACAGCCTCAAATTAAAATCTTCCCATTTATTAGTATGAGTTCCAGCACATTTTTGCAGTCTGCTTTGAGTCAACTCAAAAAAAAAAAAAAAATGAAAAAGAAAAAAAAAAAAAACCGTCTAGTAACATTCATGAACATAAACCAGAAGGTGGTGCTTCAAAACCAAACAAAGGGAATAGGAGCATCGACTTGTTGATAGAGATAGATCTTTAATGACCAAAATATTATTCAACAAAAACAATACTGATTATTGGCGAACCGGAACCATAAATTTTGTATTTTAACAAGAAACATAACTTTTTGTTGAAAAAATGAAAACAGAATGATGTTCAAAAGATACAAACTTTTGAAGTGAGGAGAGAAAATAGAACAATAAATCAAAATTATAAAGGAATGATTACAGCACCCAAATAAAAAATATGTCATGTAAACTAATAAAAAGATTAGAAACAGAACACCATAGAGAAGTTTTGATACGAGCTGATTCAAAACGAAAAAGCAAGGAAAGTGCTTGTTTCAGAGATAGACCTCTCGTAAATATTTTGTTACAAACACCAACTGGCAACTATAACGTATTATTACCCAGCTGAATTTTGGGTTTCAAGGTGTGGCAGAGAAGAATTTGGCTTAAGGTTGAAAGATAGGAGGGGATTTCCAGCTCTCTCGAGAGTGCTGCAGTGTTTCGTGACTGTTATGCTTTCTATTTGCAATTGTTGTTTCTTTGTGTTATTTTGGCTTAGCAACTTCGATATCATTGTGAACTAGTGGTGGAATTCATTTTTGAATATAACATCGAAACAGGGAGCGTCCTCCCTATTTTTCTCTATCCTTTGTTCGGTGATTTTACTAAGTGCAGGTAGGGTAGATACCTAACAGATTGTAGTTAGAAGAGTCGCTAGAAAGATTATACGATATAGAAGCAAAAATATTCACTAGAATTTTTAATCTAACTCCTAAATATTAAAGAATTTTCATGCTGGAACTTAAAATTGAACGATTAAATGCAAGTTGATGTAGACATGAGTTGCAAGATAAGAAAAGGTACCACATCACAATAGCGTCTGTTGAGCCCGCAGGAATGATTCCGAATCGAAACCATGTATGAAATGCTGGAAATTCAGAATCATGATCTGTTGAGTTCCCTGGTAAGAAGATTGAAAAGTGTTACAACTGAGTGACATCAGTTGAGGAGCAAAGAACCAGGGGACAGGTGAGGATTGAATATTGCCATTGTAATTTATTGGCTTCACCTCTAACAGTGTGAAATATTCTATCCTGTATCCCAAGAACCATCTTTACTCCCTGAATTTTAGACATATCCAATGACACATCAGTGAACTACCTATAACCAACAAACCAAATAATTAAGGCCACATTTGGCAACGATTTTGTTTCTAGTTTCTTGTTTTTAAAAATTAAGCTTATAAAAACTATCACCTATATTTTCCTTGCTTAGTTTTTCACTTCTCATACAACTTTTGGAATTCTAGCCAAATTTAAATAAACAAAGAACAGGTTAATGAAAGGTGAAAGCTATTATTCTTTTCTTTTAGTTTTTCTTCCCTTTTTTAAAATTTAGCTATGATTTCAGAAAAAAAAAAGAAAAGAAAAGCTATGTCAGTAAGTAAATAAGCATAAATTTTAAAAACAAAACTAAAAGCAAAACCATTATCAAATGGGCCCTATGATTTTCATTTGAAAAAGAAATGTTTTCCAAAGTACATACGAGAAGTTGAGAGTCCTAATCCACCAGACTTAGAACTTGACAGGAGTGGTGCCTGATCTTCACTTCCATTGACAATTGCATTTATCGCTTCATTAGGATAGTTACCTTCAGCCTGCCGGCAGTCTATGATATCTGAAGGTGTTGGTGGGTAATGTGCCAAATGCCTCGACAAAAGAAAACCATTGAGGATCTCATTGAAGAAACCATCTCCACCCTGGGGACAAATACAGCAAAAAAATAAGATAGAGACACAAACAGAGAAAGAGGAAGAGCAGGAACTTGCAAAATCTTTCAGAGCAAATATCAGTTATTTAGGTGACTGAAATATAAAAAGTTAAAACAAAATAAGAAGAATCGCTGCAGTATCTTTACAGAATCAAACATCATGTATTTAGCCACAATGTTATGACGACCAAGTTGGAGCACCAACAGACAAGCTCTAGGTTTTACATTATCTAATACTATATGCCTCTAAAAATAGAAATATGAGCAGTATCATGTTCCCAAAAATAGCTAATTGCTCGAATTTGACGTTGGAATTGAAAAGATGCAAATTCTTTTTATTGGGGAATCACTTATTAAATAAGACAAAAAACTTCTGGGGCAATGCCGTCTTTATAGGAGAAATGGAGGGTTGAAAACAAACAATACATATGATTGACTAATTGGTAATTGCTCCATAATAATATAGCTTGACCTGATTTATCCATCTTGGAGTTAAAAAGTAAAAACGCAGAGATCTCTTACTTACAACAGCAACAATACCATCATACATTTTAAGGTCCTTGTTTGAAGTAGATGCCATTACATCAAATGCATGATTTGCCCTTTCGGTCACAATCACCTGAAATAGGGCAATTTTTTTAACCATCATGAAATGAAAAAATAAGATCAAATTGTGATTAATGCATGTATTTGGTAACAGTACATACAATCACAAATATTAAAGCAAAGTTTTACCTTTGTGTTTATTTTAGCCCGTAAAAATATGGGAACCACTGCTTCCCAGGTTCTACTTCCTATCCCTTTCCCACTCCTTGGATTAACAAAAACCTAGTCCGCCAAAAAAAAGCTTAATAAGTATCAAAAAACAATACTAGGTCACTTATATATATTAACCAATCAACAGGAAAAGATGAGTAATTGGATCAAAATTTTGATTTAAAAGATCAAAGATGTGAAACATTCATCTCGTCCAATTGAATAAGGATGTCCTGGATCTAACTTGCTGTTCTTTTGATAGAAGTACAAGAAGCTCAAAATTTTAAGTGTAGTCAATACCCTATCACAAACAAAATGAAAATTGGTCTATGGTTACCATCACTTACAAGAAGATTCTTTGGTCTCTCATCTTGAAGGACCAAAGATGCATCAATCTGATTTACCCACATCTGACATGTTTGCTGGTCTTTATGGCCGAACGTAAATGTAGTCAGGACCCACTGAGCAGGCTGAGATTTTGATCTTTGAAAACTGTACACTTTAAATCTATACATCTGTTTCAGTAGCAAATAACAGTAAGCATAACGTATTAACACAATAAAAAATCTAAGGACGTGAAGAAATAATCAACAAATGAGCAACGAAAAACCTCGTATTCATCACATAATATACAGCTTGGAGCAACTGCAAGTTTTGATTTTCGAATCACTCCAAAATTGTCAAACTCAACACCATATACATCAGAAAAGTTGACCTCTGCTGGAGCTTCAGGAGCAAGCTTAATGCCCAAGCAATCTGAACCATCCTATCCAATTCAATTGTACAAAACTGATCTTAAGAAGATATTATATTTGTCATTAGCATCAGAATAAGAAAACCACTACCATTCCATTTTAAACAATATCGAACAAACCACTTCCCATATTTGAGTTCAACAATTGCAAGGTGGAAACCATATCATCTCAGATGACAATTGATGCTTATCCACTAATTATACGCAGATCGACACCACTTTCCATACATCAATAAAAAAAAGATAGAGGAATAAGATAGGCATAGAACCTATAAAAGCCAATGGAAAGTCACAAATTAGCTAGACCAAGGATAAGTGAAATGCAATATCTTAAAAAGTATAGCCATTTTGGGTGAAAGACAAAACGAAAGACAGCACAATATCATATTCATACCATTATGAAAATATGAAGATACGTTGTTTGTTCCTAATACATGAAATGAAAATAAAAAAGATATGTCCATAAACACTCCTCAACACAAAAAAAAAAACGCTAACACATGTTTCACCCAATAAGAGAAACCAACGACCCACATGAAGAAAAGACGAAAAGACGAACAGGGATCAAAGAAACAAGAACAATAGAAAGAATCCAAGAATGTGGGTCAAATTCAAAATTGAGGAAACCCACATAGAGAAGAAGAAATTACAGTTTCAGGGGAGTCAACCGATTCCCAAAACAAGCCATCTGAATTGGAAGTGAGTAAGACCTCGCCGTAGCCATCCAAGAAGAAAATGGATTTCAGAATCAACGTCTGGTGATGATTTGGGTGAGATTGACCTCCCAAGGCGGAGCAGCTTTGTTCCCGCTCCATAGAAGAAATGGGAAGAACTTCAAATGGCGCTGATTCTGAAACCTACAAATTGGCTGGTTGTTGGTTGAAGATCCATTTTAGTAAGCAAAAGTCATAAGGGAAACGCTGGGTTTCAGCTGAGAATCAGAGGATGTCAATGGATCTTGAAACGAAGAAGGAAACGACTGAACACGTGTTCATCAAAAAATCACATTTTTGGAAATAACTAAACGAGTAAGAACGTTGGATGATTTGGTCGCTTTGAAAATCGATTGAGATTTTTCTTTTTCTTTTCTTATCGATTAATTATATTTATAATCTTTGTGTCAAATTAGAATACATTTCAAATCAAAACCAACAATCAAAATTAAAATTCTTAACTGTAAATCAAGCTATTAAATTTTATTTCTCTTAAACGTTCATCATCAACCGTTTTTGTTAATCGGTGAACTAAAATTAAGCGTTTTCTAACGTGATATTAAGCGTTTTCTAATGTGATAGGGACCTGTTAGACACAAGCTTCAAACTTTAACCATATAAGGAAATCTTCGTTGTGATTATGAAATTCGTTCATTTTGTTTGAACATATCTATTAATTTGAAAGTCCCGACGTTATGATATTTTGTCAAATATCTTATAGTATTTATTAAAGAAATCTTTTTATCGAAAGATAAAGAAATATTATTAAACTACAACTTTTCTTATTATTTAGGAATCTTGGTATAAGATTGTTTCTTTCTAATATGGAAGAAGTTATTTGCATAAGATATCTAGGGTTATATATATATATATATATATATATATATATATATATATATATATATATATGCGAAGATAGGTGGTTCGGTTGGAGTGATGAAGAAATTATATAGTGGAAAGATATATACACGAACGCGTTCGCTCCACTAAACAGAGTTGAAGGTACAATAGTTATTGCATAACATCTTATTTTGACTCTGTTGTTTGCATTATGAGAAGATAAGAAATATGTACGAAGACTACTGAATCGATGGATCAATTCACTAAGCAAGAGGAGTTTGGATTAGTCTTAGAAGAGATTTGTATTACCTTAGGGGAACCTACCTGAGTTTTCAGTTATGGCTATAACTATTTAATGTAACTAGTGAGATAAGTTGTGTATGATGAATATCAATAATATTTCTTATCTAAGCAAATATGCTCTCCAGTTGTAGGTCGTATTTGCCAAACTGGATTACCAAAGTGTGCTGTATTATTTGTCTTCTGCTTAGTTATTATTGCAGTTAAATTCTTGTGATAGAGTTAAAGGGCATTTAACCCTCACTTTTCTTCCAATATTAGTCTTTTGGATTTTTATTAGTTAAACAAATTGAATTTGGAGGATTTGAAACTTTGATGTATGCTAATGAAATTATGTTTTAGCTAGAATGTAATTTAGATTATTATTATGTGATTAAATTTAGTAATTATCATTTATTAATATGAGATTAGTACTATACAAAAGAGAAAAAAAATTGACGAACAATAAAAACTATTTTAGATTAAATTGTAAGTTTAACCATCAAACATTTTATCTTAATATTGTTGTGTCTCGCAGATGTTTGCTTTCAAATTATATGTTTTAATTAGTTAAATTATGTGAACTTAATCTTGTAAGATTTAGGAACTCTGACTTTGATAAGAACGTTGTAATATAGTTAATAATTGATTTTAATGGTCGGGTGCCAAAAATGCATTACAAAAATGTAAAACCTCTGAAACATTAAAAAAAAAAGAAAAGAGAGAGACTTGATTTTAGATTTTAGAAAATCTACGACTGGATTTCCATTAATTTCTTTTAATTTTGTCTATAAAATTACCTCAGTCTGGAAACAACCAATTCATAGATCAAGCCAAAGATACTCACATGATGGCAAAGGAATATCGTTTAAATACAATTGATATAAAAGTTATAAGAGATGTTTGAGACAAGGAGTGAAGTTGTGAACGTTTGGATCATACAGTGCAAGGAGTTGCATAAAATTGATATTTGTTAGTTGATGGATCCACAAACTCATTGAACTAAACAAGAAGTGAAGTTTACAACTCTACACTTTCTGAATCAACAAAAAAATAGACTTAAATAAACCCTTTTGAACTAGACAAGGGAAGTTACCATTATCATCATGAGAAATGTGGATGAACATCACCTTTTAGAAAACATGAAATAAATGAAAATTATCGTTAATCAGAAGAAGAGTTAGAGTAAACTTTAATCCTCATGAAAACCACACCTTTCAGCCAACCACAAACCTTCGACGACGACTTCAGCACACATCAAATACAAAAGCATGTTACAAAAACCACGCATGGTTGCAAAAAGATTCTTAGATGATAAACCAATGACAAGTATGTTAAATAATCAACTTACCAAAAAACTTAAGTCGATAGATGAAGATTAATTTAATATTATATCATTTAACATCTCATTCACTTGTACACTTGAAATATGTACCCATCAAGTGAAAATCAATGTTAATTCAAGTGACTAACATTGCAATAGTTTGAACACAACCTAACTCTAAACCCTGTGGAGGATCATTCAACTAACATAAACAAAAAAGAGGTTCAAGAAGGATTGTCCCTTTGAGAGAAGACATGAACTCAATCATCTTATTGAAACAGAGGGAATATGAATATTTTTCTTCAACATTATTTCTATCTCCCAAATAGACCAAGCATCGACGAACTCATTAGAAGACAAGAATGTTAAAAGATCTAACCATTTATCCTCACACACTGTTTCTTAGTGTACAACTTCCAAGAATGAGGGAATCAAACCTTCAGAAACTCTTTAGCCAGGCTAAAAAATAACATGCTCAATCGTTGATTTAGCTATTCTCAGTCCTCAAGCAAGTCTTCATGATCTTTTACCGAAGCCCCATTAAAGATGAATAAAAGCACAGATACATAGTTAGCAAGAGCTACAAAAAGCTAATTCCAGCACCCGTTTCCCAAAAAAATAAAGAGAGAACCAAGGAAATGACTTCCATATTCTTTATTCTAATTAAGAGTTTTGATAAGTGATGTACTCAGATAGATTTCACAATATGAAAATATATCCAATAATCCCAAAGCTTTAAATAACAATGCTTCATAAGAAATTAAACTTACGTGGTGTTCCCCTTAGTATAGATGTAAGTTCTTGCCAAACACAGGAAAGCAATCAACCCAACAACACTAAGCCCAGCAAGCAACCAGTAGAAGTAATCAAGATGAGCTTTGTTGAGATTATTGTCAAACCAGCTTTGTTTCCCATCCCCACTAGTTAACTTTTCGATGGCAGAGATGAGAAAGCTGCTTAAAAAGCTGCCAATGCCAAAAACACTCAAGTACAAGGAGACACCAATGCTTCCTAATCCACTCGGAATTTGGTCATAGAAGAACTCCTGCAAACCAACCGTGGTGAAAGTACTGGCTACTCCAAATATTACATATTGAGGAACCAGCCACCATATACTCAAAGGAATAGTCGCCTTTGGCAGATCAACTAAACCATATTCTTGAGCTGTTTTAAGCCTTTTTACCTCTACTAATGCAGCAACAACCATGCAAATAATGGATAATAGCATCCCAAATCCAATTCTTTGTAGCATTGTGATTCCCGAAGGTTTTCCAGTGAACTTTCTTGCAGTTGGAATGAGTGTACGATCATATATCAGGAGGGAAATGATAACAGTTAGACTCATAAAAGATTGAAGTGAAGCAGCTGGTACTTCAAATCCAACAACTATTGATCTGTCCATTGTCACTCCTTGTTTTGTAAAGAAAGTTGATATCTGAGACAATACAATAGCAAATGCTAAGCACGTCACCCAAATTGGAATGAGCCTCAGTACTGCTTTTGCTTCCTCAACATCATTGATGCTACATGCTTGACTTTCTTCCTTCAAACTATTAGGTACGATCAAAGCTTTATCGAGAAACCTACAACATTATAGAATCCATTAAGGAAACCATTCCTGGCGAGAACAGAAATACTCTAAAGGTGAGAAGCATAATTTTACCATTCTTTTAGACATTTAATTTACCTCAATTGTTTAGAGTTATGATGCAGTAAAAGGCCATGAGTTTCCTCTTCATGAGCTATCTCTGAAGAGTTTACTTGCCAATTTTTTATTGCAGTGATAAACACCCGTCCAATTCTTACAGATGGGTTTTCCTCAACTCCTCTGTTACTGAACCTGTACGTCCTAGTTCCAAGCAAGAATACCGCAAATCCAAAAGCCATTGCAATACAAGGAATTCCAAACCCAAGACTCCAACTGAGGTTCTCTTGCACATAGCTCATGATATTAAGAGTTGAAAGGGTTCCAAAAGAGATACCCAAGTACCACCAATTGAAGAAAGAGCTTTTAGCTTTTCTCTCTTCTGGATGCTGTTCATCAAATTGGTCAGCTCCGAAAGCTTGGATGCAAGGCTCGTGTCCCCCTTTACCAAATGCCACCAGATACAAGGAGAAGAAAAACAAAATTACTTGGACTAGATTCGGGGAACATGGCAGAAATTTTTCAGTCTGTTGGCAGGCAGAAATGCCGAGAGAAGGTAATGCTGCAGATAAGGCCAACAACCCAAGGCCCTAAATTCCAGAAACAACAAAAGGAAAAAGTGACACACTGAATATTTTGAAAGTTTCAGTTTATGAAGAGAGAACTATTTCGAAATTTCCAGTTATTTCCACTATTAAGTATTACGTGAAAGAACAGGAATCAAAATAATTCTAAATTAACAGATCCCGAGCCGATAACTTGTATAGTGTTGTGAGATTTTATATAGTTCGGATTTGGAAAAGAAAAGCAATAAAAGAGTAAGAGCATAGAGTGGTTTAGGAACCAGAACATAAAGAGCAGTGAAAAGAACAATGGTACGGTATTGTCCAAGGACGCAATCAGCGAGAAAGGCGCCGAGTAAAGGTAGCAAGGCTGCAGTACCAGACCAGGCATTGACATTCTTGGCTGCCGTGGCAGTCGACTGCTGGAGCTGGTCCGTTAAGAAGTTAATCAAATTGGAGGAGGTTCCAAACAAGGCGAATCTCTCCGCAATCTCCACCCCTGACCAAGAGGATACAAAAATTGGATAGGGAAAGAGAAGAAAGAGAAGACACTAATGATGATTTACCAATGATGATGGAGGCGGATCTCCAGCCGCCGGAATTGAATCTGCTGGCTGGGTTGCCCTTGTAATCAACTGCCCCCTCCACCGTCTCATCCAACAGAGGAGCCTCCATTTTGTTGAACACTCAACAGCACTTAGTCCAGGCTTTGAATATCCAACATATATAAAAGCCTCATATATTTCCTCTAATCTTTATCATTGCATCAATCTTATCCTCAGACCATTCATCTGCAATGATATTCACAAACCTAAACCGAAATCAATAATGTTGTTAGAACTTCAAATTTTCTATACCCATCACAAGATAGAAACAAAAAATGTACTGTTCTACCGTATCGCTTGGCCTAACAAAAAGTAAAAAAATGGAAACAGAGACCTTCCAAAGGATAAAGAATAAACTAACATACTTTGATAGACATTAACAGAGTTTAAACATAAACTTAACGATCCAAATATTACCAAAATTGAGTTGAATTGCTACTAGAAGATGTTGGCATTGGTACGACACTACTCCAAGTTTATCCAAAGAAGCGAAACAGCATGAAATGTAGTCTGATTGGTGATGGAATAAGTTGGATTTCGCCGTTGTGTCATCTTCAAGATATGGACAAACTGAATTGAGGCGAAAAGCGGCGAAAGTCGTTAATCAGCCAAGACAAAGGAAGCGCCACGGCTGCATTAATGGGTGAAAGCGGCCGGTTTGTTTCGTCACTGTCTTGAGCTTGAGTAGCACCGACACCCTTGAGCCTACTTGAAGAGAAATGCACACAAGATAATAAAGAGAGAAAGCAACTCAGCGTGGACGGTAGAAAGATGATGGCCGTTAATTTACGTGGCATTATTTTGAATATTTCAAAATTTTAAAAAATAGTAGATTTTGCAAAAATATTTATGACTGAGTTTAGATTTGATAATTTTATTTTTTTAGGTAAATTAATTTAATAATTTAAGAAAATGAAGTGCTAAATAAATGAACCAATTATGTAATTCATTTATAGTCCACTAAGTTTCTTGAACTGTTATATTCATTTATTCTTATCTCCAACACGTTTTTTTGAGTGAAGTGAGTGATTTATAATTTTAGTGGACCATACAATACATTGAGATGCTAAATATATCAAAACTTTGGACTAAAAAATTGTCTCAATCTCTCTCTTTTTCAAACATATTTTAATGTCATACTTTAATTCAAGTTCGAGATAACGAGCTGCCCATTATTGTCTATTTTAATTTTGATTATATTTGTACGTATTAAAAATATAAATTATTTTAGTTTGAGAATAAACAATTAAAATATTGTAACAAAGAAATTTAAAATATAGGAACTTTCGCAAAAATAGCAAATAAACATTTAATAGACATATGATATATCTAATTACTTGTTATATTTGTTATATTTACGATATGAATAAAATGTCATGAGCGACGTTTTTTTAAATATTTTTATGGGATGCAATTTTCCAAAAATATAAGAGTAATGGGTATTTTAAAAAATACCAATTACTATATCTTGTAAATAATAAATATTGTAACACTAACAGAATTTTGGAAAATATTATTTATTGTATCTAGAGGTTAATACTGCAGAGTGAAGGAGAAAACTACTTTTGAATTTTCAGTTGTTTCCGCTATTAATTATTATGAGACACATTTAATTTAGTTGTTAGAGATTTTTGAAATTACATTTTTAGAGAAAGAGTTTGACAAATTTGATGTGAAATGTCATAACTATCCTCGTAAATATTCTCGTAAAAAGAAGCATATGTAAAAGCACTCCAAATGAATTAACGTGGTAGAAATTCGATATTTATCTCAAAGATATATTGCACTCCAAACTTTTAATATGCGTTCCAAAATTGAATTAAGATACATATTTAGTATCCATCTCATACCTTCTAAACATTTACCGTATGCGTTCTTAAAGTGAATTTTTACATTTTTTTTTACTTTTTAGTTACAAATTTTTATCTCAATTACAATAGCATATGCCCAATTCCTACAAATGGGTTTTATTGTTAACAACTTTTCTCTTTCTTCTTTTCTTAGTCTATTCATACCAAATTTTGGCAACCAAGATCAATTTACAAATTAGAAAATTTTAAAAAAAAAAGCAAGAACTCAGAAAAAATAGTAGAAATCAAAAAATAGTTTCTACACAGAGAACAATTTCCAAAAAAATCAACAAAGAACGATTTAATTGGAGGTGGAGAAAGTTTTCTAATTTGTAAGAAAAAATTATACCCATTGTCATCCAAGTTTCCATTGTCACCGCTATCCACCATCCAAGTTCTACCCAACAAGTTAAAAGACTAGTTTTATTTACTTACTCCGACAAGGAGCACCGTTCTCAATTTCTTACCGTCTAAAATTTTCAAAAAATAATCAACAATATTGACCAAACATGTTTAGAGAGCTGAAATGTAATCAAGATTACTCAAAATGGAAGTATTGCAAAACATGAATGATAAAAAACACAACAAAATGAGATCCTAAAAGGTGAAAATAATGAAAAAGAGAATTGAATTGAAAATTATTAAAGAATGAATTTCATATTACAAATTGAGCAAACAGTCATAAAAAAATATAGATTTTTTTATTATTATCACGTTACTTTATAACACGAGGAAGGGAAAAATAACCTTTGAAAACTGAGAAAGAAATTTCTCAAAACAAAACAAGGTGTTAGAGAGTATTTAGGATTATGTTTATTTCCTTATGTCAAACTCCGTAGTGTGTGTGTATAGTGCTGTCCTTCCGTTAATTGCTTTGACAAACCTTCGTGAGGTTTCCCCATTTCTCTCTACATTCTCTATTTGAATTCAACACAATGGTCCTGTTTGATCATTCTCCCACGATCATCTTCTTTACTGCAAGAGAATGGAAAGATACAGTTCCCATAGAATTCAACCTCAAAGCCTCCTCTCCAATTTCCAAACCATCAAAATCAATAAATTTTCAACTTCATCGAGAAACGTACCCCTCGATCAACAGAGTTCGAAGATATAAGATATTTGCCAATGCATATCCAATAATCACACAGTTTTAAATTACAAAGCTCCTAGGTGGTGGAGTTTGTGTGGTCTTCCTAATTTCTTGTTCCAACAAAGCATAGTAAAGGCTTCTAAAAAATGTAATTGTCAACACAACTCCAAAAGAAAGGATTTCACGTTACATAAAAATGCATTTCCAATCTCATAACTTTATAATCACGTAGTGTTCCCCTTCTTATAGATGTACGTTCTGGCAGAAAATAGGAAAGCAGCCAACCCAACAACACTAATAACAACAAGCAACCAATAGAAGTAATCGAGATGAGCTTTGTTGAGATTATTGTCAAACCAGCTTTGTTTGCCAATCCCACTGTTTAACTTTTCAATGGCAGATATGAGAAAGCTGCTTAAAAAGTTGCCAATCCCAAAAATACTCAAGTACAAGGAGAGACCCATGCTTCTTAATCCACTCGGAACTTGGTCATAGAAAAACTCCTGCAACCCAACCATGGTGAATGTATCAGCAACTCCAAATAATATGTATTGAGGAACCAGCCACCATATACTCAAAGGAATAGTCGCCTTTGGCATATCAACCAAACCATATTCTTGAGCTGTTTTGAGCCTTTTTTCCTCGACTAAGGCCGCAACAACCATGGAAATGATGGATAAAAGCATCCCAAATCCAATTCTTTGTAGCATTGTAATTCCAGAAGGTTTTCCGGTGAACTTTCTTGCAGTTGGAATGAGTATGCGATCATATATCAGGAGCGAAATCATAATACCTAGACCGATAAGAGATTGAAGTGAGGCGGCTGGTATTTTAAGTCCACCTGCTATTGATCTGTCCATTGTGACTCCTTGTTTTATAAAGAAAGTTGACGACTGGGAGAATACAATAGCATATCCTAAGCATGTCACCCAAATTGGAACGAGCCTCAGTACTGCTTTTGCATCCTCAACTTCATTGATGCTACATGCATGACCGTCTTCTTTCAAACTATTAGGTACAATTAAAGCTTTGTCCAGAAACCTACAAAATTATAGAATCCAGTAACAAAACGGTCACATGGTTTCTAAGGGAATTACAAAATACATCTGCTTAAGAACAACATTTCTACGGGAACAGAAATACTCTAGTGGTGACAAATCATACATTTTACCCTTCTTTTAGACATTTGAATTACCTCAACTGTGTAGAGTTATTGTGCGGTAAAAGGCCATGGGTTTCCTCGACATGAGCTATTTCTGAAGAGTTTACATGCAAATTTCTTATTGCAGTGATAAACACCCGTCCAATTCTTACAAATGGGTTTTCCTCATCTCCTCTGTTGCTGAACCTGTATGTCCTAGTTCCAAGCAAGAAGATTGCAAGTGCAAAAACCATTGCAATACAGGGAATCCCAAAACCAAGACTCCAACTGAGATAATCTTGCACATAGCTCATGATATTAACCGTAAAAAGGCTGGCCAAAGAGATACCGAAGTACCACCAATTGAAGAAAGAGCTTTTAGCTTTGCTCTCTTCGGGATGCTGTCCATCGAATTGGTCAGCGCCAAAAGCTTGGACGCAAGGTTTGTGTCCCCCTTGAGCAAATGCCACCAGATATAAGGAGAAGAAAAATAAAATTACTTGTACTAGATTGGGGGAACATGTTAGGGAGTTTTCAGTCTCTTGGCAGGCAGAAATGTCAGGAGAAGGTAATGTTGCATACACAGTCAAGAACCCAAGACCCTAAATTTCAGATAGAACGCAAAGAAAAAAGTTACACACGGAATAACTATTTTGAAAATTTCAATTTATGAAAAATATGGAGGGAAGAGGAATACTATTTTGCAATTTCCAATTGTTTCCACTATTCGTATTATGTGAAATAATAGGAATCAAAATAACCATGAATTACCATATCCCTAGCCAATAACTTGCATAGTCTTTAGAGATAGTTGGGAATGAATAAAGGAAAGCAAATAAAAGAGTAAGAGCATGAAGTGGTGGGGAACCAGAATGTAAAGAGCAGAGGAAAGAACAATAGTACGATATCGTCCAAGGAAGCAATCAGCCAGAAAGGCCCCGAGTAAAGGTAGCAAGGTGGCGGTACCGGACCAGGTGTTGACATTCTTGGCTGCTGTGGCCGTTGACTGATGGAGCTGGTCCGTTAAGAAGTTAATCAAATTTGAGGAAACTCCAAAGTAAGCAAATCTCTCGGCAATCTCCACCGCTGATCACAATGGAAGAGGATGCAGAAGTTGGATAGGGAAAGCGAAGAAAGAGAAAAGAGTAATGACGATTTACCTATGATTAGGGAGGCAGACCTCCAGCCCCCGGAAATGGATCTGCAGACTGGGTGGCCATGGTAATCAACTACGCCCTCCACCGTCTCATCCAAAAGAGGAACCTCCATTTTGAGGTACACTTGTTGTTAGAAAGTCTTGCAAATCAGATTCCTTTCAAATGATGTTTGAACACTCCTCAGCAATTACTCCAGTATATCCAACAGAGTTCAAAACCCCATATATTGCATTATCAAAACCATTTCATCATGAGACCCTTTATCCAAACGCCATTTACAAAACCTAAACCGAAATCAATAATGTGCTTAGAACTTCGCATTTTCAAGATAGAAACAAAATAAATATATTGTTCTACTGTATCTCGTGGCCTAACAAAAAGTTCAAAACAAAATGCAAACAAGGACTTTCCAACGGTTTAAGAATGATCTAACATACTTTAATAGAGATTGAAAGGGTTTAAACATAACTTAAATCTTACCAAAATTTACTTGAATTTCTCCTAGAAGGTGTTCACATTGGTACGAAACTACTCCGAGTCTATCGAAAGACGCTAAACAGCATCAAATGTAATCTGATTGGTGATCGAATAAGTTCGAATTCGCCCTTCTGTCATCTTCAAGAAATGGAAAAACTAATCTAATCGGCGTGGATCACAGCCGAAGGACAATAATTAGCCAAGAGAAGGAAGCCTCACCGCTGCATTAATGGGTCAAAGCGCCCGGTTACTACTTTCACCACTGTCTTAAGCTTGTGTAGCACCGTGCCCTTGAGCCTAGCTGTAGAGAAATGCAGAGGAGAAAAAGAAAAAAAAAAGGCAAAACAACGCAGCGTGGACGGAAGCTTGAAGCTGGCGGAGTGCGTCGCCGGAGAAAAACTGGTGAGGAGCGGGGGCCGGGAGAAAGGCCAGTGGGAAGGGAGGTGTGGTGGTTAGTTAGAGAAATAATGAAGTTTTATATAGTTTTCGTAACACGCGATGCACATTAATGGTTACAATAAATGAAGAAATGTAGTTTTCGTAACACGCAATGATAGCATGTGGTAATATTGTATTCAAAAATCAACTTAATATTAAATCAAGAATGTGCAAAGTTCATGCTTTTTTTTAAATATTTTTTTAATTACTCATATAATTTTGATCCAAATTGTTTTAAATACTTAAGTTTGATTTCATGCATACTTAATTTAAATTATGATTTACTATCATTAGTAGTGTTTGGATTATATTCTTAAGTGTACAATTTAAAAAATAAGTTCTTTTGAAAAAAAAAAATTAAAAAATTACTCAAAACTAATTTTTTAATTACATTTTAAACAATTTATATAAGAATATTCATTGGGTGGATATTCATATCAAAATAAACTACATATAAGTATGAAATATGTAGTGTTTAGCTTCAAATTATTTAACATCTTCATCTGTTTCATTCTCTAATTCCCATCTTCCTGCATGACTCCTTCCTCTTCAATGATAAATTGTATCAGTTTTAAAATATTGTTAAAACATCTAATAAATGCATATAATAAATGGACACTATTTTTCATGATTGATAGTTCTAAATTTTCCAAACTATAGGGAAAGCTTGAAGCAACAATCAAAATCAACAAATTTTCATCTTTATTGACAAACTTACCTTATGAATTAAGATTATTGCCGGATTAACCGATCGTGGAGTTCAATGTTAATGTAATTTTTTGTTCCAACAAAGCAAGAGAGACTTCTAAGTAATTAACTATGAAGACAAATCTAAAAATTGGATTCCCAAACTTCTAAGTCTAAGTTTCAAACGATTGAATTTCAGTACATAAAGATGTATTTTAAATCTCATAGATTTAGATAGCAATGCTCCCTAAGAGGATGTTGTTATAGATAAGAAATGTAATAGTAAGAGTCCCAAAATCTGGAGATTAATAAACTCTTGAACTCACGACGGAAATAGTTGATTATAAATTAAATTTATGTTTTTTTTAGTAGTATGACCCATAAACCCTCTTAAAGTGAACAAGAACGTAGTTTCCTGCTCTCACTTTTCAACTCCTATTTCTCAACTCCTCTAACCAAATACACTCTACCAAATTATACTTGTGTAGTATTCCCCTTATTATAGATGTAAGTTCTTGCAAAACACAAGAAAGCAGCCAACCCAACAACACTAAGCCCAACAAGCAACCAATAGAAGTAATCAAGATGAGCTTTGTTGAGATTATTGTCAAACCAGCTTTGTTTCTCATCCCCACTAGTTAACTTTTCAATGGCAAAGACGAGAAAGCTGCTTAAAAAGCTACCAGTGCCAAAAATACTCAAGTTCAAGGAGACACCAATGCTTCTTAATCCACTTGGAACTTGGTCATAGAAAAACTCCTGCAAACCAACCATGGTGAAAGTACTGGCTACTCCAAATAATACATATTGAGGAACCAACCACCATATATTCAAAGGAATAGTCGCCTTTGGTAGATCAACAAGGCCATATTCTTTAGCTGTTTTGAGCCTTTTTCCCTCAACTAATGCAGCAACAACCATGGAAATGATGGATAATAGCATCCCAAATCCAATTCTTTGTAGCATTGTAATTCCAGAAGGTTTTCGAGTGAACTTTCTTGCAGTTGGAATGAGTACGCGATCATATATTACGAGGGAAATGACAACACCTAGACTGATAAAAGATTGAAGTGAAGCAGCTGGTACTTCAAATCCATCAACTATTGATCTGTCCAGTGTCACTCCTTGTTTTATAAAGAAAGTTGACGACTGGGAGAATACAATAGCATATGTTAAGCATGTTGCCCAAATTGGAACGAGCTTCAGCACTGCTTTTGCTTCCTCAACTTCATTGATGCTACATGCTCGACATTCTTCCTTTAAACTATTAGGTACAATCAAAGCTTTGTCGAGAAACCTACAAAATTAGAGAATCCATTAAAGAAAATGGTTGCATGGTTTCTAAGGCAGTTACATAATACATCCACTTAAGGACAACATTTCTGGCGAGAAGAGAAATACTCTAGAGGTGACAAAGCATACACTTTACCCTTCTTTTGGACATTTAATTTACCTCAACTGTTTGGAGTTATGGTGCGGCAAAAGGCCATGACTTTCCTCTTCATGAGCTATCTCTAAGGAGTTTACATGCCAATTTCTTATTGCAGTGATAAACACCCGTCCAATTCTTACAAATGGGTTTTCCTCATCTCTTCTGTTACTGAACCTGTACGTCCTAGTTCCAAGCAAGAACACTACAAGTCCAAAAACCATTGCAGTACAAGGAATTCCAAACCCAAGACTCCAACTGAGGTTATCTTGCACATAGCTCATGATATTAACAGTTAACAAGCAAGCCAAAGAGATACCCAAGTACCACCAATTGAAGAAAGAGCTTTTAGCTTTTCTCTCTTCTGGATGCTGTCCATCAAATTGATCGGCTCCGAAAGCTTGGATGCAAGGCTCGTGTCCCCCTTTACCAAATGCCAACAGATATAAGGAGAAGAAAAACAAAATTACTTGGACGGGATTCGGGGAGCATGGCAGGAATTTTTCAGTCTCATGGCAGGCAGAAATGCCGAGAGAAGGTAATGCTGCAGACAAGGTCAACAACCCAAGGCCCTAAATTCCAGAAACAACAAAAGCAAAAAGTGACACACTGAATATTATGGAAGTTTCAATTTATGAAGAGAACTGTTTTGAAATTTCCGGTTGTTTCCACTATTGAGTATCACATGAAAGAACAGGAATCAAAAGAATCCTGAATTAACAGATCCCGAGCCAATAACTTGCATAGTCTTATGAGATTTTATATAGTTTGGATTTGGAAAAGAAAAGCAATAAAAGAGTTAGAGCATAGAGTGGTTTAGGAACCAGAACATAAAGAGCAGAGGAAAGAACAATGGTACGGTATCGTCCAAGGAAGCAATCAGCTAGAAAGGCGCCGAGTAGAGGTAGCAAGGCTGCGGTACCAGACCAGATGTTGACATTCTTGGCTGCCATGGCAGTCGACTGCTGGAGCTGGTCCGTTAAGAAGTTAATCAAATTGGAGGAAGCTCCATAGAAGGCGAATCTCTCCGCAACCTCCACCCCTGATTACGATTCGAGAGGATACAAAAATTGGATAGGGAAAGAGAAGAAAGAGAAGAAACTAATGATGATTTACCTATGATGAGGGAGGCGGATCTCCAGCCGCCAGAATTGAATCTGCAGACCGGGTGGCCATTGTAATCAACTGCCCCCTCCACCGTCTCATCCAATAGAGGAGCCTCCATTTTGTTGAACACTTATTAATTAGAAAGGCTTCCAAATCAGAATCTTATTACATGAACTTTGAACACACCACCACTTAGTCCAGGCTTTGAATATCCAACAGAGATAAAAGCCTCACATATATATTGCATTATCGAAACATCTGCAAGATATGGACAAACTGATTTGAGGCCAAAAGCGGCGAGGATGACAGCCGAAGGTCGATAATCAGCCAAGAAAAGGAAGCCTCACTGCTGCTTTACTGGGTGGTTTCGTCACTGCCGTGAGCTTAAGTTGCACCGACACCCTTGAGCCTACCTGAAAGGAAATGCACAGAAGACGAAGAAAAGAAAAACCAATTCAGCGTGTACGGTAGAGAGATGATGGCCGTTAATTTGTGTGGTTGAGAGACGATGATGTGCACCTACCAAACCAAAAATAAATAAATATCATGTACTGTTTTTGTTCTTGGATACATTCATCTTTTATTTAAAGAAAAATATTTTATATTTTTATATATTTTTTAAATTTTCATTATTTATTAATATAATTGTTTAGATTTGATAATTTTATTGTTGGTAGTAAAATTTATCTAGAAAAATGAACAGCTAAAAATTATTCATCTTTTTATAATCGACTAATTCTTTTCTTCCACCAATTTTATGTCTTTCCACAGAAAGTGAGTTGTTGATTTTAGTCGGACATATATTAAGATGTTAAATAAATGTTTATTATTGTTGTGTCGTGTCGAATCACGTAAAATTTGGCTCGACTTTGATGCTAAATAGCATATACTGGTTACTGTTTTCCAAGGTTTAACACAACTATCCAATTCAAGCGTGCACTGGAGAAGAATAATTAATGGAATCAAAGAGAATACTGCTGAAAGAAGAAAAAAACGAACGTTTGTTGAGTATATAAAAAGAAAAATGGTTTTAGATCTGTAACATTAAGTATTAAATATAAAATTGATATTTTTCACGTTAAGATAAACAAGAGTGGAGTTTAGTGGTTTCATTTTCCAACTCTCTCAAACCTTCAAACCAAATATACCCAACAAAATTAAACCAGTGTGGTGTTCCCCTTGTTATAGATGTAAGTTCTGGCAGAAAATAGGAAAGCAGCCAACCCAACAACACTAAGCACAACAAGCAACCAGTAGAAGTATTCGAGATGAGCTTTGTTGAGATTATTGTCAAACCAGCTTTGTTTTCCATACCCACTTGTTAGCTTTTCAATGGCAGAGATGAGAAAGCTGCTTAAAAAGTAGCCAATTCCAAAAATACTCAAGTACAAGGAGAGACCAATGCTTCGTAATCCACTCGGAACTTGGTCATAGAAAAACTCCTGCAACCCAACCATGGTGAATGTATCAGCAACTCCAAATAATATGTATTGAGGAACCAACCACCATATACTTAATGGAATAGTCGCCTTTGGCATATCAACCAAACCATATTCTTGAGCTGTTTTGAGCCTTTTTCCCTCAACTAATGCAGCAACAACCATGGAAATGATGGATAATAGCATCCCAAATCCAATTCTTTGTAGCATTGTAATTCCAGAAGGATTCCCCGTGAACTTTCTTGCAGTTGGAATGAGTATGCAATCATATATCAAGAGGGAAATCATAATACCGAGACCGATAAGAGATTGAAGTGAAGCAGCTGGTATTTTAAATCCACCTGCTATTGATCTGTCCATTGTGACTCCTTGTTTTATAAAGAATGTTGACGACTGGGAGAATACAATAGCATATCCTAAGCATGTCACCCAAATTGGAACGAGCCTCAGTACTGCTTTTGCTTCCTCAACTTCATTGATGCTACATGCACGACCGTCTTCTTTCAAACTATTAGGTACAATCAAAGCTCTGTTGAGAAACCTGCAAAATTATAGAATCCAGTAAAGAAAATGGTCACATGGTTTGTAAGGCAATTACATAGTACATCCGTTTAAGAACAACATTTCTGACGGGAACAGATACACTCTAGAGGTGACAAATCAACCCTTCTTTTAGACATTTGAATCACCTCAACTGTGTAGAGTTATGGTGCGATAGAAGGCCATGGGTTTCCTCTACATAATCAGCTATTTCTGAAGAGTTTACATGCCAATTTCTTATTGCAGTGATAAACACCCGTCCAATTCTTACAAATGGGTTTTCCTCATCTCCTCTGTTACTGAACCTGTATGTCCTAGTTCCAAGCAAGAAGATTGCAAGTGCAAAAACCATTGCAATACAGAGAATCCCGAAACCAAGACTCCAACTGAGATAATCTTGCACATAGCTCATGATATTAACCGTTAATAAGCCGGCCAAAGAGATACCAAAGTACCACCAATTGAAGAAAGAGCTTTTAGCTTTGCTCTCTTCGGGATGCTGTCCATCGAATTGGTCAGCGCCAAAAGCTTGGACGCAAGGTTTGTGTCCCCCTTGAGCAAATGCCACCAGATATAAGGAGAAGAAAAATAAAATTACTTGTACTAGATTAGGGGAACATGTTAGGGAGTTTTCAGTCTGTTGGCAGGCAGAAATGTCAGGAGAAGGTAATAATGTTGCATACACCGTCAAGAACCCAAGACCCTAAATTTCAGATAGAACAAAAAGAAAAACGTTACACACGGAATAACTATTTTGAAAATTTCAATTTATGAAAAATATGGAGGGAAGGGGAAAACTATTTTGAAATTTCCAATTGTTTCCACAATTCATATCATGTGAAAGAATAGGAATCAAAATAACCATGAATTACCATATCCCTAGCCAATAACTTGCATAGTCTTTAGAGATAGTTGGGAATGAATAAAGGAAAGCAAATAAAAGAGTAAGAGCATGAAGCGGTGGGGAACCAGAATGTAAAGAGCAGAGGAAAAAACAATAGTACGATATCGTCCAAGGAAGCAATCAGCCAGAAAGGCCCCGAGTAAAGGTAGCAAGGTGGCGGTACCGGACCAGGTGTTGACATTCTTGGCTGCTGTGGCTGTTGACTGATGGAGCTGGTCCGTTAAGAAGTTGATCAAATTTGAGGAAACTCCGAAGTAAGCAAATCTCTCGGCAATCTCCACCGCTGATCACAATGGAAGAGGATGCAGAAGTTGGATAGGGAAAGCGAAGAAAGAGAAAAGAGTAATGACGATTTACCTATGATTAGGGAGGCAGATCTCCAGCCCCCGGAAATGGATCTGCAGACTGGGTGGCCATGGTAATCAACTACGCCCTCCACCGTCTCATCCAAAAGAGGAACCTCCATTTTGAGGTACACTTGTTGTTAGAAAGTCTTGCAAATCAGATTCCTTTCAAATGATGTTTGAACACTCCTCAGCAATTAGTCCAGTATGTCCAACAGAGTTCAAAGCCTCATATATTGCATTATCAAAACCATTTCCTCTAATCTTTATATATCATTGCATCAATCTCATCATCAGACCATATACACACACACATAGTTTTCATAACACGAGGATGGACGTTGATGGTTAAACTAAATGAATAAATGTAGTTTTCTTAACACGCAAGGATAGCATGTGATAGTATTATATTCAAAAACTTAGTATAAAATATATAGCAACGAGATGCTTACTCGACCATATAAAAATATGAAAATTTTTGCTTTTGTTATATTTGAAAACGACAATTTTTGTAAGTTTTATTGTGAGGATCTTTTCATACCAAAATAAACTATAATTATTTTAAAGACTATAATTAAATAGAGTAAAACAAATCATTTGATCACATAATCTATCAAATATGTATCTCTTGTTTAGCTTCATATTATTTAACATCTCATGACTCCTTCCTCTTCAATTTCCAAGCAATTTTTTTTAAAGCAAACAAAATTCAATGAATTACTAAAAGTTAAAATAAATAAGAAATACTTTTCTCATAAAAAATATGTCAAACTATAGACTAGAGGACTTTGTAATTCAATAAAAATAAAATGAAGAAAAAAAATGTAAAGAGTCGAGTTTGAATTTAGGTTTAAAGGGAACTGGATGACAGTTTTATCACTGTGATAGCTACTAACTAGTATTGGTATAATTACCGTTTTTTAATATATATTATATAAAGAGTATAAAATTTAGGTTTAATTAAGGACCTATTTGATAACGTTCTCGTTTCTCATTTTTCTGTTTCTTGGTCTTTATTTCTTTCTTTTTTTAGAATAAAAAATAAATTGTGTTTGATAATCATTCACGTTTCATGTTTCTTGTATTATTTTCTCTAATATTTTCGCTTATTTTTTTAGTTTAAATATAATTTAATTATATAAAAATAAAAATAAAAATATATAGAATTCATTAAAATAAGAAAATAAATAATTACAAAACATTAACATTATCATATATATATATATATATATATATACATAAATTCCGTTACAAAATTAGTAACTATAATACAGTAATTTTTATTATTTATATGTTGTTAAAATTTTATTTGAAATATTGTTTCACTTCAATTTATTTTTCTTAAATAATTTTGATTCAAATAGAATTCTAACTAATTTTAATGATACTAAAGGTAATAAATTTAAATTTAAAATAACATATAAACATTCCTATTACAAAATTTGAAACTTAGAAAATATTTAAATAAACATATAAACGGACCCTTAGTGACTAGTGGGTAGCCAAGCTTTAGATGGGTGACCTTCCTTTTCCTTTCCTGCTTTTTTCTTTCTTTCCCTGATCAAAAACACAACTGAAATGAAAATGTAAATCGTGAAAACAATAAAAAAAAGAATTGAATTGAAAACATCGGAAGAAAGAATCAAATTTCCCAAAACAAACCAAGGTCTTAGAGATTATGTTTATTTCCTTATGTCACACTCCGTAGTGTGTGTGTATAATGCTCTCTTTCCATTAATTGCTTTGACAAACCATCGTGAGGTTTCCCCATTTCTCTCTACATTCTCTATTTGAATTCAACACAATGGTCCTGTTTGATCATTCTCCCACGATCATCTTCTTTACTGCAAGAGAACGGAAAGATATAGTTCCCATAGAATTCAACCTCAAAGCCCCCTCTCCAATTTCAAAACCATCAAAACCAATAAATTTTCAACTTCATCGACAAACTTACACCTCGATCAACAGAGTTAGAAGATATAAGATATTTGCCAATGCATATCCAATAATCACACAGTTTTAAATTACAAAGCTCCTAGATGGTAGAGATCATGTGGTCTTCCTAATTTCTTATTCCAACAAAGCATAGGAAAGGCTTCTCAAAAACGAAATTATCAACACAACTCTAAAAAAAGAATTTCACATTACACAAAAATACATTTCCAATCTCATAACTTTATACTCACGTAGTGTTCCCTTTATTATAGATGTAAGTTCGGGCAGAAAATAGGAAAGCAGCCAACCCAACAGCACTAAGCACAACAAGCAACCAATAGAAGTAATCGAGATGAGCTTTGTTGAGATTGTTGTCAAACCAGCTTTGTTTGCCATCTCCACTAGTTAATTTTTCAATGGCAGAGATGAGAAAGCTGCTTAAAAAGTTGCCAATCCCAAAAATACTCAAGTACAAGGAGAGACCAATGCTTCTTAATCCACTCGGAACTTGGTCATAGAAAAACTCCTGCAACCTAACCATGGTGAATGTATCAGCAACTCCAAATAATATGTATTGAGGAACCAGCCACCATATACTCAAAGGAATAGTCGCCTTTGGCATATCAACCAAACCATATTCTTGAGCTGTTTTGAGCCTTTTTTCCTCGACTAAGGCCGCAACAACCATGGAAATGATGGATAAAAGCATCCCAAATCCAATTCTTTGTAGCATTGTAATTCCAGAAGGTTTTCCAGTGAACTTTCTTGCAGTTGGAATGAGTATGCGATCATATATCAGGAGGGAAATCATAATACCTATACTGGTAAAACCATTATTGCATTATCAAAACAGATAACTTTCTTGAACTTTGAACACACCACCACTTAGTCCAGGCTTTGAATATTGCATTATCAAAACCATTTCCTCTAAGCTTTATCATTGCATCAATCTCATCAGCAGACCATTCATCTCCAATGATATTTACAAAACCCACACCGAAATCAATAATGTGCTCAAACTTTGAATTTTTTATACCCATCACAAGATAGAAACAAAACAAATGTACTGTTCTACAGTATCTCTTGGTCTAACAAAAAGTCAAAAAAGGAAAACAGAGACTTTCCAATGAATAAAGAATGATCCAACATACTTCGATAGAGATTTACTGGGTTTAAACATAACTTTACGATCCAAATATTACCAAAATTGACTTGAATTGCTGCTAAAAGGTATTCGCATTGGTACGAAACTACTCCAAGTTTACCGAAAGAAGCCATACAGCATCAAATGTAGTCTGATTGGTAATCGAATAAGTTCGAGTTCGTCGTTCTCTGTCATTTTCAAGATTTGGACAAACTGATTTGAGTCCAAAAGCGGCGAAAGTCGATAAACAGCCAAGAAAAGGAAGCCTCACCGCTGCATTCATGGGTGAAAGTGGCCGGTTTGTTTCGTCACTGTCGTGAGCTTGTGTAGCACCGACACCCTTGAGCCTACCTGAAGGGAAATATGCACATGAGATCAAGAAATAAAGCAGCGTGGACGGTTGATAGATGATGGCCGTTAATTTGTGTGGTAGAGAGACGATGATGTGCACCCAAATATATAGAGAGAGAGAATATTGCATGTGATAATATTATATTTAAAACGAGTACAAATTTAGAAGTTAATAAAGTTTTGTTTTCACACTATTATATTATTTAAAAACATTACATCAATGAGTCTAAAATTATAAATATATGAATTTATACTATCCTAAATATATATAGTTTTCTTAACACGAAAAGGATAGAATGTGATAATATTATATTTAAAAATTAACTTAATATAAAGTATATGCTATATGGTATGAAACGTTTACTCAATTATGTAAAAGTATGAAATCAATAATTTGCAAATTTTAAAACATTTGTTCTTAAAAAAATTGTTTTGTTTTTGTACTTTTGAATTACTCATATAATATTGATCCAAATTATTTTAGAGATTTAAGTTTGCTTTACTATATAATTATGTAATTATACTATTATATTATATTTGAGGTTGGCTTTTGATAAGTAGTTTAAGTTATAACTTTTAAAACAATTCATATTAAAATGAGGGTATTTTAAATAGAAAAATTAGCAAAAAAAAATCATGTATAAATGTACATAACAAATGCACTTCACCTTTTCATGCCTACTTCTCAAATTCCTAAGCTTTATGGAAAGTTTGACAAATCACAAAATCAGTCAAATCAACGAAATTTCATCTTCATTGACAAACTTAACTTAAGATTACCGCCCAATCAACATATGGTGGAGTTCAAGGTGGATGTAATTTCTTGATCCCACAAAGCAAGAGAGGCTTCTACGCAAGTAACTATGAAAACTTTTAAGAATAGGATTCCTAAAAATTCAAATACATTACAGTACATAAAGATGCATTTTAGGTAAGCAATGGAATAGTGAGCTTTGAGGAATCCTGAAATCTTGGGTTTCGTGAACACTCAAACCCACGGTCACGACGTAAATAATTGATAATATAAAAATTTGATGTTTTCAATAGTGGGATCAACAAATCCCCTTAGAACAAACGAGACTAGAGTTTACTACTTTTACTTCCCAACTCCAATTTCTCTTACTCCTCAAACCAAATACACCTTACCAAATTATACTTACACTTACGTGGTGTTCCCCTTATTATAGATGTAAGTTCTTGCACAAAATACGAAAGCAGCCAACCCAATAACACTAAGCCCTACAAGCAACCAGTAGAAGTAATCGAGATGAGCTTTGTTGAGATTATTGTCAAACCAACTTTGTTTCCCATCCCCACTAGTTAATTTTTCAATGGCGGAGATGAGAAAGCTACTTAAAAAGTTGCCAATCCCAAAAATACTCAAGTACAAGGAGAGACCAATGCTTCTTAATCCACTCGGAACTTGGTCATAAAAAAACTCCTGCAACCCAACCATGGTGAAAGCATCGGCAACTCCAAACAGTACATACTGAGGAACCAGCCACCATATACTCAAAGGAACAGTCGCCTTAGGCTGATCAACCAAACCATATTCTTGAGCTGTTTTCAGCCTTTTAATCTCAACTAATGCAGCAATGACCATGGAAATAGCAGATAATAGCATCCCAAATCCAATTCTTTGTAGCATTGTAATTCCAGAAGGTTTTCCAGTGAAATTTCTAGCAATTGGAATGAGTATGCGATCGTATATCAGGAGGGAAATGACAATGGATAGACTAATAAATGATTGAAGTGAAGCAGAGGGTACTTCAAACCCAAAAGTTATAGATCTGTCCATTGTGACTCCTTGTTTTATAAAGAAAGTTGATGACTGAGAGAATACAATAGCAAATGCTAAACATGCCACCCATATTGGAACAAGCCTCAGTACTGCTTTTGCTTCCTCAACTTCACTTATGCTACATGCACGACCGTCTTCCTTCAAACTATTAGGTGTGATCAAAGCTTTATCGAGAAACCTACCAAATTATAGAATCCAGTAAAGAAAAGTGTTACAATAATACATACAAATTAAAATTGTTTCTAAGCCAATGTTACCCTTCTTTAGACATCTGATTTACCTCAACTGTTTAGAGCTATGGTGAGGTAACAGGCCACGGATTTCCTCTTCATGAGCCATTTCTGAAGAATTCACTCGCCAATTCTTTACTGCAGTGACAAACACCCGTCCAATTCTTACAAATGGATTTTCCTCATCCCCTCTGTTACTGAACCTGTACGTCCTAGTTCCAAGCAAGAAGACTACAAGTGCTAAAACCATAGCAATACAAGGAATTCCAAAACCAAGACTCCAGCTGAGATTATCTTGCACATAGTTCAAGATATTAACAGTTGCAAATGTGGCCAAAGATATACCAAAATACCACCAATTGAAGAAAGAGCTTTTAGATCTGCTCTCTTTTGGATGTTGTCCATCAAATTGGTCAGCTCCAAAAGCTTGGACGCAAGGCTTGTGTCCCCCTTGAGCCAATCCGACCAAATATAAGGAGAAGAAAAACAAAATAACTTGGAAAAGATTGGGAGAACATGGTAAGGATTTTTCAGTCTGTTGGCAGGCAGAAGTGCTTGGAGAAGGTATCAATGCAGACATGGTCAACAACCCAAGGCCCTAAATTCCAGAAACAACAAAAGGAAAAATAATCCTGAATTACCATATCCCTACCCAAAAACTTGCATCCTCTTGTAAAACTTTATAGTTGGGAATTGAGAATGGAAAAAGAAAGCACACAAAACAAGAGGATAAAGTAGTGGAAGAACCAGAATGTAGAGGGCAGACGAAAGAACAATAGTCCAGTATCGTCCAAGGAATGAATCAGCCAGAAAGGCACCGAGTAAAGGTAGCAAGGAGGCGGTACCGGACCAGGCATTGACATTCTTAGCTGCCGTGACCGTTGACTGCTGAAGCTGGTCCGTCAAGAAGTTAATCAAGTTGGAGGAAACTCCATAGTAGGCAAATCTCTCAGCAACCTCCACTCCTGATCACAATCGGACAGGATACATAAATTGGATAGGATCATAGGGAAAGAGAAGACGCTAATGATGATTTACATTTACCTATAATGAGGGAGGCAGATCTCCAGCCGCCGGAATTGGATCTACAGACTGGGTTGCCATTGTAACCAACTGCACCCTCGACCGTCTCATCCAATAGAGGAACCTCCATTTTAAACTTATTACTTACAAAGGCTTGCAAGTACGAATCTTACCAAATGAACTTTGATCACACCTTAGTCCATTTTTTGTATATCCCACTGAGATAAAAGCCTCATATAATTGCATTAACAAAATTCATTTCCTCCAATCTCCATCATTGCATCAATCTCATTATCAAACCATTCATAAAAAAAAAAAAAAAATGCATACAGAGACTTTCCAAAGGTTAAAGAATGATCTAACCTACTTTAATCAAGATTGAAAGAGTTTAAACACAACTTCACTATCCAAATCTTACCAAAATTGACTTGGGAATGCTGCTGGAAGGAGTTCAAAATGGTAAGAAACTACTACGATTTCGCCGTTTTGTGCGCTTCAAGCTATATACGAACTGATTTGAGGGCAAAAGCAGTGTTGGGTTGAGGGGTGAGCTTGAGTAGCACCGCCGCGTTGAAGGTAGCTGAAGAGAAATCCGCGGGAGAAAAGAAGAATGAATGCAGCGAGGACGTAAGGTTGGAGGTTCGGGAGTTGGTCGTCGGAGAAGGGCGGAGGGTGGTGGCGAGAAAAAGATGGGGCGGTAGAGAGAAATGGATCAGAACTGGGTGGTCGCGGATCTCTCGAAAATATTATATTAGAAATTAAAAGGGAAATAGTAATTTAATTTTGATGAAAAAAACAAAGTTTTATGTTGTGAAGATTTCATGAATAAGAATATGTTTACTTTCTTCCCCGAGTTGTAATTGTAAACTATATCTTTTTAATCTTCACTTTACCCTATGAGTCCCCTCAACTTCCACACTAAAACTCTCCAAAAGATACCTACATTTTCTTTTAAAACTTGAGTTAAAATAAAAAAAAGGTAATTTTCTCTAATTTTAATTTGGTGTCTAGATTTAAAATTTTAAAATGTAAAAATTATATCTAGACAAACGTCATAAATATATAATATTTCATAAAACTATTTTCAAATATAGCCAGATCAAACGAAATATTTACAAATGGACTATTATAGACAAATTAATAGTCAAATTGTTATGACATATATACAATAGTTTATCACATATATACACTCATCTAAAAATTCAAACATCCATAAATTTAAAGTTTAAAACATCTATAAAAGTTAACATTCCAAACATTATTCATAAATATATATTATTATTAATTCGATTTAGGTTGGGTTGAACCAAAATTTTCAACCCCAATCCGAGACCCAACCCAATCAAAAAAAACTAAAATTTTCAACTCAACCAAACCCACGTATTATACTAACTTAACCCAACTTATATAATATGGGTCTAATTGAATTGTCGAAATTGTTGGATTATTCTTACACCCCTATATAATATATTCTAATATTACAAACTAAATAAAAATATTAACATATAGTTGGACTGATATTGTTTTGTCATTTAAAACAAAAAAGTAAGTAACATAAATTTGGTTATATACGATTTGAAAAAGTTTACCATTTTAAAAGTTATAAAATGCTTAATGATCATGGTTTGATGATCTTATAAATGGTCCATATAATTTGATGAGTTCATGGATGGATGACCTAAAGTCTGGAAGAAAGATGAAAGTTAATTACAATCGTCAAATCTATGCAACATAATTTTATTGAAAGCAAAGTCTCATAGCTATTTTATTTCACAAAGTCATTACAAAAAAACGTATAAAGAGAAATGGTTTTCCATATAATCAATCATTCATCAGCATAAACCAACATGAAACCTATTTCCAAAAGACAGTATTTTTAAGGAAGAAGCACAACTGACCCAGTTGTTTTTCGGCTCTCAAGGTCAGAGTGTGCTTGTGCTGCTTCCGATAAAGGGTATGTATGATTAACATGAACTCGTAAAGCGCCAGATTCTACGTTTGCAAATACCTCTTTAGCAGCCTCCAGTAGCTCGTCCCGCATTGTGGTATATTGCATGAGGGTAGGCCTTGTTAAAAACAGAGATTTCGCTGCAATTGCCGAGAGTGGAACTGGGTCAGGTGTACCTGATGATTGTCCAAAACTCACCATGTAGCCACGAGTTTTTAGACATGCCAACGATCCCTGTTTATGGGGAAAAAAGAAGAATTTCCATGAATGAGGCAAGTCAAGAATTTTAGTAATTGGAAAAAAGATCCCCCAACTTACGATTGAATAGAATTGAATTCAAAACACCATACTATCCACAGCCCTCAATACTCCCACTAATATTCTTATCTAGGTACCCAACATACTCCCACTCCAAGGACAGACAACACAGCTTCGGACCAATACTAGATAGATGGGTAATTGAAATAGCTAAGAAATTTTAATTGATTAGGAGATGGCCAGTTTATAAAGAATCAGTATCTAAGAATTGCTGACTTGTTCAGGAATTAGCAAAAACATTTCCTTGCAAGTCACAACAATGGTTTCTGCAAGAGTACATACAAACAAGATGAGAAGTACAAATATTACCTGAAAGGTATCCTTTCCTACAGAGTCATAAACAACATTAACTCCATTTCCAGAAGTTATTTCATTAACACGAGCAACAAAGTCCTCTTTTGTATAGATAATAACATGATGGCATCCATCCTCCTTGGCTTTTGCTGCCTTCTCTTCGGTTGAGACAGTACCAATGACAGTGGCACCAAGACTGTTGGCCCATTGACACAACAGGGATCCAACTCCACCAGCTGCTGCATGAACGAGGACAATATGACCTGGTTCAACCTGAAGAGCACATCAGATTAAAGCTTGTTGGTCATAAAAATGTTTTCAATGCTGGGACAACATATATGGGCAAATCCAAGTTAGAAACTCTAACATTTCCCGATATTTGAAGTTTAGAAGATTGATGCGATGAAATGAAGAAATTACATCATGTAACATTATTCTAACAAAGTTTCTTCTCACGTTGTTATGATTTCTTGCTCATAATTGATGCCTCAACTTTTAAATTATATAAGAAGATACCATTCACATAACCTATCCAACCCAAGTGTAGTTAATTGGTCCAAAATGAAATACAATAAATTCCAATTTCACCCTTCATATAGATCAGGCTTATATTGCTTTCCTGAGCTATACGGCACAATGCACATCCATGCAAGACAGACGAAGAAGCTCATAACTGTCCTCAAAGACGTATAAACGAAACATATGTACCTTAAATCTAACATCTGCAAATAAATACTTTGAAACTAAACCAACCTTGTAGCAACGACGGACTAGAAACTGAGCAGTCATGCCCTTCAGTATGACAGATGCTGCAATTGTAGGATCAACTGAGGGAGGAACTGGAACAACTTTGTCAGCAGGAAGTATTTGTTCTTCGGTATATGAGCCCATTGGGTTTCCAGCATAAGCAACAACATCGCCAACCTTCCTGTCATTTACTCCAGGGCCCACTGCGGTCACCACCCCAGCAGCTTCCATGCCTGCATTGTAAATTATGTTTTTTCAAATAATGTGGCTTGTAGAAACAAGGGTCACCTCTCCGGCATTCTAATCAAGTAGTACCCAAGTAACTTTTGTCACTACACTCTATATGAATTTAAAAAGATAAAAGGCATGGTCGCTCAAAGGGACAATAGATAGTTAAAAAAAAAATTAATTAACAGCCTTGAAATTATATTTTGAGACGCCAAGGGCAAGGACCTAACTTCTTCCTCATATTTCAAGCATGAAGGAATTAAAAAAGTTGGGAGTTGTATGACATTGCAAAGATCAAACCTACTGTAAGTCACATGGAAAACCTCTAACCTACAGAATTTTATGTAAATACCATCATTAATCCACAGACAGAAGCAAATTACCTAAACATCGAAGAAGGATAAGATACCATTAAAGAAACCCTATACCTGGAGTAAAGGGCATGGTAGCAGCCTTGTATACTCCTTTTCTGAAGTATACATCAATAAAATTTAGGCCAATCGCCTTATTTCTAACTCGAACCTCACCCTCCTTTGGCTGTCCAATTTCCACATCCTCCCATTTAAGAACCTGTTACCACCATTTTCAAATGATAAATCCAATCAAGAAAGCAAAAATGTACTAAACTAATTCAAATTCTACAAGGGTTTTTTCCAATACAAACATAATTCACATAAATCCATGCCAAACCCAAGTAAGAGAATCGAATACTGAATCAAGAAACGGAGGAAAGGCGATGAGAGAGAGGAAGCAAACCTCAGGGCCACCAAGTTCATGAACCCTTATGGCTTTGACCATTTCTAAGGCGGACGATTGTGCTCGCGAAGAAACCACCCTCGTAATGAAATGATCAGTCTTGAGCTTCAAATGGTAACGATGAGTGGGAAAGGAGCAAATAGGTGACGAGGGAATTGGGTAGAAGAGCTGCTTGAAAACGATGGGGTTACAGTGGAACTGGAAGGTTCTTAGCAAGAACATCTATGGTTGATTCGTACGCCTAAATTTGTAATGCAATTGCATGAACTGATGGAAGCAGATTTCGACAACATTACACCTTACAGGCCGTAGAAACTCATTTGATTGTTGCAAACTGTAATTAAACTTTGATAATGGTAAAAAAGAGAACTTTTACAGTAAAATTGTAAATTTGACCAAATATTTAAAACAAATTTAAGATAAACAACGATAGAAGTCTGTTTTTATCGTCATAAAATTAAATTTTATTCTTGAGCAAAAATAAAATTAAAAGTTATTATTAAGCGGAGAAATTGGCAAAATAACACATTTTCAAAAAATTATTAATTTTGTTTTTTCGGTCAATTTCAATTGACACCGAGATTGGCATAGAGATTGTGGGATTGTTAAATATTCTCACAAAACCCTAAATCCTGTTATCATTTTGGTCGAGACTAGAATTTTATCCGAAAAATCTAAAACATTTAGGGTTGGATTTTAGGTTATATTATAGTGTTTTTTGTAAAAGTTGATAGATCGAAAAATTTATAGTTGTTTTTCTGTTGTAGTTAAATGTAAAACTAAATTTACAGAATGCATGTTGTCCGAGTTCACATGTACGTTAAGATGTTCCCATTATCAACATGTGACATATCAACACTGTAGCAAGGATATACAAATTACAGATGAAAGCAAAACGTCAAATATAAGAGATCGTGGTGATTATGGACACTATCTGACTCATCAACGTCGACTTAGGGATAATAAAGGATCTTCTTTCTATACATGAGTGAGAAAAGAGTTGTAAAAAGCTAGATATAGTGGCATTGGGTACCTTATTTTAGCCATTAAATCATATAAAAAAAAATTGACCAATCAACTAGCATATAAACTCAATAAATTCAAAATCCTAAAGAAGAAAAATGCCTTAATAAAAAAAAGAGAGAAAGAAAACGATTTCAAAATGTTTATAAGTAAAATATATTCAACATCTAAAAATTAAAAATATATATATATGTACGAAAAGACAAATGAAAAAGTTAAAGAAAACCCTTATATTTAATCAAAGTATTTTCCTTAATTCAAGATTTGAAGTAGGAAAGAATACGAAATAAACAAAAAGAAAAATGAAAAAAGTAAGTATAGTTCCCTATATTTACCAATTACTTAATAATGAAGTTTTAGATTATAGTTAAAAGAGAAAGTATCATTTAATATCCTCTCAGAATCGTATTATTCTATAAAAGTAAAACTATAAAGTCTATATTTGGCAAATACCATATATCAAGAGATTGTTCTTTGGGCTTCTTCGTATGCTAAAGTAGTCATCATTGTGAATTTTCTGCACATACAATCTAATTCTTAGCAATGGCCAAGAGTTCTGAAGCCTAAAAAAGTCCATTGTAATCTTCATAGAGCTTACTTATACAAGACTAGAAGTAATCCCAAATTTGGGGTAGAGTTTAAACTCTAATGGTGGCTTTTCTTATCCCAATCTTGGATTTTCCTCTTATTATTTTTTACCTGTGAGATACGTGATGTGCCGCCCACCATAGTAATGTGAATTATTATAGGCCCTGTTCAAATTGTTCCCAACAATGATAACAAAGAACAGATGATGACAACCAAAGAAAGATTGAAATATCAAACTCTCTTTTCTCTTTTTTTCTTTTTTTTTTTTACCTTCCCTGATTTACTGAATGGGTACATACAGTTAATATGATCATACAGTATACAGTAATGCTCTCAACATCAAGGGTATGAAATCCAAAGACATGGCCAATATTGGGTGTTCTCATTAACAAATTTAGAACCCCAATTCAGTCTTTCACTTCCTGTACATTAGCTTCAGACATAATGAGGGTCAGAAGGGTAGAGATTTTACCATCTCAATCTTCCTAACATCTTATTTGACGATGTTAAAGTGTACAGCTTTCATCGTCGTGAATGTTTCTTTGGCTTGGGTGGGAGTATTTGCCATAATATAGATCTCTTCAGGTTCAATCCTAAAGCAAAATTTTACTTAATTTTTGTACAATTTGATGCCTGCCATATCATAAGCAACCAACAAAACACAAGGTTTCTGCTTACCCGGAAGCCAGATTCAGCCAGTGAACGTATAATTCCATCATGAAGTTTGTCTTTCTTTATCGGTTAATCATTGTCAGGAACCTTGTACATCATGTGACAGTGAAATTGGGCTGTCTCCAGTTCTATAGTTTCAAGATGTCAGACCTTACTGCACAGATCTGTTTGTTGCAGTCGTTTACAACACAACATAGCTTAGTTTCTTCATTGTTAAACCATATGTTTCAGTTTCAGTATGTCAAAGATAACGGACCCTCTTGTGAGCTTCCTCTCATAGATGGGTCCATGAAATTCCAAGTAGTTAGTTAATTCTGACTATTTGCGGTTGGTCAAAAGAGAGCTTGGACTTAAATCCAGGGAGGGAGTTGTTATGTGATCACTCAGCAGCTGCCTGGAAACACGATCAGCCAAGACCGCCTGCCCGTCATACAATTCCCAGGCAGGCTTTCCAAACTGCTTGCCCAGAAAATCGGTTTCATGGTGTACAAGCTCAGAAAAGATGTGTGAGCCTGGCTGAATCCCCTGAAAGATGTCAGGGTTAGTATCGTGAAAGGAAGGACCATTACTATAAGGAGCCATTGAAGGTTTTGGCAAGTTCCCAAAACCCTCCTGTAGGTACAGTGATTGCTTGAGATGCTGATGTGGAATGGCACCGCTTCCTCCTGTGAGAGGAGTAGATGCGCCCGACATGTTACGAGGGCTAGATATGGGTGACGGAGACATTCTTCCACTCGGATGTTGTGGCGACCGTGAGTGCACCAGTGGGCTTCCGATGGGCGAAACAGGGCATGATAGGTTCCTTGGAATATGAATTTCACTGGCACAACAGAAGAAAAAAAATCATGAAAATTTGCCTATCTAAGACATGTACACACCATGAGAGATACAAAAAGAACCTGGAATGGAAAGCAGCTGTTGGGAGTCTAGATGAATGAGCTGCAGATCTATCAGAATCCAAGAAGCTGGGATTCCTTCCTTGTTCAATACCCTAACATCAATCAGTAAATCACTCAGCAAATACGAGTAATTGGCCAAAAAGATCTTTAGACAGAAATGGATACTTAGGGACATTGCTGTATCAAGAAATAGCGTGTAAAGATTAAAAAGGAAAAAACATCATGCAACGGGCATATGCATTAGAGCATGTGTAGAGATTGATTCTATGAAATTTATGTAAAAGAAAAGTGAAATTTCTTATATTGTCTCAATATATCGTCGAATGTCTAGATCTACATTCTGGTTTAAGAGATAATTGTGATTTCCTTAAAGACCTATTTGGGTTTGAGAGAAACGATCCCTTGCCAACTTTTAGATAGCCTTGGCATCCATAGACCACTCAGAACACGGAAGAAAAATCTGGCTCTAGTGTGCATAAAATATTTCAACCAAAAGGACCTAAAAGTAACAAATTCCACATGACATAACATTATGTTGTTTCAAATATTCAGAGACGGAATCAAAATATCTTGAATTCATCCCAGGTAGCAACACAACTAGACAATTTCACAAGCATATAAAGAGAACTAGCACATGCTACTGAAGAAAGTAGTAACACTAACTGAAAGGCTGTTGAATGGACTCATACCAATGTTCTTACTCCATTTGTAATTCCTGGAGTTGGATCTGAATGTTCAGAACCTAAAATCAGTCTTTCAAGAGGTGCAGCATGTTTCACAAAAGGATGTTCCAAAAGCTGAGCAGCTGTAGGACGATGAGCAGGATTCCGTTGCAGACATTGTCTAACAAAATCTTTTCCATCATGTGAAAGGTAATCTGGGATTTCAGGAAGTTCTTTGCTGTTGCCAATCTTGAACATCGCAGCGACCTGTAGACCTCAGCATCAAACATAAGTCAATAGTAAAAAAATGAAAAAAAATAACTAGTAAATTAACCTGAATCCAATTGGGAACAGAAAAACAATTAGTAAGTTATAAAAATCCAAGATAAAGAAAACCAGAACTTTGGCTTAAACCACTCACTCCCTCATATTGACTCCAAGGAGGTTTTGTTGTTGCCATCTCCAAAACAGTGCATCCAAGACTCCAAATATCTACCGCAAGGTTGCAACCATTTGAGTTTTTGATAACCTGTGCAAGGAATGAAGTTGGAGATTGAAAAAAACTATCAAGTTGAACTTCTTGTCTATGAAAGTAGTAACAAGAATTTCCTTTAGTAAAAAGAGAAGGGTGGTCCGACCTCGGGTGCCATCCAATATGGGCTTCCTTTAAATGACAAAGGGCACGATTGGCCAGTGATCTGAAAGGAAATTTGGGATAAGTTTAGTAAGGCACAGGATAAATAAAAGTAGAGCAATGATTCACGTAACAAGTGTATGCAGCCGAAAGGTATATCAAAAATAAATCCTTGAAAAACTTAACAGGTGAATAAATAAATAAAATAATCTTCTTAAACATATAGGATCTGAAAAAAATGTTTTGAGCACAGAGATATGTAAAGAGGATTACATGTTTTGCCATCCCAAAGTCAGCCAACTTAACACGACCAGTAGGATCAACAAGTATATTTGCTCCTTTGATATCCCTTTAAAGAAAATTAAACTAAGTTATGCAAGAAAATGAAATTTGAAATAGTTCCAGGTTTACAATCCAAACCACCACCAGAGCAAGCTTAGCCGATTCAATTCACCTGTGAACTGTACTTTTAGCATGTAAATATGCAAGCCCCGACAATATTTGCTGAGTATAACTACGAAGTGCTGAATCTCCAAGCTGTCCATATTCCTGGAGAAGCTTGTAAATAGAGCCACCAGATACATATTCAAGGTAAATGTAAAACCTGTCCCCAACCTGTATGGAATATCTATTGCTAAGTAGGAAGCACAATAATTATACAAGTTGAAGTCCGTAGAAGTCGGTTGAATTTTTCTCAATCGGAAAGTAGAAAAACATAGAAAAATAACTAAATTTTCAGAAAATATTATAAAATTAATGCTAATTACATGTTGTTTTGATGATGGGCAATATCAAAGATGCAAAGATCAATCACAAAATTTTATGTAAATTTCAAAAAGCTGCACACAAACCAATAGAATAGAACTGCATACTACTAACCGTTTCAGATCCATAATACTGCACAATATTTGGATGTCGTAAACGACTCAACAAGGTAATTTCCTGGACAACACAGAATTGTTTTAATACTAAGTACTTATTTAAGGCAGAAAAGAAAGGAGGCAGACCACAGAAATCATAAGGATTAATTCCCATTAATCAGGATTCAGTAACATACTTGCATTAATTGCTTGGCACTCTCCTTGGACTTCGCATCATCAGAAAATAATGTAACTTCCTTCATTGCACACATTTCACCACTTTCACTAAACCAGTCAAAAAATTATAAAAATCAGGAGATATGCAGCAGCAACAGTTATAATTCAAGTACAAGTACTAATTTCTGCAATACAACCAGTAAATCAACGGTAATTGTAAATGAAATATGACTGGAAAAAACAATAAACACAGCCTGCAAAGTTCTAAGCAGCAATAACCAATTTGACTTTTTAAATAAAGAAAAATGGCTGTAGTAAGTGACATGCAAGGGCCAAAAGTCAAAAGTCTGTGTAGGGAAATGTACCTGTTAAAACCAACATACACATGTCCAAAAGTGCCCCTACCCAAGAGCTTCCCCTTTTTCCAACGGGAGCCCGGGCTTGCCGGATTATCAGCCCTTCCAGGACTTCTTGGAACAGAGGGAGAAGTTGCAGCTGAATTGGAATGAGAAAAAGGAGCGTTGGAAATTGCAACGGGAGGTAGAGGCAGGCGGTGAGTTTGCTTCTCATCAGGCCAGCTTGTCTGTGAATCAGTTGGTATACCTCCCGCCCTAGGATGAATTGGGGTCACTGCACCACTATGGACTCTGGAGCTTGGGCCAGGGCTGGTCATTCTGGGACTGGGTACTGGAGAATATTCAGGGCTACCCCGGCTTTGTTGCAAAAATAACTGCCCTGACAAATCCCCACCCATAGAATTATGTCCAGAATTGTAACCAGAACCAGGACTGGAACAATGGCCTGACCCAGGAAATGTGACATCCATATAGAATTTTCCAGTACTGACAGCATTATTAATAACTTGCTCGGAGCTAAATGCCCTTATGGGACTCCTAGAAGGACTTGACATTGAACTATCAGGAGCAATGCATACATTCCCATGATATGGAACTTGCAGATTTGGAACATGACTGCTTAAAGGTCTGCGCTTGGGTGATGTTGAGAAAATGTGGTTGCTCAATGAGATATTAGCCGGTTTTCTGGCCTTTTGCAAACTTGGTTGGGTGACAGTAGAAGACTGATCCTTGAGAATGACACTACAACAGGAAATATATTTGAAACAAACAGGTCAGGCATGGGCATTATAAATTCTGAGAACTTCCATAAGTCATAACAAATAGCCTATACATAACCTTCAGAGTGCAAGAGACTATTATAGATCATATTCATCTCACCTGGAAGGACTGCTTGCAGCAGTTTTAGTCCCAAGATCATAGTCAGTTGCCCGAGGACTACGATGGCGTGAATCCAATAGATCTGTGCTATCAGTTGAGCTCTCACTGGACACTGAGCCAACACCAACATCTGCATCTAAATCTGCATGGTTTGGCCGCCCACGGATGCATGCTGGTCTTGGAAGTGGTAGAAATGATGTTGGCTTGGAGCCCCTTTCAGATCTTGGTTTTGGTGAAATACTAATCCCAGAGTCTGTCCGACCTACAATTGGTGGCTGCACACCAGGAAGTGGAAGAGGTTGTGCTTGCGGCCTTTCAGAAAAGCTTTGACATCTTAAAACTTGTTTGGAAGGGGAAACTGATCTTGAAAGAATAGGAGATCGAGATCCCTGCTCAGAAATTGTGTCATTACAATGTCTTGGAGACTCTCCTGATTTGCTGTTTGTTTTACCATCGGTAGTTCTAAGTTTTCTCTGCAACGTGTCGATTAAACTTTCCTTGCTTTTCTTTACTTCTTTTGATGATGACTTCCCCCACCATGAAGGCATATTTCTTTTACTTTAAAGAATACAGAATCAGCACATAATATTTCCTAAAGGAAACCCATCTCCACAATGTTAATACCATCATGTCGTTCGGTTACTAACTTCTAAACAGCTAATATTAAAAACCATACAATGATCTTAACGAGGAGTAAAAGGGAAGTTAAAAGATAAGTATCCAAGTAGCACGTTATGCAGAAAGTATAAGCTGCATACTAACAAAGATAAACAAGCAGGGCAGCGGAGAATGGTTGACTTTAAATTGATCAAATGAGTTAAGATGATTAAAATACAATTTAGATAAAGTCATAAAATAAAATTAGCATCCTTAGTAACAAGCAAGCACAGTTGTTCGTATATACAATTGCAGAAAAGATGGATATGACCAGACCATAGCACGATGGGAGGTTTGGATATCTATTCTAAGCTCTATCATCAAAAAACAAAAAACCTATACCAGATAGCTGTGGCAGCATTTGTTCTAAGCCACAGTCAACTGTTTTTTTATTTTTTTTATAGAAAAACCTAGTTAGCTCTGTTTAAGCTTGGTGGAATATGGCTTAAGCCCAACACTTGAACCCAGTGGATGACCAGGTCATTCACATAGTCATGACTTTAATTTCCCAGCTGACCTTTCAAAGCCCCAAATCGTAAAACTTGAAAACTTTGTTCCTGGTTTACATACATGCTATAAAAGAATCGGAATCGTTAAGAGTCTGCCTTCTATAATTCCCAAATTTCAAAACACATCAATCTAAATCCCCAATTTAATTAGCATGTCCACTCCCAAAAAAACTACACTGTACCCAGTTAAAATCGAGATATCTCAACAACGCAACCAATTTTGATAATTCAATTCATCACTCCCACCCCCTTGAACCTAAACGCAAGCATTCACCCAGCTTCCAACAGTTACAGAATAACAAACCGAGCACACTCTTATCCATTTTCCGTTCCATTCCCCCATATTCTCGGAACCCATCAACGAGTTTCGACCTCAAAACACACAAAAACTACTTAAAAATGCAGATCTACTAAATTTTCAAGGAAGAAAAACACTCAACTCGAAATAAATAATCACTAACTAAGCTTAAACAACTGAGTAATTATCAACTGATACAGATGTGTGTACATGTATTAGAGAAAATATATATATAAACATATATATTTATATATCACAAGAAACTTACTCAACGAAAAGAAGTTCGAAAACACAGATCCCGCAGAACCCACTTCGTAATTTCTCCCAAATCAGATGAAGAACCAAAGGGAATCAATCAAATTGAAGAGTGAGTATGAAAAATCAAAAACCCTCGAAATTGGAGTCCAAATTATCGAATAAGAAACAGAAAAAAAAAGGGGATTAACATGAACTTGTACCAATTTTGTTTTTTGAATTCTGGGATTGGCAGAGATCGGTACAGAGAGAGAGAGATAGAGAGAGAGAGAAAGAACAGATTAAAGAAATTAGGAGAGAAGAGGGGACAGACAGAGAGTATGTCTAAGCAAAGAGACATGAAAATGTCTGAAATTTGATTTTTTTTTTTAATAATAATAATTATTATTATTATTATTATATTTTTATTTTCCTTTTAATGTATTTAGCAAAATGATTACTATTTGAAAAAGATGACATAACATTTTCAAAACATTGTCTAAAATATATATATTATTTTTGTGGATAGTGAAGAACCATTTCTTCTACTTACCATTGAAATCTAATGAATTTTAGTGATATTTCATCATTTTTGTTAACATTACTCTCTTCACTTTTTAGTTATTTTATCGAGATTATGTCTTCTTTTTACCATTAGACCAATTCACACTGTGATTAAATTTTTTTTATTGACATTTTGGACCAATTATTTTTTCTCGAGGACAAAAGATTAAAAAAAAACTACCAATAAGAGAATGAGTTAAACCACTTAGAACAAAAAGCAATACATTTATTAGGGTTTAAGAGAGAATTGTTTGAGTGAAAATTAATTCAAACTTCTTCCTCACAAGTTCTTTTCTACATTTTATTTCTTCGTAACTATCCTTTTACACAAATAATAAACAAAGCAAGTAATAATTCAATCAATTTAGTTTGGATGCTCCTCATCAACAATGAGAGGAAAAACCTTCTTTCAAAATGTGGAAACTGAGAAAGTATGAACAGTTCCGTTCTATTGCGACAAAGATATAAAATATTAACATTCCCACAAAAAAAGAATATCCTCAACGAGAATCTCAATTAAAAAAATAGAGAGGCTTAATCCATTTTTAATTCAAAGAGTTTAATAAATATTCAAGCATCAGATTCAACCTCATACTCAACCGTCTAAAGTTATATACTAATCTCCTCTTATTATTTCCAAAAGAGAAAAAGAAACCATAAAGCTATGTGCCAGAAATAACGGTCTTAAAATGTATGATAAATTTACGTCCATTTCAAAGTGATTGACTAAAAGTACGATGGTTGATTAAGGATTTAACTACTATAAATTAGTTAAAAGTGGAAACAAAAATGTTGATGTTATTTAGTTAATTAATGTACTAATTAAAAGTAAAAGATTGTTTTAATTACAATTTCAGGGAGAGAATCGTTTTTGGTAAATTTGAGTTTCGAGTCTCTCACATTTCTTAATTGAATATATATATTTTATGTTTATTAAACTATACTCAACGAATTTGATATCTCTCTTAAGAAAATACGTAGTCTACAAATTAACATTAATATGTCGTAATTTATTTACGATGAAACTCGACGACGAATAGCTTGCTAAAGAGTGTTTAAAGGATGTTATTGTCGAAGCAATGAACACCCTATACAAATCATTCAAATTACTTTCTACATTAAGTATCTATACATTCACTCATTATTAGAACAAAGATGTTGATGGCAACTTAGATTTCCCTTCTAATTTTATCATTAATTCTTCTGATTTAATAGTATAGGATGTCCTTTTTTAACATTTTTCCATTGCCATTTATGAATAGCAATTAGAGCTCTTGGAACTCTTTCAAACTCATTTTAAGTTCTTCCATTTTTCCTATATTTAATGTTCGAAATTTCTAAATTTGACGAGTAGTTAATTTTGAAAATAAGTTATTTTAAAAAGAAAGAAAGATAGAAGTGGATGACAACAAAAGTTTGTTTTATTTTATATTAAATAATATATGCATATGATCATCATTTTTAAAAACGTTTTTTCTCTAGTCAATTTAGACGATTCTTTAAGGATCGAATTATATTAAGGGATAAACTTCAAAAGAAAGCAACGTAGCTAAGAAGCAGTGAGAAGAGAAGGGATGGAGATTTACTTGAGAAGGTCTTATTCTCTTTTTAAGTGAATAAACTAACAACTTGAGCAAGTTGGAAGTGTGAGAATCATACAAAACAACTCTTTTTTTAGAACTAAAGCATTTATGGGCAATGAAAATAAGAGATATAGTTTTGACTAAAAAGACTTTGCATGAATACTCTTTTAGAATAAGTTGGAAAGAGATTTACTTACCACCACTTTTCACTTGATCATAACTCATGTGAGCATCTTTATTTTCTAAAATTAGGAAAAGAATAATCTCTTCCCTTTAACATTGTTTTAATATTGGAAAGTGAGAGAGTAGAATTAGAAGAATTTTAATTATTCCAAATTTTAAAAGAATAATAAATAAATAAATTAACAAACCCACTTCTTTTGTCTATTTGGTTATTAAACTAAGAGAAGGGCATGGACTCTTCCATTAAGGCTTGCATGCTTTGAGCCCATATTTGGGCTTTAGCCATCTCCCCCTCTAACATAAATAAGTAATAAAAAGTTGTGTCAAGGAAACTCACTTTAAGTTAGTTTAGTTAACTTAAACATCTTAATTTCTTTTTTAATGGTTAGAAGTGAGCATGAAAGTGGGTTTAAAGGTGAATGTTTTCATCCTATTTAAGTTGGTTTTGTAATATGTGACTTATAATAGTATATATTTAGGGTACGTACAAACTGTTTTATTATGTAGGTTATGATAATATGTATGTGTTTAAGACGTATATTATTTTAATTTTTAGTGTGTCTTTAGAAGTTAAGAGTTTGTTTAGTAGGAAAATTAAAAACAAAATATTAGTGAAAACAGAGTTGGGACAAGACCGAATAAGGAGCTGGAAACATAGTCACACAAGATGAAATTCACTTCTTTTCGACTTTAGGGTAAGTAGATAAGTATTCCCTTAAATACTGTCTCTAGAACTTGAACAAAGAACTCTACCCTCTCTATGGCACGAGAGGGGTTTTTGTTTAGTGGTTGGACCATAAATAGGTTGTTCATTAGAGGAGCACTGGTGTTTAAAGACTAGAAGTAACCTAGGGGTAAAATAATAATTTGACATAGTTGGAGTTACAAATACTTGAAAGACTAACATACTATTATTGGTCTATATTCATGGACACACTTGGTAGCAAATAATTCAAAAAATGGATTATAATTAAATTGATTGTTTAAAATGTTTTTGATACTATATTAATTAATCCTTAAACTAGTTATAGTTATCAACCGAATATTGGTCGGTAATAGTCTCTTACTATTTTACTATGAACTTGTTTTATGTTAAGAGGAATGATATATAATAATTATATTAGTTGTGTGATTTTAAAATATCCCTTAAAGTTTTATACTTTTGGTAAATTTAACGTCAACAAAAATATATATCAATCAAATATGAACTTTTGTATCGAAAATATCATGTTTGAACTCTAAAGAATCTATTCGAGTCACACCATAAAAAAGAAAGTAAAAAGAAAAAATAATAATCTAGGTAAGAGAATGAATATGTCTCTGTCATGTCTCCAAATTTTGATACTAAGAGAAAGACATAGTTATCCACAATATCGATCAAGTCTATATTCTCACATGTTAAACAACATAAACACGACCTACAGTATTGAGGATGAAGTAAGAATCAACCTTGGAAAGCAAGGGAAAGAGTCAGGTTGATGTATATCAGTTAGCTCAAGTATACTCTAAAAGTTCTTGAAATGGTATGATGATTAGATATGGTTCGTTTTTCAGGAATCCATATATAGTTGGAATCTTTTTACGTGCATGCAATTGCTTTGGACATATTTTCAATAATTGTATGTTTGTTTTGTATGAAAATCTATAAGAACGTTTAGAAATATATCAGATATAGTCATTTTTACGTTTTTGTATAATTTCACGTTGAGATCGTTTTGAAATAGTGTATTATTCTAATTGGTATCCGCCGTCGGGTTTGTATGAAATATGTTATATTGGTTTCTAATTAAATTTTAGTTCGGTAAAAGTGTAGACAACATATAATTCTCAATTTTGTACCTATTAGATTTCCAACCTTTAATATGTAATAATATATAATTTTCATATTTTTAAAATTGTAGCACCTTAATATCTATTTTAAAAATATTTTATCAAAAGTAAATATCAATTTTTATTACGTAACAATTTAACGTTTATATTTTATAAAATCATTTGATACTTTTAGAAATGTAAAAAATCGTACCCATAATATTTTTCATTATAGGAATTAAATCATTAAAATTTTAAAACACAATAGCTAAATAATGACTAAATTGAAAAATACTAAAGTTTAAAATGTAATTAAATGCTACAAAATTGCCAAAAAAAAAAAATCACTATAAACTAACATTAAGAGATCACTAAACTGCATCCAACCATCTTTTAAATTTAATGAAAACCTCAAAGAATAATATACTAAAAATAAAATAATACAATTGAAAAATAAATAAAAATAATACAAATAAAAATTTCTCAATTTTATATCAAATTTTTCTTAAAATATTTACAAATATAACAATCTATTTATGATATACCACGATAGACTATTATCTGTGTCTATCATTGATACATATACACACAAAATAGTAATCTATTTTGATTTATGTATATAAACTATGATATTTTGTTATATTTTATAAATATGTTGGTTCATATATGAAAATATCTCAAATTTAAATTATTGTCAAAAGAGTATCAAACCATTCCTTCTATATTTTAATATTGTAAATAAGGTATTTATATACAATTCTCGCACGAGAACCTTTATTAATTTTTAATATATATATATATATATATATATATATATATATATAATAAAACTTGAGTGAATTTTTGTATTTGTTTTAAATGGAGTATAATTGAGTTTGTAAAGAGATGAAAGTGTTAATTTGATGTGATAGAGTAGAGTAGAAGAGAAATATGATATGATTTAAATTAGGGTACAAGAATTTTTATTATATGCTTAAGGTGAGGACCTTAGGGCTTCCTTGGTGGGGTCTTTCCAAATAACCCCCAAATGCCACCCGAACCTTCACACGTGCGCCGGCCCTACCATGCTTTTCTCTTCATGTTTATTCTCTTACTTTTCATTGGTTCTCTTCTCTCCAATCAAAACTTGCCAGGTGTATTGTACTTTCTTTATCAGATTCTCAACTTAATCTTCCATTCTCTTCCACGAATTTTAGCTAATGCCTAATGGTATGCTACCCTTTATATTATTAATTATTTCCTAAATCCCATTTAAGTTCAAGTTACCCTTTGATTTTGGTTTCAATTTTAAAATGGCTTGTGTTTTGTTAAGTTTGTATTTGAAATGTTTTAGAAATTATTGGAAGTAATTTGCGATAATATAGTCGATGGTTTTATACGTGAGAGAAAATTTAATACTTTGATATAAATTTCTTGCTGTAATTTTACTTTATCGATGTATCATTGGACTAGTGAAAAACTTAATTTATTATAACATAGGTAGAGAATTTATTTGAGTTTTATTGGGTAAATATATTAACTTTTTTTCTTTTTTAAAAATTTATAAATTTATTGAGAATTTGGAGAATTCACGTTACTTTTTTAACTAAAAAGTAAATTCAAGTATATTTTGAGAATAAATTTTGATTTTTTACACAAAAATAGGTTTAGAATAAAGGAAACAAAAATAATTTCAATTTTTTTGTCGAGTCTTCTTCTTTATTATTTTTCATGATTATAGATACGAAATCTTTATAGGCTTACTCAAATTTAAAATCTCTTTTACTACAAGATTTCTAGCTCGATTTATGGTCATAAAACACAAATACAAATGCTCCTCAAGCTCATCCAATTGTTGGTTGAAGTTCTCATGACTTTGATTTAATTGGCGTGCCAGTTCATCAATGGCCCAACGTTTATCTCCCCCTTTGTCAAGCCAAAACTTTGCCATCACCTTCATATGCTCGAGTTCATGACTCAACCGAGCCACAAGCCTACCAATTGTATCAAAATCCCTATTCAAAGTGTATGTCCCTTTGGCAGCAACGTTAAGTTGGGCAACTTCCTTTGCTAGCTTTCTTGACTTTTTAGCCAACTTTATGGCACCCACAAGGAAGCCAGGTGCAGCGACAAACAAAGCAATTCCATGAGTCACGACTATTACCGTAAATGATGCAGTTATAGCCACCAAAAATCCAGCTGAACTATGTTGAAAGTATCTAACTCTCTTGAGCTTGTCTCGAGTCTTATCACGACTATACTCGAGGCGCTTTAGCAATTTGGAACATCCATTTTGAATTATTTGAACTTGTTCCATACAATATGGTACAAATGAGTTGGGAGTACTATCGTTGGAGAATTCAAACAAACGAACCAAGAGTTGTTTGAAATGAGAGTCGTCGTGATTAAATTCTTGTTTGTTTTGATCTAAAGAATGGAGTTTGAGACGTAAGTGAACAATTTGTTTTAGTATACGACTACATAAGAGAGAAGCATTGGCTGTGTGAGAGAAGTAATGATCTAAGAGAAGGGAGCAAGAATTGGGTCCAAGATGTGCAGTTAGAATTGTTTTAATGGTGGGCTGAGGTGGGTCAAGTAAATGTTCAACAAAAAGTCTATAAGATGAGAGGCGAGTTGCAGTTGTGGACTCTAATGAAACTTGGGCTGTGAGATTGTCTCCATTGTTTAAGGCAACAACACGCGTCCAAAAGTCGATGTATGATTCGGTGCGAAACGCATTCGCATACTCCTCCCCTACATCTGTGTCTACTGGATAATTTATAACGTGTTGCCCACCGTCTATTCAAATAAATGTGTTAAGAAATTGACAGATAAAGAAAACAAAAAACAATACAAAATCGACACAACAAAGATAATTTGCATGATTTATACTAACAATTTATTTTCAGAGAGAATACCCTTTAAATTACAGAGTAGTGTTGTCGCCTACTTTTGGGTTAGGTATTTTATATAGTACACACCTCGAGTCGAAAAATAATACAAACTTTGTCAAATACAAATTCGATGAAATCTCACACTTTAGAAACATTAGATAATCGATTTCATAGCATTCCAACAAAAAAAAATTCAATAATTACATAAATAGTAACAATATATAATTGTATATATACATTTTAGAGTTCCAATTTCTTGTACGAAAATTATTATTATTGAGCAAATTTTAATTTTGGTATTAGTTTGATGAATCAATTTTGAGGATATAATTACGATAATCATTCTATTTTAGTTTTTGCAATTTACTTAAATAATAATAATGCAACAACATATAATATATTCTCACACTCTATAGAGAAAATGTTTATATATATATATATATATATAATTAGAAATTACCTGAGCATGAAAGGAACTTTTTGAGACATGAAATAATCTTTAATTTCTTCATTTCCTCAAGAGATTATATATGAATATGTAAAATCAGCAGCAACCAAATTAAATTCAATTCTCAAATATTCATCCTGAGAAGAGAAAGAGAAATAAAAATTAGAGAACTAATTTTCTTTTATAGCAAGAGTTCGAGATAAGAATGTTTTTATTTTATTTTATTTTTCTTGTTATTGTTTGCTTGGAAGGAAAGAAAATCAATGGGGGAAGAAAATTTTGAACTTGTTCTATAAGTGAAGATTTTGTTTGCACAATGAACAAGAAAACCCTATTTTGAATTACGTCTTATGTTTTCGTATTCGTTAAGTTCAAATTAGATATATTCGTTTAGAAATAGTTTTGATTTGTGTATTTCAAAATTTTAGTTTTTAGAAACAACATTTTTAACCTTCTATTTCAAATAGTTTCACCATATGTCAAACGGACATATAATTTTTACTAAGTGATCGATAGATTTATTGTTCAAATTCCAAGCTTTATCAGATTTTTGAAAATTAAAAAAATATCCCACACTATATTCAATAAATTAACATCAAATTTATTTAGTTCCCTTTTTAAGTTATAGTATTTTTTTTTTTTCTAAAGAATCTCCAAAATTGAAAAGACGTTTCATTGGGCCGAGCAAGGCCCATTTGCATTGCCCGCTCGAAGGAGCGTGACAGCACCATGCGAGCGCCGAAAAATCAAATTTTGAAATACCTAACGGCTACTTCATTTCTTCACCGAATTATAATTTCTAAAATACACCCAAACACTCACAAATTCAATTCTTATCTCTCTCTCTTTCTCTCTCTCTCGCGCTTTTTTTCTCTCTTCATTTCCCATCTCTATTCACTGTCTTCCTCAATTTCAAGCGTCGGAACCCTAATTTCCATGGATTCATCTTCAAGAGCTCTCAAGGGTTTCAAAGAGGGGCGAAAAGTGAGAGTGATTGCAAAGATCAAAAGCTTGCCTGGTCAGGAAATAGATGGAGAATCTACGGCATCTTGGATCTCTGTGAACAAGCCTAATGGGGATGCTTCCGAATCTGTAGCCATTTCCTTTGGGGACCAGCCAGTGAGGTGATTTTCTTTGTATGTTTAGATGTTTGTAAATTAGACGGAATTTATGGTATCTTTACTTTACTGTTTGTGAATTACGAATTTAGTGATATATAATTAAATTTACCTTCACCCACTAGCTTAAGCTTTTGGGTTAATTGGTAATTTAAGAGATAATGATCATGGAAGTATTGAGAAGAAGAAGAAAGTGAATTCAGTGAATATGCTTTTGTTAAATGTGGAGAAATGAGAACTGGGAAGTATTGGATTCGTGGTTTATGGGAACCGAATTGTTATAGTTTATCAAGGGGAAATAAATTGCGAGTATGGACTATTATGTTTCTGGGAACTACATGGAAAGTTTGTTAAATTTGAACCCTAGAGCATTTTTCCTCAATGTGATTTATCAAACTACTAAAAGGTATAGTTGAGTGGTAAATTGGGGATAATATATTACATTGCGGTTTCAATCTCAAAACCTCATGAAAGAAACTAAACGATTCAATTGCAATTGTTGAATGCAAAGCTGAATTAATTCTTCCTCCATCCAATTTGCTGAACTAAAAATATGTTTTTTGGTGGATGGAAACGATTCATTCATTTTGCAGTCGAAAGGAAACTTATGAAGTAGACTACTGCTACGAGCAAAACGAAGACACTGAAAACATATTTACAAGAGAGGTGAAATCTCTGATTCCTGGGGTCTTTGATGGTCATCATGCAACAGTTATCGCATATGGTGCAAGAGGCACTGGGAAAACTTCTACAATTCAGGTGCAACATTGATCATGTTTATTTTCTTTAATTAATCGGTTTCCATTATCATGTAGCTACTTCATGATATTCTCTAAATTGTATAAATTAGCTAATTCTAAGGGCCTTTAGTTACTTGCTATTTAGTAGTTAAAAAAGTTCGTTACTTAGTTGGTTAGGTAGTTAGCCGACTTCCTGAAACTAGCCGTTAGTTCTATTGTCATCGAAGTTTTAGAAATATGCTCCTCTTATAGGACTCTTTGGTTTATGCCTCTTTATTTATTTATTTTGTTTCTTTCCTCATTTAGTTGTTGTTACCTTCATCTTTTAAATTAATTTGACCATCCATTTTGCAGGGTACTATTGAGAAACAGGGTTTGGCATCATTAACCATTAATGAATTACTTCTAATGGCCAAAGAAAAAGGGAAATCAGTTTCCATATCATACTATGAAGTTTACATGGACTATGTCTATGATTTACTGGATCCGAAACGAGCAACAGTTCTGGTATTGGATAATGGTCAAGGAAAAATACAACTTAAGGGACTTTCGCGGGTAAGTTCTCTGGTTTTACCTTTATGCCCCAAGTTTTGAAGCTTATTCATTTGTCATCAGTATTCTTTATCTTGTTTGTTGAAATTTTCTAATCCTGACTTTATTTTAATTGTTATTCAGATTCCAGTGAAATCTCTATCAGATTTTCATGGACTATATTTTGTTGGTTCTAGTTCACATAAACAAGGGCAAAAGAATACAAATGAACCTCCTCCTAGAAGCCACAGGGGCTTGATAGTGCATATTTCATCTACCAATGAGACTGCGCCAGATACTCGTTTTGTTTCCAAGATGAATTTCGTTGACATGGCTGGTAGTTAAATTTATAAGACCTGTCAAATAGTTATAGGAAAAAGTACTTCAATTACTTTCTTGTTTAATTCCTCATCTTGTTGCTTCTATATAAGGTTATGAAGATGCTAGAAGGAGAAGTACTGATGGCACGAGCCTCGTCGAAAATAGTAAAATTAACAAGTCGATATACGCCTTGCTGAATGTTGCTTCTGCTTTGAATTCAAATGATAACCACGTGCCATATCGAGAAAGTAAGCTTACACGCATTCTGCAAGATTCCTTGGGAGGAGCGCAAAGCAAGATTTTGATGATTAGTTGCTTGGTATAGAGTTTAATTTGGGTTTTTCATGACTGTCATTGTTTTTCATGCACTTTTCATGACTGTCCTTGTTTCCACAATTACTTGTTGGTTGCAGAATTCATCATTTTGCCAAGACTCCATCTACATGGCGAACTTAGCAGCTAGATCTTGTCAAGTAATTAAGCGCGTTGCTTCAAGTGCCATTAGGAAAATGAAGAGTTCAACAAATTCTGCGGTGCATTCATCACTTAAAAGCCAAATACCCAAGAGCGTTTCTGCAACTGCAAAGAAGCAGACCATCTCCCGATTTTCATTTTCTGAAAAGAAGGCTAGTGTTAGTACAACCTCCTCTGCAATGAAAGGAAGGTATAAAATGAAGTATATACAAATTAAAACTCAATCAGACACTTACATCTGAATTGATATTTCATATGGATATATGAATTCTAACTAGTTTGTATATCTTCTTTTTATCCCCAATTTGAAGGAAGTTGTTCGATGATGCAACAAGTTATTTGGGAAAACTGGACAAGGTATCTAATCTATCTTCTTTGGTTGCTAAGATATTATTATACTATCATATTGTGGCATATCATTTCTTTCAAAGAGTGATTCTACAATTGTTATTCTGTTATTGGAAACGATATGGACAGAGGAAACTTGAAGTTTCCATAGGATAAATTTTGAAACCTTAATCAATATGGTGGATCGAGAATCAAACCTCTCAAAGATAAACACTGCACTGAGCAAAAGTTTCTCTAATAACTACTTTACAACTATTGATCTGTTTAAAGAAATTGAAGACTATATAAATAAAAAGGTTGCGCCTGTTTTTAGCGTCGCCAACTCTCAGGCTACAAGCATTTTTATGCCAACTAAAGCCCTTGCACTTGCATTTTGGTCACTGTCTGAAAGCATGTTGCTGAATTTACAAGTAATAATACTACAATATATCTTCAAACTAGAACAACTGTTAGAAACAATATATCATAATAAACAACAAAGTCAAAATATCTTCTGGTTTCTTTATATAACTTCCAGAATTCGAAGTTGTTCCTTTATATAATTTGTATATCACCTCATTTTGAACATTTTCTTTTCAGGAAACTAAATTGTCAAGTGCATCTTCTAGACGTGAACGTTTGAAGAATGGAGGACCTATTTCTGTTATAGACCAGGTAGGAAACCGTTACTGAGTTATATGTCTAACCTGATTTTTTGTTCATGTATTTACATCCTCCCTCCAATCCAATCCAATGCACAAAGAATTTAATACTGTCGCCGCCCTGTTAGGTGAAACCATTGTCATGTTCTATAAAGCCGGAAGAAGAATCTACTTCTGCATTGGAGAAGGCAAGTATATAGAAGGCTCAATAACACGAAGAACACGTTAGATCTTTTTGTTCCTCGTTTAAGACAAATTTTCATTTCTCAGGAACTATCTGTTGCAGAAATTTCCAATTCGGTAGAAACTACTATTGTGCCAGAGGTGATTATCTATTGTTTTAGTAAATTGCATGAAACTCTGGCATACATATTTTACACTTCTCTTTTTTTTTTTTTACCTAGGTTGTTTCTAATAGCAAGCAAGAACCTGAAAGAATCGATAACGACATGAGTGTATTATCTGCCAATGGAGGTGGTATGATGATTTTGTACCAAAGTGAAGATATTAGTAGGTTGGGTGTGCACGTCTGTTGTATGTAAATTATATATTTTCTAACTGATTATAGGTCAAAATATCAACGAGGAAGACAATTACTCAATGATCAATATTGACGACATTCTTGTGGAAAGCACACCTGAGGTGACCAGTAGCACCAGTTTGTTTGCTGTTCAAAGTAGGTCATAATGTCATCAGCTTTGTTAGCTTTTTTTTTATGAAAATACTTTAATGTTTTACATAAATTTCTTGTTTATGTTTTACAGATTCGTGTTTAGATAAGGAAAACAGTAGCTATATGATCAATGAAGAATCATCTCCTCCAATCAGTGCACGATTACAAGCATTATCAAACAGTTTGAAGTTACTCTGTTCTTCGACACCAACGTGTAAGATCCCTGTTAGTGATGATCCATATGCCTTAGTCTCTACTGATGCTGTTACGGAACAACAAACTCCGAAAATGGAACGAAGTTTGCAGGTTTATGATGAAGAGGATGTTGCAAATCCAACTACTACTCCTTGGGAAAAACTAAGCAAGCGCAGTACGGGTTTGCAGGTTAGATTTGACAAAGTTGTGGTAAATTTGTTGATCTCATTGCCTTTTAATCTCTCCTTTTCTTTTTGTTCTTCAGAAATTGCTAGTGGAGGATCTTCTAAGGTTTATTAACACAGCTAGCAAGTAAGTTGTTGCTTTTGGTTCTGGTGGATTTCCAATGGACGCTTAGAACTATGCATCTGACTCATATATCCTTTGCTTAAGCTTACAATATTAGGAATAGGAAGAATATTTTTTGTTTAATTTCCTATTTGACAAGCTTCTTTTCCTTTTTCTGTTATTTGCCCTTCACAGGGAAGAATTGAAACAATTGAATGTAAGTATGCTAACAATTATCTTTTCAACTTTTGAAAATTGCTTTCTTTCAAAAGATTAAGATAAATCTTTTCACTCCCCAGGGTATTGGAGAGAAGAGAGCAGCAGCAATAATTGAACTTCGCAAAGAATCGCCCGAGCCTTTTAATAGTGTGAGTACCCCCCACCCGACACAAACACCACAAATGGATATCGATATTTCCCTTTATTCATAGCAAACAAAACCATTATCAAACAGATTTATAACGTTTAATTCAACGAGTCAATGGTGTTGATTCATCCACAAACTCACATGAGATTTCCTTTTGTACCTAATTTGAGCAGATTGATGATCTAATGAAGATCGGACTATCAGCAAAACAGGTAAAAGGATTGATGAAAAAAGAAGCTGGTGAGCTATTATTCAATTAGGAGACGGAAGTGAAGTATTCTTAGAGCATAATTGTTGTCATAAGAGATAAGAAAATATTTGAATAACTGTCTAACACATATTGTCGAGTAATATATGCATTCTATACTTAAATTCTTTTGAACTTGAGCCTGAGATATTGGTATATGTAAAGTTTTATGTATATATAAAGGGCTGTTTGTTCTTATTTTTGTTTGAAGCTCACGTTAAAGTACCATACCTCCAAATCTGTGGAGTGATGTTGTGATATGAGTTTTAGTTCCATCTATTTTCTTGGTTTTCCAAATGCCTAAAGTTTTTCCTAATACTTTCAATGAATGAACTATTTGAAGTTAATTATTATTGATTGGTTAAATTGTAATTATACTACATTATAAATAACAAAGACATGAGTTTGAGTATAATTCAACTTATACAAGACTTGGTTTGATTCCTCCTTATTGTTTTATCTAACTCAAAATTATTTTAAATAAAAAGTTCATTTTTCTAAAAAAATATTTTAAGTAACAAAACTTTTTAAAATATTTATAAAATATAGCAAAATATAAAATATATAGTGATAAACTACCATCAATGTAGTAATTTATTTTGGTCTATTGCAGTCCAGAGTAGATATTCATAGTACGCTATGTTTATAATTATTTTAGTTCATTTTGCTATATTTAAAAATAGAACTTTACTAAAAAAATCATATTATTTTAAATAGCAAATTAATGTCGAAATCTAATTTATTTGTAAAAGTTTACATTTACCAATTAAACTATATAAATCTCAACCTACATCCCTCCATTTAGAACAAGATTAGGACCTCTTGTCCTTAGGTACGTACATACATATGTCAGTTGAGCTCTTGTTGATCCTCCATTTTTAATGGTTGCATACTTCTAAATAAATTAGAATGGTTGCATGTTGATGTACGTATTAACCCCATCTTTTAATATACTCAATCATCATGTAATCATATTATTAATATTATTAAGATAGTTGCAAAGATCCAAAAGATCTACAAATATAGCAATTAAATTAAAAAAAGTTAAGCAAGAGTTAAATACATCTCAAACCTAAGGACTAGAACGTGATTGTCTCATGTTCCAAGAAGATGAGCAATATTACAGCTACATATCTAAGAATCATTTGGTGTAGTACATGCATGAAATTAGGAATAAATAAATAAAGAAATAGTTGCTCAAATCAGAACGAGAGAAATTTTTACTTGAATTTGGTCGTGCATCAATCAACATGCATTGCAGCTTTTTCTACATGTACCATAGTAATCTGGAGAACCAACCATGAACACAGCATTTCGTTCGCATTCGCCAATGGCAGCCCATTGAGGGCAGCTTTTATCTTCATCAAAGCACCCATCTACATCGGATTGAATAGTGTGTTTATTCCCAGCGGGTGGTCCTAAGTATAAGAATTTTGTAGCAACCCACAACTCCCCATCGCGTATTGGGGATCGAATGTGGTAGCTACTCTTGTCTGGAGAGGCATTAAGATGCACAGAAAAAAAAAGAATTGCATTGCCTTTCACTGGTCTCAGAAAGTTGTTTTTCTTTCTTCGGCCTGACCAAAATTTGCTCTTTACCTGAGGCATTGAGAAAAAGGTAATCATGAGTACATTGTTATGGCCACAGATCTTTGAGTACTTCCCCTCACCTTTGATTCTGGAAACAGTATTTCACCGCCACTAGCAGAATCTGAGAGATACAAAACTACTGTGGCCATCAAAGGCTCACTGGACGGCAACATTGCTGATCTGTTGCCATAAAAGTACTTGTGCTTTGCTTCTTCACCCCTGTATTGCATGATCTGAAAAGGCATGCTATGATCTGAAGACAATAAAACTAATATGTTTAGAAGAAAAGAAAATCAAACAGAAGGAGCATTATCAGGAAAATGAAAAAAGGCAAAGCCAGTGCAATACAGCACTGATGAGAAATACCTTTTGGAAGCAAAGTCCATATTGCAAGTCGATTTTCAATTCTTGCAACGATATCATCCTAAGAAACAAGCCCAACCAAGAAATCAAAGAACAAATCTCATAGAAACTTGAAATCAATCAACTGCAGTGACTTGGAGTTTTATCTCATAAATACAATGAATAGAAATAAATGCCTTACAAAAGGAAGCACAAAACTGATTATTGGGTCATGAACTCCCTTTGAGCCATGGTTTGCTATAAATTTGAAAGACAGTGGATGCCAACAACAAAGCATGATTCTATGAGTTTTAGGACGGGTTGACAGCATATGAAATGCATCAATCCTAAAAGTGACCCATCAAGAAATTTTAAGGAAAGAGAAAACAGAGAAGGAACCTTTGGAAATAAAACCCCACACCTTCAATAATTATAGATTAAAAGCAACAACAGTAGATATACTAAGTGCCTAATTCTAACATGCAACACGGATGTTTGGTAGTACCACTGTGAAAACTATCAACAGAAAACGTTATACTGAACATATTTCAATCGAAAATACATTGAACAACTAATTTAACTCAAACAATTGCCAAGCATCATCCACGAACATTTGTAGTTGTATTTTGAATAACAATACCGGAAACAAAGAGAACAATAATAACAAAAAAAAAGTTTTATAACTGATGGGCTGCCTAATTGCTCACGTCTAGAAACTAACAGAAAACAATATATGATTGAAAAAATATAATACTTTAACATAAACTTCAAGAAAACAAGATAAGCAAATCTCGTGCTATGAGAACAAATTTGACCACCAAGTCTTCTGTTCAAACCATTGAATAAACTTCAAAATGCACAGGAACATACTGTTGTGTTTAAAATGACTCCTGAACTGTTTAGCAATTCGGTTGAGACAGTGATCCCCGAACCAGCACTATTCCTAGAAGGATTGTCTTCCGAATTTGAAGCCTAAAAGTTGTATGCACGTCAGAAACAGATGAAGCATGTTTATGATACTAACAAGAACAGGGCAGAAAAATACCAAAGAAATAAGATGATCACACTCCTCATCTGAGAGAAAACCTTTATACAAGAAAACCCTACAGCAAAAGAAGTTAAATCAGACTTTCTACTAAGTTAATCAATATACTTTTTAAAGTTTATATGATAATTCCGAATCATAAGAGAGATTCTGCAAGTACCTGACCTTGGTCGCCAAGAGACTTGTACAACTCTTGATGGGTCGATTCTACCAGAATAGTTTGAGTAGCTCAAAGGTCTGTCAACCAATCGGTCCCTTAAACCCTTACGGCCACTAATCAAATTGCTGGCAGAGTAAACAAAGCAGATTCAAGGGAAAGAATAAAATCCCATGTTATGAAACGCAATCATGTATCATCAAATCATTCCAAAGTGAAATGAAAATCAGTTTTACTAACACGATTTCGGTTTAACATCCATCCATACACGAAATTAATGAGAATTGAGAACCCAATTCATGCAGTAAACATATGATGCGAATAATGGAATACGTAAAACCTAAGATTTCGAAATGAGATGTAAAATGGGGTGGGTTTGGTTTATCACCTTTGAGCAAGGCAGGTTGAGAATGAAAATGCAGTCGCTAACAGAAGCAAAAAGTTAAGACGAGAATCCATGGATGGGTGGAACGAAGATCGAAACAAGACGAAGTTGAAGACAAAATTAGATTTTGAGAAAGCTGGTGGTGTAAAAATCCATGGCGTCTTATGTAGTTCTACGAATCTGGATCCCACCGCCACTTCCTTGAAGCTTGAACTTCCACTTTCTCACCGTTGCGACAAATTGAATATATTCCTCTCTCGTTTTTTAGACGGTTATTTATTGTGATTTTTCTTTTATCAAATTATTTATCAAAATTTTAAATTTATATAAGGGTAAAAATTTAATCTACAAATAATCAACTATTAAATTGACAATGATCATACTAATTAGGATTATTATTGAGTTAAGCTCACTTTAATTTCGATCTACATAACTATAATTCAGCATTACATGCAAGTCAATCTTTTACCATCGATTTAGAATTACTTTTCTTTACATTCAATGTGCCGATGACAACCAATATTTTGTTTTGTTAGACATTTAAAATCATTATATAATTCTTTTGAAGTTCTTAAGACTCAATATCAAAGGGAAGCATTGATCTTCAATTACTTGATGAGAGTGGTCAAGCTTTTATCACACACTATTGCGTAGAGCTATTGTTGCTATATAGTTTTTCAACATTTGAACAATGGTATATAATGTGCTATCCAACAGAAGAGAAAAGGCAAGCTACCTTTACATACTACCAATATAAATATTCACTTCCTACAATGAAGAAACTTACAAGTAGCACATCAAAAATATAGCTGAACTTCATCACACTTCTAAAAAATTGGATGAACACTGCATATTTTCCATCATCTTCAAACAATTGAAGCCAAGGAAATCAGCATCCTCAAAGGTAATCTGACATCGTACCGTAGATTCATCTGAGGAAACTCCATGTAATAAGTATTGATATGAAAGAATAATGTTAAATACAACTAAGTGATTTCTTCAGGACTGTGTGTCTTGAATCATCCTTGTCATATAGACGCTCAATCAATTCATCCCAAGTTTCTTTCCTCCTCCTCGATGACCCTCCACTCGATGCTGGTGACTTTTCTTCTTCCCCTTCATCTGTTTGGCTGAAGGTTCCGTATGGGGAAATTGCGTAGGCATGTGGCACGGCTAATGTCACGGCCCGCTGCAATGCAGCCTTGTACTCTTCACTGTGCTCTCTGGCTAAAGTCTGTTGCCTCTCCATCTTCTGTTGGGGTGGTATCTCCATGATCTTATCATCCTTGCGCATTAACTGAAATTGACAGAATCAAATGGATGTTGTTTTTCGTTTTTCAGGCAATGATTTCATAGAGCTCACTTGTAAATTATGACAAGAATACATTCAATTAACAAGATCTTAACTAAAAGTTACTCATTTTAAATTTGGGAGACTGATGATTCTCTTCATGTTAGTCATTAGATGGTCTAATTCCTTGTTTTGAATAATAATGTATCTTAAGCTTTTACGGTACAGAAAGAAAACATTCGTTTTTGTACTCTCTACTCTGAATCTAAAATAAACAATATGGATCAGATAGTTTCTCTTGATTTTCGGGTAACCGAGGGAAGAACATGTTTAACAATAATTTTGGTGTTACGAGAAGAATTCAGGTCAAAACCAACCAATGAACTCTAATTCACATCTAAGAGTAGGTAAGGGAAAGAATAAATTGAGTCAATAAACCTAAAAGAATTAGAATTCTATTTTGGCAGTTCTCGTGTACGGGACGAATTAGAATCTGATCCTCCACTTCATAGACAACTAGAGAAAGGCAAAGAAGAACCACAAACGAAAATGTAGAATAAAGAAATGCAAAAGAATGTCTTCCAAAATTTCCATTGAAAATCAAACACTCGGCATAAAAGGCTCGGTAGAAAGATGAAACTTACTTCCAGGGCCCATTTGGCTTCTTTCTCTATCCAAATGATAGCATGGTCTGAAGTTGCATTACAAGAAAGAACTATGTGTTCAAACCTCCCATCAACTGGAACAGCCGTCTTCACGACTGGTGGAAACCTTCCGCATCTTTCAGCAAAAAAGAGGTGAATTCAGTCAAATGTTTGAGCATGGCATGTTTCTTTTTCAATGGTCTAGAAAGCCAACATTTCAATAACTAGTAAGGTTAAGAGAGGCTTTCTTTCCACACAACAAGTACAGGAGGGACTTAAACTCAGAGTCTCTCAACCCTTTTAACAGATGCTCGTGATACAAGGATGGTTTCTTTCCACACAACAAGCAGTTTTACAGGTATGTTTTCTTGTTTGAACGAAACATGAAAAAAATTTCACAAACTTCACGGTACACAAGATTTCTCCACCACATTAACCAGCTTAACATAGAAGATATAGGGCTTTTACCTGAAGGGTTTTCGCTCTACAATGTGATAGAGTCGACCAGGTGCATAAAGTCTCCTTGGATCTTTGAGCATCTTTTCTTCTGATACACATGTATCCCGAACACATCTCAGGCATAGAAGGCACGGCAAACTACAAGGAGAAAAGAACCAATGATTATTGAGAAACTTAAAATTGCACTGAATAAATCCAAGACCATTTTTCTGTTATTGCTTTTATACAATGAACTTTAACATAAGAAGCAGTGCTCATTCCAATAATAGAGATCTAATTTGCAATTTTGGCAGAATTATCTACTTTGAAAATGATTGTTGACAACTACGCAACAAGAGTTAACACCATAAAGGGTCATGAATCTTGAACCATACCAGAAGAGTGATTTAAAAATGTCTTCCAATGGTGTGGCTGTCCGGGGTAAAAAGTCATCCTGGTTCAGTATAACAATCACCGTTATATTTCGAAATGTAAGTATAAATTCCACCATATTCAGCACACTTTAAAAAATGAGAATCAATAGTATTTTCAAACAGTCAAGAGTTCGTGCACATCAAACAAAAAGCAAAACGTTTCTGTTTTACTGAATACACAATATAAATTTATTAAGAAAATGATTCTAAAGAGGAGAAAAAAAACGTTGGGAACAACAGAAGGTTGATGTAAAGACTGAGGAAATGTTATATGAGAGATTCACAAACAAATCCTAGGAGTTATTGAGGTCTCATAATGCATAATCTACATTATTTTAATCGCTCCCAAAATGGTTTTGATCACTTTACAAATAAAATAAAGGAAGAATGTATAGGTTACCTGAAGAACAACAGAGTTGATAACATCTGCATATCTAACAGCCAAGTTTAGGGACATGCATCTGGCAGGAGCAATAGCAAAACACCTTATCCGTTTCCGATCAATATTTTCCAATTTTTCGCGATTTTGTACTACTAGTAATGTTAGCATGGCTGCTACTCCAGAGCCAAGAGAATGCCCTGCAAACGTCAAGGTATAATCTGGATACTTCTTCACCAAATCCTTTAAAGTTTCGTTCTCAGTGTCCAAAACCCAACCAGCTGCCTTCAGAAGCCCATTGTGAACATATCCACCATCAAATTTCTTCTTTCCCAGCCTGTTGTCCAATAAAACTGCATAATCACTCTCCTTTGCCATATTAAGTCCCCTGATGGCAAGGACAATATCGGCATGAACGTGATCAAGATATAAAATATATGGAGGAGCTCGTCCTCGTGTATCTTTGTATGTCTTCTTCATGAGTAACCAATCAGGATTGATTCCATACCCACCAACCGGTTCCCAAAGAGGTTTTCGAATATCATCTTCATACACAGATAGGATATATCGACAAATTCGGGGAATAGGCTCGAATTCATCAGGAGTAGCAAATCCCCAATTTTCACTGTCATGACCAGCTGTGTGGAGACACCGCTTCCAGACCCAACGAGCACAACCCAGACAGCATACACACTCAAGGATAGGCACGCCACATAAGATAGACATTGGTGCCTATGATCTAAGCTCGAAGGAACACTATATGGAACAGATTTTCCTAGTAAATGCACGAGTTGTGGAGAAATATATTATCACTAGGAAACTACAAGCTCTAACGATACAAGTCCTGGAGTTGATAATAGGTGTAAAAGACAATGACGATGGAAGAACAACAAAGGATTTTGACCAATCATTGAACTAAAAGGCACAATCCCCAAGAAAAAACAATCTCAATAATGACAAACAATAACTTTTAAGAGTAGGACACCAAAACTTGAATGAGGGAATTCATTCAACAACCAATACCATATAAACCTTCAAGTAGCTTCCAATCACTGAAGAGCATAAAAGGTAAACTAATATAGGCACAAACAAGACAACAAAAAGCAAAAAAGAACATCTGGGTTTCAAATTTGGATCATCAAGAGCAAAGAACAAAACCCAAATGCGCACTTCCGGTTAAGAATACAAGAATCAGAATCGTATAGAGAATATTCTTTAGCTAAAAAATGGGATTCCAATGTTTGACAACAGGGGGGCATTTCTTAAAATTAACAATGGAGACGGAGAAAACGAGTCAATGCTGTGAAGTTAGCTGTAAGGTTTGTTGAGTGCCATACGCAGAATTGAAAACCCAAATCCGAAATGGCATATAAAGGCTAAAGATAGAAAAGGGATTGATTATACCTGGAAGTCAACGACTGTATTTGGAATTGGGGTTACGAATTTGGGAGATTGAATGAAATTTAGGGGAAAATTGGATCTGGGGAAGAACATGGTGCATTGGATTGTTGAGATGGGGAGAAAAAATTAGGAGAAAATTGGGAATTATTATTGGATTAGTATGTGTGTGTGTATGAACTTGAAGAGAGTGAAATTTGGACGTGACCAATCCACAATGACACGTTTTTTTCTCTAAAATAGTTTATGACCGTTAACCCTTTTTATGTTCCCTCCCATAGTTCCACCCGCCTCATTTATTTGTTTATTATTGCGAGCAATTATATTATATTATTAGGGTTTTCTTTACAAATAATAATAATAAATAACTATTTATACTTTACCCCAAAAATTAACTTTTCCTTCACTTTCACATTTTTTACCATGCTCATTATTATTGTTAGGTTAAAATGTTATTTCTCCCCCATTAATTGAAAATTCTATCATATTAGTGGTTATCAATGTCTATTATTGATAGAATATGAAAATTTTCTTCACTTGCACTTTTTTCTTAGGTGTCATATTCCAAACTATTAGATTTTTCTTCTTATCTTTGCTCCACTCTCTTCTTAACTTTTTTTAATTAACATTGAACATGAACTTTGACTAAAGATTATTTGTTATTTAATGTGAACTTGCTGGTTTTTTAAGGTATAGTGTGAAAGTTTTTTTTTTTAAATTTCTTTGTGTGTTTCTCGTAGTTGCTCATTCAAATGTAATTAATGGATCAATAAAGTTTTTACAAATCTTTAAAATACACTTAAATGTCTAATCAAAGTTGAAAGAAAAATACTACGTTTTTTTTTCTAGTTTGAGATTCGCTTCATTTTTTATTTATTTATAAAAATTGTATTAGTTTTCTCCCAATTTCTTGCTCACTATGTTAGTATTTTCTATACAAAAATTTAAATTCTTAGTCAAATTTTAAAAAAATTATTAAAAAGAAAAAGAAAAAGTGAAATTCTCACCGATAGCAAAATTTTTAATATTTATAAAGATGAAAAATGTAACAAAATTTGTTTATAATAAACTCTATTGTTGATAAATTTGTCCCAGTGATATAGTCTTATTACAAATAGACTTTAAAAATTGATTCTAATTTTTTCGTATCTATAAATCTTTTACATTATACTATATCTATAAATATTTTTGTCACATTTCTATATTTACAAGTAGAAAATTTTAAGCAAACAAGCAAGTGTGTACATGTGTGTGTATATAGATATTAAAAGATAAAGTTTAAAAATAAAATCATTATACGATCATTATAATAGATAACAATTTTAAGAATAATAATCAAGTAAATAGTAACATTTTAAAAAGTTACAAATATATAAAAATATATCGGTGATAAACTTATATCATTAATAAGCTTTTAAAATTTTACTATATTTATAATTTTTATTATAATTGATAGTCATTTTAAGAATAATAGTTAATGATGTAGCAACATTTTAAAAATAATTGCAAATATAGCAAAACTATCGAAAGTCTATAAGTGGTAGACTAATATTTACAATTGATTCTATGGGTGATATAATTTGATCAATTTTGCTATATTTATAAATTTTTTAAATTGTTGTAATATGCATAATTATTTTAAATATAATCGTTAAATTTATAACTATTCTTATTTTAAATCTAATTTTTATATTTGAAAATATAGGATGGTGAATGCACTTTTATGTTATGTGCTATTCCAATAGAATGGTGTCACGAAGAAGATATAGAATTGGATGTAATCATGGGTGGCAAAATAATTACAAAAAGGGGCGTTAGACGTGGCCAAAAAGGCAACCAAAGAATTTAATTTGATTTGGCAAAGTTAGGAAGGCGGAAAGAGCATTAGAAAAAGGCCAAAGAATTTCCTTCTGGCATGCCTGTCCCCAATCAGAAACGCACACGTGGGAGCCACTCCAACCACGTGGGATGTCTTTGCTAGCTACATCCAACGGCCTAAAATCCATCCATCTAAAACCAGAATTTTAAAATTGAATCCCAGCCGTTGATGATGGGCTGGAATCGTCCCTCTCTTGCACCCCTCATTGGCTCATTTCGCGGTTGTTGCAACTCTGCCCTACAACTTCACCTCTCAGCATTCACTCTCATTCCCCTTCTCCTCCGCCTCCTATCCCACGCGCATCCTCCACCACAACGGTATCACTTCTAACCTCTCTCTAAAATTGTATTTAATAACTCTACATAAATCAAGTTTTTTTAATCCTTTAGTTCGTTACTTGAACGTTGTAATCATTGACACCAATATTTGGAACATATCCTTTTTTTTTTCTTTTTTGAAAAAGATTTTAAAAAGAAAAATAAGTTTATAACGTATATAGACAATTGATGAGCTGGAAAATGATGGATATAACCTAATATGCAGTTAGACGTTTTTCATTTTTCTCTACTTTTAAAGAAGTGAGTATATGATATGTTTTTGTCATCAACTTATTTGGGTGAGAGTTTGACTTGATTTCCAAAAGAAATATAGTCTTTGGTAGTTAATAAAGAATTGAAATTCGTATATTTAGAAAAGTTTTTTAATCGAAATTGATATGGTTATTGTTACGTAGGAATATACTTTATTACATATTTGTTTGTGACTTTGTGGGTTGAATCTTTAACTTATAATTAATTGAGTTATTCTTGGATTGTCCATATTAAATTAAAAAAATATCACTTTTTGTTATTTAGATTTGAACTCAGGAGCGTTTAGGGTTTAAAATTAGAAAAACCTTTGTCCATATTTGAAAAAAATAGGTTTTAAAAATTAGATCTATAACTCAAACTTACTGTTTTTGCAAAAATGACAAAAAACAAACAAACAAAAAAACGTGAAATGTTAAAAAAGTGCGAGTACATATAATACATTATATATACTAAAAAAATAGTAGTGTCAAATAAAAAGAATTTATTAATAAGAGACTGAAACACAGTTTTACCATTAAACTAACTACTTGTATCGGTATTACTTTACAAGGTCGAGGGTGAGTCTTAATTTGGGACGTTTGCAATTTTTAAATAAGAAGGAAGTGCTCACGGGTATAAAATGGGGCGCGTGCGAAATAAAATACGCGTCCTAATAAATGCTGGCGAACAGAAAAGGCTTCGAGCACACACACAAGATGTCACTAACGAACTCTTACAAATAAGCCAACATTCCAATCCAAATCCCTTTCATCTCTTCATTTTCCAACGCATTTCGCTCCAGTTCTACATCAATCAAGCCATGAAACGCCAACGACTATCTAGTTTCCAAAACCTCCACCATCTCAATTTCGAAGCAACCGAGCTCCGATTAGGATTACCGCAAACAAGCTGTAGAACTGAGCAACAACCAGCAGAGGAACGTAGTTCACATTCACAAATATCCGCCAAGCAGAGCAAGAGCGAAACCAGATCCGGAGGAAGAACCGATTCTAATTCCATTTTGACTTCCACTAATCCTTCTTCAGATAATCATGCCGATCATTGCCATGAACACACCAAGTAAGTCCATCAACTTCAATTTCAATCGTCGCAATCATCACTGTGTTTAGGACATTAGGGCTTATTCATGTTTGTTTGTTGTGGTTGTGGTTGAATTATTGCAGGACGCAAGTGGTTGGATGGCCGCCGGTGAGATCGTACAGGAAGAATGTGATTATTGAAACAGAGGAGAAGAAGAAGAAGAAGGAGATTGTGAATATGGAGTTGGGATTAATGAGTGGAATGTATGTGAAAGTGAGCTTGGATGGAGCTCCATACCTAAGGAAGATTGATCTCAAGCTTTATCAAGGCTATCAACAATTGTTGGATGCTTTGGAAGACATGTTCAACTTCAAAATTGGTAACTAATTCTTTTAAATATATTACTAGAGAACTCATGCTCAGCAATTGTCTAATTCTATTCCACACTTAATTAACTTTCATAGGGTTTGAAAATGGTAAGTGTCAATAGTTCATGTTCAAATAATGAAAATAAAATCAAATTTGAAAAACAAATCAAACTTGTGCTAATCAAAAAGTCGTACATTATTAAACAATGAACGACAGTTGCAAATATAACAATTAGATCTAGAGTATGTGCTGATATAGCTCTCGATGTCTATGACAGATAAAATATATTTCAGGTAGAAGTTTATAAGCGTTATTCATAAACTATTATTGTCCCAGAAAGTGTTACCCACTGCAATTACTTTAAAAACAATATAAGTATAGTCAAATCTATGTGAGACATACATACAACTTTTATCAAAAGATTAAAATTTCGAATATGTCAATAGAGTCGTGGATGGTAGAATGATATAATTGCAATAAGTGTTGCAATTAATATAATTGATAACAATTACTTTTCTTTTCTCACATTTTGTTTGTGCTTTTACCGTGAAGATTGTGTTTGAGTGGAGAAAAATTGGTATCAAATAAACATGACCATCATGTTACCATCACATTGGGGCTACGAGAACGTGGTCATCTATTGAGATGATGTATAAAAAATAGTTACGCATTGACAAATAAGCAAAATGTTAGATTTTACATGTTTTTAATCATATGTCGTTAATCATATAGGAAAAACAAAACAAGGTGTATTGTTGTTTCTTCAACATCATTGTTATTAGATTGTTAACATAAAATTTTGTGGGATTTTGTAGGGAGAAATTCAGAAAGAGAAGATTACTATGGGCGTGATTATGTTCTAACTTATGAAGATAAAGATGGTGATTGGATGATGGTTGGAGATGTTCCATGGAAGTGAGTCTTTCTCTAATTATTATTTTTTCTCTCTCTCTCATAATAATCTCTCTCCCAAAAGGCTAAAATTTTATTTTATTTTGATTCCCTCTTGATACAGTATGTTTACTTGTTGCTGCAAGAGAATGAGAATGATGAAAGGATCAGATGCCAGAGGGTTGAGTTGTTTATAATTTTGTATTTTAAGAAGAAAATGACAAAATATTAATAATAATAAAGTTATTTGTTTTAGTTAAAATTTATGAGAAATGTATTTTGTAATTCAATTGTCCAAAAAAATAAAAGTATAGCTCAATTTATTTATGAATTTAAAGATGTCATAGTATTGTATTCTTCTGTATAAAAAAAGAAAAACTAGTTGGACATGCAACCTACTCAAATCTAACTCTACCAAAATGATGTCATATTCAAATTTAATTTCATAATATATCAAAATATTTACCATACATAACAAAATTTCCAACAATAAATTCGTAGAAATTTTACACTAGCAACTAACAAAAATCTATTTATGTCTATCTTTACTAAAATTATTGGTATATATTGCAAATATTTTGATTCATTTAGTTATATTTGAAAACGTCCCAAAACTGTGATAATTTTACTTTTTAGTCTTTTGGCGATAATTTGGTATCTCGATTTTCAAAAAACCAAGAAAACCTCTAATATAATTGGTGGAATTACACATTCAGAGATTAAAACAAGCATAGTTCACTTATAACTAATCCTTGAAGAACTGCCTATTACATATAACATTAAAAGCTGAAAAATATCAACTCGAACTTATTTAGTTTCCAAAGCCTTTCTTAGTTTAATGTGAATGCGTTAAATCCCTTTCAGAATGATCAAACCAAGAGCTGCACAATGAAAAAGAAAAATAAAAACAAACATAAAATTTAGTCACAAAGTTGTGTACAATCAGACTAATTGTATTTCTTTCATTTTGAACACAAACTAGAGTATAAAAATTCATAAACTGCAAAAGAATATCAATTTCTACCACAACAGGTAAGTAAAAAAGGCAATTAATGTTTCAAATCTACCCTGCTGATGTTATTGCAGCTTAAAATCATGGCTATTGAGAAAAAAACGAGGATTCTTATCCTCCCATGAAAATAAGGAAAAGCACTGTTTAAAACATAAGCCTCAAGTAGCATTTGTGTTAGGAACCAAGATAGTATAGGCTGCCTTTGTTCCACATTAGTTAGAATGGGATGTCCAATTTAGTATGTAGGTGGCTTGGTTCTCCCACCCCAGTAGTTGACTTTTGGGGGTGTGGTTCTCCAAGGTGATTAAGAGCAGTGATACACCACAACTTCTGTACATAAGTGACAAAGAGCCGTGAAAACAATTAGATGGCGTTTGGACCCCCAATTACTTCAAGTGGGTGATGTGGGTTGTGGTTCCAATCATAATAGTTGATGTTTCCAACAATAAAAACCTAAGCAAATCACCCTATTTGTTATAGTGTATTCAAATATCTCCTTGTTACAATGTTTACTATTTCCTACCTATCTTCTTTTTCCCTCTTTGTTATAGTGTTTGTTAATTTTGGAAATTTTAAGTGCATGCTTTGATAACCAGCACCAACAATCCTGTGTTCTTTTGGGTTGTGTTTGCTTTGATAACAAACATGTTTCCGAATGTATTGCAAAAGGAAAAATATATGTTTTATTAAATTGTCACTCCTTGAGTTCGTTTAGCTCATCTTTCAAAATTATTTTGTTTTCCTCCCTCCCCAGTTAACCTGAGAGTTCCTGTAACGTTGCTTCTGGTCACACTTAATACGTGTTTGTACATTTGCTTACTTTTGAGTCCAGTAGTGGGGGTTGAGTCTAGGTGTACTTTTGTTTCTATTGTGTTGCATATGCTGGTTGTTGAAATGTAATAAACAAATATTGTGTAACTAGTCTCTGTAAGGCTTATGTTTATGTATAAAAGTTCGTCACTCATTTGGTATCTAAGATGTAGCTTGTAAATGGTGTTTTAGCAGGCTTGTTAAGTATGTTGGTTACAGCTAGTCAATGATATCAGAAGAGATGACATTCACTATCCGTCCATCATGTTCACTTTCGTGACAGTATGGATTGTCGGGAAGCGGATGTAACTATTATAATCTATTAACTATAATAATCAATTCAATGCTCCAATCACCCTCTATCTCGTAGGCAAGAAATACTTATGAGCAGAATATGTGTTTCTTTTCCCCTATTTCTTTCTGACTGGCAAAAGTAAGTTAAATATACATATGAAGGGGTAAAGTGTAACTTTCTATGTAACTCATTTTCTTACATAAATGAAAAATATGAAGTTGGGGGAATACCTGAGGTGGGGTACGCTTTTTGAACCTTCTGAACTTCATTTATAGGCCAATCATCAATACTATGATTCACCAAAATGATGTTCATGAAATTTTCATTCTTGTTCCTGTTTCATTTGACTTTGATGAGATGAGAAAAATTCTTTTGCATTGTGAGCAACCTCTGCTTCCAATACTGCTTCTAACATTATGTCAGACCCTTTAAACTCCTCTGTGAAAAAACTGAATAGCTTCAATACATGGAACACAAATCTAACAGCAAAGTGGTTGTCATTCTTAATATTTGATTCCTTAAAACAAAAGTTTCCCCAACATAACAAGAGTGAATTAAGTTTAGGAAAATAACTGAATGAAATGTTTACACCCTGGCCTCCACTCAACATTGGTGTGTAAGAAATGAGAGCAATTCTACATTATAGAAAATATCCCCAACCGAACAATGAATGCATCTCATCACTAGTTGTGGTTATCAAGTATAATTGGTGTCCCACCAGTCCATAGCTTATCTAATCACATCAATTGATATTTTGCTTCAAAGTGCACTAACCTCCCTAATGAAGATTTTAACGCTACTAATGGAGAAATTTATAAAATAAGACAATCATTATCAAATCTTTTAACTGAATAACAGATACTGTACCCGGGCGCTTAGGTAACAACCCAGTATTTTCAGCCGACACAGGTAAGACGGGAAGTCCAAACTCGTCATTCAGCTTCTCTACATCTGTAGTAATTGGCAACGAGGCAGAGGATCCATTCTTTATGTTCGGTGATTCAGCCAACCTGGCAAACGTAGTTGCTCGGCTGTGCTCATTTGATATTTGTGAAGTTGCAACCTGAAGAAAAGTGCAGATCCATTGAAGTCGCTTAAACTTGTAGTGGCAAAAAAGGAAAGGTCCATGATGAGATTCAGCAATTAATAGGAACCTTGAGGATGCTAGCTGCTGGTGCAGTTTTCTCAGCAACTGGTGTAGTCTCCACAGTAGGTTTTTCTTCGGCTGAATTACCTACCATTTGAAATGCAAGAGGAAAAACCAATTACGAAAACTAGAAGCCCTAGTGAAGATTAGCAGTAGGGATACATATCACCTACTAGTTACACCACTATCAGCTGCTTTGAGCTCAGGGTTGTCAACAAGCCTTTGAGTCAATGGCCCAGGATTCAAGATTGAAATGCTTCGAATTTCATGGCGAATAGCATCAAGTTGAGCCAACGTGTCTTGCAATTCCTTGTGAACCTGCAAACAGAGAATTATATCAAAGAACTTCAATGTAAATTAAATTCCATAACTTTTATAATCATCCAATTATGTTGTTACACATGGTTCAATCTAATCTGTTGCAGTCTTGATGTAACAATAGTGTCCACAAGCACTAAATGCCACATTAATGTAAACCTATTCTCAAAATCTGGCAGTTCTATGTCCTATTATGAGTAAAAGTTAAACACCCTTGCTATTGACATGCATAATGAGCGTAGAGAGAATTCTAAAAAAAAGTACGAAGAAACAGGAGCATCAAATAGAAGATTTAATTTAATCAGAAAGAACATTTAAAAAATGTGCAATATGCATTGAACTCTAGCAATTTACTTTTCTGCTCAGCCTAGCTCCAAAACCAACAAATCAATTCCAAAGAGTACTTTGATCAGTTCAAACAAGTTTCTAATTTGACCATAACTGACGGCAAGTTTTCATGCAATTGAAATATGTTTTGATGATTAAAGACATGTTTAGAAGTGATTTTGAACACAACAAAAGTGATCTTAGTCACTTCCAATCATGGCCTAAAATGTGGTCCATTCACTAAAAACATATCTTTACCATGTACTATCCAACATCTTTCCAGAAGACAATACTAATGCTGCTGGAACCTTCACAAAAATGACCATAAATTTTCCTAATGGTTATTTAAACTAAATAAGAAATACCTTGCGAGCATTGGTTTGTTCCATCATAGAGTCAAACTGACCTCGAGCTAACTGAACATATCCAATTGCTCTGCCAGCCATCCTTCCTGCCATTCTTGATATCAATGGGAGATCCTTTGGCCCTTCTCATAATAATTTGGGAGTCAAAACTCTATCCACGGCTTAAATATATTAGATGGTATAGGAAATGAAAAAGGTGGTGCAGTAATTACCAATTAAGGCAGCAGTAGCACCAATAAGGAGGAGGACTTCTCCATATGAAATGCCTAGCATTTGAGTTTCGTAGTTTCTCAGAACTCTGAATAGCAATCAAGCCAGGCCTGTTTGAGAAGGATCTCAAATGCAATAACTTTCACTTCAATCCTCACTTTTTCGAGAGAATGATCCCAAATGGAATTATCTAAACTTTTTGGAGTGGTTCCAATCCAATTGAAGACCAATCTTCAGAAACAAAATAGGAAATTTCACAACAGACAAGCAAAAACACTATCAGTCCTTTCTTTTCCTACGAAATGTATAACATTTCGTTAATGGGAGACTTGTACAAGTACAAGATACATTTGATACCTCTGACAGAATCCAAAACAGAACCAGAATGTATTGAAATGTAGAAGATAAAAACAAATTATTAGGGGAGCTGAACTCCTTTTGAGATACTCCTCAAGCCCTAATTGATTCACTAAATCACGAACTCACTCACCAAATGCCTCACTCCATATCCTTCTAGCCCACTCTATTTATAGCAAAACTCTCCAAAAAACAAAAAAATTATCTCCTTACATAATTAACAACATACCCTGATACACTAGTTCTATTCTAATAGCATTCCTTTCATTACCCACCTCGTTAAAAAAATCAAAACAAGAATAAAATTCCAAAATTGGGTACAGAGCAAAACCTTTATTCTTTTTTCCTTTTCGCCTCACTGAACAAACACCCTACAGAAACTTGAACCTTAGCCTTGTGAGGTGTAAATCAGCGGACAGTGGCGATCGGCTGCGACAAACCAATACAAATGCAAGGGTGTAGGCGGCACAAGTGAAAAGAAAACATAAAAAAAAAAAAAAAAAAAAAAAAACTATGGGGACTAGGGTTTCTCCCTTTAGAATCAGGTCGTGTAAAGCGGCACGTTGATGGTTGTGCAATGGACGGCGGTGGGCGACGACAGGCGCCGGTGGCGAGTATGGTGTGAGCTGTGGAAGAACGGCATAATAGAGAAATAAACAACGTTTTGAGTTTTTAGTCTATATTACAAATTTAGTCCTGAAAACTTGAAAATTAGAAAATAGTTCTTATAATAGTCAAACAAGACTTCAAGTTAACCTTACAATATAATTTCACAAAATTTCCATAAATAGTATTTTAGTTTTGAGATTAAAAAAAATCGTATTTCAAACTAATTTTAGGTAAATTTAAAACAATGAAATTAGAAGAATCGTCAACTTGAGGCTAATAGAATAATTGTGTGTTGGTATTATATCATTAAAGCATTTTTTCATGTTATTTTTAGGTGTTTTCTAATCTATTTAAAAATGAGTGACTTTCATTAGTCGAAAAAGTTTACCTATCAAATCATAAAATTTATTCAATAAAATACATCTCTTAGTTCGTTGAGGGGTCTTTTGAAGAAGAATGACGAAGCTTCACGACTCAAAGTTGTTACTTTATGATATGTGACTAAGCTTTATATGAACTCCTCAAATTAAAAGACTATCAATAGATTATGTGATCAAATCACACTAGACAAACGTTCTAAACATGTGAGAGTCTTTCAAAACTTCAATAATAACTAAAACACAAGATGAAGGGGGAAGAGTAAGGCCATAAAAAGAACATGTTTAACCTACTATATTTATAAATTTCTACCACTTGTGACAACACAAGTTCCAAATTATGAGTCTATCTACAATAAATCAATCTCATGTTGAGGGGAATGTTTGACACCTCGACATTGACTCTTCTTAGATGAGTGCTCTCCTATTTCGACTTCTCCAAAGTTATCTAGTATCACGCCACGTTCAGATAACTATATGCTCTTATACAAATAGAGCGACCCAAGTTTTGAAAATTTTAGTGATTTTCTAACCTTATATATTATTGAAAAAAATAAAAGAATTAATCATTTGGGGTGTCAATTTTAACAAACACATACGACAACTAAAGTGTGTTGCAAATTAGACTATAATATCTACTAAGATCTAATGCCTTTACGTGGATAGATAGAGTATATACTTGTGTAAATTGCAATATTATAAATTTTCTCAAATGAAAGGAGAACAAAAAAATTTAATTTAATATTTTTTTCCCAAAATTTAAAGCAATCAGTTTCTCAACCAAATCCAAAGGGTGATTTTGTACAAATGGAGATTCAAATCAAATCTATGGCACTATTCAAATTATAATGAGTAGTAGTCTTATGTTAACGTAAGCTGACTATGCAAATTTACCAAAATAAGTCCAACTGCACATGAGATCAGTACACTGCGACATTTTTTCTCGTTTTTTTGTTATCGCCAAACATAATACCCAAAATTCTCATCACTTGCTTTTTTCTCGCTCGCGAATAACTTTTCGTTTCTCTTTCTTGTTCGAAATACCTATTTCTTATTTATGATTCTTTTGCCTAAATACTATTTCTCATTCATGAACAACTTCTCGTCTTTTTATCCTTCTAAGTATTTATTTCTCGTTTTACTTCGATTATTCTTTTTCAGTTCAAATTCTTCGCAAATGAAGAAGTTGGAGAAGGAAGAAGAAGGGAAAAAAACATAGAAATGAAAGAAGAAGAAAGAAAGCATACAAATGAAAGAAGAATATGACAAAGCAAAAAACAAATAAGCGAAAACGAAGAAACGAAAACAGAAAACGAAAAACAGGTTACAAAACGAAGAAGGAAGAAAAGGTTAAAAGCGTAATTTTATAGTAGACAAAGAGTCAAACATCCGAAGTTGGGCTATTTTTCATTTGGAACCTCCACACAATTATTTCATCTAAAACGTATTAGTAAAAATCTCGATAATATAAAATGAAAGGGTTTGATATTCCCTCGATTACTGTTGCCGATTTTTGAGGCACTTGCCCAAACAGCTACCACTCGTTCAATCGGGTTAGAATTCTTATTCATTCCCCAATTAATCGGTGGATTACACAATATTTCAATTTCTCGACCGCCCCAAAAGCAAACCATCTGATTATAATTCTTCTAACTGTTTCGATTCCATTTCTCAGCTGGGTTCGCTGTTAAGGTTAGCTAATTGTAAAATTTGATTGAATATGTTTGAATTACTATGTATTCTTGCATGTTGAAAACCAAATTTGTTCACTAGGACCTCATGTTTTGATATAACTACTCTCCTTTGAATTCTGACTTTTCTTATTGATTATCATCTGTAATCACAGATTTTACATTCGCTTGTTGCGACACTGTTCCTTTTATTGCCATGTTGTATCTATTTCTTCTTTTTTTCATTCTTCATTAGTAACCTCACATCGATGTTGAATTGATTTGATGCTTTTTTTTTCTTCCGAATAATCGTTGTTATGAAGTGAATTCGAGCAAGTTAGTCATAATCTTCATAATTTATTTATTTATTTATTTTACTTTTCTAATATAATTGCATGTCAATGAAACTTATAGGGTATTAAATTCTAGGTAGTCAATGAGTTGCTTGTTCCCTCTAGGTCCCTTTTTACCTCTAGGCTAATGATAGTTGATGATTTTCATATTGAGTTTACTGATACTTGGAATTGTTATCAACTGTGGGGTCAATATTAGGAAATTAATGGTTCGTTTTTATTTTTGTTAATTTATGGCAATAATTGATGTCAATTAGAATCATTCTATAGTAGTTTGACAAACCAATCAGCTCTCTTAAGTTTAAGGCTATCAAGTAAAACAGGAAGTTTGTCCCTCGAGCCTGACGCTGATCCTTGCATCCTTGAGTGGTACTTGTTAGCTCCTTAGTTGAATAAAAGAAATGAAGAAATAGCTGCTGGCTTGAAAGTGAATGTAGGCATCTTCTTTTAGTTCAACAATTTGCTAGATCGATCCCCCTCTGAGACCTCTTGATCGAGAGTGCATTGTTTTGTATCATTTGACTGCTGAACTAAACCACTACTCACTCTCTTGTTCTCCTCAAGGATGATAAATCACAAAAAGGTCGAATGATTGGGCTAATAGAGTTTTATTAGGAAGATTGACCCTATTGACTAAATGGGATTGGCTTATTTGTTGTTAGGGCCTCTGTGGTGCATTTTATGTTAGTGCGTTTTGGAGGATTTAGATTGTGTTTTGTGGAATTTTTAATATGCACATTCTTATTTGTGACAGTTTCTTAGGGACTTTTGGGGTCGCTCTGGCTCATTAGAAGTCACGTTGCTTATTGGTGGAGATGTACTCCAGCTATTGTTTTGGGACGACAAGGCCCTTGGGCATGGACCTTTGTTTCCAATTTAATATAATATTTTACCTGAGAGAAATAAAAGAGAGGTTGAGAGTCCTTGAGGGAGGTGTGCTCTATGGCTAGGTTCAGTTGGCTCTCTTTGGATATTCATATGATTATGACCAAGCAGTTTTGTGATTTTTCTTTTTCTTTTATTCTCAGCGAAGGGTCTATCTTTTGTAGTCAGGTTTTTTTTGGGTAGATGCTCCTTTCCTAAATAATACTTTCTTTATTTCAATCTTTTTTTTTCCTTTTCTCCATGTTCTTTCCCCATGAATGTCTGGTTTTTATGTCTCTTCCTTTCCGCTTTCTAAAAAAGACTTATCTTTTAATAGCTGGATTTGATATTTGATAAATCTCCTGCTTGAATACGTGTTGTATTGGGAGGGAGATGTCATGCCAAGTGTGCTACTGCAACCTTACTCGATTTATTGATTGATAGTTTGAGCCTTGATATTTATTTGTTCTGCCGCTAACATGCATTATAGCATGTGAATTGCCCAAAAACTCTCATATCGATACTACAGTTTAGCACAACTTGTCATTGGTCATGCATGCTCTAAATAGCCATTTCTTTCTTTTCTCATCTTTTTCGTTAGACCTTTTCAGATAATGGAAGTATAGTTCGTATCGACTGTTTGTTGGACTAACTATGAATCAAGGTGTGGTATCAGCATCATGTCCTCCATATATTACCATACCCCACTACCACCATAAAAACTTCAAGACGTTCAAGTCCTCAAAGGTGCCCAATGCATTGACTCTCCGCTCACGTTTTATTCATTCTAGACGTCCTCCAATTTGTTGCACACAGACGAATCCTTGGGAACCTGCACCGGTCACATTTGCTCCCAACAATGAAGAGGATGAGACCTTCTTGAAGAAAACCGACAATATTTTTGAAAGTCTAAATGCTGATAGAACAACTGAAGTTTCGGAAGTAGAGACTAAAGAACTATTGGAGGCAACTAATCAACCAGAGGTGGTGCATTTGCAGATTTTCAAATGGCCAATGTGGTTTTTGGGGCCTTCTCTTCTCTTAACAACAGGGATGGCCCCAACATTGTGGCTTCCTATGTCATCTGTATTTCTCGGTCCCAATGTAGCCAGCCTCCTCTCTTTGATTGGACTCGACTGCATCTATAACCTTGGTGCTATGCTTTTTCTTCTCATGGCTGATGCTTGTGCACGGCCTAAACAACCAATAAAACCCATGAGCAGTGAGGCACCTTTCAGTTACCAATTCTGGAACATGCTTGCTAATGTGTTTGGATTTATGATCCCTTTAGTGATGTTTTATGGATCTGAAAGTGGGTTGATTCAACCCCATCTGCCTTTCATCTCCTTGGCAGTTCTATTGGGTCCCTATATTCTGCTCCTTTCAGTACAGATTTTGACCGAAATGCTGATATGGCACTGGCGATCCCCTGTCTGGCTGGTTACTCCAATTGTATACGAGGGTTATCGAGTTTTGCAGCTGATGAGAGGGTTGAAACTTGGGGCTGAGCTCAGTGCACCGGCCTGGATGATGCACACAATGAGAGGATTGGTTTGCTGGTGGGTGCTCATACTTGGTATTCAGCTCATGAGAGTAGCTTGGTTTGCTGGTATTGCTGCCTCTCTATCTCATAAGCAGGAAATTGTCGCTGATACCGCCAATCATCACGTAAAGGTGAATTTAGGATGACTTTTGAGAGAAAAAGAAGTGTTTTTAAGCAAACACATTACTTCTAGAAGAAGCACAACCAAGTGCTTTACTTAATACTACTAAAACCAAGTCTAGTGTTCTTAAAACTCCAAATGATTCCAAACCTATCCTTAATAAATAGGATATACTTCTATTTTGATATGAGATTTGTACAGAATTAAAGGTCTCTCAAGGACGTGCCTCAAATAAGTTTAGAAATAGGCATAGTACTAGATAAAAACTAGGGGACATAGTTGTTGTATGTTGCCTGTTCTTATTACTCACAGAATCAGTAGTTTATGTGTATAAAAGACTGTAATCTTTAAAAAGAACATGATATTCTGTTGTTTGTTAGTTTGATATAAATGCCTCGCAGAATTAATTGGAGCATGGTGCTTTCCACTAACATTTTTTCAAATTTCATTATGGTCATGTTTTTCTACTGTGTTCGAACTAGAATAAACTATTTGGGATGCATGTTTGAAATCAAAAGCATAGGAATTGATAATGGCTAGGGGCTTATTTGAATTTTGAGAGGATTCCTAAGGCTCGGAATTATAAATGATTGTTTTTGAGGTGCAGACATCGGGTTGCGTGAGCCATCTCTTTTCCTGTTTTTTAGTGTTTGTTTTGTGAGCTGTGTCTAAGCTCTAATGTATTTTACATTGATCTTTATGATAAATTTTCAAAGTAAATTTTAATCTATTCATTTTAAAATGAAATTATATTAGTTTTGTCTATTCTAATTCTGAATTAATTTCCTTGGGTTCTTTAATTTTTATGACAATAATGTATGAATAACAACGGTTTAGTTATTTGATATAAAAAATAGTTTCTAGTAAAAAAAGTAAACAGCTTTGAAATTAAATTTCATAACAAGTTCATTCCATAGTTTTTGGTCCTCAAGGTCATGGTGTTTGGTCATCACTTTTGTTAATAGACACAATGACCAATCATTAACGATCACAATGGTTGGCGGTCAATGATCAAGTGAAGGTAAATGTTATTAGTCACCAATAGACAAGATGATCAGTCATGGAAGGTCAAGACGATTGGTGGTTGATCGTCATGGTCCAAACGATCGGCGATCGGTCATCAACTGTGAAGTTGATTGATCATGAAGTCAACCAATGTTTGTTGTCAATAATTGCTGACGACCATTGATAAGAGGTATAAAATGAATGGATTTTTTCTTAAACTTCAAACATTCAATTTTTTTTAAACCTCGGTATCCAAACATAGGTTTTACTTCAAATGCCTAAACCTAATTTCAAAACCATGTACCAAGTACTCCCGTATGAAATATTTAAACTTGTAAAGTGAGAGTTTGAGATTTGTATAATAAATTTATTAGTTTGTAAAGATATATTTTTTAAAGTACAAAACTAATTAACCATCTTCTAAAGTTAAAAAATTAAATAGACACCAACCTAAGGATCTAAAGGTTTACGTTTCTAATTTAAACTAATTACCTCTATACTTAGTAACTATTTATAATAGGTTATCAAATTTTATCATCAATCGATAATTAAATAAAAACCTTATATATATATATATATAACAAAAGTGTTAATTATTACATTCTTTTAAAAGAAAAAGAGAGAACAAAATTTGTTGACCATTAAGTATGAATTTTTGTTTTTCTTTTATTAAATCACCATCATTGTTATTAGATATATATGGAATATAATCGAATGTTCTGTTCTTAACTATGTATCAGTTTACTTATTTGAAAAAAATGTATCAGTTCAGTCTTGGAAATGACTTAATGCATTGAAAAACTTTCTACATTTGTTATTTGTCAATATGTAACTGAATAACATTTAACATTAATACTCATATTGATGTTGTTTTGTAGTGATTGGTTGTTATTTGTATATAAAAACAATAATAATAATGAGTGTGACCAATTCCTCACTATATATATATATGCCAATAATTGATCTCAAAAATACTGCCCTTACAAATATTAAGGAGTGAAATATGAGGACCCGTGAGCTTTTTGTAGTGTTCGTTGCAATTACTGTTTTATTGGCTTGTTTTATTACGTCGAGTAAGTATCATCCATTTTTATTGTGTTTTTCTGTTTACAACGATTATGATAATATAAAATAGAATCGACGCTCCAATTTTTGAGTGGGAGGTTTGAGTTTCTTTTTTTTACTCTATTGAAACGTTTTAAAAGTGTGTTTGGAAGTAATTTTTTATACTTTTTCTCATTTCCAAAATCACTTTTCTATTGATATTTGTAATACATCGAAATTGAATTTTAGAACACATAAGATTATTTAGAATTAATTTGACAATAATTAGTTGATTGGCGACTCATTTAGTCTTAACTACGAGTATAACACCATAGAATCAACCTCATCTCACTCATTTATTGAAGGACAAATTTGAAGAACGTTTTTTTTATTGCCACTCTTAGTTAAATAATTTGTGTTATTATAATTCTAAAATCATTTTTATACTGAATAAAACAAATTAAAATAACATTTTAAGAATTTAGAACTAAACATCAATACGAATATCTTTATTAAGAGTTTAGAACTAAAAATGAATATGAATGATAGTTTAATCTTTGTTTTTCAAAATTATTGTTTGGTTGATGACATTGCAGGTGAAGGACAGGGTTTGTGGAATTGCCTTTCCCCATGCTCCGAGACCTATAAGAGTTTGTCATGTTACATGGATTGTGTTGAAAAAAATAAAGGAACCGGATCCTGTATTCCTAAACGACCTGGCTCAGACGAGTTTGTTTGCTGCTGTACTGGTTGATACACAAAAATCAACGAGCTATCTTCCTAAAAATGAAACAACATCATATTAGTTATCTTGTTAATGATCATTTTATTAGTATAATAAATTCAAGTTAAGACTTGAAGTAGCTATTAACTCAAAGAGAAGACTGTACACATGTCAGTTATCAAATGAATTATGTTGGTGTTGGCTATCTTATCAATGAAGGATGTTTTAGTTCTTTTTCATTTTTTAAGCGAGTGGGGGCATTTTTTGTTATTGGAAATAATTAACGAAAAATGTAACGAACAAAAATAGATGGAAGAAAGAAAGAAACTTACATACGTCTCCGTCTAGTTACTAAGAAAGAAAAATAAATTAACATTGTGTGTTATTTTATTAGTACAGTGTTGCTTATTAAATTAAGTTTCTTACTCACCCAAATGTTTGTGGAATATATTTTTAATTGTATTTGAAAACTAAACAAGATCGAGAAAAGACAATGTTATTGTATTTGACTCACTAGTTGAAATTGATTAAAATTTGGCATTTTGCAAAGGTATGCACGATATAAAATATTTGATTCAACCCACGAGTGGACCAAGAGTGAACTTAATCTTGATTCTCAATATTGCTTCTCGCTTTTCAATATCTTCTCTTGCTCGGTGGATCTTGCTTCTCACTCCTTCAACTTGTCCGTTCATCAAACTTTTATTCAATTCTGTAAAATCTCGACATCGTTTCTCAATTCTCGTTCATACTTCTAGACCTTGCTTTTTTATTCTTGTTTTAACTTCTCGATGTCTTGTTTTAGCTTCTCGATCTTGGACCTTAGGTAAAATAAGAGGGCAGAGGAAAAACTCATAGTAGGAAGAAAAAATAACGAAGAATAATGCAGGAAAAAAAAAGAAGAGAAAAACACAAGAAGAAGAAGAGAATGACAAGAAAAATGAAAGAAAAAAATGAGAAATGCAAAAGAAAAAGGGGAAAATAGAAAAATTAAAAAGAAAGAAAAATACAGAAAAACCAATGGTTTTCATTTTTTTTAAAATCAATTAATTTTTTTTTCTGTCTATAAACTTTTACAGTTTGTTCAGTAATCGTTTTTCTTTATTTTCAAATGTTTAATTTTAATCTATAAAACTTTTAATAAATCTTAAATCTTAAATTTAGTTCTTAATGTAAAAATTAAGAGACTAAATTTAAGATTTAAGATTTAATAAAAATAGAGAGAATTTCAAAATAAGAGAAAGTAAATGGTATTTTAACCCTTAATTAATTAATTAATAATAACGATTATTATTATTATTTTATATAAGAAAGAGAATTTCGCACGCAATTCAGCCCAAATTGTTGTTCGGCCCATTAAACAATTATTGGCATCATATAAATTCTCCTCTAAATCCCAAACCCTAAATTTTCATACTCGGTCGTCAGATTCATCGAAACAGGTGAGAATCCGTTGCTTTTAGAGTCGTTGTTCTTTGGTTAGTTATCAATTTTGCAATCGTTGTTCATTGGTAAGTTCACCTCTGTTAATGGTTTCAGTGATACAGAAAGGGATTTTTTAGGTTAGTTTGTTTGAAACAATTGAATGATTGTGGACCGTTGTGCATTCTGGGATTTTTTTTATTCTACTCGGGAATTTTATGTCTGCAGCTGTACTTTGATTGTGCTTGGTGAAATAAGTTCGGATTTGGCTGGAAATTTGCTTGGATAATGCTTGATTTAGAGACCCAGTTTTAGTTAGACAGAGTAAACGTTAGGAGATTTATTTTCGTCTTTGCAGAATTAGGGTTTTGCAGTTGAACTTATTTTTGATGGAGTGACTAATTGGGTTTTATTGAAACAGGTAATGGCTCCGAAACAGCCGAATACTGGCCTTTTTGTTGGTCTGAACAAGGGCCACATTGTCACCAAGAAGGAGTTGGCCCCACGGCCCTCAGATCGTAAAGGAGTAAGTCAATCGACATGAAACTAGATGTTTTAAAATTTTCTTTGATGGTGTTAGTTAGCTGTTTAGGAGATTAAGGAACGAGTTTAGGTTATTTTATTTTATTGGACAATTTCTGAACTATGGTTACTTACTTTTAATATGTTGCTGAAAAAGTCTTGTTAGATTCTTCATATACGAGCATACAAAATTTAAGATTGTGTTCTCAAGTTTCTGTTTTCATACAAATCAATGTAGAAATCAAGTAAAAGAGTCCTCTTTGTCCGGAGTTTGATCCGGGAAGTTGCTGGTTTTGCCCCATATGAGAAGAGAATCACTGAGCTTCTAAAAGTTGGAAAGGACAAGCGTGCTCTGAAGGTAGCCAAAAGAAAGCTTGGAACCCACAAGAGAGCGAAGAAGAAGAGAGAGGAAATGTCCAGTGTTCTAAGAAAGATGAGGTAATCCTTCTTCCTTCGTAGAAGGACTGTCTGCTGCTTTTATATTTAAACTTACGGCCTAAGTCATGGTTTGTTTATGTGGAAAGTTCTAATATTATATTTAGATCTGCTCCTTTCAAAAGAATCCTAGGCACATTAGTTTGGCTAATGTGTTGGTGTCCAACGCTCTGATGGACACTAGTTAGTACAATGGATGTATATCCAACGCTTGATGGACACTAATTACAATGATGTATTAGACGCCAGTTTCAAACTTTGGAGTTAACGTTGGCCGAACATTTGTTAAATTTAGCTTGACTTTGAATATAATTTGAGAACAAAAATCACCAGACACATTTTTTAAAGAATGTAAATTCTCAAACCTTCTGACTCTGAATTTTCTTGTATAAAAATAATGTACATCTTTAGCAAAATGTACATCACCAGTTGACGTATTCTTGTTGTGTCGATGTTCTTAGTACTCTTATAAAATGATGAATGTGTTCGTCGCATCTGTTTCTTGTATTTTTATCAATCATTTTTAAGATGTGGGTTGAAATTTGCCAGGAAAGGTACATTCTCATTTCATGACTGGATATATTGTATTTTCAGGGCCGGTGGAGGTGCTGAGAAGAAGAAGTGAGATCTACACTTGCTCATTCATTCAAAGTCTTGCACTGTGGCTACTCATTTTTGTTTGTTTTAGGTTTCAATTTGTCAGAGACTGAGACCGAGCTGGAGCTTATAATCAATTTCAGTTTTGTGATCTTTGAACTTGTTTTACTAACACCCAATTTTGTTATGGCTCCGTTTGTTTCAATGATGCATTGTGGTTTGATGAATTAATTAGCCAGTCGTGTCATTTTTTGAGTTTGTGGTTTATGTCTTCCCCTTGATTCATCAGTTTATTCTATATTGGGTTTTAAAATATTTGAGAATTTTAAGTATTTTTATGAACTTTATATACTTACATAACAAAATCTTTCTAGATATGTTCATTCATAGGGTTGGAACATTTTGTCAACATTCGTATTTAAAACTTTTGATAATAATAGAAGCATATTTGAAAGTGATTTTGTTGGAGTTAGAAGTTATTTTGAAATAGTAAAGTGAATCAAAGCATTTATAAACAGAAAGTATTTGATAGATAGCAATTGATAAAGACTAACATGTTTAGAATTTTTGTTGTTTCATTTATATCATATATTTTACCTATACCTTTTCTTTTTAATTATAAATTGTAAGCTTTTTTCCAGAAAAAGAAAAACAAAGTCTTTTGAATTTTATTTAGATATTGAAAATACTTCTAAAATATCAAGAATAAAATAGATGAGTCATTAGGTTTGGAGTTTAAATCTTCTCCCATTTAATTTGTTAAAATGTTTTGGAGTTTAAATCTTCTCCCTTTAATTTGTTAAAAAAGGTAATAAAATGGTTGAAAAATAAATATCAATTTTGGGTGTATTTGTCAAAAGAAAGTAACAAAATAGATGAAAAATTATGTCAATTGTTGGGTATATGAAGAAAGATAGATTATTGGTTCAAACAAATATGGCAAGTTAAAATGTTAATCATGTACTTTTTAAAAAGTTCAGGTGGTTAAAAGTCGAAGAAATTATTTCAAAATTTTCCAAAAACTTATATCTATAATGTTGTCTAAGATGTGTAGTTCAAAATAATTACACTTATGAATGCAGTGCAAAAGCAGACTTTATTATAACACAATTGTAGTTAGTCAAAGAATAAGAAAAAGAAAATAAAAAAAAAGAAGAAAAAGCGGAAAGAGATATTTTGTCAACAAAGAACTCAAAAGTTATTTCAATTTCAACCCTAAAAATAAAAAAAAAATAAAAGATAGATATTTTTTTAATGAATCGCCGACGACAAAACCAATAAAAACTGAACAAACAAAATTATTATAATTTTGGGCGCACGTGGTTTCCAACCTCCCCTAATCCACGCTCTCCTTTCCAATCTCAATTATCCTCACCGCACCCTCTCAGCCTCCACCACCTGTCCCCTCCGCCTCCACCGCCGTACCTTAACCACCATTCAATTTACTAAAACACCCTTCCATTCTCATGCAAAATGCACCGCTTTTACTTCAATTCCCCATTCTGCCCTCCCTGCTCTTCCCCTTCTCTTCTCTTTCACTTCCTTCTCCCACTGCTCCTTCCATTCCATTTCTTACCTCATTAGTCCACACCTCTGTTCTTCGAAAACGATTTTGTTTTCAGGCAATGCCTTCTGCTGGCGGTGGCGACGGCCTCGTTAATGGTGGTGGTGCTTTCTCCGGCTTCAGTCTCACTGAATCCTCCTTCTTAGCCTCTTTAATGCCTAAGAAAGAAATTGCTGCTGATCGCTTCATTGAGGCTAATCCTGAGTTCGATGGCCGTGGTGTTCTTATTGCGATTTTTGGTATGTTGTCATTGTTTGTTGGCTTGTGTTTATGACGATGAGGAGAAATAGATGATCTGGCTTGATTTGTTTTTACGCGTTGGATTTGCGATTATCTCTCTCTCCTTCTCTCTTTTTGTTTTGTTTTCTTTCTAGCATCATTTTGTTGTTTAAGTAACATTTGTTTAGGTAATTTAGTATTAGTTTACTGATGTTTCTTTTCAGATAGTGGTGTTGACCCTGCTGCTGCGGGATTGCAAGTGACATCAGATGGAAAGCCTAAGATATTGGATATTCTTGATTGGTATGAAGGGATTAGGATTGCATATCCTTAATTCTTATTGGTTGAGTTTGTTTATATTAATTTGTAATGCAATAATGTCAGTACGGGGAGCGGCGATGTTGATATTTCGAAGGTGGTGAAGGCTGATGAAGATGGTTGCATTATTGGAGCTTCAGGTTCTCATGCTAATAATTTTGCTTATCAGCCGATGGTTTTTATTATTGTTCTCCTTCTTTCTTTTCCCAAATAGTCAACTGTTACTTTAGATGTTCAACTATTTAACTTCTTGGAACTGGAAGGTGGATGGAGCATATTTCCTTCTTTCCTCCTTCCTTTTTCATTCTCTGTCTCTCGTGATCAAACTTGTTCGGTAATGTTTTCATTTCACTCTGGTTAGGGGCTTCTTTGGTTGTCAATTCTTCGTGGAAGAACCCTTCTGGTGAGTGGCATGTGGGGTATAAATTTGTTTATGAGTTATTTACAGACACATTGACTTCTCGTTTGAAGGTAAGAATATTAGTTTTGCTTGTTTTTGAGTTAAACACATGACATAATTAGTTCACACTAAATTTGTACATTATTCTACTCAACAGAAAGAGAGAAAGAAGGATTGGGATGAAAAGAACCAGGAGGAGATTGCCAAGGCTGTTAAGGTTCTTGATGACTTTGATCAGGTTGTTGACTATACCGTTTGCTAATTTTCACCATCTTATGTTAACTTCCATTAAATATTTGTATGAAGCTGCGAAGCTAAAAAATGGTAGTGCTTGTACTAGCATTACTAGAGCTACTAAAGTTCTGCACCCCAAACAGTCATTTAATTTCAAACATTTATGCTCATCATTTAATCATTTGATGAAATTGTTACCTATTAAATATTTACTTTTATGTGCTTGTTACTTTATTTTCCGTCTGTTGTTTTCATTCGTTTTATGTTTTTTGTTTTCTTTTAACCTTTTAAAAGAATTTTTCTTGCTGCCAAAGTTCACCACGATATTTTTAAAAACAAGCTCATGCTTAATGCACATGATCAACAAGCTCGTTCTTAAGTTTATTTTATGTACATGGTGGCTTATTTATTTTTATGTATAACTCATTGAAATATTTCCAAGTGAAAGGATGCTTTAGGTTGTTTTTGACTCCTCAGAATTGCACAATTGCACATTTTCACTGCCTGCCAATTTTGTTTGTACTCTTGAATAACATCCGTGTTTCAGAAACACACCAAGGTGGAGGACCCAAATCTGAAACGAGTTCGTGAGGACCTCCAACACCGAATTGATATTCTTAAGAAACAAGCTGACGTAAGTATTTTTTTGAGGTAATTTGTGTTAATGTTCCTAACTTCTGTCTTGTGTGATCGAAAATTTGTAACCATGAAATTGGTGAACTGATCAACTCATTACTTTCATATTATATAGTCGTTTCTTGGGAAATTAGGCCAAGTCTGGTTTACATCTGTGTATAGGTATATACATACATACATGCACACACATATATAGAAAATTTAGCTTAGCTCAGATAAAAAATATTATGTAAATAATAGCTAATGATATTTTTCTTTTGATAAGAAGTAATAGCTAATGAATAGTTACAAATACAACATAATGTAAGTAAAAGACCTACAACTTAAATCAGAATATATTGATAAAAGAAATACAACTTAAATGAGAATATGTTGATAAATCACCATTGTATGTAAAGGATACAACACTACAGAGAAAAATTGCTGTAATGTTATATAGCAATTTTGTTTAACCACTGCTTAATCAGGAATTTATGATTGTTGTGAACCAAAATCAGTATCTTATCTTTGTAGACGTGTTCTGTTATGTGTTAGTGCTATGATGACAAGGGGCCAGTCATTGATGCTGTTGTTTGGCACGATGGAGAAGTATGGAGAGTTGCTCTTGATACACAAAGCCTCGAGGACAAGCCTACCTCTGGAAAACTTGCCAATTTTGTGCCACTAACAAATTATAAGTAAGTTTTAGATTCAAAGGGAAAGCACCCCCTGAAGTATCTTAAATTAAGATTGTGGACATATATATAAATAAATAAAATAGTTAAAGGGGAATTGTCAAAAATGGCAAAATGCACAAACTATTTACACTTTATGGCAAAATCAAGTGTAATGAGTTTTTATCCTTTATTGGTTTTTTTGCCATAGATTTTAAATAGTTTGTATTTTTTTATTAGTCTTGAAAAAAACCCCTCAATTGATTAACTAATTTTAATCAAGTTCAGCAATATTGTGGTCAATTCATCTTTTGAAGAGATGCATCTATTTTCCTTGACCGTTGTTGGTTAGTTTGTTGGATGATACAGTTTTGCAGCTGGAATATTTTAGTCTAAATTATGGTTGACTCTTGACAGGATTGAAAGGAAGTTTGGCGTGTTTAGCAAGTTGGATGCTTGTACATTTGTCGTTAATGTGTACGATGAGGGAAATATCTTAAGTATAGTTACAGATTGCTCTCCTCATGGTACTCATGTTGCTGGTATTGCTACTGCTTTCCATCCAAAGGTGCAATAAAATCTCAATCTTTGAAAAAGAAAAAGTTTGAGAAGGACATGCATGGTTTTGTTTGTTTTGTTTTTTAAAAACATGTTTTGATTTGAACTTATGATTATTGTTAGGAACCCTTGTTGAACGGAGTTGCTCCTGGTGCACAACTGATATCTTGTAAGATTGGAGACACGCGTTTAGGGTCAATGGAGACTGGAACTGGGCTGACTCGAGCATTGATAGCGGCTGTGGAGGTGGCTTTGGTTTACAATAACAATTCTCTTTTCATTATCATTCTTATAGAGTTAACTTCAGAATCTTTCTCTCCATGCTGAAATATTTGTTTATTTGTGAAGGACAAGCTTCTTGTTTGAGTTAATCTTTCTAATTATGTCCAATATTCATATTTTTGCAGCATAAATGTGATCTCATAAATATGAGTTATGGTGAGCCAACATTACTTCCGGACTATGGTCGCTTTGTTGACCTTGTTAATGAGGTGACTATTTTGAACATAGTGATTGAAGCTGATGAGTCATCTGATTTTTTGAATATACAATTATAACTTCAGTTCTCTCATTTCAGTTTTATGCTATTTTAATCATTATAGATCTTTTTAATTCTTAATGGCAGGCGGTAAACAAGTACCGGTTAATATTTGTGAGCAGTGCTGGTAATAGTGGGCCAGCTTTGAATACTGTTGGTGCTCCTGGTGGTACAAGTTCAAGTATTATAGGAGTTGGTGCCTATGTCTCTCCGTCGATGGCTGCTGGTGCTCATTGTGTGGTTGAAGCTCCCAGTGAAGGGCTTGAATATACTTGGTAGTTTTCACTCTGATTTTTAACTTGACATCTAGCTTATGGACTATAAAACATGGGATCTGAAAGATTAATCTTTAAAATGTATATTTGAACAATATTTCTAAGGAAAACTGGGTTTATGGACTTCTAGTCACCAAGCTTTATACATGTAGGAAAGGGAGAAAAGGGGTGCCAATAAAGTAATATTTGAGGAATAAGGGAAGGTGTGCTTTAATCTTTTCTTTTGGGTGTGTGTGGCTGTGATTTTTGTGGGGCCATGTGGATTATTTAGTTAGATTTTTTTTTTTTGAGATGTTACTTTTGTTGTATATATAGTATTTTAATTTAAATTCAAAACTTTAATGTCTATAACCTGGATAATTTGTTATATTTGAACCATATTCTTGAACATAGTGTTTTGAAAATTGAACGAGTTGCACTCCTTGACCAGGGGACTTTTTACTCTTCAACAGTATTTGATTCATTCATAACTGGCAAATGTGGGATGTAGGTCAAGTCGTGGACCAACGGCAGATGGAGATCTTGGTGTTTGTATAAGTGCTCCTGGTGCTGCTGTTGCTCCCGTTCCTACATGGACCCTACAAAGACGAATGCTTATGAATGGGACCTCTATGGCATCTCCATCTGCCTGTGGGGGCATTGCATTACTCATTAGTGCAATGAAGGTCTTTCCTTGCAAATTATAGTGAACAATCTTTTAATTGTTATGTTTGGCAAAATTTATTTCTTTATAACTGAGTAATGTCGTCCATGCAGGCTGAGAACATTACTGTGAGCCCGTATCTTGTGAGGAAGGCTCTTGAGAATACAACCATTCCGGTGGGTTGCTTACCAGAAGATAAATTATCCACTGGACAGGGGCTCATGCAAGTTGACAAGTTAGATTTTGTGCCCTAGCTCAGCCATCTAATTTGCTAGAAATAAAGAGAAGAACACTATTTATAGTTGATATATTATTTACAATTTTTCAGGGCATATGAATATATTAGGCAGTCCCAGAATGTTCCTTGTGTTTGGTATAAAGTGAAGATTAATCAATCTGGAAAATTATGTAAGTTTATTCTGCTCATATATCATTTCTCATTTTTTCTGTGACACGATCTGGTAATATATTCATTATACTATATTGAGAGCTAGATGAAACAAGAGAGGAGCAAAGGTAGAGAAGAATAGTTTGTGAGGATGTATCATCCTCTTGGTAGCTGTTTCAAAAACATCATTTAATCATCTTACGAGTTGGAAACCCTATTTTCAAGGGGTATTTTTGTGGGCTTGTTTTTTGTATGCTCTTATATTTTTTCATTTTTTCTCAATAGAAGTTGATTTTATAAAAAACACTTTTTAGTCACCTTCCTTAACAGTATTACGTAATATATTTTTGTTGTAGCATATATTTCTTCCTAAGGTCAGGCCTACTGCTTTCTTTTATATTTCTCTCAATTATCATCCTTTTGACAACTACTTTTTATCTTCTTGGCTATGACTTTTGATTCTCTATATTTCTTTATTCTAAATATTTACGGTTTGCATGTCTTAATTTTAGCTCCTACAACACGAGGAATTTACTTGAGAGAGGCTAGTGCCTGCCGTCAACTTTCTGAGGTGTGGTCATTGACTTTTTGTATTGCTTTTAAGAAGTAAAATCATACCCACTACTTTTACCTCGGACTTTTGAACTTACCACTTGTAATTAATATATAAATTATGTGATGTTTTATCAGTGGACAGTACAAATTGAACCCCAGTTTCATGAAGACGCGAATAACTTAGAAGAGCTGGTCCCTTTTGAGGAGTGTATCGCATTGCATTCCAGTGAAAAAACAGTTGTCACTGTTCCTGATTATTTGCTTCTCACACATAATGGACGCAGCTTCAAGTGAGTTAACAATTTTCAAGCCTTTACTCTCCTGTGCTTTTGTATTTCTCAACATTTGCCACAGCTTGAATCTTCTTAATTTGCGTTTATGTTAGGATGATATAATATTAAATTTATTTTTACCCATCTGCTTAAGCTTTTGGGTTAAACATGTAGATGATTCAAGAAATCCTGTGTTCTAACTCCTACAACGTTATTTCCTTCTCCATTAATATTCATTTTTCACTTGGATCTTTTACATATTTATCCACAAGCTTTTGGGAGAGTGATAGAATAATATAATAATAAATTTACCTTCATCCATCAACTTAAGCTTTTGGGTCAATGAGTAATTTAATAAATTCATTTTTTCATTTGTTTGGCCTTTTTTTTCTGTCACATTACATGGTAATTTGCAGTTATAGGTTCTACCCAGCTTACCAAGTATTTTAAATTTCTATTTCATGGTTTATGCCCATGGGTTTCTCAGATTTGAAAAAGTTATATACGTTCTTTTCATATTTTCATCTTACTTCACACAACCAGCTGGTGGGTTTTGAATTTCAGAAAACCGACACCGACCGGCTCTCCCCTTAAAGTGATTGACTGACGTTGTTTTGATTGGTTGGTTGAAGTTCGTTTAGCCCTATGTATCACATCAATCTATTTATAATAACAAAAAGATAGTTATTTTTAATGCAGAAAATGATGATTACTTTTTAGTTACTTGTTAAAATGGGCATCCTTTCTTTCTGAAGGACGATAATGCACTTAAAAGGTTAAGCAAGTCTACTTTTGGCCACTCAGTGGTGTTTTGTTCATGATAGACTGTAAGCCTTAATTGTTCTTTTCAGCGTAGTGGTTGACCCTTCCAATCTTAGTGATGGCCTGCACTATTATGAACTCTATGGCATTGATTGCAAGGCTCCATGGCGGGGTCCTTTATTCAGAATCCCAGTAACTATAACAAAGCCAGTAGTTGTGGTGGATCGCCCTCCAATAGTTTCTTTTACAAGAATGTCATTTTTACCAGGTTAATTTTTCCGACAATATTTATATACTTTGAGTAAATTGTAGACCCTCCTGTAAAAAAGATATTTTAATGGAATCTATCTGTATTTTCTTCAATATGCCACCTTAGGCCATATAGAGCGGAGGTTCATAGAGATACCACATGGTTCTAGTTGGGTTGAAGCAACCATACAAACTATAGGATTTGACACGACAAGGAAATTTTTTATTGACACAGTTCAGGTAAGTGGAGTGTGAGCGACTATACACAATATCAAGGGACGTATCTAGTCAAAATAATGAATATTTTCATTTTCCAGATTTTGCCCTTGAAAAGGCCTTTGAAGTGGGAGAGTGTGGTAACATTCTCGTCTCCTGCTTCCAAGAGTTTTTGTTTTCCTGTTGTGGGTGGTCAAACTATGGAACTGGCAATTGCTCAATTTTGGTCAAGTGGGATTGGAAGCAGGGAGTCATCGCTTGTAGATTTTGAGGTAGTGAGTTTGTATTAATAATTTAACATCTAATCTCGACTTTTGGTTTGATTTTTTAGGTTTAACTATATCTGTGATTGTTTTTTCATGATAGAACCCAGAAGTAATGTGACTGAATTTTTATGCTTCTAGTTCATCAGTCATGATATGAAAATACTTCTAGTTTTACATTGCCATATCTTACTCTTGTTGAAACAAAAGGAAAAACTGAGACGGGAAAATTAGGTCTTCTCAATTTCTTCTATCATTGGTGTAAACCAAATGGAAGAAAGTTTTATTGATAATCTTTTGGCTACTTGTCTTTTACAAATAAGCATTAGTATTTATTCTGGTGTAAGCTAACCGATATCTAACTCACAAGCTTAACCATAAAAAAAGGGAACTTATTAGGGAAGATTAACATTGAGTTTATGGAATTTTTTAGTTAACATTTCATGGAGTTAGTACCAACAAAGATGAAATAGTGTTTGATGGAAGTGAAGCGCCTGTCAGAATTGATGCTGAAGCTTTGTTGGCATCAGAAAAACTTACTCCTGCTGCCATCCTGAACAAGGTGAGGGAACGAAATGATTAGGTTAGGTGAATTATTTGTTGTTGTAATTAAATTGCTCTATATGTTGTGATTTTTCTCTTCATTCTAATTTGCAGATAAAAGTTCCATATCGGCCATGTGAAGCCAAACTTTGCACACTTCCTACGGATCGTGACAGATTGCCTTGTGGGAAACAGATTTTATCACTGACACTGACGTGAGTTAACAGTGATGATTGCTATTTTTTTCTTTATTAAAGATATTGTTGGTGCCAAACAAATGTCATGCACTTTTTTTCATTTTGTAGCTACAAGTTCAAATTAGAAGATGGAGCTGAAGTGAAACCTACTATTCCATTGTTTAATGACCGTATATATGACAATAAATTTGAGTCTCAATTCTATATGATCTCTGACACAAATAAGGTACTTCGACGCCATTTTCCTTGTTACGTGAAATATCACATTGCGTTCATCAATTGCATTTGATAAAAAATCATGCTTGTGAAAGTTCCACCTAGTCCACAAATATACTTGAGATAGTTTGACTTTCTCCACTTTCACACTTTTAAAACCCTTGTGGATTGTTAAAAAAAATAACAACTAAAAGAAAAAAGAAAAATGGAAAATGAAGAAAAAAACCCTTAATAGATCATTTTTGCTGGTGTATAGGACTCCTGTAAATGTAGGAATATCCTAATATTAGGGAGAATTTAATTAGTTGGTTTTCATTCTCTCTTCCATACTAATTTTTCTTGCTACTCTAGTAGCATTTTCCGAAAAGAATTTAGAGTTTAAATTGTGTTGATTTATAGCTGAATCAATTGAAAATAGTTATGAATTACTAGCAATGGGTTTTAGTTGATTCATTAATAAAAGTTTAGGGTTTCAATTAATATAATTGTTAGCTTGAAGTTTTAATTGATACAATTTCCAATTTTGGTGTTAAACTCATTTTCCCCTAAATATAAACTCCTAACACACCACTAGTATTACAAAAATATAAAGAAAATCTAACCGAACCAAATTGAATAAGAGTAAGTATTAGGTTTTTCAAATAGAGAGAGAAGACAGAGCAAGTATAGATATCGAAATGGGATTGCGTTGCAATATTTCTTTTACTTTTATCATCTGAATTACTTGTTTTGTTTGTTTCATGTAGCGTATTTTTGCTATGGGTGATGCATACCCAAAGTTCAAAAAACTCCCCAAGGGAGAATATAATTTACAGCTACATATAAGGTATGAATCTCTTTTCATGGCATATTATTGTATTTTACCATTGAGCTTTGTACTCGGCTCTTTGCTTGTGATAAAGTTCTGCAAATACCACGACATTGTTTTGCTCCCAATTGTGGATTTTGTGAACATCTTGTTGATAATTCTCTGAACAATACTAGCTTTTGCATTTTTGACATTCTTAGTGTTTGAATGATCTTAAAATTTAATGGACTACTTCCAAATAAAGTGGACATTAGCGATTGAATGGGGAAAAGGAGACTTGAGAATCCTCCCAGTAAAAGGAAAACATGTAAAAAGTAAGAAAACAACGGGGAAGTTGTGCAAAAAGAATAGCTTTCACATTTTTCACATTTTTAGAGTTTGAATGATTTTATCATTTAATGGACCACTTCCAAATAAAGTGGACTGATGCTAACAATTGAATGGGAAAAACGAGAGTTGAGAATCCTTCCAGTAAAACGAAAAAATGTACAAGGTAAGAAAATAATGGGGAATTAGAAGGGATAATTTAAGAAAGTGACTTTAATGCTCTAAATCAAGTTGGGGGGACCATACGTGGCTGATTTAAGGATTCGTTTGGGATTTTGTAGCGTGTAGTTGTGCATTTAGAAAAATCAGTTGAGAAGGAAAGTAAAATAGTGTTTGGTAAATTTTAATGTACTTTACTTTTTAGTTCTATGAGCCAAAGTAGACTCTTATTATTTTAATTATTTTCATATTGATGGATAATTTATAACTTATTATAATATAATTATTTAAAAATTTAACTGTTTCGAAGTGCAAAAGAATTTATGCAATTCAAATGAGAATTCTATTCAACCTAAGAAGCATGGACATGTCATGAGCCATGATACAAATACGTGGCACACCAATTTCTAAAAGACTAGAACACAAACATGCATATTGGGCACACAAATTATTTTATTATTTAATTTTCTTTTCAGAATATGTAAATTTAACACAAATGCAAAATATACTTGGCTAAAAACATATAAAGTTAAGTAAATTAATGGGATTCGAAAACTTAAAAGATATAGAAGGATTTTGTTGGCTATGGCATAGAAAGAAGATGTCGTTCGAATACTTTAAGAATGACCACTGTATAATCATTAGTCTATAAGAAAATCTCGGCTAGATTATAGGAAATGGCCATGAACTTTGAGAAATAACTACTAGTGAAGAAATTTGATACCATCCAAATTTGTGCCCATTTTTTAAACACCAATCTTTGTGAAGAACAGTAGAACACTATGTTATTTTTTTTTAAATCGAACTTAATTCCTTCATGCTAAGCTTAGAGTTTGCTAATGGTTCAATTCTGTAGCAGTCCTACAATGTTCTCTTAGAATTTCTCCTGATTTTCAGGCACGAGGATGTGCAATGTTTGGAAAAAATGAAGCAGTTGGTGGTGTTTATAGAAAGAAAATTGGAGGATAAGGTAACATGTTAAAAGTTTTTAAGAACTTTTTTTTTGCTTGTTTGTATATGGATGCCACAAATTGCCGTCTTGATTTTTGATGTCTGTCTTTCTGTAGAAAGCAGAGAAATTTCCGTTAGAACTTCCCGTAGGAGTACAATTTCACTTATCTGTTACTCGTGCCTTCTGCTATCTCTCTCCAATTTTTGGAAATTGTTGGTTTTGTTTGTCATCAGATAGAATAACCGTCTTTGCCTTTTGAACTTCGTTTGAGTTGTAGCCAACAATGAACTATTGGCATGTATTATTAGTATATATTAGTTTATTGTGCAATCTTGTTGCTTGATATTAATGTAGATGAAAATTTACTTCAATGCTATTACACTGAACTGTATGCTTATTTGACTTGCATATAGGATACAATTAAATTGAACTTTTTCTCTCAACCCGATGGTCCTATGATAGGGAATTCTGCTTACAAATCCTCAGTTTTAGTTCCTGGGTATGTTGTCGAGAAACTTTCCCTTTGTTCTATTGCTCAGTTCAATACTCAATTTGATGCATTTTCTTTGGTAGGAAAAAGGAAGCCTTCTTTATAGGCCCACCATCAAAAGATAAGTTCCCTAAGGTAAATTTATATTTTTCATTTCATTATTTTCGATAAGTACTGAATACTTCGCATCAGTCTGTTGAGTTGGATACCTATAATCCCTGAATATGCTGGAGGGGCATTTGTATGGAAGATTTCATAGAGAGTAATTGCATACGGAAGGAAAATTCCAACTATAGAAGACAACAAATGGCCGTGAGTTCAATTCATGGTAGCCACCGACATAAGAGTAAATATCGTACAGATGAAGCCCAAATGTTTTAGGGTTAGATGTGTTGTCCTGTGAGACTAGTGGTGGTGTGCGTAATCTGGCCCACTCATTGATATATTAGAAAAGAAAAAAAGAAGAGAGCAAATGGCTTTTTTATTTATTTTTAGTTCCTGCAGTTCCAATTTCTGAAATAAGTAAATAAAATATTAGTTTACTCATTTCAGAATTCTCCTCAAGGATCGGTTCTCTCGGGAGCAATCTCATATGCAAAACTAGGTATTGTTAATTCAAGTAAGGAAAGTTCACGGAAGATGCCTGCATATTATCAAATCTCCTTCATAGTGCCACCAACTAAGGTTGTTTGCTTTACTGTAGCATGTTTGTCCCCTTCAATCAAACTCTGGACTTAACCTAAAAAAAATTTGTGTATTTTTTGGCAGCCTGAAGAAGACAAGGGTAAAGGATCTTCTCCAGCCTTGACGAAGACGATTTCTGAGCGTCTAATAGAAGAGGTATGCAAAAGATTATATAACGCTAGTCCGTCGAACATAGTCTCAATAACTAAGAGTTCATGGACTCGATCCATGGTGACCATCTATCTAGTAATTAATTCCCTATGAGTTTCCTTGATACCCAAGTGTTATAGGGTTAGGTGGATTGCCTTGTGAGACTAGTTGAGGTACGCGTAAGCTGGTCCAGAAACTTATGTAAAAGAAAAAAACACCATAATCTGTCGTATATCTTATGCCACCATTTTCGAGATGAATTCTACCCTATCTATGGGTGAGGTTAGGGGTTGTCCGTATGACATTTTGTTTGATTTCATTAGAAACAACATTTTCATTCTATCAATCTCTTAAATTATGGAAGCCTATATCTAAACGCTGGGTAGAAGCCTATATCTGAAGGCTGAGTATCCATTTGCAAATAATTCTTTTACTAATCAATAAAATAAGTAAAAAGTTGTTTTTAACTAGCTTCACTATTCTTTCTTTAAACTTTTGATAGACTACTTTGTCCTTTTTCTTGGCTTTCAAGCTGGCAGTTTTCAACTAAATAATATTTTCTCTCATCCTTGTAAATAGAAGATTTTCTTTTTGCTGCAATGTGCTAAAACTACTTTGTTTATTTCTATCTAAGAAGCACGGGCACACATTAATCGGGGCATGCTCTGGAAACATGTTTGATATGAAAGAAAACATGTCTAATATTTTGTTATTACTTTTTTTTTCTCTCTCGAACGTGTCCATGACACACCTTGGGTATGCTCGGATATACATTAAAATAAGGAAAATTATTATAAATAGCAAATTGCTGAAAATATTTACAAAATATAGCAAATTTTAGATTCTATTATTGATAGAATTGATAAAATTTTTGCTATATTTTCTAAATATATTGGTTTTATTTTGCTATCTTTGAAAATGACCTTTAAAATTATTATTATTATCGTTATTATTATTTTGATAAGAAACATTGAAACAAAGTAATATCCCAATCAAAGATAAAAGAGGAATACAACCTAAAGGCAAGGGGTTGAGACGACCCCCCTACCCCCACATTAAAATTATAAAATACATTGGACAAGATTAAAAGGCAAGCCCCTTAGGCTTCTTGTCCTTTTTATTATATAGATGTATTTAATCATTTTGCAGATTTCTTGTGTCGTTATTGGAATATGTTTATTTATCCTTTATAGAATGTTTTCTTTTTTTTGTCTATTTTTCCTTTTGGTTCACTGTACTTTTGAATTAGTCTCATTTTAATATTTCAATGAAAAGTTATGTTTCCTTATACATACATATACACACGCACATACAAATGCTATATACACACGCTATACACACACACACACACATACATTATGTGTGTATGTATTTCGTTTTTTTGTGGGGGAAAAAAGGTTTTCCCTCTCTGAGTCTGTTTCCATGGTTCTTGTATTTCCATTTTGAGATTTATTGCTTTCCCTTTCCGTGTCTTAGCTTTCCTCTTATCTTCCTCTAACAATGCTTTTGAGATTGGTGATAATTTTAATTATCTTCCACAAGTAATTGGTGTATTTTATCCTTCCCTTGGTCAGGTTCGTGATGCAAAGATCAAATTTCTTTCAAGCCTAAAACCTGAAAGCGATGAAGAGTTTTCAGAATGGAAGAAGTTGTGCTCATCCCTTAAGGTTCAAACTTGTTTTTTCAATTTTATTTAAAATATTTTCAGCATGGGGATTGTTCTGTGTTTTCTGTTTGAAATTATGCTTGTCTATTGTGTAAGAAGACTAGTGACTTACGAGTAACTTTTAAAGTTTAAATTAATAATTGATATGATAGTAAGATTTACCACTTCTCTTTTTAGAATGTGATTGAAAATTGTACAAATAATGATTATTTTTTTAATATTACAAATTAGGTAATTTAGAGGATTACAAATATATTGTGAAATTTAAATAATTAGTGACAGAAAATTAAAACTTCAATTTTAAGTGATTTTTATGATTAATTTTCATCATGGAGCTCTCGATCCAAAGTTTTTTATGATTACTCCATATGGGAGATATGCTTAAATTGGAATGCTTTCATCTCTCCTTGCTAATCTATGTATCTTCATATTTTCTTTGAAATATTCAGTTTCTTGTACTTTTGAGCATTACTCTTTTCATTAAATCAATGAAAAGTTCTCTTTCCCATCCTAAAAAGACGATGTCTGCTAGTCTAGAGTAATAACTAGGTTTATCCTACTCGTTAGGAAGCATCTTTTACAAGGTTTATCCTACTCGTTAGGAAGCATCTTTTACAATGATCTTTTGCTTGGACTGATCTTATGCAACATGATGTCAAGGATATTTATGAAAAAATATCCGTGTAGATTTATTAATCAGTTTGGATTTCTACATATTTGTTACTAACATCTTTGACCGATATTGATATTATACTTTTGCTAGAGCGAATATCCAAACTACACCCCGCTGCTTTCAAAAGTACTGGAAGGTTTGATTTCTCAGAGAAATATTGAGGACAGAAGCTGCCATGACGAAGAGGTTAGTGGATCTTAATAAAAATCATTTGGATCTTTTAGAAAAAAGAAAGGATTTAAAAAACAGGAAATCTTACTGAAGTCGTGTCATATCTGTTCTGTTGGCAACTCTATAGTGATAAGAGGTGAGATTGACGTTTGTTGCATCTTCCTATTTGAGTGTGTGTTTAAATGATAATTTCACTAACGAAGTAAACGTTTTACCCTGGAAAAAAGAATTTACGCAAAAAAAATAATCAAGAGACAAAATGGGGGAGCACAGGAAATTCTTCAAGTCACCAATCAGCCAAAAGCTTAAGCTCTTAAGACAGGGTAAATTTAACAATATATCAGTACTCTATCACTTCCTCTCACTTGTGGGGTTGAAAATTTATTGAAGGGCCAACAAATAGAATTTAATATTAATTAAGGAAGAAATAACTCCATGTGAGTTCAAACTCGAAATTTCTTGCTCTAATACCATTTTAAATCACCAATCAATCAAAAAGCTTAAGCTCATAGGTTGTGGCGATTTAATATTATATCAACAACCTATTTAATATTATATCAACACTAAAAAAGACTCGTTGGGTGCTTAAGATAACAAAAAAATTACGATATCATTTTTGGAAAGGATGTCAAGAGTCAAGTCTTCTATCCTAGTGGCTAGAACATACGCTGATTTCTTCCAATCACGTTATCCTACTACATTAGTTAACATATCGCCGAAATAGATTTTGTCTTGTTTTTTCTTATATCTGTTGTACAAATTTTTATATGAGATACTCTGCGTATTGTGTAGCCTAACTTCACCATCTCGATAAGTTTTGAAGCTAATCCTGTGAGGTGTTGCTATGATATATCCCACGTACATTTAGAGGAAGGGCAAATTGAGATTGACAATTCTTTTGATAAATGCTTCATAATAGATGCACAATGTAATGACCGAACCTATTTATACTATTAGATAGTTTAAACATAAGTAAACAATTGAACGACTACCCTTAAAATAGAATTACTGATGTATCGCCACTGGAGAATCTCAACTAGAATACAAAACAATTTTGTACAAATAACATAGTATTAAAAAAATGACACAATCTTTCACAAATGTGTACTTTTCATAGGTCATTGATGCTGCAAACGAGGTAGTTGATAGCATAGACAGAGATGAGCTGGCCAGGTATTTTGCACTGAAAAATGATCCCGAAGATGAAGACGTGGAGGTAATGCACTTTTACTACAATGGTGTTGATTATCCAAAATTTTTTGTTACATATTTAATTTACATTTAAAAGAAGTTTAGTAAAAGCAGTAGTATTTAGGTTTTCTCTTGAGCTCCTAAATTAATCGCTACTGTCTTCCCTTCTCTTAATCACAGAAAATCAAGAAGAAGATGGAGGCTACCCGCGATCAATTGGCAGGGGCACTATACCAAAAAGGGCTAGCCTTGGCAGAAATTGAGTCTTTAAAGGTTTGAAATTGTGACTTTTTCTTTCTAATAAATAGTAACACAAGGTTCTCATGATATCTTTGATTACATCTGTGATTTATTTTGCGTTCAGAATGAAAAATTACCTCAACCATTTCTATAAAACCATAATATGTCATCTTTGACCATGCATATTAACAGTTTATTTTCTTCTTATTTATTTCTTATGCTATATTTGATGGGCTTTGAATAATCATTGACAAATGAGTGTCAATTCTCCGTTAGAGCTTAGTGATTTTGGGGACTAAAATTTTTTTAGGCATAAAAATGGGAAATCATAACTTCAATTTTCTGTATTTTTGTTTACACCTTATTTTATAATCAATATTTTATGTATTAGGTAATTATGTGAATCCAACCAATGTTTTGAAATTACATGCGATAGGAGCATGAAAAGAGATTTTATGAGTCAGTTAACTACTTAACTTTAACCTAACAATTTTAGTCGTTGAAGATTGAGGTGGCTTAATTTCAAAATGTGTGTGGTTGATTACCTATATGAAAGTAACGTTAACGACCTAGCCTACTTTGTTTTCTGGGATGAACAATGGAATGATTCTATCTTTGACAGAGCGAGGTTGAGAGTACTTCGACACTTGTTCGAGAAGATGCAAAAGATGCTGGGAAGTCTGAGGATTCTTTTGAAGAGAATTTCAAAGAACTGAGGAAATGGGTAGATGTCAAGTCTTCCAAGTTTGGAACTCTTGCAGTGTTGCGTGAAAAGCGCTGTGGGAGGCTAGGTACAGCGCTGAAGGTACTACCTCTTGCTATTTTCTTCTCTTTTTCTTTTGGTAACATTGTGTTTGGATGAGGTCTCAACCAACTCTTATTTGGACTTTGATCTTGGTGAATTTCCACTCCTGTAAAAGCAGTCTTAATACCATCAATAATTTATATTTAAATAATCAAAATAATTAACTAAATTTTATTTGATTCAGACATAGAAGGTACTTTGGTTCTAGTTTTCAGAATTTTATATCTAACTCTTTATTTCAACCAAGTTTGAAGAATTTTTTTATGGTCTTGTCTCACAAAGTAGGAATGGCCATATTCCTCTATTCAAGAGTATTTGCAGCTGGAGTAAATCGTTACTTGTTAGGTTCCATTTGGTAACCCTGGGTTTTTTCGGCTTTTGTATTTCGTTTTTCGTTTTTCTCTCAACTTTTAACAATAGGTTGTCGTTCTAAGTCAAATTCCAAATTCTAAAAACAAATTTTTAAAATTCCAAACTTTTTTTAAAGCTTGGTTTGTTTTTGATAGCAATGTTATTAGAGGGATATTTATAGTAGTAAATAGTTTAAGTAGTTTGTTAGGGATGCTTGGTTATTAATACAGTGAGTAGGGAAGACTGAGTGAATAGCGCTACCGAGTGATCTCAAGACTGAGAGGGTCCAAGTACATTGAACACTTAGTTTATCTTGTATCGGTAGAGAATAGATAAATATAGCAAGTTAATATGAGATGCCTTTGTCCCTCCCTAAGGTGCTTAAGTAGCTAACAAATTATTGGCTTAACTTTTCAAAACCTAAAATCCAAGAACCAAATGGTTACGATCAAATTGAGGACATTCTTAGACAGTTTGTTTTTCACTTAATGGCTGCAGCCGGGGTCGAGTCTCATTTTTATCATGCTTTCTTCTTTGTTGAATAATAATAAGGCTTGTTGAATTTGTACTGATGTTAAACTTAAGCTGTTACAACAGGTAGTTACTGACGTTATTGAAAACAATGGAGAAACTCCCAAGAAGAAACTCTATGAACTGAAGTTGTCTTTGCTTGAAGAGATTGGTTGGTCTCATTTGGTATCATATGAAAAGCAATGGATGCATGTACGTTTTCCTTCAGGCCTTCCTCTATTTTAAAGTCTTTGGCCAATTTTTAGTTGCATTGCCCAAATAAGTTATTGGATTTGCTATCTTTTGTTTCATTCCCCAAATAAATGCTTTTTTTTTCTCTCGTTTACGTCGGGTCCCTTAAGATTATGATGTGAAGCAAATGGCATAAAAATCCATATTATTGAACGTTCATGAAATGACAATGTTGTATAAGATGTATTCCAGTTTAGGTTTTCAATCTCATAGAAGTCTTCTTAGTTCCAATTTCCTTCAAGTTTTTGTGCCCAATAGTTGAAGAAGTACCGAGATATTATCAGACATAAAAGTAAAAAGGTTATATAAATATAACACTAAGTTATTCAAAGCTTCATTGATTCGTTAAACAAAGTTGAAAATTGAAAAGTTGAAAAGCCAACTCAAAGAATCAAAGAGGCAAAAGCAAAATTTGATTTCTACCCATCTAATTTGATGTTCATATTCCCTAATTATACACCACTGTTCAATAATCTAAAAACTACTAATTTGATGTTCATATTCCCAAATCATACACCACTGTTCAATAATCTCAAAACTTAGGTTAGTTGAATTTTAGGAATTAGGATGTTACAAGGGTAAAAGACTACTAAATTTTTAGATTTTATCAAATAGACTTTTATCTTTATTATGGATAACACTCATAGAAAGTCTACAATGTCGATAAGCATTTATGAATCTAAAATTATTATATTTTGTAAATATTTTACTATAAAAATATTTTTTTGAAAAAGAACAAAGATATATTTACCCACTTTCCAACACAATTTAGGCTTATAAAGTAAACGATGGGATGCCTGATTTTTCAAGTGTGTTAGTATTTTTTTTTTCTTGCATTATTCCTCATACGTTTATAGCAAATCTAAACTTATTTAAATAGATATAGCAAATTTGAACTTATTTCAATAGAGAGGAAAAATATATGAAGATTGACAATTCAACTTTTACTCTACAATTATTGAACTATAAAGAAATATTGCATTCCCATATTTGGCACAAAAATAACAAATACAACAACAAAAGGGGAAAAAAACTAATCTCAAAGTCATTTAACCATAACCTAGCTCTACCTAGCTCTCTAATTTCAATGTAACAAGGCGTTTTTGCCTTTGAAGTTTGAAGAAGTTAGGACTAAAAACCTCCACTAATCTACGTGACCAAACAATGGAAGAATAAGGTCACTCCCACAATATCATTGCTAATTTTACCATGTTGGATAAAACTTCTGCAACTGCATTTGATGATTTCAAATCTAACAATATAATTAGTAAACCACTTACTCCACCAACTCTTATTCTCGTAAATTTATTCTTCGAGTAGTCGAAAAACAAGAGGCAGACCATGGGCAGGTCGTAACGAGAGCATTATAGAAGGCGAATGTTGATAATCTGAGGACAAAGAGAAGGAAAACCTAGACAAAATAAGAGTTAAAACAATCTTATACTCCATAAAGGTCAAGTGCCTACCAACACACATTCTTCCTCCAAAGCCGAAGGGCAAATAACCCATCTTGTGTGTGCAACCTCCCGAAACAGTGTCGTTTCGGAACCTCTCGGGGTGAAATTCATTGACTTGGTGACCCCAAAGAGCTTGGTCATGGTGCATGGATACAACATCAATCCACATGTTGGTCCCATTTGGGATTGTGAGTCCATCAATCGTAATGTCTTTTCTTGCTTGTCTTTGCACATTTGGAGCTGATGGATATAGACGTAGGACCTCACTCATCACCCATCCCATCTGCAAAAAAATTTAGGGTTCATTATTTATTACCACTACCCAACCAAAAACAACAACAAATCCTATTCTAATAATAGTATTTCTTTTGTGGGACACTAACCAATTTTTGTCCTAATAGTTTTGACAATATTATAATTTTTAAAAGACTTGGAATATTTTTAAGTCTTTATTGCAAACATATTTCTTTTTTTAAATTACTTATGAAAGAAAATAAGTTAAGAGAGATAACTTTTAACAATTTAGACTTTGTTAACATTAATTAAGTTAAGTAAATCTTATTCTCATTTAAAAACTAATTTTGAAAAATCAAAGCCTCAAAGGAGAAAGAAAAGATCATTTTTTGTTTAATGAAATTTTAAAGCCTCATATGACTATCACATTTTAAAAGAAATACTTAGACTCCTAACTGCATTCTAAAAAAATAACAATAAAAAAGTGATTTTAGAAACTTTGAAATTTCTCTCAACTTTTGAAAAAATTGACAGAGAGTGAATAACACTCAACGTTAAACTTATAAACTTAATTTTAAAATTCATCTAAGTAATTTTTAAAACTTGTTATTTTGTTTTTAGATTTTAGATTTTAGCTAACCTCTAATTTCAAATCTTTTACTTCATAAAATGCATTACATGTTAAAAAATCAGTAAATGTTTTAAATTAGAATTAAAGAATAATGAAAGATTAAAAGGAGAATTAATTAGAGAAGTTTTTAATTAGTTACCTTTTTGAGTGAAGAAAGGTTAGTGAAATCAAATTGAGTTTGTAAATTATGACCAAAAACTTCCTTAATTTCTTCTCTCAATATTGTTTGCCATTCAGAATGAACAGCCAATAGCATCAAAGTCCACGTCAAAGCCAACGCCGTCGTTTCATGTCCACCGAAAAAGAACGTTTTACATTCATCAATAAGCTCCGCCGTACTCAGCCTCCTCCCTTCTCCTCCTCCTCCACCGCCACTACTACTCTCTTTCAAAAGCAAACTCAAAAGATCATTCTGCTGCTCCGTCGTCCTCGTCGTCTCCGCCACCGCATTTTCTCTCCTCTCCGCAATCACCGACCGAAACAATTCGTCGATCTCCTCCCCGAGGACTTTCGCCTCCCGGGCCTTGGCGGCGTTTAAAAGCCCCGCGAAGGGGACGCCGACAAGGCGGTTGGTTTTGAATAGAGTGAATTGGAGTTGGCGGAGTTTGTTGAAGACTTGTCGGCCGCTTTCATGATGGAATCCAAAGCTGGTTTTGGCAATGATTTCGCCGGCGGTGGAAGTTATCTCCTGCTCGACTTCGATTTGAGGGTTGCCGGAGATGATAAGGTTAGCCCATCTCTCCACCATTTGGGTGGCGGACTCCACCATTAAGCTTGCCATTGCCTGTTTTAACTCAAAATATTAGTAAAATGTAAAGTATTACAATTTTCTTAGGAATAAGTGAATAAGAGTCCAACACGATAAAGTTCAATATCGATAGATTTTGTTATATTTATAATTTCTTAAAACGCATTGATATGTATTTAATTATTTTTTATTTTGCATGTTTCGACTATTCAATAATGTGTTTGAAATGTTAAAAAACTTGAGAAAATATAGAACACATTCGACAACATTTATCCGTATATACGTATGTATCTTATAAGTGCGTTTGGATGTGACATGTTTTAAAGGTTTTTAATTATAACTTTTTGTCCGTAAGTTAGTCATTTTGTTAAATATAAAAACAACTCTTTAAAAATTAAAAAACCGACAAATACATTTTATTTTCAAAAAGTGGATGTGTACAATTTTGAAAATGCCCTTTTAGCATCTCCACAACAAAAAAGTACAGAAAGGTGTTGTTTAAATGATAATAGTCTTCAAAATTTTACTAGTCGAACTTTCTATAACGTAACAATTTAATCTCTAAAGTGTAATTAACAACGATTTAGTCTCTATACTTTTAATGTTAAGACTTAATAAATTAATTAGAGGATAAGTTTTAGTTACAGATTCTTAAATTTGAAGATAAAAACTAAACTGTTTTTTAAATTTAAAGATAGATATGGTTAAATTGTTAGTAGGACTAAGATATCACAATTTAAAGAAAAAGTAGAAACTAAAGGGTTATAAGTTCTTTGAAAATTTAAAGACTCAAAAGTGATTTTCAAGAAAAACGTACCTTCAAGTTGGAAGGATTAAACGCAGGAGTAATGATATGTCTTTGGCGAACCCATTCATCTCCTTCAGCCATTACCAAACCATTTCCAAACATTGATTTTCTGTCATTTTTGAACACTGATGGCTTTCCCCAATGCTTTGCTTTTACTTCTTTTGATAATATCTTCACTAATTCTGGTTCTGCTATATACAAGAATGGCTCTGTCCCCAACCAATATGTAAATACTTTTCCTGCAATAACATACACAATTCATCGTCAATCAACGTTAAAATTCCAGTTGAAGTGTTCCATTGCACCCCCTACTAATTATGATTATTCATCCCTGATCTAATCGTATATTTCTCTATAAGAAAATACTTAAAACAATTCACCGACATGAACGTATAAACTCAGCTGACATCAACTTCTGCGTATGCATGAAGTCCAACTATTCAATAAAGAAAATGCTAAAAACATTAGTAAAATCTAAAGATTTAAAGAGGGAAATTAAAATTAAATCAATGAAGAAGAATGAATCATATAACAATGTCGTTTCTCTTATATATAAGAATGCTTACCGTACGTAGTTTGCCACCTTGCAAAATACGGGAAGACAGTGGAATGAATATCGTGAGTAAGTTGATGATGAGAGGAGGAATCTTCAACTGTACTATTAGGGTTGTTTGCATTCATCCTTTTCATTTCACTGATATTTCCAAGAGGAAAACATGGGGTTGGACCTCTAAACCCATTTCTCTTAAGCTTTTTATGTACTAAAAATGGTGAAACCCAACAACAAAACAATACCCTAAAAACAAACAAAATAAATAAACAAAAAATCACCAACCCAATACCTTCAAATATCTCAACCAACATCTCTCTCTCTCTCTCTCTCTCTCTCTTTGCTTTCTCTAAATGAAATCTCAAATTCTCTTTGTTTGATGTTTGAAAAAGAAATGGAATTTTAAGGGTATTTATAGTACCATATGTACTTTGAGATCAAAATTAAAAACAATATATGTTGAGAACTTTTAAATTTGAAGAAGACATTTTCAAACATATTCTTTTTCTTGTTTAAATTTTCAAGTCCAGCATTTTGACCCTTTTGTGGGGGAGAAGAATATATATATACATATGGTGGTTCCTACTCGTATTTGTAACTTTTTTTAAAAATTATATCCAAAATGGGAAAATATGTGAAAGTTTTTTATTTTTTGGGGTATAAAGTTTCAATTCCTACCTAATTTCAACTTTATTTTATATGATTATTGTCATTATATATATGCATATAATATAGTTTAAAGCATATATTATACATTATTTCATTTTTGTTTGACCTTATATATATATATGTATGTACCCAATTAAGATTGTCTAAATTGTAGGTCTAAAAGTCCCTACACAATATATTATTCAACCTTAATTTTTAAATGTCAATTTCTTGGTTCCTCAAAGTTGAAAATTAAATAATTTTGAGGACTATTTTGTCCTCTATATGTTTAACTCAAATTCTACATATTTTTTTCTTCTCTAAAGCAAAAATAGCTCCACATGTATATATAATAAAAGATTTTCAATGGTTGGTACGTATGTAAAATATTTTTATTATTATCTCTCTTCTCAAATGCAATCGAATTACTACTCGAAATTTAAGTTTTAATAATACTCATTAAGAAAAAAAGGTGGGGTGAAATAAAATGTACGTTAAAATAAAAATACAAAATTCTTCTTGACATAAGGTAAATGAACTTTTATTCTGTTGAACGTAAGAGTATTTGGTGACAATATATTAGTATCGAGTTATAGATAATAGTGAAATCAACGTAAAGGGTATTAATGACACAGTCTTGGTGTCATCTAAGCATATTTAACGACATTTTTTCGAAGTGTCGTCAAATAACCTTTCTTGACAAAGACTTCAATAACGCAAAGTTGTGTCATTAAAACTCTTTATGACACAAATTTTGCATCGTTAAGATCCAAATTTCTATTAGTGAATGAATAAAGGGGTGACGATTTGTTCCACTTTGAGATAGAAGAATTTGAATCTCTAAACTTAAAACATAGAAAATTTTTGTTGAATTGTGTCAAGTAGTTTGCAATATTTCATCTCTTACCGCATTAGGTTTTTAGACGTGTTATATTAAAATATCTTGAGATAATTGTGAAGTTGTATATATATATATATACGATCCAATTATACCTATAATATCCTTTAAATTAATTAAGTAGTATCTAAAAACAATTTATTATAAGTTTGATAGACTCAAATCCGCTCAACTTTATGTTTTATATATATATATATATAGATATCCCATACCCGATAGCTAGTTGAGTGGTAAAACTATTAATAAATCCGGGAGAGAATAAATAGAAAAGTAGAGTTTGTAGGGAAGTAATAAGAAGGGGAAAGTTTTGTATATTTAATATGGTAATAAAAAGTAGTGGTACGGCACGTTTTATTATTGGCACGTGGGACAAATGGGAAGCGGAAGTAAAAGTGGGGCGGACACGGGCAAGAAACGGACCAATCAAAATTTGACAAATTTCATAATCCCTTCAGACTAAATATAAGTTTGGTCAACTTTGTTTAACAAAACGCACATCACACGTGTCCTTATCTTCTTTCTCACTTAGCCAATCAATTTGGAATCTTAATTACTTTCACTAACCACAACTTCTCACCTCTTAATTAATCTCTCTTTTTTCTAACTTCATTCAACATAAAAGCTATAGCTAAAATTAGCTAGTGACGTTTTGTGGTAATTGCGACCATATTCTTTCTTTTGCTGGTCATGTCTTACTTGAAATATAAATTTACTGTTGTTATCACGTGTAGGTCAGATGAACGGTACATTTTATCCATTTAAATTTTGGCATTAGTAGATATGTGTAACAATATATTATTATAATTAGGAAACTAAAATTTCATGACGTTTATAAAAAATTTTCACAACTATAATTCTCTTGAAAGTTATTATATGGTTAAATTAAACCTGAGGACATTCCTCGAGCCCTGATCTTCAACTGACACCATCTAGCTATCTAGACCTAACATGATGTAATAAAATCAAACGAACATCCTATATACTTTCAATGCTAATATCTATCTCCTGTAGTACCCAACCCACTTCAATCAGCTAAATACTTTTACTTTTTCACTTCAACATGATGCGTGTTGAACAGGTCATCACCACATTGCTACAATGCTCGTTTTTTTTTTTAAATTGAGTTTGACTTGAGAACCACCGAACCAAGATATGTAATACAAATACAAATGTTTTTCGAGTAAAATTGATAAGACTAACCTACAAAAATGTGTTTTCTGTTTTCCCCTTTTAGTTATATCATCTTCCTTTTCTTTATTTGAAACTCAAACCAATAGCACATAAAGAAAGAAAAATGTGTAGTCAAAGGCAAAGAATAAAGTAACAATATAGTTAATAAAGTAGCAATATGCATAGTTGTATTTTAATGTGTTGCGCATTCTTGGTTCATTATATATATATATATATATATATATATATATATATATATATATATATATATATATATATTTAAATAAAGTTTCAAATTGTTGAAAAATAAAATTAAACCTTCTTCACAAAAGTATAATGAGAAAGGTATATATGGAACTAACAAGAAGAATAGGTTACGTTTAATATATAATTGTTGGCTACAACTTTATACATAGCCTTTCTTTTCTTTATGAATACATTTACTCCTTCACATTTTCTATTCAAAAACTCTTATTAAAAACAGACTATTACTCTTGTTTATAAATTCATATATAAATATATATATACAAATAAAGTATATATTTTCTCAAACGTTCTATTTTTGACCATTTTTTAAATTAACTTTTATTTTCTTCATATATAATTGTTACTTCGAATCATTTATTTCAAGGTTAAAACACATTTGAAAACCAGCATCAATCACTTAAATAAGTTTATTAAAGTTTTATTTTATTAATTAAATATATGTGATTCACAAATTATCAATTAAATTTTCATAAAAAAGCATATTTTGGTCTAAAAAAAATGAAGAGAATAACATTCAATAATTTCTTACACCACTATTGTTTAATAATATGGTTCCTAATTAAAGTCGGTCGCTAATTGAACTATTCATATGTTATTTGACAACATTAGTGATAACTTTTTTTTCATTAAAATGATTAAACGTGTTTTCATAACTCAATTGATATACAACATATCTCAGTATACTACAAGTGATTTTAAGGACCGATTACTTATAAACAAATTTAAAACTCGAAAGCTTAATATTATCTCATTTTAGTCTTTGGTCACAAATTCTTTTGTCCTCGTTTTAAAATATTTATTTTGATTTTTAAGTTTATTTTATTTTGGTTTATGAAATTTCAAAATATCCATTTAGTTATTCTAATTTTTTATTTTAAATAACAATCATTTAAATTTTCTTGAATTATTAGGCTTTAAATCTTTCTAATATCAACATATATATATATAGCCTCCCTATTATAAACATAGGAGATTTTCTAAAAATATAAAAAATTGACTAATTATTTACCCTCGATAGAACAAAACTAATAAAGGACAAAATTTATTTCACGTATTCTATTTTTTACAATATTTCAATTATATTTTTATATTTAACTATTTTTAAATATAAGAAAGTAGTAAAATGAAAAAGTATTGTCATTTGTTAACAAGGCCCATAATTGAAATAAAATTGAGAAGTAAAAGAATTATATTATTGTTTCTTAAAAGTTAAAAATTAGAATATGGAATATAAAACTTAAGTATTATTAATGGAATACTTTGAAAGCTAAGAGATTAGAATATAATAAACCTAAACTAAATATTTTTCACCAATTAAATATGTATTATAGAATAATAAATTTTCAAAAACCAACCATAACTCAACTCATTAACTGTTAAGAACATTTATTCGCTAAATAAATAATAACAATGATAAACATCAAGATTTTAATACTATTTTGATCTAACTTTTAATTCATTTTAGTGATATACTTTTAATTCATTTCATTGTTGTTTGTTTATATATATTAATTCGATACTTTAAAATTAATATTAAAATAAAAAAATCGATAACGTGGAGAAGATATTATCTTGATAAATCCGTAATTTAATACACCATTTTATTCTTAGTTAATAAATCAATGATTCAATACACCATTTGATTCTTAATTTTCAACAAAAAGCGATCCTTTTTATCAATTTTAGATATTATTTTATTTTGTGGTTTATAATAATTTTTGTATTTGTTAATAGTTTTATTGTATGAAAATGTTTTTAGTATTTAATATAAATCCAAAAGGGTACCAATAATGATAGGTAATAATTATCCAAAAATGTCCACCCAGACGACAAACATTTTAAAGACTCCTTTTCTCCTTTCCACATACCCTTTCCCTTTTCCTTTTCATTTTCCATCTCTCTCTCTCTTCAAACTCATCACATTTTATCTTCTTCTATATCTTCTTCCATTCTTCCATTCATTCTCTTTCCCTCTTTTGCTTCCAAGTTTAAGTCAGGTACTTCTAAACTTGTTTCTATATATCTAAATACTTCTCTTATATATATATGAAAATGTTAAATTAATTGCTATATCATATATAATTTAAAGTTGTGTTAATAGGAAATAATTTAGTTTAGATTGTTTTCCTAAATCTTGTATAAGATTTACTAGAATCAAATGTATGTTTCTTTTTCCTATTTAAGCTGTCACTCCAAAGTATCTTTTAAAATATTTATCTATATGAACATAAAATTAAAGTATTAACCATAAATATAGTATTATGATTCATTACCTGATTTTAAATCAGTATGAAAACTAAAAATACTACCACCCTAAATAACCAATTTTTTCTATATATTATAAATAGTTTCATCTTTTTTTTTTTGTAGGACCCGTAGGTGGATCCGCCGGTGCATTGCTGGTTAGCCAACATGCTCAAACAACAGCAAGACTCCGCACACAACAACCGAACCATAAACCGCCACATGGAATAGTATAATAAGGCGCCCCTATTCATCCTCTATCACTATTTTTGTATATATTCCCCAAAAACTCCCTTCTTCCTCATCCATCACTTTATTCACTCTTATCATTTTCATCATTTCTTCTCTCAACCCAAATGGGGTTTCCAATTACTCTCTCCGGATTATTGCAATCCGTCGCCGGAACCTTTCCTGACAGGAGAGCCTTATCCGTATCCGGAAAGTTCGATCTCTCACATTCCCGTCTTCAACACCTCGTTGATTCCGCCGCCTCTAAACTCGTCGCCGGCGGTATCGAGCCCGGCGATGTCGTTGCCCTTGTTTTCCCTAACACCGTCGAGGTATTATATTAGTTTCAATAGAATAGAACCACCCATCGGATTAAAACTTTTGATTTTGATTGTTTGGTTTTGTAGTTTGTTATCATGTTTTTAGCTGTGATCCGTGCTCGAGCCACTGCGGCGCCACTCAACGCCGCCTACACGGCTGAGGAGTTCGAATTTTACTTATCGGACTCTGAATCAAAGCTCTTGGTTACGTCTATAGAAGGCAACAGCCCGGCCGAGACGGCCGCGTCTAAACTCAAAATCAAGCACGTGACCGCTTCACTTCCCGATGCAGGTGCCGAGTTGGTTCTCTCTTTGACTCCGTCCAACTCGAATGGTTCCGAGTATGGCTCAGTTCTTGAAATCCTCAATGAAGGATCCGACGTGGCGTTATTCCTTCACACGTCAGGCACCACCAGCCGTCCCAAAGGCGTTCCATTGACTCAGTTCAATTTGGCCTCGTCGGTTAACAATATTAAATCGGTTTACCAACTCACTGAGTCCGACTCCACCGTTATTGTCCTTCCATTATTCCACGTCCACGGTTTAATGGCTGGATTACTAAGCTCACTAGCTGCCGGAGCCGCCGTTGCTTTACCAGCAGCCGGGAGATTCTCGGCGTCGACATTCTGGGCCGACATGATCCAATACAACGCCACGTGGTACACTGCCGTACCTACAATCCATCAAATCATACTAGACCGGCACTCGAACAAACCAGAAAAGGTTTACCCGAAGCTCCGGTTCATTAGAAGCTGCAGTGCATCATTAGCTCCAAGTATCATGAACCGGATGGAGGAGGCGTTTGGGGCGCCGGTTCTGGAGGCGTACGCGATGACGGAAGCGACACATCTGATGTCGACGAACCCATTGCCGGAAAACGGTCCGCACAAGGCTGGGTCAGTGGGGAAACCGGTGGGTCAAGAAATGGTGATACTGGACGAGAACGGCATCGTTCAGGAAGCGAATGTGAAAGGAGAAGTTTGTATCAAAGGTTCGAATGTGACGAAGGGGTACAAAAGTAATCCGGTGGCGAATGAGGAAGCTTTCCGTTACGGATGGTTCCACACCGGAGATATTGGGTACTTTGATTCCGATGGGTATTTGCATCTTGTTGGTCGGATCAAGGAATTGATCAACCGTGGAGGTAAATTCCAAAATTATATCAATATCTTTATTCATTGGTATATGTTTTTGATTAAATAAAAAAAATGAAAAAAGGGGAAAAGATATCGCCGATTGAAGTGGACGCAGTGTTGTTGGCTCATCCGGACGTGGCCCAAGCTGTCGCATTTGGAGTTCCTGACGATAAGTATGGGGAGGAGGTAAATTTTTTCTTTTATTTTTATCTCTTTCTATTTTAATATATATTTTGTCAATTACTGCATGCATGTTTACTTGAGATTAATTTTAATTAAATTTCTTGTCAGAACAATTTGTTTGTATAAATACTTTTTCAACACAGTTAATTATTTAATTAGTTTTAACGTATTTTGAGGTGAAAATAAAAAACATAAAATAATGGTAATTTTGTTTGTTTGTGTGTTAGATAAATTGTGCAATAATTCCAAGAGAAGGATCAAAGATTGGAGAGGAAGATGTAATGAGTTTTTGCAAGAACAATTTGGCTGCTTTCAAAGTCCCCAAGAAAGTGTTTCTTACGGATTCACTCCCCAAAACTGCTTCTGGCAAAATACAACGTCGAATCGTAGCCGCTCATTTCCTTCACCAAGATTCCTGATAACATCAACCTCAACCTTTAATTAGAGTTATTTTCGTTCTCAATATATCAAAGAGCAGATCGTAGGATTTATTATTCCTGGATTCTTAATTCAGAATAAAGTTATATAGTCATGAGTTAGAAATATTCATAGTCATTGAACTATGAGGTCTCGTGTTTATGAAGTTTTATGAAACTTTGATTGTAAACTTTATCAACTATATCAATATTTTTTTTTTTATTTAAATGCATGTCATGATAGTTAATGCGTTAAAATGAACTGCTCAAAATTTTGATGGAAATATTATCATTAATGTGACTAATGTGCATCATTTAATATTTTATCATTGACTATTTTAGTTATTAATAAATTCCTCTAATAGCTAAAAAGTTTGAAAAAATCAACTATAAACTAGAGATATAAGGTTGAAAGATGGTGCCTAGGTTTTGTATTAAAATCCAAATAAAGGACAAAATGCCACACCTTTTGAAAAAGGGGAAATTGGGAACTAAATGCCTCTTCAACATTTTTATTGTTTACTTAAAATTTAAAATATTATACTCTTTTTAGCTTTTAATGAAAATGAATTAGTATTATATAGTTTTGATTTGATTTTAGAAGTTAGCTAATGTAACCATTTTTCGTTTAATGTTTTCATATTATCAATTTTTTTTCATAAACATTATTCTTTAACATAGTACAAAAAATAAACTTGTAATCGTACTAAATTGTCGAATAATTTTAATATTTAGTATTGTATGAGAGATAGTGTACAATCCCGTATGCATATAGTTTATGTTGTGACATTTTTAAGTAAAGGTCTATTAGAATTTTAACATTATGGTTAGTTATTAATATATGCACATAATTAATAATTATTATATCTATAAAAGAGTACGAAGATATCTATGGATGATTAATATTTTCGATCAACTTTTTTTTTTTATTTTTATTAAAATGTGGTTTTTCAATTTAAGAACAGATTCCTTAGGATAGTCTTTTTGAAAATTTATTCTCTGTAACCTTACCAAAGTCATTTCAATTGGTGGGATATGAAAATTTTTAATATATGATTTTAGATTAGAAGCAAATATAAATTATTTTACAAATAAATGCACCTTTAGAAGTACAAGTCAAAATATGAAAAGAGAAATTGAAAGTTTTGTTGATTATTTAATATATGTAAATTAACACTAAAAATTGACTTTAATTTGATTATATTTAATAATGTGATTTCAAAAGCGTTAAAAGATATTCCTTAATTTAAAATCTAGACACGAAAATGATACAACTGATTATAATTTATCGTTTTTATTAGAAATTAGTATGAAACAAACATGCACTCATTAAATTTTTTATATATATAAAAAAGTTAATAAAATTATTTTTTAAGAAAGAAAATTAAAAAATTTGAAATGGAAATAGAATAAAATGAAGGATTATTCTCAACAACCGAAATAGGATTCAAACTTCATCAACTTTTTGTTGAGGGAAAGATGGCAATTAGAAAGTGTAAATTAGGGGTTTGATGAGTGAAAATAGGATAAATTGAAATTGGTGATTGAAAGGATAAAAGCTTAATGTGGAAAATGTATTATAATTAATTAATGAGATAAAAAATTGTGGAAATCATGGATTGGATGAGCCATTTTAGACAATTCTCAACCTTTGCTTTTGTTTCCTTAAACCTCTTTCTTCTTCTCACCTCTCATTTCATCCCAAAAATTAAGGATCTCTCTTCTCCATTCTCTTTTTTCTTCTCTATTTCTCTCTTTCTTCTTCCCTTTCCCTTTTCCCATACTAACAACCCTTTCTTTCTCCTTACTCCCCAACAAATTAAACAATGGTATGTTATTGTTTCTCATCCCAATCTCTGGTTTTCCTAACCATTTAGATTCTTTTAGTTTTACATTTGTTTGGGAGGCAGATTATGTGTTCTTTGGTTTTCATGTCATTTCATTGTTTACAAATGTCTTATCTTTTGTATTACGTTTATTCACGTAGTTCAATGATCAATGATGATTAACATGAATTGGTTTGTTTATAATTCATGATGATTACTATAGGCGAACGCGGCGTCTGGAATGGCTGTGCGAGATGAATGTAAATTGAAGTTTTTGGAGCTAAAAGCAAAGAGAAACTACAGATTCATCATTTTCAAGATTGAACAACAAGAAGTTGTTGTAGAGAAGTTGGGACAACCAGATGAAACATATGAGGATTTCACTGGATCTCTCCCTGCAGATGAGTGTCGCTACGCTGTCTTCGATTTTGATTTCATTACTGATGAGAATTGTCAGAAGAGCAAGATTTTCTTCATTGCATGGTACATTATCTAACTACACTCTCAATCCAAACATATATAGTTAAGTATATTTTGATATATACATATATGAAAATGTTGATCTAAATGTTGTTACGTTGAGAAACATATATAGGTCACCAGATATTTCAAAGGTGAGAAGTAAAATGGTGTATGCAAGCTCGAAGGATAGATTCAAAAGAGAATTAGATGGAATTCAGTTTGAGTTACAAGCAACAGATCCAAGTGAGATGAGCTTTGACATTGTCAAGGCACGTGCATTTTAGATTAATTAATGCACACAACAAATATATATCTAATCATTTTGTTCTTCATTTTCCTCTAAATTATATTGAAATGTGTTCTCTTTTGTTCATCTCCAACAAAACTACACATTTTATATATAGAGAGAAGCTTTTGTAATTTTCTTTTTCTTTTTTTCTTTTTTACTCAAATGTGTACGTGTAGCATTTCACATGCCAATGTATTTCCAAACTTCTTAATTATATTCTTTCCTCATTTTGTACTTTGTACTAATCTCTTACCTCATCAAATAATCAACAACAAACCATTATTAGTCATACCATATCGATTTAGAAATTTTTATATACGAGTAAAATGGAGTTTAATTGTTATAACTAATCATCATTCAAGAAGGCAATATATATGAAAAACCATCTAATTCAATGCATTGATACATGTTTATATTAGTTTATATATCAAACCGTTATCAATGTGTATCGACTTTTCTCACCTATCGACTTTTTAATTTCATTAATTTGCGCGCTAAATTTTATCAAAGAGTTGTAATATATATATATTTTACCTTAAATAACTTTAAATGATTTTAAATAATGTTACTGTTTTTACCCTCTAGTTAATCATTCCAAAACAATTGCTAATGAATAACATATTCACATGACTTTCATCAAAGATAGAGAAAGGAATCTATCGGTTAATTTGATGAAATATATACTTTATAGTAAATTTGATACCAAGTAAACTTTTAATTTTATAAATTTATAAATACTAATCTAAATGAGAAAAAAATACATTTTATATAGTTGAGAAGATATAAAATTTAAAATCAATTAGATTAACCAACAAAAAAAATCTAGATTTTTATTAAGTTTAAAAAATAATTCTTCCACTCACACCTAGTAAAAAAATTACAACTAAAAAAAGGTGAAGCCAAAATAAACACTAAAATTCTTTATTAAGATATATAGATAATGAACTATTTCAATGGTTACCGAGTTTTCAGATGCAACATCTTGTTTCAAATAGGTTGAGAATTTCATAATGAAAAGATAAACAAATCAATTATTTTTCTAAAAAATAATTAAGCAAGTTGATATATTCTTTTAATATACAACAATTATGAGAAAGACCGAGATTAAACCTTCAACTTTTTAGATAAGAGATCATTACAATTTTTACTAAACTAAACTCATTTTATATATATATATATATATATATATATATATAATCTTGAGATTATACAACAATTACTGTTTTGTAAGTCACAAATAATATATAGATAAAGTTTAATGCATATATATATCAACTAATAAAATTTGGTTTGGTTTGAAAATATTGATGGGGTTTGATTTATAAGTTTGGATTAATATTATGGTCTTGCTTGTTAACTTGTTGCATTTTTTTCCTTCCCCGTTTTCTTAATGTATTTTATGGTTTATATTTCCATAACGTGTTTGAAAGTAATTCGTAAATAGTTAAAATTATTTTTGTCACGTTCTTTATTGTTAAAAAACTAAACCTAAGGTCTAATTCCACATATTTAAATGTAAATTTAAAAAATTTAAAATATATATTTCACTCCAAAATGAATTGTTGACTATTATTTGATATTTAATCCCAGACACACCCTTTTAAGAATTTCAATGAATAAATCTTGTAAATGAAATTAAAGGGTGGAATTTGCACAAACAATTATATGGTCAATATGAAACGTTGTTTCCTCAACTAAAACTGAAGTCAAGGGGCCTCTAAAATAGACCTACTTTCCCAATAGCATTATGACACGTCTCACAACTTATCAAATTAAAATGTACCACGTGTCATGCAACCTACTATTGGGGTACACGTGTCAAGCAACATTTCCATTCTAAACTACTATATAAATCACAAGCAATTGAATTCTAAATCAACAACCTAATTACACAATTGTAGTTTTAAAAAATCCCTTCAAGTTCTCAATTTCTTTCTAAATTAAAATTCTTCTTTTGAAAGAATGGCAGATAACTCCCAGAACATGAGCTACCAGATTGGAGAAGCCAAGGGTCAAGCACAGGTTCACTACCTCATCTTATCTCATCGTTCTTTATATTTAGCCACAAAAACTTAAAATGATTATCATAATATAAAAACAAGTTTCTAGACACACTTATTTTTTGTCTTCTTAAGAAGATTAAGGAGTTATTTGATCGAGACATGTTGAATTATGGGTGATAATGTATAGGAGAAAGCAAGCAATATGATGGAGAAGGCGAGTGATGCAGCTCAATCAGCTAAAGAATCAATACAAGAAGGAGGACAGCAGATGAAGGCCAAAGCACAAGGTGCAGCTGATGCTGTCAAGGATGCCACCGGAATGAACAAATGAACAAGCCACTACTATGAATATCACATATGATAGCTTTACAAAAACAAAATGCTATCGTATAGACTTTCTATAGCGTTTTATTTTCACTTTCCCGTTTGAAGCTCCTTATTGCTTCCTTCATTTTAGGTTTTCCTTGAGCTATATTATAGCTATTTCTTGTGTTCTCCTCTCAATAAGAATAAAAGATAATTGAAGAAGGTTCAACTTATGCTGTCAAGGATGATACTTTCTTTTTTATCAATCATTATTAGGTGAATAGGTTTATATGTTCAATTTGTTGGACACCATAATAAAAATATTAATTACCCTTTAATTAAGATGTGAAAAAAAATGTGTGATTTAGATCAAGGAGAAAGACTATGTCAATCTTTTTTTTGCTAAAATGTTGTATAGTTTTATCATCTTTATTAATTAAAAAAACACTTCAATTCTTTAGTCAAATTATAAGCAAAAACATTTTTTTTTTCAAAACTTGGTTTGATGGGTTTACATTAAATTAAAAAGAAACACAAAAATATTAATAATAATTGATAAATTCTTTAGAATGTCTTGTTTGATCCTTGTAAAATGTAAAGATATATATAAAATTAGTAAATTAGATCATGGTAAGCAAATATTTAGTCCTAATAATTAAATTACCTCACAAAAGTCCCATCAAACTAATTGCAAGCATTAAACTCACAAAATTCCGCAAGCAAATGGCGAGATGACACTTTTTTTCATTATTGATTTTTGTATTTATTAGTGCTTTATTTTAACTTAAATTCACTTATCAATAGTTTTCTTTTTCCAAATATCAAATTTTCTTTAATTTTTTTTCAAATATTTATATCAAATAGATTTTATTCCAAACATCATTTTCTAAGACCATTTTTTAAAAAGACAACCCTCAATTTTTAAATTCACGTATTTGCTCTATAGTTAATATATTCATTATATTTTATTTCAGAATTAAAGGGCAAGAGACTTCAAAATGTGAATTTTATTGATAAATTTCGATAATTTCATAAAAATAATATTTTAAGAAAGGAATAAGATATAAATTTCCACTGTCACAACAACAGAAAAAAAAATGTATTATTGTATTATTCTTTCTTTTTTTCCCTTATTGTTTATGATGTAATTAAAACTCACATTTATATTTTAAAAAATTGCTAGTCTTTCTTTATCAAATTATAATAAATGTTTTAGACATTGTCTTTCTATAAAAGCTTAGTCTGGTGTCATATAAAATTTCATCCACCATTTATTGATATATACAATAATTTAACGAGGGTTTGGATTCAAAATACAAAATAAACCTCTTGATGAAATAAAAAAGTGTGAAATGGAACCAAGAGAGGTTTTAAGTTTTTATATTAAAGATGATTAAAATTTATACTATTCAATAGATAAATTAATATTTTAGAATTTTGTATGTCAATATGTAGATACAAATTGTTATTGAAAAGAAACTGTTGGAAGAGATCAAATTCAAATTTTCCAACTTTTTTGGTCCACTGTATAAGAAGATATAAACAGATTCTTAAGATTTTGGTTTACGCCATATTTGGAGTCATTGAGCTTTTGTAAAACTCGACAATTTTACTCGTGAGGTTGTGTTTACATTATTTGGTAGAATTATCAGTTCAGTCAGTTTCTCACTAAATCCTAATAGAAAAGGAAAACTGATGTGACATTTATCGAACGTGGTGGGCATGGTTTCCACTAGCTGCCTGTGTCAGTCGTTGTTGCCACAGTTTTTCTTCCTTTTTATCTTCTTCTCCTTTCTTTTTTCTTATCTTTTTCCTTATTCTTTGGCCTCCTCCTCGTTTCTCCCTTCCACTTCAAGAAACATACAGTATCCACTAATTCAAACACATACAGGTTAAAAGATTATTATTGAAAAAAAGAGGATGAAATAGAATAATGTGATATATTCTTTACTAAACTTTTTAGGTGATACAGAAAAGAAGCAAAATATTTTGGCTCTACACTCAATTATTATTAGCACTTTGATCTTTTCCACACAAATTATGAAGAATGAGGCTCAAAGGCCTTTTGGAGCTTTAGCCAAAAACAGAACAAAAACGAAAAAGTCACTGATAACAGAACTCAAAAAATGGGCTGATCAATAAAACAAATATCATTTGTTCATGCCAGTGGCATCTTTGACTGCATCGGCTGCACCTTGTGCCTTAGCTTTCATCTGCTGTCCTGCCTCTTGCATCGACTCTTTTGCTGATTGGGCTGTATCACCTGCCTTGTCCATCAGGTTGCTTGCCTTCTCCTACAATATCACGTAATATAAATCATTATATTACCAATCAATTCTTGATTTCAAATACGGTGTTCTATAAGTTGAGTTGATCAGGGTGTTTTTAGAATGGGTTGGATTGTCTAGTTATTAATTATTTTTTATTTTAAATTTTATAACATATTTCAGAGACAAAATAACTAGTCGAGCCAAATATGTGAAGTTTAATAAAGTATTGAAAAGTAGGAAGGGTATAGTGAACCTGGGCTTGGCCCTTGGCTTCTCCAATGTGGTAGCTCATCTTCTCAGAGTTGTCTGCCATTTTCTTTTTATAGAGAAATTCCAAAAACACAAAGATGAGAGCTTAGAACTTAGAACTTACAAGGAATTTTAGATCAGAATAAATTTGTTTGTGTTAAAATTGAGAAATCATGCATGTGATTTATATAGTAGTTTAGATCGAAACTTGCTTGGCGGGTGTCATGCCATGTGTAGATAAATGCTACATTATAGGTTGTGGCCGTTTGAGAGGTAATACTTGGTCACCATGTCCTTGGAATGCTTTAGTAATTAAAGAACTAATTAATTGACCAGGATTTTTTATGGTGAGGCTTCTCATTTACTTTGGGGCTCAAATGATCACTTTCGAGTTAGATTGAACTATAACGAATGGTCCATTCTTTAGCAAGTTTGCGTTATCTTATCGTGATTCGACTACTCATATCAAATATTTCGAGATCAAAGAACAAATTTCAAAAAACATTTCGTTAAATTTGAAAGTACGTTTATTAAATAGTCTCCTCCAGTAGAAATCCTAATGCAACGTAGTACAACAATAAAATAATTTGATTGCATTTTTGGTTCATATCATATATCAAAGAATTTGTTGTATTTAAATGTAATGGTGTTTATGATAGGGGATGAAAATGGGCTACATTTTTCTTGGAAGTTTGAAGGATTTCCGATCTTGTGGATTGCAATATGGAATCCTATTTGTGGTGACCAATTTACGTATTAATATTCAACATATAATTTGATTCTGAAAGCTAGTGAAACAAAATCCATATTATCTTTTGTCATTCTTTTGCAAACATGCTATCTGAAACTTGGAGATGAAGTCTATATATATTATCAAATTAAACAAAATGATCACCTACTGGATGTCTAATGAGTAAGCTGTTATAAATTTTGATTTGACTAGTGTGGTTGGTCTGATGCGATAGGAGGGATTGTAAAGTAAAATGCTTTTGAAACAGTTACTCTAATTGGTAGCCATCTTTTGAAGCTACTCAACAACTTATGATTTTTGTTGATTCTATAAATAGTTATTGTAGAACCAGATCACAATAGTTTATAAGTTGTTAAATTTTTACGTAAACCTAAGAAATTTTCTTAACTACATACCTTTGGGTTGTTATTAGGCACTAATTATTAACTAAAATATAATAGCTTTGACATTGATTCTAAAAGCAGACGTGAATTTAAGAACTTATATTCATAATGACACATTACAAGAAACCTTTTCGAAAGAACATTCTCCAAAATATATTAATATTGACAAATTATATATCCACAAATTCAAACAAAACAAAAAACATTCCCTCTTCACAATATCTTTCTAAAACTTTTTTTCATTAAAAAAATAAAATTAACAATTGAAGAGATTTTGATATCTATGGGCTAAAATTGTTAGCATTGGCTAACAAACAGCTGTCCTCCATGTGTAAAGCTTGCCACTTGTTGCTCCACTTGTACTCCTACACTCTCCACAGCGGACCCAACTTTCTTTCTTCGCTTCGGCGACGAAGATACCTCCGGCGACGATCGCTTTGATGTCACCCGAACTGGTTCCGGCTCGCCGGAGTTGACACGGAGGGGGAAATTAAGCAAAGCCCTTGATCCTCGCATTCGGTAAGCCGCTCGATCATAAGCCAACGCCGCATCCTCTGCCGTCTCGTACGTTCCAAGCCAAACTCTTGCTCCATTTTTCGCTGGGTCTCGAATCTCCGCCGCGAATTTCCCCCATGGCCGTTGTCGCACTCCTCTATAATGCTTCCCTTTCTCTGGTACCACGGTCGGCTTCATCGTCACATTCGGTAACACCGCGGGGAAACTCAATGGAATCACCTCCGGCTCTGATTTCACCTCAGAAAACCCAAAATCACAACTTCCTAGCGATGGAACCCATCCAACACCGACGGCGTCCCGTAGAACGGCGGCGAGCATCATATCTTCGGAGTCGTCAACCTTGAGAGGCAAATCACCCCAATTGTCTTCAAGACATGGAATTAAGCTACTAAAACTACCACTCCGAGTGAAAACGGGAGTGGGTCTGCCGAGGGGAGCGGCGGCGGCGGCGGAAATATCCGATTCACCTAATAAGTGGCGGCGAATTGGGTCTAGGAAACAAAAATCGGACTCTGATTTAGTGGTGTGGTACATAATTCCCCTGAATCTTCAAAACCCAGATTCAAATTTGGATTTGAAAGTAAAATTTAGAGAGATAAATAGAAGAAAGATGAGAAACTGATCGGAGTTTGGTGAATTGGAGAGGTTTTATATAGGAGGAATAGATTTATGCACATGGGATTTGAAGGTTTGAAGTTTGAAAATTAAAAAAAGCAGTCTTTTTTTTTCCCCTCTTTCTTTCAATATTATTTTATCTGTTTGGTTGAAAATTCTAAAGATTTATTTGTATATTTATTTGGTGAATGAGGTTTCTGAGAAGGTTCTTTAGAAGAAGGGGAAAGAGCAACTTGGGAGGGTGGTAGAAAGTGGAAGACAGGTATTAGGTTAAAAAGTTTTAATACGAAATGACGTTTTTGCCCTTCATCAGTTGTTGATTTCCTTTCTAGGAATCTTTTTGTCTTTTCTTTTTCGTCGACCTCCTGGCTCTCCTTTTCTTTCTTCTTCCTCTTCATGTAGATGGTTTGGCTTTTGTTCATTTGAGAATAGAGAATTAGTGCTTTTGGAAATGGCATTTAATTGAAACCACTCAATTTGGATTATAAAAGTACCCGAGAGACAGAGGAGAAACATATATGCTACCAATGATCATCCATCGGTTCGTGATCGATTTTTTGTCTAAACTAATTTCAACATTAATGAGTAAGGTCGGTCGATCAGTTTTTTTTTTTTAAATTTTCGATTTGAAGCTTTTCGGAATCGGTCTCAGCCGACCGATATTATGTAGGTCAATTTGGTTTCTTGGTCCATCATGCTTACTACTTCTTATATAGTATATTGATGATATTTATTCCATATGAGAAGTACCGTAAGTATTTTGATTTATTTTCCTATATTTAAAATTTTAGATGATTTTTTTTTTCTTTTTGTTGTGTGACATCATGAATGAACTTTGTATATAAGTATAATATACAAAGGCATCATTGCATATTTTGCATTTTCTTCCACAAACCCAATGGCCACTAAAACCCTAAGCTCTCTCCCACTCAAAGCTACCCACTAACAATATCATCAAAATTCTTGGAAGATCGTCCCATGGGTTAAAAATATCAAATACCACTTTTTTTAAGTTTATATATTATATATATTGGAACCTACCAAGAAATATGCAAAATTTTATCCATTTAGAAACCCTAAAAAGTACCATTTTAATTTATTTTCACTCTTCCCTTTTTGGAGCTATTGGCTGTTTTATGTGATGATTTTGCCACTTCATGTGAGCCTATCACTTTCTTCCCATCATCGTTTATGCAATTTGTGATTAGTTTATGCAAGGTGATGAACCAAATAAAAATAATTTTTGTTGATAGTACAAATACTAAAGGTTAAACTATGTTTATTTTGATAATTTTTTTAAAATTTTCAACTATCACAATTGAATAATATAATAAAATGTTGTTTAGATGCATAAAAAAATGTTCATTAATGCAAAAATATGAAAAACAAATTGGATGCTACATAATTAAATATTAGACAATAAAAAACCACTTCAAATATAAACAACAAAATATTCTAAATTTTCATTAACATGTATGAAACTTGATTAATATTTCTTCTGAACATAAATAAATATTAAACATTTGAAGTATTTGGTTTAGGAGGAGGCTAAAAAGGGGATTAGAATGGTCGACAAGATTATTGGTGGTGGAAAGAGAGCGTGAAATGACGAAAATACCCCCACCCGTCATATTTGATTAAGAGGAAAACAACTAACAAGTAGGGTTTCCTTTTATAGTCAAAGAGCCTCCATCTGGTCTGCACCGCACGTGCGCCGTTATGCAGCCTTTTTCTTCCACTCAATTTTTCAAATTCAATTTCCAATCCTATTTCATATATTCATTCATTTCCTTTTCCTTTTCTTTTTCTCCCTCAACAAATTTTTTTTATTTTTTTACAATATGAATATTACAATTTAATTTATTTACAATACATTTTTTAGGGTTTAGGGTTTAAAATAAACTTTTCTATATTTTATAAAGGGCTTTTTTTAAAAATAATAATAGAAAAAAGAATTTCTAATAATGTTTGGTTCATTTTGTTATTTTTTCATAATTTTAATGTTTTAACGAATTGTTGAATTATTTCGTGAATATTTTTTAGCTCTAATTTTGGACCAATTTAACAATTTCAACATTATTTCAAATTTTACACATTATTTAATTCTTTTTCATTAACATTATTTTCAAATTTTGGCATTAAGTTAACCCATTAGGTTAATAAAGTCATACCTTTGTTTTAAAAAAATGATAATATTTAAAAAATTATATAAAATGGCCTATTATAAATAAATAACACTACTACTACTTAACCCATTAAAATGCATATTTTTCACAAACAAATCAAATATGGCTTGGTTTTTTTTTATATATATAACTAATCGACTTCATTTCTTTATTAAAAATTTGATAAATAGTTTATCCTAAACTTTGATTAAATATTTAATGAAACAAATATAAATTAAATGATGAAAGGAAAGGGATAGTAATTTTTTTTAAAAAAATGTAAGTAAAGAATTAATAAGAGAAAAATATAGGGTTTTTAATTTGCACATGTTGGAATAGGAAGGTGAGAGGGACTTTCTTGGTTTGAAAATTATGTAATTTGGATAATTATAATAAAATTGACCAATTGGATTTCTCATCTCTTCATTTCAATTTAATATTTCAATAAATAAAGTAATAATTGCTTGCAAATTTAAAATTGTCTTCATCTTTGAGGGTAGATATTGAATTATATACAAAAATTAGGTCAATCAATTCATTTGACTCAATAGTTTCTTTCTTTTTTTTTTTTTTTTTGTTTATTTTATTTCTTTTGAGTAACACATGTTGAATTTTCCCAAAGTTGCCATTTTTAAATGGAATGTTCTTTTTTAAAAAATAAAATTGAGGCAAGAAGCCATATGATATTTATAAATATTCTAATTCTCTACCATATAATTTATTCATCAAATGCAGTCATCCTTTAAAATTTATCGGAATATATATATTTTTATTTGTCTTTTTAATTCCATCATTATTTGAGTAGAAAAAAAAATAGTATGGAAGGATTTAAGGAATAATACATGACCTCGTAAGATGGAAGGATTTGCGCATTAGTATGGTGCTTACCGTTCAAGCTTTTGATGTTTAAGTTAGAAAATATAAAATGTGTAGCAAATAAAAAGACTAATGATTCTTATCTCTCTTTAGAGTTTTAATGATATCTTTATAGGTGTGCTTCAGTTAAGCTTTAGCCTTTCTGTATATAAGGTTTCAGAGTTGCATTAGAATTGTCGTTATTTAAATTATCGAGTACCTTCACTTAGCATGCATATTTTGGATTAATTAACTAAGATGATCCATTAGGTCAAGACATTAGTGAGATATGCCCTATTAGATTTAGTTAGACTCTACCTCAAACCTTAACAATTGAGACCGAGCATGATGGTTTGGGTTTTTGACCCAAGTCAAACCCTCTTTCTTTAAGCTTAATTATATTAACCCTAAGTTGCAACTTTTGGCTTGAACTATATGCTATACACTATGTTATATCTTTGTTGTTTGTTAAATGTTGAATGTATCTTCTAGTCTAAAAAACACTCACAACATTATCGATCAAGGGTAACATTATAATTTATAAAATTAGAAAATTAGAAAATTAGAAATTAAATAAATAAACAATAAAAATTAACGTTTTTGAAACTAATAATTAATGTATTTATATACTAACACATGTAAAATGATGAGAATGGTAACAATTAAAACATGTGGAGGAGGAAAAATAAATAAATAGACAAAAGCAATAATATATAGAATAGTAAATTAAGATGAGCTAATGGTCAATATATACCTAAGACTTCTTTGAAATGTGTGATTGATACAACTCTCTGTCTTTATCACTTAGTTCATGCATTTTTTTTTCCTTCAACAATACACATTATAAACTATGTTGAATATAGACCCTTTAATTAGGTATCAAGATTGAACGGATAAAATGGTTTTTTTTAGGGTGTAGTTCGTCTTGTACTTTTAAATGTGCACAATTTTAATACAAATACAAAATTAAAATTTCAACGAACAGTATTCAAGCCATCTAGATTTTTTAAAAATATATTTCAAACACAATCTTAGTTTTCAAACTCTTAAAACATAGTTGTGGTAAATACAGTTTGAATTCAGTAAATTTTATAGTTCAGATCAATTTAACTAACGACTCAATTCTATTTATAGTTGAGATTGATAGAAGACAATTGTCAAAGTTCGTTATATAACATAGTTAATCTCAACTCAAATGTTAGAAGCGGTAACTTTTCACTATCTTTAATGGCTTTAATATGTAGGAAGACAAGAGGGAGACAGCCAAGACCTCTCCCCACCCCATGTGTTCAAAGGCTAATAGACAATTTAGAAGATGAGAAGAAACCTATAAACATTTTGAAAATGACACATTGGGGTCCCTCACCTTTTCTTTTCAATTACTTCTCATTTGTCATTTTGTTCACATTATTATTTGGAAAGGGAATCAACCAATTCATTTGTGTAATTTTTAAACCATCCTTCAATACCAAAATAATATAACATTGTATAGTAAACAATGTAAGGCACAACTATAGGTTAAAAAGAATAGTATATAATATCATTTTAAAAACATATTAGGGACCATGTGACACTTTGTTCCAAGCTCAAATCAAGCATCAAATTTGGTCTTCCAAAATTTAACTTGCTTTTTCAAACTTTAAAAAATTAAATATGAAAACTAAAAGGTAAAAAGTTTTCAAAACCAAAAACAATGAATATCAAAAAAAGAAAAAGAAAAAAAGTAAAAACGTAAAATTGAGAGTAAATATTTCTAAACGTTTGAAAAAAAAACACAAAGGTAATGGAGGTTGAAGTTGAAGGAGACAATGGATATTTAGGCAAAGTTGGTGATCAAATCATAGAAATTTAGGGCTTTCTTTTTTCCCCATGATTGATTGATTGATTGATTGTGTTCTTGAAACCCCAGATTTCGTTTGATCCTTTTTAATTTTTCCTTTTGGTCTCATTTTCATTTCTCTCATAACGTTGAAGGGATCAAGATCGCTGTTTTCTTTCTTCGATCTCTTTCTGCTCTTCCTCATTGTCTCTCGGATTCGATGTTTTTAGGGTTTACCCTTTGAATGTTAGTTCAATTTTCAAATCCTCTCTTCGTTTGTGCAAATTTTGGATTTGCAGCTTTGTTTCTCCAGGTTTTTTCTCGCAAAAATTGGGATCTTTCCGTTGTTTATCTCAACTTTCTCAGCAGCTGGACTGACGCTCAAGGTTTTTCTTTTTTTCCCTTTTGAAAATTTGCTTCAGTTAACAGGATTTTAGTTTTTGTGATTGTCGTTTATAGAAACCTACTAATTCTGTAGCTACTACTCCTTTGAATTTTCATCAGGTTTCTTGAAGGGTAACTTACGAAGATGATTAGTCTGTAAATTTTGGCGTTTTTTCTTAGAACCGGGCTGGCTATTAGACACAATGCGTCTGTTTCCAGTGGGATCTAGCCCGGATTTTACCGAGGACAAGGAGCAGGGCAGCGGTCATGCTTTGCTATATCTTAATGTCTATGATCTTACTCCTATTAATAACTATCTCTATTGGGTTGGACTCGGAATATTTCATTCGGGTATTGAAGGTATGTAAGTTATATACTTCTTTACGATAGAACTGTTCTTGTGTTCCTTATTATAGATTCATTTGTTTATTATCACTGTTATTGGCGACTGGGAAGTTCTGTTTGCAATGGTGGTAAATTGGTTATCCTGAGATAAATATATGAAGCATGGATATCTAAATGGTATATTTTAGTTGTATTGGATTGGGGGGAGCTGGAATTAGTTGAACTTGGAGAGTTATTAGGGGCATATGTTTAAGCTCACTCATTATCTGAGGTAGTACTAGCATGCAGTTGTATATTTATGCTTTCCTGACTTGACTGATGGGATATCTGAGCATCAAGAATTTCAGAGTATGGTCTATTGGAACTTCTCTTTCAGAGATATTGAGCTTTTTCTTGAAATATATTGATGAATGTTGGGGACAGTAGGCTTTTGTAATATTTAATTTATGATCACCAACAGTGTCATAGTAACATAATTGTTGATACATGATTCCATTTGAAAATTCATTTCTGATCTTGATGTGCTGTTCTGTTTGCATCTTATCCTGGTATAAAATTGTGTTAGATACTGAGATTAGTATAGGGTTAGGGGTAGAAGGGTGATTAAATATTTAGGCGGAGAGTAGTGGTTATAGATAAGAAGTTCGTGAGTGAAAAAGTGGGAGTTGTTGAGTAGATAGATCTTGAGTAGTATTTTCAAGAGAGAGGGTCCCAAGTACCATAAACTTGGATCATATTGTAGTTCGTAGTTAATTCTCAATATATGAAATATACTTATTCTTGTTAGGAAGTATCCTAACAAATTGTTTTTACTTGATTTGATGCTCAGTCCATGGTATGGAGTATGGCTTTGGAGCACATGAATATCCTACCAGTGGGGTGTTCGAGGTAGAGCCAAAAAGTTGCCCTGGATTTATTTTCCGAAGGTCTGTATTATTGGGAAGCACTGATTTATCTCGTGCAGAATTTCGTTTGTTTATGGAGCACCTTTCTTCAGAGTACCACGGTGACACATATCATTTGATTGCCAAAAATTGCAACCATTTTACAGAGGAAGTCAGCATGCGGCTAACTGGGAAGTCCATTCCTGGATGGGTGAATAGACTTGCTAGATTAGGTAAGAAATCTTTTCTTCCTCAGCATGCAATTTTGAATCACGCTATTATCCTTAAATGTTTAAATGAATAACGGTGTCTACTGCAGAACCTCCTCGTAGATAGAATAACTGAGTTATATGTTCTCAAGCCACCTCATGCTATAAACCTAGGTTTAAATGTTTATTTTGTCTCTAGAATTTTTACTTAACTTTCATTTCTAATCTTTACATCTTCCACTGTTCTAGTTTGATCCTTCATTTCATTGGCATTTACCATATTGTTGCCTATCTAAAGATTTACAAATTTGGGTTGAATAAGAGTTGTATGACAATTCTATACAAAATGACATATTTTTATGGTGTGAACTTTGATAAAACGGATAAACAAAAATGTCTATAAAATGAATAACTTCTAGTTTTGTTCTTTAATTCATCTATAGTTCTTGATTTATCCTAACCCTGTGAGATTTTAGGATTCCCTTGTATTTGATTCCCATCTTAGAGGCTCTGTGATCTGCCTGACAGCACCTATAAATCATCAGATACGTTACTACTTTGATTTTGATTCATGTAGTTTAGTGATGAATGGGGAAAATGGTTTGTTTACCTCATATGCTCTTAACGCTAACTTTGATTCTTCGTCCTCCAGAAGCATTAGAGTCTTGTGTAGAAAGGTGTTTCGTAGAACATCAACTACTAGTATATATTCTTGTATTTTGCTGAGTGTTCTTGATGGTTGCATAGTTCTTTCACCTTATCACACTGTTATTTTGAGTTTCAGGCTCATTCTGCAATTGTCTTCTTCCAGAAAGCATTCAGATTTCAGCAGTGAGACACCTTCCCGATCATCCGGCCTATTCTGGTATGTTTCTCAATATTTTATCATATGCATTCTTCAATTTAGTAGTGCTTTTTCCTTTGGCGTTTCAATAACTTAATGAAACTATCTATCATGAGTCATGACAAAGCATCTATTTATGATTATTAACTCGGCGTCGTTTTACCTCAATTTACATTCGGGATGAACATAATGGTGATGGTAATGGGATATAAATAAACATTAAACCTGCTCTGACGTTTGTTCTCGTCGTCCTGTTTAATTATTCTCTGTGGTCTGGTATGCCATAATTCAGATGACGATGACGATGACGGGTCAGAATCTCTTGCATCTTCTACATCCGCAAGGAGCGAAGATGAGGAATCGGATCATCACTTACTGATGAGTCCCAATGGTGATGTAGCATTTTTAAAAGAGAAACCAGTGAAGATAGCTAGAGAACCTGTTTAATTCATTTGCTCTTTGGTTCCCAACTTCTTTGCCATGAATCACTATATTGTTTGTATTTGTGAAATGTAGTATTGAATGTATCATTTGATAAGGCCAAACTACTTGAGATCCCAACATTTTAAGTGATACGATGATAATAGCTTAGAGTTATATGATATGAGTATCATTCAGAGATTGTTAAAGGTGAAAAAACATAGCACCAAGATTATCATATATGTAAAATATCTACAGATTTGATCACCAAGTTTGTACTATGCTCTTACTGCATGAATTTTTATTCACATTCGTGTCACAGGACGACTTGTGACAAAATGGCTAGAGTATTATATTTAATTTTTATAGGTTTTAACATAATCCTTCTATATAAAATTTCATTAATGTAAATATAATAACGAATAATTAACATGATAACTTGTTTAAATCAGAAGACCTTTTTTTTCTTTCTTTTTTTGGCTCTTTCAGTATACATTTCATAAAATTAAAACCTCCGATTATTTTCTATCTTGGTTTTTAAAAAAACTATACTTATTTTCTTACGATGTCTTTGTCATAGATTTTATCATTCTAATTAATAATTTTCAAAACTTAGTTTGTTTTCTCAAAGCATCCCAACAAAGTAGATTTGTATTACAAATCAAGGAAATGAATAGGTGGGAGGACCAATGTTTAAAAGTTCAATTTTTAAAAACAAGTAAAATGTTACTAAACATTGAGTTCTTAATAACTCACTTTGAGGCTTCTACCAAATTGAGTAAGTAAAAGTGTGATTTACCACTTAAATTTACTATAATATAACTGAAGTTTACATTAAAGAAGGAAAGTGTTTGTCGTAGGGAATACACATCCAGCGTTGTTTTCAACTATTTGCTGCTTCTACATCTATCACCCCCCCCCAAAAAAAATATTATCACTATAAAGTGAAGCTAATTACCGTCCATCTCCAACGATTCAAACCGTCAACTTAGAAGGAGACGGCGAGTAACTCAAGATAGTTTTGCTTCAAGATGGTAATCTCTAAAAACCTCACCTGTAAAATAACAGTGATATAACAACTTAATAGAGTTGGTCAGATATTTACTCTTTTTTTCTTTTTAGTACAACAGGGTGACTAGTTATCAAAACAGTAATAACATGTTTAGTTCTAATAATCATTTAACTATCAAGATGGTCGTAATATATCTTTATATATCTAAAGCAAAATAACACTTTTTGGTCCTTGAATTTTATTGAAGTTATAATTTACTTCGTAAACTTGAAGTTAGTAATGATTTAGTCTGTATGCTTTCAAGTTTGTAATAATTTAGTCTCAACGATGAAAAATTTCTTCAAAATCAAACTTACTCTTTGTAGTTTATAAATAAATTTAATCTCAAATCAATTTGTTACTTGTGTAAAAAATTGTTAAGTGTGTAAAAAACTTAAGCATACATGAATTGTTACATGTAGTAAAATACATGGACTAAATTAATACTCGCTAAAACCTAGGAACTAAATTGTTACTATTTCAAAAAAAAAAGTGACTAAATTGTTAGCTCTCTAAAGTTTAGGCACCAAGAAGTATCTGTGATGCTCATTTTGGGGCATGTGTGTGTGTGTGTTTTTAGGGCTGTAAGCAATTCACTCTTTTCTCAACTTTTCCAGATCAGGCTTTAGTCAAAGGCACAACATGAATTGTTCTAAGAAAAATTAAAATATCAAACATATAAACACAGAGCTAACCTGCAGTGGCAGCAAAATGTTCCTCCACAGTATCTTTGATGCTAAAAGTTGATCATCACCATGATCTGACAGATGTTGCTTCCCCATTTCAATTTATCTGACTTCGTCCCATTGCTCACAAATCAGGTCCCTTTCAAGTTTAGGACAGTTCCTAATATTAGCTGTTCTCAAGGATGGAAGTTTCAAGCCAATGTCTGTCAACTCAGGCAACTCTACCAGATTCAAGGAGTGCAACTTCTCTAAAATACACTCTTCTTTAGATTCACATATAAACTTCAATCTATCACAAAACTTAACGTGGAGAATCTCGAGGCTTTTTGAGAGATGAGAGGACTTAAACAGAGTCTCAAGCTGTGGGCAAGAATCTATATACAGCTGTGTGAGGTTTGTGATGCTCTCGAATTGAAGGCCTGTAGAATGCACATTTTTCAAGATAGGAAGGTTGGATATCCATAGGATCTTTAGATTGTTCAATAAAGTGAGATTATCGTTATCCTTGTCTTTCTTCATTAGACTCTCCAGGTTGGTACAACTCCAAATCCAACAGCCTTTTAAATTATTTGCATTACCCAATTCAGATAAGCTTCTAATAAACCCATTTTCAACTAAAGAAACATATTCAACTTTCATAAGAGCATCCTCAAGGCCAGTTGGAAAGCTCTCAAATCTGCGAATTTCCAAAAACGGGGAATACTCGTGTCGATAAGACATGAAATGAAAGTAGATATCTTGAAAGCTAGTCCCATCTTCATGTACACAGATTTCTTCATCCTCCTCACCTGTTTTTAAAGGGCATACAGAGATGAAAAATTTATTGAAGCATGAGTTCCATACGTCAGGTATCGCCTTCATAGTTTCGAAAGAATTCATATTTCTCACAATCATGGAAGGCTTAGTTGTAATATTCTTAAGTTCAGACGGCATACCAATTAGGTCCCAGTTTAGCTCTCCAGGAAGTGATTTTATACCTGTCCAATTGAGTTCAAGAGTGTCTGCAGAGGCTGGCAAGTCTAGATGCATTAGTCGAGTTACCTTAGCCATCTGACAAGGGAACTTCTTGACTTTTGTCCCCTTTAAATGAAGAGCCTCTAACTTCACAAGTGGTTCTAGAGTAGGAATCTCTTGTAGTTCTGAACAATCTGTTAGTAGAAGTTGTCTAAGGTTGGTAAGATTTGTGATTGTTTGTATTTGTAAAGAATTGATCAGTGTCCTCGACAAATCCAAGACCTCAAGGTTTGTGAGTTTATCCAATAGTACTGTCGTCTGCAATTCACAACCTCTTAGAGAAAGCTCCCTAAGGTTGGTATAATTGTTCAAGGGTACAGATCTTAGTTGTGTTTCTGATAGGTTGAGGATTTCCAACTGATTCATATTATCAGGTAATTCAGCTTCCCAATCTCTCAAATTTTCCGCACCACAGACATTGAGCTCTTTAAGTTTAAATGAGCTTATACATGGAAGTTTTGTAAGATTGACGCAATTCCTTAGTAGAAGATGAGAGAGGTTATGAAGACCAGATAGGTCAGGCAAATTTTTAATTTTAGTTTCTGACAGGTCGAGGCGCTGGAGATAAGTCATGTGGATAAAGGATTCGCCTTCTTTAAATTCCTTAAAGGAAACACAACCTGATAAATCAAGGACTTCCAATTTCTTCAGAGCAGTGAGACTTGGTAACTCCTGCAGTTTGCTGCATTCTTGTAGTTTAAGTTCTTGTATATTAATAAGCCCATTGAGTGAAGGTAGTTTCTCAACTAGAGATTTTGAGAGATTGAGATGACGAAGGCATGCCATATTATTGAAGGTGTCATCTTCAAGTTCAACCAATTTTGACATCTCAGAGAGATTGAGCAGCTCAAGATTTGAAAGATAACGGATGGTGCAAGGCAAACAACTGACTGCAGTTTTGGAGAGATCAAGCATTTTTAGGTCATTATCTTCTGAAAAGGTGTCATCCTGAATTTCCTTTAGCTTTAGAGCGCCAGAGAGATCAAGAACTTGAAGCCCGCTCAACCCTCGAAGGTTTGGCAGTCTAATCAGTTCTTTGCAATCTCGATATGATAAACGAGAAAGCTGCTTCATTTTCTTAAGAAATGGAACATGTACAATCTGAGTTTGAGAAAGGTCAAGTTGTTGAAGATCTTGAAGGGTATTTATGCTTTTATCTCCAAGACGTTCCAGTGAAGTTGCACCAGAAACATCAAGCAACTGCAGCTTCACGAGTCCTTTTAAGATTGGCAAGACCTTTAGGCAGTGACACCCCCGAAAGTTGATGGATCGGAGTTCATCAAGCTTTGACAGAGAAGAAGGAAGTTTTTCAATTCCAGTTTTAGATAAGTTAAGGCTTCGGAGCTTAGATAAACACTCAAATAAGTTCTCTGGGATATGCTTAACGTTTTTAGCATTTGATATCTCTAGAACTGTTAATGCCTTCAGATTCACAAGGTCATCAATCTTCTCCAGCAGATCACAGTCTTTAAGCACAAGGAAATGAAGGTTTCCCAACATGGATAAACTGACGGGCAGTGCTTTGATCCTGGGTCTGAAAATGGCAAGAACTTGGAGATTCTTCAGGGTCGTAAAATATGTTTCGATAACCTCCTGGCAAAGATGATATCCATCAACCAACAGTACTGAAACATCTTTCCAGTCCTTCTCACTTGTTCTGGTCATTCCATCAGCAGGCCCAACACTGTCAAGACCTAGCCACTTTTTATCCTCATACACCCCACTCAATCCTAAAGTAGGCTTCCAAACGAAACCAGTATATCGAGTATCAGGAATGTCGCGTACCAATTCCTCTATAATGACGACATTATCATTATCTTTTTCAGTTTTGAGTAGGTCATGCTCTATGAGGTTCATTAAAACTTCATGTCCCTGATGATATGCCTTGTCAAAATTATCAACAAGGCCAAAACATTCTTCTAATATCCAGTTTGTAATCAACACATTGTAATGAACTCCACCGTTGTTGCGGAAAAATTGTCTGCTGTGCCAGCAACAATTAATCATTGCCAAGTCACTTCTTGGCAACATGTCGAACCCATACCGCATCAGTGATATTTGTTTACTCTTTGATGTTTTGCCTGTGGAACAACGGCTATCCATTTCTTCCAAAGCTCTTTCTACTCTCCAATTATCTCCATTGTGCTTTGCGATATGATTCAAGGCTTCAGCAATGATCCTATTTAGAGTAGGATTGTCACCACAATTTTGTATAATTTTTTCTGCCGTTCCCTGAAACTTTGGATTGCTCCTAACATCATCTGCCACCAAGTGACTCAGTTGAGTCAAGGTGGGTGCCCGAAGTTGCCCTGCCTCTGAGTCCATAGCTGAAACAAATACCGTTTTAAAATTAGGACGAAAAGTATGGTTTTCTATGACAGTAACCATTTGGTTTTTTGTTTTTATTTTTTAGAATTAAGCCTGTAAACACCTTTTCTAATCTCAAATTGCATGCTTTATTATTTTATTTTTACCAATATTTTTAAAAGCCAAATCAAATTTGAAAAACTTACACTCAATTTAGCAACCATTAAGTTTTTCGTTTTCGAGAATTATGTCTACTTTCTCACCATTTCTTTAAGTAGTTTTCATTTTCTTAGATAAAATAAATAAATTCTAACCCAAATTACAAAAAAAACAAAAACAAGTTTTAGAAAACTACTTTTTATAGTTTCCAACAAAACTCGAATTGGTTTTTTTGAAAACATTGGTAAAAAGTAGATAAGAACGAGAGAAATTTATACCCAAAAAAAAGTGTTTATAAACTTATTTTTCAAAAACAAAAAATCAAATGGTTATTAGTGAGAGGACCTAAGAAATAACTTTTTTAAAAGTTATTTTTGTTTCTAAAATTTTATTAATAATTCAATTCTTATATTTATCAAATATGCTTACGTCAAACGTTTCATTTGTTGTACTAAAAAGTAACACTTGTACTTAGTACAAACACAAACCATAGTAAGAAATGAGAAGAAATAGATTTAATTTTCAAATTTAAAAAACGAAAAATGAAATGCCGGAGCCTGAGCTATTTGAAGATTATAGCAAATAACAAACAGATAAATCTATGTAGCTAGCTTCCATTCTCCAGTCCCTATAGAGTTGATAAGAGATCCCTAGACTTAAAGATTCATTTTAAGGTAACAATTACAAGAAACAAAGAAAAGGGGTCAACTACAGAAAAACTTAGGGTTTTCAAGGGTTTGGTTTCATCATCAGTTCAGCGTAGAAATGAATATGAGCATACACAAGAAAGCATCATTGTTTGGAAGAAAAAACAGAGATAAAAATTATAGATAAATATCCATAGCAGAAGCTTATAGAAAGGAAATTACCTGTAGAGATTGGGTTATCACAGAGCCTTGAGTTGTTGTCTTCAACAACGGAACTTAGAGATTAGAGATTAGAGATTAGAGCTTAGAGGACTTTCCCCATTGGAGACTTGGAAATAAAAATGTAGATGAACGTGATCCATGCCAACGCTCAATCGCACTAAGCTATTTATTTTGCTTCAATTATTTCCTAAGTATCTATTTCACTTACCATTTAACATTAAAATTCACCCAAATATAACTTTATATATATATATAATAGGTTGGTTCGGGAGAAATTAAAAACTAAAACATTCAATTAGGTGAAAGTTATTAGATCTAAATAATTTATTAATTAGTTAAGATATTTTTTATAAAAAATGTTTGAATTTATACAATTTTTAAGATATTTCAACCTATATGTGATAGACTAATATAAATAAAAGAGGTATTCATAATTTTTTTTTCAAATCATTAATGTTAGATTTAAAAAATAGATAATAAAAAATTTATTTTTTATTAATTTTGGTGATAGAATCGAGAAATTAATTTTAGACAATACCAAAAGTGAATACTTTGTATTAAAGGGGATAACATAGTATTACTAATTCATTGTTGGGACATTCACTTATTTCATTTCTATATTGATTGTCTAAGCATTTAAAAATAGGCTGTGTCACGAAGATATAATAGCATATAAATCTTTTATTTCATCATACCGTCTAAAAGATGGTTCTCTTGGTAAGGCATACATACATTCGAGTATTTTTAAATATAGCAAAATTTTTATTAATATAACTTAAAATTGTATTAAATTTTGAAAATATTTTTAGTAGTTTTATTATTTAAATTTTTTATTATTATTATTATAAGTAAAAGAAAAAAGATTCCACGACTTGAAAACAACCACATTTCTAATATTTTATACACTTTTGTTACGAAACCTAACAAATATATCATATAATTAGATAAAGATCAAATTCTCTTGAAAAACAAGCCATTGATAAAGGTAAATACCAAATACCTTGCTTGCTTCTTCTTCTATAATTAGATATCTCATGTATGATGAGAGAATATATAACATATTGTTGGTGACTTCAGACCCAAGACATGACCATCTCCACAACAAATCTTATAAATTTTGCTAAGATTGAAATCGAACAAACAACCGAAGTTGTGTAGTTTTAATTGTAATGGAATTTAAATGACTAGAATGTAAGAACTTAGTTAAAAGGGAACTCAATTCGATTAAGGGGATCTAGTCTAGGAAATCGAAATTTGCTCATCTACTTGGTTGCTGATAGAACACGTAAGAGGTCATTGCTTGCTTGATTTTATTATTGGTTCGTTCACTTGATAAAATGTCCAAATGCATTTATTAATTTCTTAATTAGTCTATATGTTCAATTAATTAGATTCGAATGGTCCATATTAACTTGGCATATGCATTTATAGCAATTTGAGAAGTCTTAACTACTAATTCGATTCAACGTGATAAAATCTCCAAACATGATTCAACCTATGCCCTATTGAGATTCATGATCCCTTTCTTGTCATCAAAGGAAAATATAATGGGATCAAATCATCAATGTTTCTAAGCATATAATTTATAATAGTTCAAAACAAATAAAATACAACAGAAACAAGAAATTAAAATGAGTGTGACACAACCAAGATTTGATGATTTTCAACCCTATCCTAAGCTAGAAATAACGTACTTTAGCCATTTATAATGTGGCAAGATGAGTTACATATGTTGGAATAAATGAAAATATAATCTGACAATGATAAATTAGAAAGAAAATAGAAGAAGAGACTACTGAAATGGTGATGGTTTCAAGAGCGCAACGCTTCAGGGTAGCATTACAACTCTTCCCGATTCACACGTTGTTATTGCCAAGGGTTGAGCGCAGCACCACGAAGGGTTATTGCACTTGCCCAAAGACACCTTCAGTCAATTTCCATTCTTTTCCATGGTTGATGCTTCGAAGCTCCATTTTGATTCATTTTTTGTTTCGACTTGAGTGGTCTATTCTACCTCTTAGTTGCTCAATAACTACAAAATCAAGGAATAAACGTGTAAAATCCAATAACAAACTTGAATCAAGTTCTAACATCGAGCTTAACAAAATATTTAATGGGACATGCCCCACAGATTCCTCAACCCAAAACCGTCAACTTACGACAAAATTGAACCTAGAAGAAGATGTGAAATCCTAGGTTGAGGCCGACCCTAAAAAATGTTAAACACGATACACACTCTTCATGTCTCGACACGTTGAGATAAAGGATTATTCTAATACAATTCTAAAACCCTCATTTAGGATAATCGAAGTCAACTATACCTATAAATACATCATTGTTATCAGTGAGAACAACCATCATCATATCTCCACAATTATATGATATTGTCCACTTTTGACATTGACCTTCATGAATTTGTTTTTTTAAAAGGTCTCAAACTAATGAGGATAGTTCTTTTCACTAATATACTTATAATCATTCCCTTATCATAACCAATGTGAGACTTTTACTGCATTTTGAACAACCTTCCTCTCGAACAAAGTACTAACTTTTATCTAGGTTAACTATTCATACCAACAAAGATAATTATCCTTAGTTATATATACATGATCATCCTTTTATCTAACCGATGTGTGACTTTAGTTACATTTCCAACAATTATAGCACTAGAAAGAAGACCGTGGAATGCTTAATTGTTTGAACTTATTAACTCCTTGAGTCAAGCATTGAGACGTGTAATGTAAGAATCGAACCACTAAAGTGGGCATACTTCCTATCCTGCAGGTCAAATTCCTTCCATACCAACTTACCTATTTTCGTTAGAAGACATTTTTCCAAATCCATATTTCCCATATGTATATAAGTAATTTACCTTGGGTTTAAAAAAAATTCAAAAACTACTCTGAAACTTGTAATAACATGTGTTTGAATTGATGGTTCAAAGTGTTTATTTTTACAAAATTTCTAGTGTTTGATAAGACATTTTTCACGAAGTACATTCACAATGACATCCAAATCTAATTCCAAGAAAACTCAGTTATATTTCAATTTCAATCCCAATTCATGAGCAAATATTCACCAAACACAAATTCAAATATAACTATACATGTTGCAACAAGATGAAACTTAAACAGAGAAACAACATACTAAAATGAATATAGATTCAAAAGGAAAAGATGAAGATACAACTTCTATCATAAGAGAGAGCCAAGAATATCATCACAAGCAGAGCAGCTACACTTCTAGGTTTCTGCTTGTCAATGGCACCATTGTTTTGATCACTACTGTCATTATGGCTTTATCCAAACTCCACTGGCATCACAGGGGAAGAGAGTAACTCTTGGACATTTTACTTTCTGCAAGTAACTCAGCTTTGGAAAATTGTTTTGAAGTTCTCTCCATTTTATCTTTAATTCCGTCATGTATTTGAGCCGAACAACCTCGGCCGCCTCCCACTTTTTATTCCCGAGCGTTTCTAGGCTCCCCCCTCTAATGTAGAGTTTCTTCAAGCTTGTCAAGTTATCAGGATTTAGCCAGTTGGGTAGATTTTTCTCCCGTAGACATTCGAGTTCCAGCTTCTCTAAGTTCTTTGGCAATTCTGAGGTTTCATCGTTAGGTTGTGCGGTTAGTTTGCTAATTTGTTTGGTTAGTTCTCGTATAAACGTTCCTTTTTCTGTCTTGGAAGGTGGTTGATCGAACTTCAACCCTTCAGCTGCCCACATAATCGAGAGATTTCGAAGTTCACCGTGCTCCCCAAGTTCTCGAAGAACACGTAGATCTTTGGCATCCGGAAAACCTGGGCTGTTTGTGTTGATGCTCAACTTCCTCAGTTTCTTTAAGCCTTTTAGATCATTAAGACTTGACTTCCCTGTAACAAACCCCTTCAAGACTCTAAGTTGAGTGAGTCTAGATATGCTCTTTGGCATTCCATTGAGCATATAACAGCCAGTGACATCTAAATGTGTAAGGCTCTTGAGAGATCCTATACCGCCAGGCAGTTTCTCCAAATTGTAGCAACATTTCAAGTCTAAAACCCTGAGATCACAGAGCATATTTATGGAATTTGGAAGCTCATTGATCCAAAAGATCCCCTGAAGGCTCAAAAGCCTCAGTTTTTTCATTTTCCTCAATCCTTCTAAAAACTCAAGGCTTAAAACCTCAATCACATGCTCCTCATCATCAACTTCACTTTGCCACCTCCCCAAGTAAAGAACTTTAAGGTGTTCCAGCTTTAGCAACCATTCCACAACTTTGGTAGTTCTCATGTCTACATCCCCTTTCTTAGCCAACCACTCCAATGCAGAATCGGGGAAAGGCTGGCTAACATTGAAGATTGTTACCATCTTTTCTTCCAAATTCTGATACTTCGTCGGTGCTTCCGGGGGATGAAAGCCTCCTCCCTTCACCAGTAAAATTCTGTCACAGCCGAATGATCTATAAGTTGGGTTACCCCAATCATCAAAATTCAAAAACTTGTTTTCAATGGCCAGTTTAATGGAAGCAAAACGCACAAGTGGGGGCATTCTAAATTTCTTTTTGACCTTCTTCTGTTCTTCCTTCACTGGCACGATCAAACCCTTCTCTACAAATTTCAGAAGAATTCCACCAGCCTCATCCTCTAGATTTGAATCTCCAGTACCTTTAACGTCTAATATTCCTTCTCCAATCCACCAATAGGTAAGAAACTGCTTCTTTAACACTACATTTTCAGGAAACACAGCAAAATACAAAAAGCATTTCCTAAAAATATCATCATTAAACTCATAGTAAATTTTCTGAACTTCTTTGAAAGCAGGACTCTCGTCGAACACCTCATCACCTTGCAAATTAGGCAACACAAACTCAATCGGCGTCAGTGCATGACTTCCCCTGCCACCTGAATGGGCGACGGTTTTGGCCAAAGACAACTTGCGGTACGAAGGAATGCGGAACTTCAACGTTCTTACATCCTGGATAATGGCGTCGAGATAGTCCTCTCCGATTTTCTGGGTCAGTGGAGAACCAGGAGGGGCATCATTGACCCTTTTGATAACTATATCAAGATTGGTTTCTATGCTCTGTATCGGCACATTGAGCTTTTTGTCGCGATTATTGATCATCGTCTCCAACGCCTCCATCAAAAGCATGATGTTGCTCTGCAATTTCAAAACTTTGGGGTCTTTATCGTTGTCGATGGTGCCACTAATTCCCGGTATTTGTTGTGTTGGTTTGTTGGGTTCGGCCTGGGTGGTATGTTTTTGGAGAGCTGTGGAGAGTTTTTTGTATAAATCTGAAAGGGTTTCGATCATTTGAGGAATTGTTGGAATTGGGGTTGAGTTTTGAGGATGGAGGATCAGAGAAGGGGAAGCCATGGCTGGAAGAGAAAGCTTTGTGAAGTGAAATGAAACGGAGAAGTTAGCAAATATAAAATGGGTTATTTGTTCGTTGGAACTTTGAAGAAGAAAATTAAAAAACGAAAATGTAACATTGAAGGTTACTTACCATTTGGGTGCTTTTAAGTTATATTCGCTTCATTTTAGCCCAAAAAAGAAGAAAATAAGAAAAGTATATAAATTCTTTGAAAAGTATATGATGTTAGCTCATTTTAATATTTTTAAATTTCAATAAATCTTTTTCAACTATAAGATCAGTTTTATTCACGTAAAACCCTAGCTAATCACGTTTGTTGTTATTTACTTGTGTTCCATAATCATAATAAACGAATGGAGGTCACATCCAAATCGTTAATCAAATGCACAATCTTATTAGAATCAAATGTAATAGTAAAGGCAGATGTGACAGCTTCAAAATTATAAGTGCATTTACAATTTAAATCCAATCAATCAATAGAATCTTATTACAATTACAACAATTGAAAAACATGCAAGAATGATATAGAAAAATTGTCAAAAATAGTAAATTTGACGAAATATTTACGAGCTATAGCAAAATTTCATATTCTATCAATAACAAACATTTAATAGACACTAATATCTTTCAATCAGTGCCACTATACACAATGATAAAAGTTTATCCGTTTCTATAGAATTCAAAAAATTTGTTATAACTCGTATATATTTTAATTTATTTTTTATTTTAAAAAATAACCATAAATATGTATATTTATTTATTTAGTCCTCTCAATGACATTTTTTTTAGATAAAAGAAAACATTGTAACTTCTTTTTTATCTTAAATCTTTTTCCCCTTCATCTTCCTATGATAACCTTTACTCATCCTCCTCCTCATTCTCATTATTCTTCCATGATTGCCCCAACAAGCATAGAAGAGGAAAAGAGGTAAAGGAGAATGAAGGAAACAAGAGTAATATTAAAAGGGGAAAGTGATAAGAAAATTACAAGAAGAAGAAAAAAGGGAAAAAGATATGTCTCTACCCAATCAGACATGATTATTTGTTGCACATTACAAACTTTGTTGAAAGAAGAAAACAACATATGGATATATATTCATCTAGTTATTCATCGTCCGTTAACCCAGTAGTAAAAAAAAAAAAAAATCTCTACTAGTTTCCTTGACCCCTAAACGAAATTGGAATTTAACTAAAGTAATTACCAAAATGGAACCTATAAATTCCCTTGACATCCAAACCAAAGTATTTTACTAAATGGATAATTGCAAATTTAGCTATTAGATTCAAAATAATTAACTATATAGCAACATTTTTAAAAAAAAATTTGTAAATATAGCCAAAATTGTCAAATTCTATCAATGATAGACTATATTGCAAATATTAATCTATCACTAACATACTCGTCCTAATTTTGCTATACTTAATATCAAATGCCTAACTATCCACGGTAAGGTAGTTGAAAAGTTGCATGTTTTGAAGGGAGGGACACTTTCAAACTCAAAAGTCCAATGAAAGAGATGCGTCGTTTTCCATATGAGGGATAAACTCCAAATCAACTAACCACTCATTCCGCCATCAAAGCACCTCAAATCCCCAAACCCACGTCCACCGGAGACATGAACAGCCTACTCCAAAATTCCGAGACCCAACCCACCGCGCCCGCCGAAACAAGAACACGAATCTCCGAATGGGTTACACAAACCGTCGACGGATCCACCGTCCACGGCGTCGAAAACGAGCTTCTAGTTCTACAGAAAATGCTCGACATACCACCTATCAGCGGCGGCGGAAACGGCTTCAGAGCAATCGGAATCATCGGAGTACGAGGTATCGGAAAGTCAACAATTTCTCGAGCCTTTCTCCAAAACCCAGAAGTAAAATCCAAGTTCCTCCCCAGAATTTGGATCTCAATGTCGGAAAATTTCACAGAAGACGCCGATCCCAAAATCGCTCTTCTGAAGAGAATCCTAATCTCTCTCGGAGTTGACACGAAGTTTCCCGGTGGCGAAACACTCGGCAGCCTCCTCTACGCTCTCCGACTTCAACTGAGAGGGAAACGGTATCTGATTGTACTGGATGATGTTCAAGAGTTTAAAACAGAGGAAGAACAGAATGATTGGTACTGGGATTTGAATTCTTGTGAGAAAAATGGGGAGAAATTAAGAGATGGGTTTCCGAAAGGGAATGGAGGAGCTGTGATTTTGACGAGTAGAAGTGAGAAAGCTGCAAAAGCTATGGTAGGAGAGGGAAATTTGAGGTGTTTGGTTCCTCATAAAGACCCAGAAAGTTTCTGGGAAATTTTCCGGCAAGAAGTTGTGAAAGATGGAATTTCGATCCCTGATGAAATCCTGAACTTCAAGGAATTGAAAGTGAAATTGCTGAAGAAATGTGGTGGACTTCCGTTGATCGCTAAGATGATGGGAGAGATTCAATTCAAAAAAGAACTAGAAAAGAAGAAAAATACAGAACAACAACGACGAGAAGAAGAAGATCGATGATTAAAATTAGCAATCAATTTCTTTTATATCTTTGTTGAACTAAAATTTTTCATGTTTGTATGTTTCTTAAACTACCACTTTCCCTCTGTTGTTGTTAGTTTGATTAAAGATTTCTTAACCAAATGATAATTTGTTGTTAATGAATCATAAATCTTAAATAATTAATAATAATGATTTTGGTGAAAAATAAATACATAAATTTAATACTCAAAATAGTAAAACTATAATGTAAATTTGGTTTCACACATTGAATATAAGAAAAGGCATATGGGCAATAATATTATAATGTAAGATGCTTGATAGAAAGATAAAGCAAAAAACTATAATATAATTCAATTAATTATATTAAATAACATGAAAGTTTATATCGAAATTAATTGATAAGAAGATAAATAGTTCAATCTTATAAATACGAGATTGCAATAGGTTTTTAATACAAAAATGACAACATGTCCAATCAAATGTTTCTCACTAGATTCATTATTGCAATAGGTTTTTAATACAAAAATGACAACATGTCCAATAAAATGTTTCTCATTAGATTCATTATTTTGGTTCTGCAGATTTCGATTTTTGTTTTTAGATTGAATATTTGTTTGAATTCTTACATTCCTATTCAATCAAACTTAAAATTTATTAAAACTCACTCATTTAAAAATTTTGCTATATTTTATAAATAGTTTTTTTTTTGACAAATTTTCTTTTATTTATTTATTATTTTGTAAGCAAATCTATATGCTTTAAAAAGAAAAAGTAAGGTTTAAAAAATAAAAGGAAAAGTAAAATTGGCTAAAAGAAAATAAAGGAGAGAGATGCTCATGAGTAACACTCACTCTTTTCAAGCCTTTATTTTATTTTATTTTTCTCTCAGAATCTTTAAGATTATGTATATTAAAATTTATAGCTCTCAATATAAAGCTTTTTGTTGTAAAGACATGATTAAAAACTACGACACAATTTGATAGTTTGGAGATATTATAGTTCATAAGGAAAACTAAATTCACATTGGCAATTGTCTTCCGTTACAAAAATTTATCACATTACATGCTTCTATATCTCAACTAATATGGATGAGCGTGAACTGATCGAAACTACAAGCGAATGTAGTTGAAAGGACAAGGAAGAGTCTAGATTGATCGGAATCAACTTGGAAAAAATTCAAACTAACAATACTTTTCAAAAGTTTCACTAATGGTTGGTTTGTACTACTTTATGATCACGGCCGATTTGAACATTTACTTGAATGACAATAGTTGGTTCGGTGGCAGTTTAGTTGGAAAACTAGCCCCGTTAAATCGATGCTCACTCCTTAATACAACAATATACCAATGGATGGATGATTTTGTACAACACATCTCAAAGAAGGATTCATATCATAACACTTGAAATCCAAAGGGAAAAAGAACAAACCCATTATAGAAAAATCTCTCAGCTACTTATGAACTCTGAGTTTTGCTCTGGCATGGCCTTCACTGATTTGAAACTGTTCTCCAAGCCCAAAATGTGCCATTAATAACCAAACCACAGTGATGAGTTCTCCTCCTTTGCTAACTTGCTGAGCATGTTGGTCTGGTCTACAATGGCTGGCTGCATATCCCAACATTTCAATCCAAACTTTACTCATTATCTCCCATTTCTCATTATACTTCTTTAACTTCTTGGCAAGTAACGAACCATTAAACAATACAGATTTGCTTTTATCTCCTTTTACTTCCACAGGATTTGCATCGGTAACATTCACGGCTAGTATTTCTCGACAACCCTTCATGATTATAGTTTCATCTAAGGTACAACTGAATCGTCTTCGGTCAAAGAACTTCTTTGCCTCGGCACAAGTATCCCTGAACCTTATTTCCCCAATTCCAGCCACGGCCGACATCATTGAGGGAAGCATCACCAGGAGGTAAAGCATGTAATCTGATAAGACCTTGCTGAATTCGCGATAACTAGTACCAGTGTCGTTTACGTTTGTGTTGGTATTTTGTTCGTCTCTATAACAAAGTTCTGTTGCTATGTGCCATAGCATAAGGCTCTCATCAAAAGCTACTTCATCAATGTCGGATATTAACTCACCGATATCGATTTCTGATGGAAGGTCCATTGATTTCAGTACGTAGGAGCCTCTAGATGAACATATTTCTTCAGTAATTTCCACAGTTTCTGCTGCTTTGGACTTTTCAAGCATCTCCTCAAAGATCAAATCCCAAAGCTTCTCAAAAACTGGTTGCCTGGAGACATATTTCCAATCATCGAAGAACTCTTTAGCACCTAAATAATCGATGACAAAATCTTTTATACGACGAAGAAGACGAACTGTTTTATTCCAAGCAAAAGAGCAGCCACAACAGACTGATGTGTTTCTTGAATCATCCGTTGGGATTCGTTCACTAAGGCAATATGCTATCAAATTGAACTGAGACACCGACTCGCGCCACCGGCGGAATATCCGTGGAGTGTCCAGCTTCTTAAGGCCTGAAAATGGAGACTTCTTATGCACAGACACTCTCTTTCTTTTGAGCCAGAGAAGGTATTCAAAGAAAGTGGCCAAAATTGAATCATCCTTTATAAGAGTAGCTATAGTCCAATCAGAGAAGACGGTCATGGAAAAGGATACAAAATCTAGAGCCAAGGCTCCTACAAGCAAAGCATAAGTAATCCTTACATCAAGTTTCCTAAAATCAGTTTTATCCAATCTGCTAAACAGTACCAAAGCCACAGTCACAGAACACGAAGAAATGAATCTAAAAATCGACCCAAATATATTATGAATAACCACTACTTTAGTGAAGAGAACTTCATATATGAAGTTAAGCTCAACCTCAATCACCTTAAGAGCATCACTTGGGGTTCTCTTCAAAAAGAAATCCCTGCTTTCATTTCTCTCCTTAAAGCTAAAAATCAAATCAACAATCAAACCCTTGAATTTGTTAAAGTAAAGAAAAGCATATTGAACAACCTCAAGCTGATTCAGATCACCCGCTTTTGCAGTGCTAGTAAAAGGACTCCATTCTTGATTAGGCTCATTCACAAGTTGAATGGTAGTAGGCAAATGGGCATCTTTCTTGCAAGTAAATTCCTCCATTAATTTAGCATAATCAGGCCCTGGGTCGGGTTCTTTAAGCATGGAAGCTCTAAAACTCCCCAAACTCGCTAAATACAAAGCCCTAGTTCGTTCCGCATACTTAATAATCCCTGCAAGAAACATCAAAATTGCAGGAACCCGGAGCTTGTTTTGAGGAATAGTTTGAATGAAGACATAAACAGTAGCAACGACCTGAAAAAGCAATCCGATCAAATGGCGAAGCCAAAGAGCGTTGTCTTCGAGAGCGAAAGCGGTAATGGTGTCGGGGCCGCCAAGATGGATGAGAAGAAAAGGAGCCCAGAAAGCGAGAAGGTAGACATTGGCGTCGGATTTGCTCTGGTTGCTGGAAATTAAACCAACAATGAAACTGGCGGTCCAATCGGCGAGGAGATAGGCGGACCAAATGAGGAAGATGGGGAATTTTCTTGAGGTTCGTTTTCTGAGAGGAGCACAGAGGATTAGGAACGTTTGTAAAGAGAGACTGAAGAGAATTAAGCCTCTGGTGTTCCATCTTTCCCAGAGTTCTTTGACATGTGGTGGAATTAAATCGAAAGTTTGGTCATTTGAAGGTGGGGTTTGAAGATGTAAAGTGGGTGTTGGGAAATTTTCACTCAGCAAAGCCATAGGAGGTGGTTTTCGAGCTCAATGGAGAAATGGGTTCATGTTAAATTGGTCGTTAAAGCTGAAGCAGACGAAGAAGAAGAAGAATCAAAAAGAAAAAGAAGAAAATATGGGTCCCATCCAACCACGAATTGGAAGGTTAACTCAAAGGACGAGACTTGATTTTGGACTTTAACTTTCATTTCTTTTATTACCAAGACTTGACTCTTAGATCAACGTATCGATTACTCCATCCGCCCAAAGATACTTTTGCTATATCAAATGAGATGAGCGTGAGGGTGGGTTCCCTCGACTTGTGAGGAATGCTTTTCTCCATTCTCTCCCTCATTTTCCGCCCAACAAAGGAAGTATACTCTCTCTCCATTAGGAGTGGGTTAATTATGTTAAGCTTACTTTCATTTTTTAGGTGTTTCTCATCCAGAATTGAGTCGAGTGGTAAATGATTGCTTGTATATATGTGTTTATGGCGTTGAATTGAGTCTTTTTCTTCTTTTTTTCTTTTGCTTTTTTTTCAAAATTTCAACAATGAGTTGTGTAAAACTTCTATTGCTTAGTTGTCTCAATAATGCATAAAGAAGTCAAAAGAATTTTCTAATATTAATTTCAATCTTTTTTAAATAAACTAATTAATATAAAATTTGAATTTTATGTCTAACCAAAACTTCACATTTTTTATTTAATTTTTATCAAGTCTGTAGGCTTAGGAAAATACAAACTACAACAATGGATTCAAGAAAGAGAGGACATAGTAAGTCATGACTCTATGGGCAGTTAATAAGTTTAATTTTACATTGAATATAGAAATTTATTTAGTACCAACTAAAAATATAGCACAAGCAGCTCTTCTAGGTTGCTGTTTCGCAATACCACCATTGTTTTTAACACTAATGTTATGGCTTCATCCAAACTCCATTCGCATCACAGGGACAAAAAGTAACTCTTGGACATTTTACCCTCTGGAAGTAACTCAAATTTGGAAGAATTTTCTGAAGTTCTCTCCAATCTATCTTCAGATCTGCCATGTATTTCAGACGAACAACCTCCGCATTCCACGTCTCGTTCCCGAGCCCTGCTAGTTTCCCTCCTCTAATGTAGAGTCTCTTCAGGTTTGTCAATTTTGAAGGATTTAGCCATGGGGGTAGCTCTTCCTTTGGAAGACATTCCATCTCAAGCTTCTCTAGCTCTTTTGGCAATTCTACGATCTCATAGCCAAACTGACTCCTTTGTTTGGTCAATGTCTTGGATAATTGTTTGCTTAACTTCTTAGATACCTGTCGTATAATGTTCCGTTCGCTCGAAGATTGTTGCTTCACGTCTTCTGCCCCCCATGAGATTGTCAGATTTCGAAGCTTACCGTGCTCCCCAAGTCCTTGGAGAACACATAGATCGGTTTCATTAGGAAAATCTTGTCTGCTTGTGTTGATGCTTAACTTTCTCAGCTTCTTTAAGCCTTTTAGATCATTAAGATTTGACTTTCCTGTGACAAACCCCTTCAAGACTCTCAATTCAGTTAGTGCAGATATACTCTTGGGCATCCCATTGAGCATATAGCACCCAGAGACATCTAGATGTGTAAGCATTTTGAGAGATCCTATGCTATGAGGAATTTTCTCAAGATTGAAACAAGATTTCAAGTCCAAAACCCTGAGATCACTCAATGTTCTTATGGACTTTGGAAGCTTATTGATCCAGGATATCCCTTGGAGGCTCAAAAGCCTTAGTTTTTTCATTTTCTTCAAACCTTTTAAGAACTCAAGGCTTTCAACTTCGATATGCTGCTCATCAACTGCACTCTGCCATCTCCCCAAGTAAAGAACCTTTAGGTTTCTCAGCCTTCGCAACCATTCCACAACTTTGGCAGTTCTCATGTCTACTTCCCCTTCCTTCGCTAACCACTCCAATGCAGAATCAGGGAAAGGTTGGCTAACATTGAAGATTACTTCCATTGTTTTTTCCAAATTCCGGTCCTTCGTTGGGGCTTTCGGTGGGTGAGAGCCTCCCCCCTTCACTAGAAAAATCCTATCACAGTCGGAAGATTTCCCAGTTGGGTTGTCCCCAATATCATAATCTAAAAACTCCTTTTGTTTGGCCAGTTTAATTGCAGCAGAACGCACAAGAGGGGGAATTCTAAATCTCCTTTTGACCTTCTTTTCTTTTTCTATCACTGGCACAATCAAACCCTTCTCTGCAAATTCCTTAAGAATCTTACCAGCAAGAACTTCAGGCGTTTCATCCCCATTATCTAAAGAGTCCAGTAGGCCTTCCCCAATCCACCAATGTGTAAGAAACCGCTTCTTTAACACAACATTGTCAGGAAACACAGCAAAATACAAAAAACACTTTTTAAAAAGATCATCAGTAAAGCCATTATAGATTTCCTGAATTTCTATAAAAGCAGGACTTTCATCAAACACCTCGTCGTCATGCAAATTTGGCAACTTGAATTCACTCTGCCCTGGCGTGTCACTCCCCCTATCAATCAAACGGGCTGGAACCGAAAATTTGTGGTAAGAAGGGATCCGGAACTTCAACGTTTTCAGATCCTTACTTATGGCATCAAGAAAATTCCCTTCAATTCTCTGAGCTGCTTCGACGCTGTTGATAACCTCCTCGAGACAGGTATTTATGCTCTGAATTGGGTCATTGAGCTTCTTATCGAGCTCCCTTGTCGTCTCCAACGCCTCCTTTAAGTGATCGATGCTGTTCAATAATTTCTCGAATTTGGGGGTCTGATGCTCCTCCTCGATCTGATCCCCGGCGGTGTGATTCCCGAGGGCGGTGGAGAGATTTTTGTGGAGCTCCGATAGCGATTCGATCATTTGGGGAATAGTTGAGATTTCCGTTGAAGCCATTGCTGCAGAAAGGTCAGTGAAGTTCAATTGAAAATTCGAAGATTACTACGAACAAGGTTCATGTATTTCAACTTTGATTCATAATCAACATTCGAAAAATATAGAAATCGAATATGAACCAATATGCTTACAATCAAAACAGTACACTGTGATTCTAAACCTTTATGATTCTCATATTTTAATAATTCTAAAAAGTTAGATTTTATAATTCATATATTTCTCTTTTTTAAAAAAAAAAATATAACTAATAATGAAGCCAACTATTTTATCCTAAGAAACTCAATCCTTTATGATTTGTACAACTCAATTACAACAATATTTTAACTTCAAAGGAAATCATTCATTACAACTTCTTAAGAACATTAAAAGTATGTTTTAACCCTTAAATCCTTTTAGAGTAAAAAAAAAATGTAACTTTTGACCAAATTGAAAAATCAAATATATATTTTTCATTATCATCATATCAATTTCCTATGTTTTTTCCTAGAAAATCTTATTGTTGTTTCCATTTTTCCCACCTATTCATTCATGGTTGCCTTGTTCATAATTTTGAGTTATATATATACAAGTTCATATAGTCAATAACCTTTAAAGGATAAATAAAACTTCCCAACTTGTTATATATTATTGTGACCTTCACAACAAAATAATTTAGATTCCTCATTTCAACCTTGCAAAAGAAGCAATTAATGGAGTTCAAACCCTTCTTCAATCATACCCATCATCTTGTAATTGAACCTTCACAACCAAACAAGATTCTTCCTTGGTTCGCACTCGCACCAATCTCTCCTCTCACCTTCTCTAATTCCACCATGGCCGCATCGAGTTCGAAAATTTCCTCTCCGCACGTCTACATGTTTGTCCACACTCGACCTACTATAGCTTATTTAGAGGACAAAACGACAGTTCTGTCGTTAAACCAAAGCTCCAGCTCCAACAACGTCAGTAGAAAGCCAAACAACCAACTAGAACAAAAACGAGAAGAGGAACGAGATGGGGTTTCATGTGGTGCATGTCACGAGCCATTGATAGACATAGGGGTAAAAAGTACAACTCTTTGTTACATATGCAAAAAATATCCATCCACTTACTTTTTTGGACCATGTTCAAATGGATGGATCAACTTTTTTGATAAAAGGTGTTGTGAGTTACCAAAGAAGATTCATTATCCCTATCATCCCCATCCTCTCACCATGAGAACTAGAAAGAAGTGTAATTGTTGTGTTTGTGGTAAAAGTTGTGGAGATTTTAATTATGGATGTGATAATGGAATTTGCAATTTCATTGTGGATATTAAATGTCTTTTGAAAGAGAAGAAGAAATATGATGGGCCTATAACAAGTGTGAGAAAGTTTATGGAATTGGTCTATGATTTGTAATTCTAAATAAATTGGTCTCTTGTTCATTATTCTCGTCTATAGTTAACTTTACAGTTTTTTTCTAACGATAAAAACTATCCCTAAAATATATGAAACACTCGAACTTCTGTTTAATGGTAAAACTTGATTCTTCCAACGTAAACACGTGTGTCAAAATTTGGATAACTAAACATATACTTGATGTAGAATTAATTGGACCCTCTGATGATGATAGAAATTGAACTCTCAAACTTATACCATCATTACAATTTATACAATTATTTAAATATCGAATTTTAATATTTGTATAAGTTTGATGGCTCAATTTTTATTATAGAAAGTTTGAGTGTAAAATTACAATTTCATTTCTTTCTTTCATGATCTTTTCATTCTCTCTTTTCAAAGAAGGCGAAGGGGAATAGGTTATGTGAGTATGATCTATTTCGTTCTATTATTGTTGCCTCGAGAGACCTGAGAGAATGAGCACCTACAAAACTAAGAGGAATGGAACCTCGACCACAACGGATGAGATGATTTTCTAATACGAGGATGAGTGTGACTGGATTGCAATACCACGGTACTTTAAGGGTAAGTTTGCACTTTGCTTTTTTATTCAATTGATTGGTAACAACAACTTAGAACCCTTTGGAAATCATTTTAATTATTTTTTGTTTTTAGTTTTTGAGAGTTATAAACGTAGATTTTCCTCAATTTCTCACAATGGATGACATTTTACTTGGTAAAACAAAACTACTTTTTTAAAGCTTGCCATCATTTTTTAAAATATTGATAAAAAGTAGCTGAACGAAACAAAAAAATTAGCAATAGAATTTTAATCCTTTGAAGAAAAAAATAATTTTAATCATGTAAATAAAAATATAAATTTTAAATTTGGAAAGAAGAGGTAAAATAAATCACATGAATCCATCGCATGTATATCTTGAGCTTTCTTTTCTAAACATAGGCTTCCAAGTTGATAATGGAACTTAGTTTATACTATAATTTTTTACTTTCTTCGCTAACAAATAATATAAATTGATTTAGTTATGAAAGTTGATAGTTTAATTTTGATTATTATTTTATTAAGTTTTAATTAATAATAAAATCCAAAAATTAGGAAAATAATAAATAAAAAATAGTGTGTTTGAATGACTGACTTTAATTTGATGACCACATTTGTAGTTTAGTTTGAAATTAGAAAGCCATAGGGATGAAGATTACATGTGCAATTAAACCTGAAAATAACTCATCCCTCGAAGACTTTGACTATAGGTTTTAATTATTTGGTCTTCCTTTATCCTTTTCATATTCTAACTTTCCAAGTGGCTTTTTAATAATAATCTTTCATGATATGGAACCACATTCTTTTTAAATTTATTCAATTATTATAAAAATAAATAGCATTTTGATCCCTCTATATATATATCTATATATATAGTTGACTTGTTAATTAAAAATACCAAATTTATTTATTTATAATAAGAGATGGATAGTGGGAGAAGAAAACTTCTTTTGCTTTATTTACAATTGAAGACTTTTTCAAAAAAAAAAAAAGACCATTAATTAATAATTTACAAATTTGTCTTTAAAATGTTATAATCCCAATTAACATAAAAACGTATTCCTTTGAGCTTTCCTCCATCAATTAGGATTACTATTCAAAATTCCAATAAGTTCAGATCACACCGACGACGTACGTACGCCCGGAACATGGCAAACAGACTCCAACTCCAGGCGGCGCACCGTCTCCACCACCCTCAAAACCACCCTCTAGCCTTCATAAACTCCGTCGACACTCTCCAGCGCCACTTCATGATCTCTTTACAAGACTTCTCCGATCCCTCGATTTCCGGCCTCCTCTTTCGCTCCACTGGTTTCTTCCACTGTGCCGCCTGCTTCACCTCCACCCCCGGTGGGCCTTCCTTCCACTGCCTCGCATGCCCTTTCTCCCTCTCGGCCTCCTGCGCTGCCCTACCGCTCATCACGGTCAACAACCATCCCCACCCCCTTCTTCTTCTCGACAGAAAATCCGATCACAAGCATTTGATTTGCGGTGTGTGTGATGAAGGAATTAGTGACCTTAGTTTCGTCCGATGCGTTCATTGTGATGCATTTCTTCATGTTCAGTGTTGTCTTCCGCCCCTCATTGAAGCGCATAGTCACCATAATCATCCCATTGTGCTTTCCATGGTTGTTGGTTATAATAATTTGTGTGGGGTTTGTGGAGAAGAAAGAGATGGAGAGGCGTGGTTCTATTGTTGTAATATTTGTCCATTCCTTGCTCATGTTGGCTGTGTCATCTATGACCTTCAGGTGCGTCATCGTTCGTCCTCTTTTTCTGCCTTTTCAATTAAGATCTCTAAAATTCTTTCAAGTTCATTTTAGTTTTTGAAGAATCTTACGTTTGGGGCGTTTTCAGTTTCATTTTTTGTTTTTGAAATTTCAAATGATAATTTGACAACTAATTCTTAGAAAGTAATTTGACAATGATTTTGTTTTTACTTTTTTGTTTTTGAAATTTGTGCTTGATTTATTTCAATTTTTTAAATACAGTGTTACTTTAACTCCTAATTAAGTTTTAAAAATAAAAAGTTTTTTTTAAAAAAATTAGATTCTCGAAACTTTGGGTTGGTTTTTGTGAATTACAAAAACATAACTTTTGGTTTTTTAGATATTTTTGTTTTATATCCCCATTAAAATCATAGTTTTCATCCTTACTTTGAACACAGTTAAATTGCAATAGAAACAGAAAAAAACAAGTTCTTGAAAGCTAACAACACTACGGTAGATCGTAACTTTGTTTTTAGAAACTTTGCCTGTGTTTTTTAAAACATTAGTGGTGGAGAATAAAACAAAGAAATCAGTAGTTAAAAACAAAATCATCATCACACTCTAGTTTTTTTCTACAGACTCCAAGTGAAAAAGAAGGAGAAGAAGCATCATCAATATCAACCCAACTTTATACATTATCATTGGATAACGACGAACATAGTTTGGATGAAGAAGGAAGCCATGAAAGTATACTAAAACCTGGAGTAACCCTACAGCAGATCCTCGATTCTTTCTCCGAATCTGACGATGTTGAATATCAAAGACTTGTAGATGCAATGGAGAAAGCCTATGGTGGTGGTGATGACGACAATGACGAGACCGAAAATGAAGCCAATTCTGCAGACAAACATTCCCACTATTTTTCGTATCTTGAGAAACCCCTTTACCATCTCATTGACAAACTCGAACTTGAAGATGCCAACCCTTTTCAAGATTTTGATAGAGATTCTCCGACGGTTCTCGTCGACGGAGGGTATTTGGTTTTAGAGAAATGGGCGGGAGTTTTCACTAAAGTTTTTACGAAATACGGTGATATCTCAGGTAATGTTATCGTTAAAATGTTAATGTTGATAGATATTTTGAAAAAAAAACTCAAGATAGTATTCAAGTTAAATCTTTTTTCTTCATGATCAGTTAACATCCTATTTTATTCGTGTTATTTCAACTTTAATCTATCTTTTAACTGATCATATAAGTAATAGAAGTCTATTAAGTTATGAAATTTTGATATACTTGATAAATATTCAACAATTTTTTTTCATTTACGATAATTCTCTAGAAGAAAATATATGTATTATATATGACATATTATCGATAAAATTTTGTAGAGGGCACGAATTTTGGAATAAAAGTGAGGACAATCGTTTGGAATTTATTTTGCAAAGTGATGGACGACATGTCAAGAACGAAGTTCGAGAACATGAGAGGAGATGATCTAGTTTCATGGATGATTGGGATAAGATCAATTGAACTAATTGGTTTTGAAATGAAGTTTGCATTTGAAGGATGGAAGAAGATAGCAATGGCTTTCTTTGGTGTTAAAGCAAAAGATATAGCTCAAGAGTTGGTTGATGAAAGAGAAGAGAGGATTAAAGAACAAAGAATGAAACTTGAAAATCTTTGTGAAGAACAAGAAAAGCTTTTGAGTTTAAGAGAAAAGTGTAGCATCGAAGCTTTGGCTATGGAGGATGTCACATTTGTAACCGATGGATTCCTTTAAACTTTTCGGTCCTTAAGTTTGGAGTCAATTTTTCGTTTAGTTTCTATGTTTTGAAATGTTATAGATTTATTCATAAGCTTTAAGTTTAATACTCATTTGGGTCTTTAGGTTTCATACATTTTAAGTCATCGGTGATCTTTTAATGATATGACAACGATGTATTACAAGATATCACTTCATTTTTTTAAGCTCGTCAAGAAACTCAATTCCAATTCCTGATTACTATCCAATATTCTTAAGTAATTTTTATTTCAATGATAGTTTGAAAATATTTTTTAAACTAACGGCTATGTTTACTATGACTTTGATTCTTTAGTTTTTTTAAAACATAGCCATTGGTTTAAAAAATATTTCTAAACTACTTTTTTGGATCATTGTTTTAAATGACAAAACTGATGAAAATATTTACAAATGTAACTCAATAACAATATCAATTAGTGAGGGACACTCAAAGATCCCTATAAAACTGATAGTTCGGTGACAGTTTTTTAAAGTTCAAAGGACTAAATATCAAATTTCTTTCATTTGTGGTATCCTTTTAATGGTATAAAAACCAATCTAAAATTTGAAAATAAAAAACATTTTTAAAAAATAAAATTCTTGTTTTGTTTTTTAATTTAACTAAAAATCCAATCATTATATATTTTAAAAAATGCAAATGGAAGTAAATTTATTAAAGAAACAAAAAAACTACGATTTAAAAATTTATCACTTTTTTTGTCTTTTTGGTGGGTGTGTTCATCAAACCAAGACCTATGTAATGAGTTCATACGGGCTCGAAACTCAAACGTTTTCTTTGATTTCCATTCAATGGCGAGAAGCCGAAAGATAACCATGGGGAACGCCATATCATTTATTTTGAGAGTGAAGGAAAGATTTCGAGGAAACAGAGAAAAGTATGAACGTTTCCTTCAAACTGTCAAAGATTTCAGGAACCAAAGAATTGATGTTATGGAACTCTGTGCAACAGTAGCGAACTTGTTTCAAGGCCACCCAGATCTTATTTGGGAATTCCTTAGTTTCCTGCCCACCAAGTAATCACTTGAGATCATTCTTGAAACTTGGACCTCAATGTTGTAATTTTAGGGACGAAGGGAAAATTATTATTGTAATATTTTAATCTCTCAACAACCAATATTGTGCGTGCGATCTTCTTCTTTCTGCAAATTCCTTTTTCGCTCTGCAACTTATGGCGTTTTCCACACTGCCCGTCTTCTTCTTCTCCGTTTTCGTCTTCAAAATCATCCCAATTTCTTGTTCCTTACCCTTCACTGTACTCCACGGTATTTTTTTTTTCTTCTCTTTTTTATTTTAAAAAAATTGAAGTGTAGGTGTTTGTATCTGATGAATTCTTTGCGTCATTGTCAATTGGGTGTGTTTAGATTCAACTGTTTGAACTTGTTGGATGAAGAAATCGATTGTTTGTTGTTTTTGTCAAAATGGTATTCTCAAGGAATGCTTGGATGTTGAAGTTTGTTTTCTGGGAATTACTTTCTTGGTTTAAGTTAGTTATTGGGAGGAATCTTTGAGACGCATTACCCACTTCTTGATTTGTTTTTCTTTATGGTCTTTTCAGTTGGTTTCATCGAGTTTGTTCAATTTGAGTTGCAATGTTGCTTAGGCTTTTAGACTAGTTTTGAAGTGGTCTGTTGACATACATTGTTCTTTATGTTATTTGAAGAAAAGAAAGGGCATAAAACTCCTTTTCAATAGATGGCCAACATTTATTATTTGCAATAAGCAGCAAAGTATTCCATGATATAAACATGTTCATATTAACTTGTCCTAAGATTGCTCTCATGATTGATTCAGCTCCTTGAGATCAAACCAAGCTCTCTAATTGTTTCTTTTTTAAAAAAAAAGAATCGGATTCATTTCTGAATGGCCCTATTGGGTCTTTCACCTTGTCTAGATACTTTTCCCAAATTTGTTTTATTACATAATCTTTTTGAGCAATTTATATTGCTTAATCCATCTTCCTACCGATAAATTGGCAATGGGGGATGGTATTCATAGTTGATGACTCTTGAGGAGCAGGCTAGATAACGAGTAATAATATGATTCAATTATCTTGTGTTGGTGATATATAATTAAATTTGTCTTCAACCACTGGCTTAAGCTTTTGGATGAATTGGTGGTTTAATATCTTGAGACTAAGACGTGTTTCAAGTAGTGACGTTTCTGTTTGTTTTCTGTTCTGTATTTCAGATGTTTGCAACAAGATGATATAGATCTCCAGCTGGTCTTTGCCTCAATGGGATTCCGACGTCTATGTTGATTTGCATCTAGTTCAATATTATCGCTACAGGTGAAGAAAACGAAGGATCTAAAAAAGAACTTCAATTTTGTTGGTCTCTCCCAGGTGATTCACGAGGACTTGAGCACTTTAGTTTAAACTCAAGACTTCGTTTCAGTATAATTTTTTTCTCATTTTTATTGTTTTCCTTATAGGTTATATCGTGGATAAACGAAGTTACCTGTCTTTCACTTTCTAACATTTTGAGGATGATGCTGTTCTGGTCCGAATATTAGCTGGATGAATAGTTTGAACTTGTTTACCCCCACAGCAGGTACTTGTTGACCAATTGAATATCCTTGAGATTTGCACAAGCATTTGTTGGTTCCATAGCATTGGAGAAACATGCACATACATGCACTAATTAGGCACGGTAACATTGTATTATGTTGGCAAACACATACGACATAACATCTCTGGATCTCGGTTTCATTACAAAATCCTAAAAGCACTAATGAGGCTGTTATTTAGATTAGCTTGTAGCCTTACGAAGGAATTATGAATGTCTTGTTACCAAAGTCCATTCGAGTTCCTTGAAAAACCTCAAGACTCTCTCTGTCTTTAGCAAACTTTCCTTTTAGCTTTTTCTTTCCTGTGGAACAAGATTGTATGAGTATGGATTAACTTTCAACTGACCGACTTATTTTCGTGCATACGAGGATTGGATTGGATCAAATTGAGAAGCTTAGATGAAGATGGAAGAGTGAAATTTATAGAAGTTGCATGAGGTCATCTTGGAATATCTTATAGTGACGCAAAAAAGTACATTATTGTGCCTTATTTGGAGGAGAGGAGCATCGATCTTCTCAATTTGAAATGTTTCTTTGAGTTGATCTTAGAGGAGAGAGTCATTTCAAAGCTGCAATCAAACACCTTCAACCCAACTCTTCTTTCCATTTGTATGTGTTTAATATTATACTTTTATACAATTGGTGTCAAAACAATATTTTTTTTCAATCTCTTCTTTTTTTTAAGCTACTCTATATTGCTATTGAGACTCTGGGATGGATATTTTGAATTTTGGATTTATTGTCTATTTTAATTTTTCAAAATGATTTAGTTTATTACATTACATACTACGTTTTTAAATGTTCTTGTATTTATTTAATATAGTTTAAAACATAAAAAATATATATATATAAAAAAAAAATTGTACCGTTTTGATTCTATTAAATATATACTAAATATCCAAAAGCATCAAATAAAATTCAAACAATTGTTGTGATCGTAATTAAATTTGATTGATAGATTAATCGTAATGGACTGCACCTGCAAATGTAATTGAATTGTATTTATCTAAATGTAATCTCAATCGCAATAGAAATATTATATAAAATACCCTTTTATCAATAGTAATATATAAAATTTTTATCTAAATGCAATCATAGTTCAATTTTTCAAATGCATTCGCGAGGGTAAAAAGTTCAAAATGGAGCTTACCCCTAAAAAGTGTAACCATTGCTCAAATCCAAACCCAAACAGTAAGCAAGACGTAATTTTCGAGCGCAATCAGATTGATCACGTTTAGCTCGTCAATCAAATTGAGACTTTTGTTTACGGATTTGAATTTAAATTTCATATATCATGCAGAAAACAACACGATACGAAAGATAATAACTCAAAATTTACGTTTTTAAATTACTATTGATTCATCAGCATCCAAAATGGCCTAAGTTTAAAGTTTATACATTGGTTTCAAACACGAGCGTCCTTCGATTTTCCATTCTATGAAGGAAGAAGGAAGGTCTCAGAATTTAACCATTAAGGAATCCCCTTTCATATCTCAAGAGAATGAAGGAAACATTTCAAGACTAATAGAGAAACAGTATGAACATATATCCTTCGAGTAATCCAAGATTTCAAGGCCCAAATAATTGATACTTGTTTCAAGACCACCCACATCTTCTCTTGGGCTTCAATATTTTCTTGCCCAAAAACTATGAGTTTGATTTTCCACCCCGGGAGAATGATCAAGATCCATCTCCACGAAACAAATAATAGTAGTTGTAAGGAATTTTTGGGGACGGAGGGGAAATTTTGATTGTAATATTTTAATCTCTCAACAACCAATGTTGTGCGAGGGAAATCCATAATATTACCTATCTTCTTCTTTCTGGAAATTCTTGTTCCACTCTGCAACTTATGGGGTTTTCCTCACTGCCCATCTTCTCCTTCTTCGTTTTCGTCATCATAATCATCCCAATTTCTCATTCCTTACCCTTCATTGTACTCCATGGTATGTATCTTTTTCCTTTCCTTTGAATTTTAAATGTATGTTTCTGTATCTGAATAATTATTTGGGTTTATAGTCAACTGGGTGTGTTTAGATTTTACTGTTTGAACTTGTTGGATAAAGAAATTGATTGTTTGGTATGAATGATCCTTGTTTTAGTCAAAAGGGTATTTGCAGCGGATGCTTGGATGGTGAAGTTTGTTTTTCTGGGAATCACGGTTCTTAATTGAGCTGTTTAATCTTTGGGACGCTTTTTCCCATGTGTTTTAAATGTTTTTTTTTTTTTTTGTGAACTTATGTTTTACACTTTTCCCACTTCTTGATTTGTTGTTCTTGATATTTATTCAGCTGTTTTCACGAAGTTTATTCAATTGGAGTTGCAATGAAGCTCAGGGTTCATTTGGAGCCATTTCTTGGTTTTTAGACTAGATTTGAAGTGGTCTGTTGTGTTCTGAGTTGATATTTTCTCTCTGTTGCAGGCATTGGAGATAAATGTTCAAATAAAGGCATGAAGAAATTTACTAAGTACTTGAGTGATAATTCTGGTGCTAAAGGATACTGCATGTATGCCTCTTTTTGAAGACCTGTATCCATTTTCTTTACATCGTTTTTTGCGTCAACTGTGGTTGTATGACTGGTTTGTCCATTTTTCATGTAAAATGCCATTGTTTGCATACTTGTAGTAGGTGTGCCTCGACCTCAATGAGGCCACTTACGATTGCTCTTTTGTCTAATGGAAGGGCCTCCCCCCTCCATCTGATAGAGGAGCAAGAGTGGGATTTCAGGTCGAACTTGAGGTTGAATTGCTTCAATGATGCTTAAAACCACACCTCTTGCCTCATTAGTTTGATTAAAGGAACTTTATGTAATTGATTTCTTTTTCAGTTTCAGTTCTTTTGCGCTGTTTAATCTTGGTCATAATATGAGGAAATGAAAGGACATAACGCATAAAACACATTTTAAATTGATGGCCGGCCTTTATTATTTGCAATAAGCAAAAAAGTTTTTTATACTATACAATCACCATTAACATGTTTATGTTAACTTGTCATTAGATTTGTCTCATGATTGATTAAGCTCCTTGAAGTCAACCCAAGTTGGGGAATTTTTTTTTTCTTTAATCTTATTGATTTCTGAATGTCCCTGTTGTATCTTCGACTTGTCTAGATAGTTTTCTTTTCTCAAAGTTTTTCCTCTACAGAATCTATGTGACCATTGACATAGCTTAATTCATCCTCCTACAGAGAAATTGGCAATGGGGGGTGGGATTCATGGTTTATGACACTTGAGGCGCAGGTTAGATAATGAATAATATGATTCGATCATCTTGATACTAAGACATGATTCGAGTTGTGATGTTTCTGTTTTCTGTTCTGCAGTCTCAAATTGTTTGCAACAAGGTGGTATAGATCTCCAGCTGGTTTTTTGCCTCAATAGGATTCTGACATCTATGTTAACTTGCAACTAGTTCGTTATTATGACTACAGGTGAAGAAAATGAAGGATCTAAAAGAGGGTTTCAATTTTGTTGGTCTCTCCCAGGTGATTCATAAGGACTTGAGAACTTTAGTTTAACTCAAGACTTTGTTTCAACATAACTTTTTTCTCATTTTGAACTCGTAGTATAATGAATAATGATACTTTTAAGTATGGATTTCGAACTTGACGTTTTTGTGTTCTACTGCTTGCTGTCTTCGAATATTCGGGATATTATCCTTCACTGAAGTTTGTTGCTTGTCCGATTGTTTTCCCCTGTTCTTTCCTTTTTCTCCCTTTCATTTCTCATAAAGCAGTAAAGATTAAATAAATCATCTCTTGTTCTCTCTGTTTTCTCAAATTAAATTCCTTCTGGGAGTTAATCTAAGCTTCTTTTAATAGGGTAACTTAATTGGTCGAGCAGTTGTGGAGTTTTGCGATGGTGCTCCTCCAGTGAGTAACTACTTTGATTTTATTTATGTTTATCAGCATGGTTGCCATTTCCATAAATGACTCTTACTTGTTACTTCTCTGCACATGGAAATAGGTTCAGAATTTTATTTCTTTGGGCGGTCCTCATGCTGGCATATCCTCTGTTCCACTTTGTGGTGTAAGAACTGCACTTGCTTTAGCATCTATCATCATTTCAAATATAGATGGTTATATTTTCTTTTACTGAAAAAGGCCTTGAATATATATATATATATATATATATTTGCAGTCTGGTATTTGGTGCCTACTTGCAGACGACCTTTTGAAGTTAGCTATCTACTCAGATGTTGTACAAGTATGTCGCCATCTCCAAGCTTCCTTAAACTCTATGATTTTGTGTAACCTATCAACAGGTCGAAGTCCGCTTCTTTGTGTTCTATATAGCTTGGTTGTTCTAATCATAACTGACTTCCTCTTCTCTTATTATGTAATGGTCTTGCAGAATTCTTTGGCTCCCAGTGGTTTTATTAAATTACCAAATGTGAGTAGTGTTTATTTCTAATCAGATATGGTTTCATTACATCTCCAAGTCCACAAGGATCCTTCTCTGTTTTTCTTTTTCCAGGATATTCCTGACTATTTGGAGCACTGTAAATTTCTCCCGAAACTCAATAATGAACGTCCCGATGCCAGAAACTCCACTTACAAGGAACGATTTAGCAGCTTAAAGAACTTGGTACTAATCATGGTAAGTTTGGCTTATGGAGAAGCTTGTGTAAATTTGCGGAGTTATTGTTTTCCATATATTATTAAGGATAAAACAAGTTGCTGTCTTTTGCTTTCTAACAGTTCGAGGATGACACTGTTCTGGTTCCAAAGGAAACGTCCTGGTTCGGATACTACCCGGATGGAGAGTTTGAACCCATTTTACCCCCACAACAGGTACTTGTTGACCAAATGATTGTTTACACTTCACAATATCCTTGAGATTGCACAAGCCTTTTTTAAGACGGAGAACCCATTGTTTTTTAGCAATCCACATTTTAGGTACTGTAACATAGCGCACACACGTACATACATACACGCACACATATCAGGCACGGTAACATTGTAGTGTCTTGGCAATAACAAATGAGACATCCTAACATCTTTAGATAAATCCTAAAAGCACTGAGAGATTGTTATTAGATTAACTACATCCCTATAATAACGGTATCATGTTTGGGGATATTTAGTATTTGGTCGTTTGACGCTGTCTGACAATGAAACTTATCGAAAGGTAGGGAGACTTTGGTTCGTCAAACTCTTCCAAATCAGCTTTCGGGCAGTTTGAGTTTGTTGAAAACCTCGAAACGACCTCTAACTAACTTTCCTTTTACCTTTTCTTTTCTATGGAATGTGATCATGTGAATATGGATTAACATAGACTGTCATTTCTTATATGAGGGTGACCCGTCTTGAAATTGTCTCAACTTGTTTTCGTGCAGACGAAGCTGTACATTGAGGATTGGATCGGATTGAGAAGCTTAGATGAAGGTGGAAGAGTGAAATTCATAAAAGTTGCAGGAGGTCATCTTGGAATATCTTATAGTGATGCAAAGAAGTACATTGTGCCTTATTTGGAGGAGGAACATCATCAACCTTCTCAATTTGATTTACAAATTAAAACAAACAATGTTTCTTTGAGTTTAGCTTAGCCTTAGAGGGAGATAACAATTTTAAGAATTCAATCAAAATACCTTCAACCCTCAAATACTATACTTTTATATAGTAAAAAATATTTTTTTTCAATTCCTTGTTTTCCAATTAATCAATTTGTGGTAACCTTTTTTTTTTCTTTTTGAAGGACAATTTATTTTTTATTTTTTTAATTTTATTATTAAATTCTACAATGATGATCATTATGTCAGTTCAAGAGATTTATAATTGAAACTTAAATTTGAAGAAATCAACAACTGTCAATGCAATGTCATGTGTTTTAAAAAACAATATATGTATTAAAAGTATTCTTTCAAATTTGTGTTTAATAGATTTGGTACAAATTTAAATTTTTATCAAATTAATAGATCTATTTAGAGATAAATCTAAATCTAAAGTTTGTCAAATAAATTCTTTCCTTTTAATTTAATTTTAATATATCAGTGAATTTTAAAGAATTTAAAACTTTATAGACATAAATTTTGATACTCAAAGACCAAAAATCTATAATTATATATTCTTTTTCTGACATACTAGAGAGTGATCCTAAATTCATCGAAATTTAGAATTAGAAAATTGTTTATTTATATATATAGTAAAATTAGAAAAAGATGCAAGTAATTTTATAATTTTGTAATATCTATAAATATTTTTAGAAATAATGGAAATTAATATGTAAATGTTTGATTGTCTACCTATAATAAAAAAAAAATCAATTTGCATTAAATATGGGGAGATACATTCAATAGGGGTATTATAGTGTACCTAAACAGCTCATGAAACATAATTATGTAAATATCAAAGTTTATGGACTTTTCTAAAACTATGAGGGTGGAATTTTCAATTTAATTAATGATTTCAACCAAAATATCACACACAAAAAATATATCAAACAAAATTAGTTGCATATTTATCAAATTTTGTTAATATTTTGGATTTATTTTAGGGTAAGTAAAGTTTACTCCATAATTTATTAAGTTTCTCTCTCCTTAGTTATTAAGTTAAATTATTTTTCCTATTATTAGTTGCATGTGGCAAGTTTGTAGTTATTGCCTAATAGGTGGGCATGTTTGAATTTTCCTAAGGAAAATTTTTCATTTTTATTTAAACACCTTGCCCCTTTTCAATATATTCTGAAAAATATCAAACTTATTTGTAAATATAGTTAAATATAAACAAATAAAAAATAAAAAGTATATTTTGCCATTGTGATACAGTTGAGAATATTTCCTAAATTTGGCAAATATATTATGTTTTAAAAATTAGATTCATCACTCAAACTTATTACTTTTGAAAAAATTGCAAAAGAAAAAGCATATTCATTCTATCAAATATAAAAAAAAAGCATATTCATTCTATCAAATATAAAAAAGAATAAAGTAAGCATTCGATATTGATATATACTTGATAAACTTTTATACACTAAAAAAAGGTCACATTGGCAAAAACAGAAAAAAAAAATGCGATTCATTAAATATCTTATTTTAAATTTATCACTTTCGGCAATTTTTCAATTAAAAAAAATCACTTATAGTGACTATTTTCGTTTGCTTCATTGTATGGTCGATTTGATTGGTTACTATAATTAGGAATTAGAGTTGGTTGTTGGTGGTTGTAGTTGATTGAAAGTATATCTCTAGAGTATAACATTTGAGATAGTCGTTGGTAGCATTGACAGTCGAAGTCGACTAGAATTCACTATAAACTAGAGGCCGTTGCTAGACATGGTTATCGTCCACTTCAACTTTTTTTGAGTCTTTTGAGTATGTAATCTTTGTTTTCAAAATGAAACCAAACACACCGATTACGTATAACATGTATTAAAATACTTCAATGCTCGATTTCTATATTAGGTGATAAAATATTTACCATTCTCAATGGAGAAAATTTTCAAAATCCACATTTCCTCTCCATTAATTTCATTATCTGCACATTTTCTAGTTGTAATCTACTCTTTTTTCTTCCATATTTATCAAATTTCATTTTCCATAAACTTTCTATATCATTTTTACCTCTCCAATTTATGGCATTTTCCCAAATCTTATGGTTTTTCTTTTCTTAAAGGAACGGAATCAAACAATTTCCTTACCTCATTTAAAACCCTATTTTGATGGACAGCTTTACATTAGGTAATTAATGTAGTCTTTACCTAAAAAAAAAATTAATGACCCAAATCTTCCATCTCTTTCTTCTCGACTCCAACAATAATACAATGAAAATCAATAGAGTTATTCGTGTCTTTTCCTAAAGAAAAACAATAGTATAATATCAAAGGGTTATCATAGAGTTATCGGTTTTTTAATGAATTCTATTATCGTAAAAAAAATTGTTATTTTTGCAAACGTCGTGTAATACCATATGAGTTTTTAACCAATTAAGAAAGACACTTGTCCAAATACAAGACGAGCATGAATTAAAAGTATGAGTGGTCAAACAAATCTCAAACCCACGATTTTAAATATAATAGTTAAACTATAAATTTCAACGTAAATAATCCTAAACCTATTGAAAGTCATTGTAGGCATGATTTTACAAGTTTGCAAATTGTGTTAACTTTTTTTAATGTAAAAAAAAATGATGTTTACTTATTAAAATGAGTATAGTACAATTGATATAAAATTTATATTATCGATTTCGAAGTTAAAAGGTTTGATCTTTCCTTTCACATATTGTCAAACATATAAACAATGTTATATTTAATTCGATCTTAATTTCAAGGATAAAATGGGAAGAAAAAAATTGAGAACAAACATTTAATAAAAATGAGCATTTATGAAAAATATATTTTTAAAAAATAGAGAAAATATCATAAATGGCAAAGAATTTCCTCAAATTCAAGTGTGACAATTCAACCAAGAGCGAATGTTCTTATCGAAGTTTTTTCAAAAATATAACAAATAGACAAATATTTTAACAATTTCGAAACAAAAAATTAAAAGATACAATACTTTAGATTTGATTGTTTCTTGAATAACCAAATAAAACGAAAGAAAATAAGAAGGGAGGACAAATCTGAAATGTTTAAAAAAAATTAGCCGGGTCATGTCACTTCACATTACTCATTTGAGGTATCTAGAAATTTATTTTTCGTTTTACACGTTATTTTTTTCTTAAATTATAAATTTATTACGGTTAAAAACAACTTGTTTTTTCTAATCAAATTTTGACAGGAAGAGAACATTTTTAAAAATAATTCAGCATTCAATGTTTAATTTCATAAACAAATTTAAAAATCAATGCAGCATTCACATTTAATTCTCTAAGATAATTTTTTTTAAGAATCACGTGTGAACAAATTATATGTTCTACTTTTTCTTCAAAAGAAATTTATATTTTTCTTTACTAAAATGGTCCTCCAATCCAACACACACATTCCAAATCGACTAAGTTTACAATTCAAACCTTTTCATTTTCACATTACTCACGAAATTTACAAAATTCGAATTAATAATCATAATAATATATGAATTTTCACCTACACCATAACTACGATATAATTGTAAATTGACCACAACTTTTTAGCACATTTTTATTAAGAAAATTTAATAAAGGGAAAAACACTATGTTATTTAAACCCACTTTCATAAGTTTAGGTATTAAGCAATAAATGAATGTGGTTAGAGATGGCAATAATTATATTTTAACTATTAATAATAATTTGATCCAAATCATGGTTTAGTTTTTCTAATTTCTTTTTTTAGTTTCATATTTTGAGACAATTTGTTTTGGTCTTTACCATCAATTATGGGTGTCAACATGTAAGGTTTATATCAATTAAAATGTACCATTGACCAAAAACGACATTTTATAGAAAATTCAAGAGGCAAAATAAAATTCTAAACAGGACTAGGTCTAAATTAAAACGATTAATAATTAAAATACTTAACTCAAATTTGACTTCCAACCCAGGAATTCTCCTATCAAATTCCAACTACCAAAAAAAAAAAATAGCAGAAGACTTGAATTCCTGTTTGTATACCAAAACGGTAAATTAATTCCAAACATAGCAAAATCCATTGATAGTAGACTTTATCATTGATAGACTACTGCTTGGAATATGGTCTAGGAATATGGTCTACGCTATAGTCATATAGTTGGTTCTAAATTTTATTATATTTGTAGTTAATATCGCAACTGAGCAAGTTCTATGAATACAATAATCATAGCAAGAAATCTTCCTAAAAAAAATAATAATCATAGGAAGGAACACATCAAATTCCACAAAGTCAAGTATGGAGACTTCAGTCATCATCTAAGAAGAATATGTGTATTCAAGAAAAAGGCCAAATGGGAGTTAAGAACAACAAAGGTTTTGCTTCCATATCAAAACAATGGCAGTTCACTATCAGAAATTGAAAACACTACCAACCAACCAACCTACCAAATACACACACACACAAAGACTGTTTTAGTAGTCACCCATTCAATCTTCAAGAGTGATGCTCTATGTATTCTCCCCTGCAGATGGGTCGAAGAAACATTTGGAAAAACACGAACTGAAATGCAAGTAATGAAGTTAAGAATACTAAGAGAATGTTTTTGGAAAAACTAGGTTGAGGTTGGTATAATTTGCAGACATGGAAAAACAAAGAAGAAGAGGCTACATGTAGGATCAAAATTCTAAATCATAAATTTGACTTGGACCCATTAAAAAGAACAAAATGAAGCAAATTGGAATCACATAACATAATTATGCTCATTATCTATCATGGAAAGATTCATAAAGTATTAGAGAGTATTTTTTTGCACAAACCACTTTCTTTTAGCATTTATGAAGCTTTTCCAAACAGAGCCTGAATCTCTACCAAATAAGTGCTTACGGTTTCTTAAAAAGGAGAAGAAAAGACCCAAGCAGAGAAATGTCAGAATCTACAGACAAGGAATATAGAAAACGAATTTATTTTCATCAAAGCCACAGATGACCATGTGATTGACAGTCGTGCAAAATTACATGATGGATTTTAGTCTTGGTTAAGAAGTTTTCACGCACAACATATCCTTGAGTTCTAATAGGAGGAACTTATCATATGAAAGCAGCCTAGCCTCTCATATAAATTCAGAACAAAACAGAATGAAGAACAAGAAATTATCCACAGTGTTGAGATTTATGGAACTCACAGAACCAAATTATAGTTACAATAACTACTTACCTCAGATGTTTTAAGGCAAACACATAGAATTGAGTACTAGGAAAATGGTGAAAGCCAAGTAATGCAAAGGACCTTTAAGAGAAAAGATTCGAACATTCACAAAGTTAATGCTCAGATATCCCAAAGACCCAAATATTAAAAATGATGCAGAGCTAGAAGGTTCATTCAGAATATGACTGACAAGAAAAAGATGAAGCAAGAAGCCGCTTCTAGCCCATTAAAACAATAAGAACGACCGATATCAGGGACATGAAGGAAGGATAGGAAACTATCAAAATCAACATCAGCAATAGCTTGAAGCATGTGAATGAAAGTTCTACCTGAAAGAAAGAATGAATTACTACAAGATATAGATTATGCAAAAGAAACCAAGCTTTGGATAATCTGTCCCCAGCAATCTAGGGAAGCCTGTCAAACATTATAACTGATCAACAAATAAGAATTGTTCACATGAGCAATGAAATTCCATACTATATCACAAAAGGCTTTAATAAAAAAAACCTTATAACAAGATTCATTTCGACCTACTTTACCTCTACTTTCATGTTACATAATAAAATTACCCAGTCAGAAGACTAACATTAGAACCTGCTCTTGCATTGGACCGTAGAAGATTATTACAAGAGGAAACAAAAGCATAGAAAAATTGGAATTCCCTATGTGATCGATTTGAATCTTGATTTCATTTCTTCTTCCTAGAAGTAAGAACAGTATACCTCCAACATGGGTCTCAATCAAGGCAGGCGAGGCAAACTATCCCAACTTCAAAGATCAAAAAAATATTATCGTGGTCGTGTCTATCTCTGCAATAACAAGAATTAAACCATGTGGGAAAACGAAAAATCTCTAGTTTGTCAAGTTTGACAAACGAAATCAATTAAATATTTACATTAATGCACCGTCGTGTTTGGAATTCGATAGAAATTGCATTTAATTACGAGCAGGAAGAAAGTGTTTAAAGTACCTTGGCCGGAGAATCGGCGAGACGATAGGAATCGGCAGTAACTCCGACCAACCACAGTCCAGGAAACACGGTCTGAGAGATGACCAAGAAATTAGGAATCAGGAAAGAGAATCATGAAATAATTTCAGTACCACCAAGCAGAAAAGAAATGGCAAGAAAATTTCAGAAAAAATCATACATCGAGTTGCTTCTGAACATTCTTAGGTCTCTTCTTCGGCCGCCGAGAAGGTCTAGATCCAGTCATGATGAATATATCTTCCTCAATCTCATCCCTCGACAGAGCGATCCAGAATTTTCTTTTATCCTTCTTCTCTATTCTATGCGACTCAGTAAATCCCCGCAACCGTAGCGATTTCGGCTGCGGATTCTCTCCTTGCTGAGATGCACCAGCAGCAGATGAAACTGCCCCGTCCATTTCTTGCAAGTCACCTCCATTCTTTAAATCACCATAACCTCTCAACGACGTCCCCTTCCGCGGTCTAAGATTCCAAGGCTTCTGCACTATCTCCTCCCCCTCAACCTCCTCACCTTCCCGCTTCTGCTCCTTAACAACTTCATCTCCAACCTCACCTTCAGAATGCTTGGCGAATTTATCTCCAAGTGAGCATGGCGAAAACGCCAATCTGTTCCGAACCGTCCGCGATCCAACTCGAAGTTGAGGCTTAGAGTCTGCTTCAGACTCCGGTTCAGAATGATCGACAGCAGGCGATGAGTCACCGCCGCCGCCGCCGATTGCCCGTCGAATGCGGTGATTGCTGTTGGTTTGGTTCTTCCCACCCCATTTCAGAAAAGGCAAAGCAAAGTTATGCAAAGGCTGAGACTTAACCGGACCTGTCGCCATTGAAAATCCAACAAAACAACGTCTACAATCTTCTACCTACAAAACGACGTAAGACGCAGAACACTTCTTCTTGAAACAAAACTTTCACAATCTGTAAGTACAAAAACGTTGTGAAACGAACTTCTGTGGCTTGTAGAGATGAATGAGCTGAGAGTCGAGATAGTCGTGGAAGCTCGGCGGAGCCACCGTGAGCGGAGGAGAAAGAGAAAGAAGAAGAATGAGTTTGTTTCTTTTGGTGTGAAATGTGCTAATGGGCTCCGTGGTCGCCGAACTTATATGAGAGAGATGAAGAGCCGAAGCGCGGTTCATTTTGCGTCCACGGTTTTACGCTATGCTTATTTACGCATTTACCCCTTACCTTTCTTGCATTGATAGATAAAGGTGCCTCTGTAATTTATTGAATGATTCCACGATCATCCACGCCCTTTTCAGTAATTTAACTGATTTTCTTTCATTAGTATTTATTATAAGAAAAAAAACCCATTTTTATTAAATTACAAGTTTCTAAATTTTCATATTATTGGTTCTTAGTTTCTTAATAATTATTTTTTCTATTTACAAACCTAACAAAATCAACCAATAAATATATATATATATATACACGTATCACGGTATATTTACAAAAATATCATAACATATTCATAATTGACCGCCATAAACTATGATAGACCATAGATAGATTGTAAACAATCATTTGTTGGCCTAGCTAGTAGCAAAAATAAAAGGAGACGGTCCCTATAGTTCATGTTAGTTTAATATATATTAATTATATTGATATACCAAAATTTCTATTCATAAATTTATATATCAACGAGTGCTTGTGCGTTTTTTATTATTTTATGAATTTAATTCATTTGTTTCAAGAGTATTGTTTTTCCGATGTTTGTATCATCAAAATATAGAGTTTAACTATAAGTCAGCATTATGAAAGAGTGTTGATGAGTTATCGATATAACAATGTTATATTTGAAATTTAATTTTCAGCATGTATTGATATTCTAACAATATACTTGAACAACTGAATATATTAAAAGTATCAATATGCTAATATTACGTCAAGGTATACTTCAAATTAAGTAATTTTGATTTCATGATGTGATATTTGACTAATAACCCAATGTTATACTTGAGATCTTGTTTAGAATAAAATTTGATACATTATTGATACAGTAGTGATATAGTTGAAATGTTATACTAATTTAAATAAAATTTGAACGAGTAAGGATAAACTACTTATACACCAATAGTATATTTAAAATTGTATTTTGAACGGTAATGATTTGGTATTTATATTCTCAAACTATATTTTAAATGAGTATCAATATACTATTGATACATCAATGTTATACTTGAAGTGAATTTTTAATGATTATTGTAGATATAATACTACTAGCACTATAACCTAAATCACATCATCGTAGTCCCAACCATACAATTAAAATAATGGTAACGATAGTTGTTCAAATTATATGATCTACATCGATTATATTAGTTGATCGGTGTACAACATATACACGTATTTATCAAACAAGTAAAATTAAATTTATGACAATAAAATTAAAAAAATGATAATATAAGTCGTTCAAATTATAGAATCCATATCTAGTGTATTAGTTGATTGTGCGATATATAAAGTATATAAAATATGTATATATTGGTAAACTTAGAATATTAGGAAAAAATATGTGGAAACCATTGCTATTATTTGCATATTTTTAGTCCACTATTGCTAGATTGAAAATTTCCATTATAGAATTTTTTTCAAGATAAACAATTTGAAGAGAAAACTGAAAATTACCTTTATTTCAATTTAGAAATAATAATTTTATGTGTAATAATATTTTTAAAAAATTATAAATACAATACTCTCAGTATATATGTAATCTATTCATGATAAACTAGCGACTATATGTCTTATCATCGGCAGAAGATGGTTGGTGATAGTAGAAATGTTATATATATATATATTTGTATACTTATTTTGTGTATATTATTTTAAGAAAATTAATTTAATTTCTCGTTTCTATTTTAAAATTCCTTTATAATACAACTACTATTATATAGCATCAATAAATATTTGGAAGACAAATTTTGTCAATTTAGTAATTATGATGCTTTGTGAGCATGTCATCGTACAAAATTAGTAATTACTAATTACTAATTTGTCCTTTTGTATTTTAAGTATGATTAATTATATAATAACAGTTCATCAATACCTCTACTTTTATTTTATTTATAAATATATTATCATTTATGAACAAACAAATATATAGTTAATAAACTATAAATAAAAGTATATCGTGAATAATCTTTATTATATTTGTAACTTTTTAATTATTATATCTAAAATTACTATACATTACCGTTCTTTTAAATTATTAGACACAACTTCTTTTATTAAAAATAAAAAACAACAGTAATAATTTAGTTTAAAAATGACAAACTATTTACGCTTTAACAAAAACCATAAATTTTTATCAAATATTCTATTTTTAGAAAAAGGAGCTTAAAAAACAAATTATTTACTCCACCAAAATTCATTACACTTATAAAATGTAAATAGTTAGTTTATTTCCTATTTTCGATTTTTTTTTTCTACAAGTAGGTAAATTAAAACATCTCATTTTCTTTTAGGTATTTCCCTTTCCTTTCTTTCTATCGCTTGCTCTCTCCAATTTCTTTTTTCATGGCAATCTCAACCTTGTTTAAGCTTTTGTTTTCATTGTTTTTTTTATAATTCTAAAAGTAATTATCGTCTTGAATATTTTTGCTTCAGGTATCTCTTCTCGGTGTAGGAATGAGACATCACTACATATATGGTGATTTAATTATTTTTATTTAGACTTTGAAGTTCTTTTTTCAATACACATAGATTCACTTACTTTTATTTCTCGTATGATTCTCACATATTGAAAGGATGGAGAAGAAGACTTCAATTATGAAATTCAAGAAGTTTATCAAGGTTGAAGCAATTTAGATATCAAGCGATTTATTGTTTTTTATGCGTTTTGAAGCTTTTTTTTTTTTTTTGTAAATATACACATAAACTAATGAGGTCGTAGGTTTATAGTAGTTTTTTCTTTTTTAAATGCTTGTGTACTTTTTCTTCTTATTTTAATTTTTCTTTCGGTAAATACACACTAATAAAAAAAAAGTTAAGAAATGATTATTTTAAAAAAATTGACTAAATCATAAACTTGTTACTTTGTGTCAAACATACACTAAAAACAATTTTATAAATACTTGTGTGACTCCTCAGAGAAAACATCTCATATTTAAAGTTATTTTATTGAAAGGTCTCTCATTATTCCTAAATTAAAATTATTTTATTAAACTTTATAATTAAGTTTTGTTTTTTAAATCTACACAACACATGCAATGCACTAATATCAAACTAGTTAAAAAAATGCACCACTAAATTTTCTAACCTTAAAAGTTGATCTCTCCTTCATCTTTCAACTATACCCTTTTATTAAAAAACTAATAATGTGAATATTTGAATCTATATATATATATATGATAAATTATAAAAAATAACAAAATATTTACATTTCATTAAAAAAATCCAATGTGCTTAAATATATATATATATATTAATTTTTTTTTTGTCTTTCAGTGATTTTTTTCTATATAGTGTAAATAATTTGTTTTGTTTATTATTTTAAAAAATTATATTTATTTAGCTTAGCTAAAACTAATATCTTATCCTTAATCCAAATTTAGTTTTATATTTATGCATACAAATGAAAACTTTATAGTAGAATGAAAATTTTCTTTATACTATTTTTAATAAAAGGTATTTAAAAACTATTTGAAATGTGTAGAATAAAACTATTTATCATTAATTGTCATGTTAAATATGGAATGAAGTGAGTAAATATTATGGATTTTTCTTTGTAGACAAATATAAAGAATATATAAATATGATGGCATGGGTGAATGAGTGGATGGAAAAAGAAAGGAATAAATGATAAATTGAAGTAGAATATAATTAAGATCAAAGACTTGAACAAAAAAGAAAATGAAGAAAGCTTATGTTGCATTTAGTATATGTTTGAAAATTTAAAATTATTTCAAGGGTAAAATAGTCAACAAAAAAAGATTCTAGACTTGGGTCTATTGAATTGATAAGTAATAATAGTTATTGTTGAAATTTTGATTCAATCTATCAAAGTTTGTTGGCCCATTGTTTTGGTTCAAATATTACAATAAGCTATGCTCCAAATGCAATTTCATTGTTTGAAATTGATTACCGTTGTTGTTTGTTATCGATTCGAGAAAAAGAGACATTTTGTACATCTTCGAGTTCGAGCTTGAAAAACAAGTGAGAAGATAAATAATATCCTCAAGCTATGACTAATGTGATTAACTTTGGGAATAGCTAATATAACAAAGGTTAAATGACCTTTAACTATATCAAAAGTATTTAACTACATGTATAACTAGAGTACACATAAGACAAGTAGCAAAACGACAATAACTAAGAAAACTTTGATAACCCAACTCGACAAATACGGCCTACATCTGGAGAGCTTCTTTGCTCATATAATAAATATTATTGAGATTCAAAACGTGTAACTTATCACAAATGTTACATTAACAAGTTATCACCATAACTTAACTGTATAAACTTAGGCTCCCCTTACGGTAAACTTTAATCTCCTCGAAGACGAGTTCAGACTTTCATTGAATTCATTAACCGCAGTACAATTATCTCAGTCTTTGTTCATATTTCTTATCAATCGATATTCTGTCAAATCCCTTGATGATCTTCATACAATATGTCATAATGCATAATGTAACCAATTTACCTTCGTACAGATCCTTCACAAAAGATATAAATTTTGAACAGCAGTTGTGAATGATAAATTTTACGTTCAGAACTTATGCTTTTTAAAGAGCCAAGAAATAACAATTTTTTTACCACAAAATATTCATAAATATAAGGAATGTCTGTTATCTTCTTCATTAAACCATATAAGTAATTCTAAAATTCACAACAAAATACCTAAAGAAAAAAACGAAACAAAACTACACATATTGAATTTAGTAGACATCGCAAAACATAATACCCTATTTTACAAGCTTATCTCAATTCCATCTCAACCTTTTAAAAAGAAAAAAAAAATGGTTTCTATCTACACAAAAGATATTGAATTTGAAAAGTTGAAGTTCACTTAATGTCTTTGATTGTTTTTTATTCACAACATTCTCAAGACTTCTTTTTTTCCTTATAATCTCAGTTTCTTGCCATTGAAAAAAAGAGTTGTTAACAAAAATATTTTAAAAAATGCATCACATGACGAAATTTAGAAGAAAAAAAACAGCTCATAACATTTTTTTTATTCATATTGCAAATATGACAAGTAATTAGATATATCAGACGGTTGTCAAGTGACTATCAAAGGGTTATTCGCATTTAAAATTGCTACTTTTGCAATTTAAAAAATATAGTGACATAGACTCCATTATCACACAATTTTTGCTATTTTTTAAAACATACCCATAAAAAGTGTAAAATAGGCCGAAAGGGATAAAAAATGATATTTAACCAAAATAATAATAACAATAAATAAATCATATTTTAAGGATGAGTGGTTGAATTCAAACAAATTGAAAAATAATATTATTGAGATAAAGATTAATTTCTTAGAAAAAGATTGCACATAACTTAATCATAAGAATTGAAGTAAGTGAATTAAATTAAAATAAAATGAAAATTGAAAATATAGAAGAAGAAAAAATTATATTATTGTTTATAACCTAAATTTTGTTAAGTGAAGGTTTGTCTGACAAACAGAAAGCAGAAGAAGACTATGAAAAAAATGGGCATTTCCGTAAAAAAATGAGAGCGAAATGACGATATTGTCCTTACAAAAAGTGAGCGTCATGTGGGTTTGTAGGAAAAGAGGTCACAACAGCCGACAGGTGACGCTTTGATGCTGATTTTTCCTTTCTTCTTTTTTGTCCTTACGTGGCCTTACTCATATTTCATAGGGCTAGTTTTGACATTTTCCCTTACCTAATTTAATTAAATAAATAATTTAGGGAACGTTAAAAATTAGAATTTAGACGGTATAGTTTGATAAAATCTCGTAACTAGTTCGATGGTTTACTAAAATCCTAAAAATTTGTTTGACTGTTTTGTGAAGGTTTTATTGGATTGTGGAGATTGAATTCTGTCTTTCTCTAAACCATGATACCATATTTGCAATTTAAACAAAAAAAAATGATAAATGTTGTAATTTTAAATACAACATTCATGTAGGTTTAGAGATTGATTTGATGAAATGTAAGTATTAAGACGCACCTATCTCGTAAATTAAAGCATTGTTTATGGTAATAATTAACTTTCATGGATGGACCAAGACCCTAGCAATAATCTAACATTACATACATCATTTTTTGACTTATTGACACTTTGGAGTGAGGACTATGGAGTAGTGGTTGAGTTATTATGGGACAAGAACTTTATTTAATCGAAGTAGCTGATCGTTAGAACTAGGTGTTGGAAGTGTTCGTTGTTAGAGATTTTGGAGTTGGTTGTTAACGACAGTGGTGGTGGTCGAAGCTAAAGTTGGTTGGTGCGATTGCTCTAGTCATTGTCTCAATTGTGGTTGTTAAAGTTGGTGATGTTGGTTTGTTGGATGCAACAATTGAAGCTAGTTGGTTGTCAGACGTGGTGGCCATCAAAGTTGATCATCGATGGTTAGTCGCCAAAAATGGTTAGTGAAGGTTTTACCGACGTAGCTTATTGGTGGAGCGTAGTGGTAATTGAATGAAGTCCTTGTGGATGTGAGGTAAATGACTAGTCAATGTGTTTTGATAACTATATGTAGTAACAAATTAAGAAGTGATTAATCATTAAACAATCAACCAATAAAAACCGACCTTACTTTTTTTTTTTCCTTTTCAAATCCACTTATTTCATAAGCTATTTTTTGAAAGTTAAATTTGTATGTTTGTTGAAAAATATCAACTTAATCATTGCAATTTATACTAGTTTAAATTACGTGTTCATATAGTTCAATTTGGTCTTTATCATTCTGATTGCTTCAATATGATGTCTTTTACAACTTCACCGTCATATATTACAAATGTTTAATACAAATTTCTACTTAAGATAGTAGATGAGGGTCGGTTAGAACTAAGTTAACAATGGAGAAAATAGGTGAATCATTGAAAATTGGTATATTAATAGAACCAACTTGAAACTATACCTAAATTAACTACACATAATCAAATTACAAGTTATAAACTTATTATTTATAGAATTGAGAATGTATTTAATAGATAGCTAAAATTTTATACATCATTCGTTACTTTATAGACTTTATATCTTATAAATGTTTGAATTTTCACTTTAATATTTGATTGTTGCTTGATTTTAGATCAATAACTTTTAAAATTTTAAAAACATGTCTACTCAATGGACTTAATTCCATAAATGTTCTAAACCACTATTAAAATATAAATTATGTAAGATATTTTATTTTTTTTAAAAGTTAAGATAATGTCTCTTTAGATTTACTCAACTTTGATACCATATTAAATTTAACGATATAAGGTTTCATCTCAAAATCAATTAACAATAAAAAAAAAGTAACTCATTCATCTTATATGCAGTATAAATCTTTTTGCTTTTTCGAATATGGGACTACTAGCTTCTCAAACAAAATTCAATAATAAAAAGATAAGATGCAATCCAAAACTTTACAAATAAATTTTATACAAATCATAAATTGGGATCTTTTTCCAAAAGATATATATGAATTGTTGTTATGTTTGGTGCCGTCTTGGCATGCATTGGAGATTGGAGTTGACAGTTGACAATGTCCATCAACGCACCTTCCTCGGCAGATTGGCCCACCCTTTAATTTTGGAAAATTCTTCATTAACTCTTCTATATTCCAATTAAATAATCAAATAAATCTATTAAATACGGATACGGAGATTCAAACCAAATGTCTTATGATTATTAGTATATTCAAATATCATATGAGTTAAACTATGGTTGATTTAACCATAGATTATAGACACAATACACTTTCCAAAATTGTGTACTATCATTTTATTTACGGGCTTGTGGATTTTTTAAAAATATGGTAAAAATATTTTTAGTAGAAAAAACAAGTGATGATACATATTTTTTACATATTACAAATATGATAAAATTAGTGATACCATACGGTTATTCGACGGTAATTATATGACTATTAAAATATGGTAATCTGTTTTTAAATTTGCTACTTTTGTAATTTAAAAAATGTAGTAACATGTGCCATACTATCATTTTTCAATATTTTTTTTTCAAAATTTGAGTATAATTTAAAGATATTTTTATTTAAATAAAATTTTCTGACCCAAATAAAATTAGAAGGACTTTCAAGGTAAATGGACTCTTAATTTAATTATCAAGATCCAAAATTTCATACCTAGTAAAAAATTAATGATGTAAATAAGAAAAAGTGCACATTGCAATTTCTTTTATAAAAAATTACCATGAAAATTAAATCCACGATTATTACTAAGAACTCATAGTACAAAAAATAGTTTTTTTTAGTATTTAATAATAAAAAAAACAAACGTGTATATCGGTTGGGTTGATTCGAGTTGGATTGTGTTGATGGTGTTTTCTCAATCAACCTGAAAATTTTAGTTGGTCGGGTTGTCGAGTTATATATATATTTAATTTAAAGTACCTAAATTTATTTAGAACACATCATTAATACTCAAAATCTCACTAAATTTAAATACAAAACTCACGTTGGATTGCATCAATCCAAATTTCTCATTTATTTTTAGTCAACCCATAACACAACAACAAAAATAAAATTTTAATCCTATCCAATAGAAGGACAAAACTAATCAAACTTAACGTTTACATTTTGGATTGGATTGTTCACGTTGTCGGTTTATTTTAACACACTAAAAGTGTAAAATAGTAACCTCATTATCTATAATGTAAAATAGTAAAAAACAAGTATAAATTAGGTCGCCCACATATAAAATCAATTAATAATTATAGAAATAAATAAGTTTTGTTTTGGCAAAAGTGTGTCGCACATTTGCCGTATTTTTTAAATATTATTATTTTGCCCCTGATATTGGTGTATATCATATAATTCTTGTATTATTTACTTTAATTCAATGTATTTCATAATTTCAACAATCGATTAAATCCTAATGAAATTCATGAATAAAGCAGTAAAATTATTGAGAATTTTATATTTAATATATTTACTTTTTTTAAAAATCTTTATAGTTAGATTTTTTTTTTTTTTTTGCTATTTATCCAAGATTAATGGTATGTTTGGATTACCTTTTCAAGTGTTAAGAGTTTAAAAAACAAGTTATTTTAAAAAATTTAAAACTCATTCAAAATAGATATTTACATTTATTTTTTAAAACAATTTTTAAGAAAAAATATTTTGTTAATTTTTTTCTTAAATAAATCCAAACCTACCCCTAAATTTGGCATATTCCCAAACATAGGTCCTTAATATCGTTGGGCCAGGTCCATAAAACGTCGAGGCCCAAAGTGTGAATCGGTTTAAGCCCAATACTTTTGTGTACGACAAAATTTCTTCCGGAAAATGACCGCCTGAGAAAAAAGAAAAGAAAAATTAATTGCTTTTCTCCCTCTTCCCAAACAAAAGCCCTCCAATTTTTCTGCACATGGAACTTGGAAGCTTCAAAAACCTTCAAACCTCTATAATGGCTTCCTTCACTGCCAAGCCCTAGCTTCAACTTCCTCCCTCTTATTCTTCTTTTCCCTTAGCTCTCGGAGATATTGTTCGCTTTTTCTCCCACTCAATGGACAGGCAAATCGATGGCCATGCCGTTCCTTCCACATCTACTAATGGCAGGCTTGCTTCAGCGTCGACTTCTTCGTCTTCGCGACCTGATTACAGTAGCCGAGCAGTGCAGGTACTCGTTTCTTTACACCAGTTGACGCGTTTATGCTACAATGCTGGATAGTGAAACCCTAGCTATTTTGGTTAGCACGTTGGAGAATTCTTGGTGTTTCATGCTTTGGATTTTTGTTTCTGGAAGCTACTGTGGCATTTCTGTACTCAAGAGTTGATGCTGTTGAGTGTAGAGCAAGTTTGGGTTCGATTTTTTTTAGTTATGTGTGTCAGATTGGTTCTTGGGGTTGTTTTGTTATTTCGAATTACTGTCAAACGTTTGAGTTTGTAGATTTGAATACTTAAATGGTAATTGGTTTGTCAGACGTTGGTTTTTTTAAGTAGTCTGTGGATTAGGTGGTGGATTGATTTTTTCCCGCTCCTAACTGTTGTACTTTTATTTTCAATTCTAGGAAGCGTTGAAACATTTGGCATTAATTGATCTGATTGAGTTATGCAATGAAGCAAAAGTTGAGCATTGTCGAGCCACAAGAGACTTGAGAAGCTGTGGACGTGATGTTCAGTTTGTGTTGAATTCATGTGGACATGCCTCTCTGTGTGAGGAATGTTGCCAACGGTGTGACGTTTGTCCAATATGTAGAGTCCCAGTTCCAAAAAGTGGTGCTAGAACACGTCTCCGTCTCTTCTATGAGTGTGTTGAAGCAGGTCTCATACCGAAGAATTCCAAGGAGAGGCCTCTCGAGGAAGATGAGGAGAATAGAATAACCACAGACGTACAACGCTTGTATTCGTTATTTGATATTGCACTGGAAAACAACTTGGTTTCTTTAATCTGTCACTGTATCCTTAGCTGTCTCACTACTCTTCTAGCATTTCATGTAGATGCCACCCAGTTCTGATATTGTTGCCTTTTCAACTTAACGTGCAACTGCATTGTTTTCTGTCTCTCTTTATTTTCTTTGCATGGGATTATGGGAAGCCTTAAACAATCTAACAAAGTTGCAAGCCTATTTGAAGCAATACACGTGTCATCTTACTTTGTTAATTTTTGTTTGAATTCTTATTATTGTAATGTTTAAAGTTCAAAATTTCCTTTACAATAAGTTCTCAGATGTTACGGATGTTTGTATGGATGAGAGTGCTGTATCAAGTGATCCTGTACTTGCATTTTTGTTGGATGAAGTGGTCGTGAAGGATTGGTGTAAGCGGGCCTCCAGGAACATTATCACAGAACTTCAAGAAATATGTAAGCTAAATCTTGAAGATCTTGATGTCTTGTATCTTTAATGTAGCATGTATACTGAATACTTACATGCTTATACAAATATTATTCATTTCATTCTAGATAACTCTGATGTAGAGGGAATGAGGTCCAGGATGAGCCTACTACTAAAGTTCTCGGTGCTGCTTGCTGGCATATCCAATGTGCTTGAAGTGTTAGACTCATCATTTAGAAGCTCTCATTCAGCACAGCTTGAGGACCTGCATAATCTTCACGAGGGAATATTGAAGATCAAGCAGGTTCAATTTAATAGGAAGCAATATGATTATCAATCGTCATGTTTTTCTGCTTTACATTAGGCCATAGTTCTTGGGTGTTTGGAAATGAAATTTGTGCTGGCCTTCAATTAAGTTGCATTTTATTCTAATATTTAATGTCACCGATTTCTGATATCTGGCTTAGTTAATTAGTAGATTTTCTTTTTGATCAGTTGGAGAGTGCTGAAATTGATACATGCTAACTCCCGGTGGCTTTCCTAAGATGTTTTCACACTTAGAAAAACAAAGATAGCTTTAACCAACGTTTCTCTCTTTTCTTTCGTTGGTGAAATGTTATAATATCACAATTCACGACTCTGTATTTAATAATCTCTATTTGAATGATGGAAAAAGTTTAACTGATATTCTTAGTGAAGAAAGAAAAAGCAATATGACTGGTTAGAAGCTGGAAATGTCATAATATGTCCACGATGTTTCACATGTTGCTGATTATCTTTCTATCAAATTTATTCTCGTTACATAAGTAAATGTAGGAATTTATAACCTGTAGAGACTAGATTCTTGTGCATTAAGGTTAGTTTTCTCTGCCCTAACTTTATAGGTTTAGAAAATAATTATGAAGGTAGTTAATGATTTTCTCTTAACTCTGTTTTTTCCCCCACTTCAAAATAGTATATGTTTGCGAGTCAGTTAATGATAGATCCATGTCCTAGGGAAGGGTTATCAAAAAGTTGGGAGATCAGAACTTTAGAACCATCCTACTGTAATTGATGTTCCTATTCTCTCTCAGGATAGTCTTCATGTTAAAATACTTATTGGCTACAATTTTTTTTACCAGCATCTGGAGATTATGATGTGGTGCATAAGACATCAGTTTTTGGAGAATGTTAGGTCCCGCCATTCCAGCTTTTTAGCATGGCTTACTGCTGTCCGTGAAAGGAAATCTGCTGCAATTAGGCGATCATGGCCTGATGCTTTAGATGACTCTGCTGATTCCAGTGGACTGGATGGATCTCTGTTCATTGAGGATGCACTGGGGAATCTTGATGTACAGCAGTTGTACTCCCTAGATGCTGTGGATGGTATAAAAATTGCATCTCTAGAAAATGATGGGGCACCGTCAAACTTCAGTTCTAAAATTGGAGGGAGTTCAAGTTGCTACCCATTTGAAAATCTTCGGGTTGCTGTTGATGTTCTCTTTCTTCGTGGAAGTTCTGATGTAGTGGTTGCAAAGAAAGCAATTGTATCCTTCTTGATGATACATTTATTTCATTGCTCTAAATTATAAAATTTGCTAATTATATTCCTATTTTTTTCTCCTTAATCTATGATAGCTTTTGTATTACTTGTTTGACCGCCACTGGACGTTGCCTGATGAGAAATGGAGACATATTATTGAGGACTTTGCAGCCACCTTTAGCATTACACGGCATTCTATATTAGAATCTTTTGTCTTTTATCTTCTAGATGATCGTACAGATGAGGCCCTGCAGGTAATCTTTGTGCAATCCGTTACCTGCTTGTCTACATTATCATATAGTTTCAGGTTTGCGTTACTTATTTAAATACTCAACATTTGTGGTTCTGTGCTGTGTAGCTTTTTAAATTACATGGGATCTTTGTTTGATACATCAATATCAATGATGATTCCAAAATTTCAATCAATTTATGAAGAAAGAGTTGTGTAAATAATAGAATGGATTCCAGCCATAATTATAAAGGGTCACGTGTAAGTATCCTTTGAGGTTTCTTGGCAGCTAAATGAATGATAGGTCGGGTCTTTGTCTCATGAGAATAGTTGTGTTTGAATGGTGTTGATGAATCCATTCCGATCTCTCTGTGATGTCACTAGTTCAACAAAGCACCCTACATGTGGAGATCTGGATATGTTGGATAACTTAGCGTAACATGTATACCCAATATTTAAGTCATTGGGAAGGATGAAAAAGCATCATCCTCATTCAATTAGTCCATAGTGTTACAAGTCCTATAAATTTTTGCCTAGTATAATTTATTTACCCTGTAGAATTTTAGTAGTTCCCAATTTACATAGTGCCTGTTTCTTATCATTTCTGGATTGTATAACTGTCTGTTTACATGTTACCTTCTAACTTTTCCTTGCAACATGGCATCATGTAGGAAGCCTGCCGTCTTCTTCCACAGATCTCTGGCCCAACAACCCATCCCAAGATTGCACAAGTTTTGTTAGAACGGAAAAATCCTGATACAGCTCTTATGGTTTTGAGGTGGTCAGGACGTGACAGCGTGTCAGTTCCAGTTTCACTTGTGGAAGCTGTAATTGGTGTTCGGGTGAGAGTGGAATGTGCACTCCTGACCGAAGCATATATGTACCAGAAAATGCTCTGCAATAGGGTAAGAGATAGGAAAAACTATAAAGAACATGAAGACACATTTGATAATGCTCAAGGAAAATTTAGAAGCTGGGAGGACTGGATGAAAATATTGGTGACTGAAATTTGTTTTCTTTGTATCCGTCGGAACTTTGTGGATAGAATGATTGAGTTACCATGGAATTCTGATGAGGAAAAGCATCTCCACAAGTGCTTGCTGGAGTGGTCCACTGCTCATCCATCAACCACTATCGGAAGTCTCCTATTTGTGTACTATCTTCAGGTATCCTTACACTTGTGCATTGCGACTTTCCAAAAAATATCTTGTTGAAATTTACCATGAAAGGAATACAAAAAAGTAGTTAGGGAATCAAGAAGAACGATGAAAAATAGTCCGAACTATTTGCTTTTATTGAAGTTTTTTGCCTATATTCTTGGCTCAGCTGTTTCCAACTAGCAGCTGAAGAGATTGCTTTATTCACATTATACCAGAGAGGTTATCTCCTCATAATGGTTTAGTTTACAGACATGTTTTGAAGTTATATTTACATCATCAGAGCTTTTGGTTCTAGTTAAGTCACTGTTATTTTTAGCATGAAAAGTGCAAAGTAAATTATCATTTTGGGATCTATTCTACACACGGAGATGACGTATCATGAGGGCTTTCTGTATATTCTTTCAGAGGTATCGGTATCCTGAGGCCTACCAAGTGAATCTCTTACTTCAGAAAGCAGAACTAGGCTGTATCTCTGAAAATTCTGTTGGTGAAGATGTTTTATCCAGGATGAAATCGACTAGTCATTGGCGAGCAGGATTGGTTGTAAGTTATCTGAACCATTTTCCCCTTTTATTGTGGTGTTGCTTGTGATGGGGTTGAAGGCTTGTTCTTTAGAACACTTTTATGCGCCTACATTTTAATGGGCTCTAAATTGTTGTTTGTTTGCTGTGTTTTTATATATGCAACCAGAAAGGTGAAATCATTTTACTCAAATCATTTTGCACTAACTCTGAATATGACTTTTAACCTTGTGACCTAAACAATATCAATGAAAATATTCTTTTTCCTTTTTTTAAAAAAAAAAAAAAAAAAAAAATGAATTGCAAAATCAACATTGGTGGTTTTTATTGCAGCACGGTCTGGGTTTGGAACTCGTGTTCAGCCTTGATATTTCATTATTATTACTACTACTTTTAAGTTTTTTACATTTAATATTATTGCCTCAATATGAACAGGATAAATTCATGGAGTTGCTACCAGAAGCCCAACAGCTGGAAATAAAATCTGGGAAGCCGGCAAATACTGGTGCTAATTCACAAGTAGAAGTGGCACCAAATGCCAATCCATCTGTGGTTCAGGATCAGCACTTAAGCAGTGTATTAATCCCCTCGGCTAATACTTCTACTGTATCACATAGAATCGACAGTAAAGGTATCTTCAAGCCCCCAGTTTTTGAAACTCCAGGAAGGCTAGGTGGGACATTGAATCATTCCAAAATTGCGACCTTTGGCTCGGCATTGATTCACGAAAGGCGGTTTGGCAGTAAGGAAAGAATTCCAAAGCAAACTAACCTACACGAGAGTGTCAATTTTCAGGATGTGTTTAGTTCTGGATTCCACCAAGCTAGTGCTATGAATATTTCCCCCTCAGAAGAAGCCACAAGAAGTTCATCTAGAGTCCTGAACAGTCCGCTATTTGGGAATGATCCCGAGAAACTCTCACTGGTTAAGGAGCAAATTGGAAAATCCAACCAAGTTCGGAATACCCCTCCGTATTCTCGTAGAATTACTGCTAACCCTATATATAACACACCCAGCAGCAATTTCGGTTTATTAGATGCTCCTTCAAGGGGAGTGCAGGAAAATGGATCTACTACTAAAGTGGCAGTATCTACTAGAGACAATGGAACTTGGAACTTTTCTTCTTTAGATGATCCAATGGACATTTCGAGGTAAGGAAACCAATTACATTTCCCACTTGCTGCCTGCTTCATTTGCATTTCATTTTTCATTTTATATTGATGTTTGTATTTTCTTTTCGTAACAATTCAGCCATGGAGAAGTACAAGATTCTGCAGCTGACACTCGATATTTGAATGGTGCACCAAGATGGAGGTCTGATGAAGCAAGCGATGAGGAAGAGCCAGGTCTTGACAGAGCTTCGAGTATAGTACGCCACAGAGTTACTCGAAGCAGTACTAGAAGAACAAGGTCAACCAAGAGGTAATGACCATATTTGTCCACCTAACAACTCGAGATGATGCTTTATACGCAAAGCAAGTAGCTCGTCATTGGTCCAAAAGACCACGAGAGTTGCAATCCTTACCGGCTCCAAGTCGTCATTGGTTAGGATAGGAGGATGCAGTTACTTGGAATTGCTGCTTCCATGAGAGATGAAATAATCAATCAACTGAAAAGCTTCAAATTATGAAGAAAAGGAATTCATTGGAGGTCTTTCTATTTTCCATATATGTATTTCAAATGTCAATATATTTTTATAGATTTGATAGTTTGATGAAATGATTGTGTTAAAGAGGAAAATGGAAAACAGGGCTTTTAGGTTTTGATTATAGTTTTGATCGGGCCGGTGGCTAACAGAAGCGGTGAGATTTGGTTGAAAATATTTCTTGTAATAGGAATTTTTTATTTTTATTTTTCATTGCTATTATTGATAAGTCTAATTTAAGTGAGGTAAATATTAAGACTTCCTCAGTTTTGATATATAACATTATAGTTTTCCTTCAAATGTCATCACAATTAGGGGGATTTCTACTATATCTATGGTTTTAGATGAAGTTTTTTTTCTCACTTTTATGCTATTTCTTCTACAATTTGTTAAAAAGTATTCTCAATCTATCCAATGAAGATTTTGACCTGAACCTTGAATTATAATTAAATCCTGAGTTATATCTTTAAACTGTGTGTGTGTTTTCTACAATATGTAACAATTATTTATTTCCAATAACAAACCTTATTTATTTCCAATAACAAACCACTTAAATATAGCAATAAAATTATAGATTATATTGGTCAATTGTCGATAGATCGCAAAAGTATTTGTACAATTTTAAAAATATTGCTATACAATTAGATTGTTCTCTCTTAAAATTACTGTTCATTACCATACTTTTTTAAAAAAAGAATGTTATACATTTACAGCAACTATCCCATTATTGAATTGTTACTCACTATACTTACCCGATGAATCCATCACCATTTATATCTAATGGGCCCATTCCAAAAAGGCCCACTGTGGATCAATTATGAGCCCATTTAAAAAACGCCCACTACCGGAGTAAGGCGACACCGCCATCTCCTTTCATTTTGCTTCGTCTTCGAATTCTCACCGGAGTGGCACAGAAAGCTTTAAACAAAGAGAAAGGCCATGAATGCTTTCGGTTCGACCAGATCTTCGATCAATCGATGGAACTCGAAGAAACCCAATTTACAGCTCCCGCGTATTTCTTTGTCTGTATGTGCTCTTCTCTTCTGTTTCCTCTTTCTTCTCTACCTGTCCTCCTCCTTCTCCTCCTCTTCCTTCATGTCCTCGACTGCATTTTCGACTTCAAATTCGCGCCAATGCAATACCCAAATCTTGGCTTTGGGTGAGAAATTTCTTTTTTACGCGCCTCACAGCGGGTTTAGCAACCAGCTTTCTGAGTTCAAGAATGCTATTTTGATGGCCGGGATTCTCAACCGGACTCTTGTTGTTCCGCCGATTTTGGATCACCATGCGGTTGCTCTTGGGAGTTGTCCCAAATTTAGAGTTCCGGATCCTGGTGAGATTCGATTCTCGGTTTGGGAGCATATGCTTCAGCTTCTTCGAAATGGAAGGTAATCATTTCCACCTTCGTTTGTGTATATCTATATATGTAATTGTATTTTCAATGGCTTTATTTTTCTTGAACTGATGAGTGTTCTGGTTGTTGGGTTGCTGGATTGTAATTTAAGTTGCTTCTAAATCAAATAATTGAACCGTTTTGTTAAACTCGTAGTGATTCTTTTCTTTTGTGACTGATTAAAGAAGGAGCTGAAAAGAACAAGGCTTAATTATAAAAAAATACCCCTAAATTATGTCATTTGCTAAAGTGTACATTGCAATATTACCCTCGAAGGTTCGTAAATGTAGGAATTCTACGAATGCTAGGTGAAAAATGGGACTTGGAACAGTGTGTTGGTAAACTGAAACATAAATTGGGATCGACACTCCGTTCTAAGTCACCACAACATTTCAAGTTCCAATTTTTATACAATATTCTTACGAGCTTCTACTTCGAGGGCAGTTTTAAAACCTTTATGAAAGGCCCATGGTAATATTATAACTTTTGAAAGAATAAGGACATTAACTTCAGGAGTACTATTTTGTAATTTAGCCCCCCCAAAAATATAATTCATTGGTAATATTTGATGACATTAGCTATGCATTTCAATTTTGTGGCAGGTACGTTTCGATGGCGGATATTGTAGATATTTCATCATTAACTTCTTACTCTTCTGTTAAAGCCATAGATTTTAGGACCTTTGCATATTTATGGTGTGGAGTGCGTCTGGAAAGTGTTTGTGCAAATGAATACAACAACCTAAAGCAATGTGGTCGTCTACTAGCAGGGCTTGATGGGAATGTAGACAAATGTTTACATGCTGTAGATGAAGATTGCAAAACTACAGTTTGGACTTACCAAAATAATGAAGTTGATGGAGCATTGGACCTGTTTCAGCCTAATGAACAGCTTAAGAAGAAAAAGAAGGTGTCATATGTCAGACGCCGTCGAGATGTATATAGAACACTTGGACGTGATTCGAAAGCTGGATCAGCTACCGTTTTGGCATTTGGAAGTCTTTTTACTGCTCCATACAGAGGTTCAGAGTTGTATATTGATATCCATGGAGTTAGTAAAGATCAAAGAATTAGTTCTCTGATGAAGAACATTGAGTATCTTCCATTTGTCCCAGAAATCTTGAGTGCAGGAAAAGAGTATATTGACAAGATCATAAAAGCTCCATTCCTTTGTGCTCAACTGAGATTGTTAGATGGGCAGTTTAAAAATCACTGGAAGGCTACTTTTTTGGCCCTCCAACAGAAATTAGACTCTATATTAGAGAATGCTAATGAACCTATTCATGTTTTTGTGATGACTGATCTTCCTAAATCTAATTGGACTGGAAGCTACTTAGGGGATTTGGATAGTGATTCAAATCACTTCAAACTCTTTTTCCTCGAAGAAAGCGACGAATTGGTCCTACGAGCATCCAAAAAGGTGATGGCTGTAGGACATGGCTTGAGATGGACATCCAATGCTTTTGGTCCTGGAAGTATTCGTGATATGAAGAAAAAATGTGCTTCTGAGAAATTACCGGATGTTCTCTTATATATAGAGGAAACTGTTTGTAGTTGTGCTTCACTTGGTTTTGTCGGTACTGCTGGATCCACAATTGCAGAAAGCATAGAGCTGATGAGAAAATATGGAGTATGTTGAAACCAAACTTGAACCAAATCTTGACATTTGCCTTCAAACTCAAAATTCTTTACCATCTCCACTGAAGTTATTCTCTGAGGATGGAGTCAGTGCCGATGTACTTTGATTGAATTACATGACCATCTGATACTGCTTTTCCTGAAATTCTCTCGTCTATTCTTGTGAGCGATGGTGATTTGCCGCATCATGGAATCATGCTTCAAATTTAGCATCAACTAATATGGTGGATTGTACCAAAATGGGTCATCGTATCAGTTTTCAAGGTTGCATTTGGATGTAAGTATACATACAGTTTCATATTTACCATGAATAGGAATGCATATTTACTTAGTTCTTTGCACAATGGTGCAGCAACCGATAGTTTAGGAGATTGATATAGTTCATTGAAGCTCATGTGAGCTTAAGTCAACGATAGTTGACACGATCTTCCTTCCTTCGTAGAAGTGGAAGGTTTGATCCCTGACCTTGTAACCGTGCTAAAAAAAATATAGTTCCTTAAAGGAAATCCCCACGGTTGTTTTCTTAGAAAGATTGAATTTCTGTACTTATGGTTTTAGAAATAGAAAATACATGGAATCCATGGTGGACTTCTCCTCATCCCTCACTGTATTTAAAATGTAGCTTCCGTTCTCAGAATTTAACCAAGGATTCAGAAGTACATGAAAAGATCATCATTCTTTTCATAGAATAGAAACTAAAAACAAAATAGAAACTAAAAACAAAATCATTCTTGGGGCTTGGACATAAGAAACTAACTCATAGTCCTTTTTTTTGTTCTCTCTTCCAGATGTAAGTCATTTTACATGGAATGAGATGTCTGGATGTGGCAGCTAAGGACACACAATGCAAAATGAAGTAAGATTCATTTCAAACAATTTGTCTCCCTTAGACATTGTAATTGTATCACATCACAATATTCTATTGACTCGAACCGAGCTGGTTTCAATTCATTAGGAATTTTGTTTATCGGCTTTATTAAAAGAATTGGTGAAAATGAATTTTGACTGTTAATTTTGTACCTCACATATTCATTATCAATCTAATTAAATAAATCATACTGTTGTCAACAGACTATCATTCATTAGTCTTTACAAAAATTAATAAAAATATAGGAAATTAAAAATAAAATAAGAATAGTAAAAACTAAATTTATAAAAGTAATTGAATTAGGGGTTGATTATTTCCATTACATATGCATTTTTTTCTTTAAAAAAAAGTTTAAAATAAAAATAAGAAAGTTTGGAAACGTTTCCTAAAAGTAGTTGGACAAAAATTGGAAACATTTCGAGGGAGATAGTGTACGTCATTCCTTACCTAATGCATATTGTTGTTTTTATGAAGAGGATCACTACACAGTTTATTAATTTAATTAATACTATAGGCTATTTCTAAATTAATCTTAATTAACTACCTAACATTACTTTATATAAATTAATTAAAATGGTTTATTCAACAATATATGTATAATTGAGTATTAATTCTTGATTAATATGCTAATGTTTATGTTATGTTAGATTGTGGTTCGATTTAGTGGTAGAGAATTTGATCTATGATATCAACTTACTTACAACTTAACATCTCCTACAAGAGTAGAGTGATCTTGATGGCCAAATATAATAGAAAAATAATTCTTGAATCGGTTCATTTTTTTAAAAAAAAGACTTTGCTATTTATTAATATTTTTATAGATATGTAAAATTTAAAAACATATCTATAAAAAATTTCGTTATTATTTAACAATTTATTTTTTAAAAAGATAATTTTGAAAGGTTAAATTTAAGATTGCAAGTAAATACAAACAACTTGGGAATAAATTTGAAAATTTAGTCGATGTCTAAAATATATATTTATGTGAATTGAACTATAATTATTGTAAAAGTGTAGGAACGTGTGTATACGTTCTCTTTTAGGGTATTATTAGGCAAAAGAAAATAGGAAGATAGGGGATGGTCCATTTATAATTAAATTTGTTTTTTTTAGTAAATAAACATTTAATTTTACTTTTTAGTTTTTGTTTTAAAAGAAATACATTTAAATCATGCCAAATAAAAGGACGGTTATGCATTCCGGCCACGATACTAATTCTTTTTCGCCATTTTTCTAAGTTTTTTTTTATTTTAAAATGATAGACTTAAGTAAGGATGATACAAAATCTGAAAATAAAAAAAATTAAATAAATCCAAGTTGGTCCAATTGTTGGTTTGGTTCTCTTGGTATCAAATTGCGTATGATTCTAGTTGGAAAAGCCAACAAAAACCAATTTCAACCAAGAACCGAGAGCCAAACCGATTGAATCGGTTTGTTTTTATTGTCCATTAGTTTGATTTTAGTATAAAACCAATTGATTCGATTTGGTTTTTTTAGTAGCACATAAAAACCAATAAACCGAACGGACGGCAAGTCACCATAGACTTTGGGGAACACAATTTGGTAGAGAAAGGAACGGTTTTCCGTTATGGCCATTTAATATAAAAGGGATAGGTTTCCTCCCTATTTATTTGTTTTTTATTTTAAAAATAAGAAAATATATATTCACTCTCCATTTTTTTTTTTTTTTGGTTTATAAGAAAAGCATGAAATAAATCAATAGATACCTAAAATAAAAGTGAAACATTCTAGATGAAGAAGAAGAAAAAAATCAAATTTTAAGTTCAATATATAAAAGTGTTAGTTTTTCAAAATTTGCATTGTTTTCTAGCAATAATTTTCAAATGAAATTCAAAAGTTTAGGTTTAACCTCTTAAATATGGAATGTAAGTAATAAATATCACTAATTACATATTTGAGATAATCATTTATAAAAATAAATTAAAAAGGATAAAAGCAAATAAGTTAGACATATCATTAAATTTTAAAATTGTCTAAAAATATCTATCAAAATATAATTTTCTTATTAATTCTTTTTACTTTTAATGATGTTGTTAGAATACTAAAAAAAATATATCAAAATATCTAAATTGACTGTAGAAGTTTGAATGAATTTTGTTATTCTTTTAAATAGTTGCCAAATTTTACTATTTTGAAAAATGTCTATTATTTTACATATTAAACTATTTGGAAAAAGGTATTTAGTAATATATTATAAAAAAAAGTACAAAAGTTGAACAAGAATTTTACAAAGGCTAAATTTTCACGAAATTTTATTATTATACTAAATGCCCAAATAAATCAAACCGTTGGGAATTGAATTTATCTTTTTATTAAAAGAAAAAACTAAATTTAGATGACCATAACCGTAATTTGATTCTTATAATTTGAATTGTCATAGCATGCAACTATATTATTCAAAAGACTAAAACGTCACATATATAGTAAATTATTCTAATCCTTAATACTTTTTTTTCTAAGATTTCAATCAAAACATTTTTTTTTTTTGTGTGTGTTAAAAATTCTTTTAGTTATTTTAACTCGTGGAATTATAATTACCGAATAATTTCTAACAAATTTAAGTGTGTGCTCTATTAGACATATTTTAGTGAAAAAGTGAGACATTTTGAAATGATTTGTAAACATACCTCTTCTGGTCTTTTATAGAAATTAAGTGTCTCTTCAAATGGCCCAGCATGAACATGATAAACTATAAACTACACTAGTGAAGAGTGGAGAGACACATTACACTTTATAATGAAAAGCCATACTTTTTTTTAAAGAGCCTAAAAAATGATATATATGTATGCATATAATTATGATTTAATAAAAAGTGTTTTTGTGGTGAAACTAAAATATAGTCCATCCACGTGTAAGAAACTATTAATTTAAGATTAGATGTTCGATCATTTCTATCATATATTGAAAAAAAAAAGAACATTTTTTATCTGTAATAAAATAAATTGAAATTGATAGACAATTATAAAGTTTATTAATGTTTATCGTTGATAAAATTTAATATATTATAAAGGTTCATTCTTTACCACTTTTCACATGGAGTTGTTTAGAATATCATGAAAAAGTGGTAATAAAGGATTTTTTTTTCTTCGTAGGATGTTTAATTCAACCCATAATCTATGATTTTTGTTCATGAAATAAAATCAAAGAAAGAAAGAAAGACTATTTTAATGTGAAAAAGGTAATCCCAAACCCACTTTAGAGATGTATGGATGAAGATCAAGATAGTTTCAAACTTTTCAAAACGAAAAGATAGAGACAGAGAGATCTATAGATCAAACGATATGAACATTGAACACGAGCTTAAAATGCGAATAGTAATCAAAATTATTAAGGAAACAAAAAAGGAAATTGTAATTGGAAAAGAAAAAAAAAATCAAAACCGAAGACCTTTTCATTGGGAAACACAACGACCGACAAGTCGTGTGGATCGGAGTATTATCTCTTTTCTTTTCCTAATGGGATATTGAGAATCATTCTTCTTTAAATACCCACAAACCTCCATTCCATTTGGCCGAGATTTTGCAGCTCGTTTTCGATTTCCGACATCGAATATTCAATTTCTGTTATTTTTCGATCTGGGGTCGTCGATTTCACTGATTTAAGCTCTTTTTTGAAGTGGGGTTTTCGAATTCTTTTTGACGAACAAATGGAGGGTGTTGATCATCTTGCCCATGAGAGGAACAGGTCCCAATTCGACGTTAATGACATGAAGATCGTTTGGGCTGGTTCTCGTGAAGCGTTTGAGGTATCTGATCGAATGTCTCGACTGGTTGCTAATGATCCGGTGAGTAATTTCTGTTCCACAGTCTTTAAATTTCTGTACATTCTTTAAATTTTTGTAATTCATTTGATTGAAAGGATTTTTTGTGTGATGTTTTTGGTTTAAAGGCCTTTCGAAAGGACAATAGGGTCCATTTAACAAGGAAGGAATTGTTTAAGAACACTCTTAGGAAAGCAGCTTATGCATGGAAGAAGATTATTGAGCTTAAACTTTCTGGTATGACTACTTGATTTGAGCTCCTTATGTGGATTATGTTGTATTGTATTCTTATTTTCTTGAACATTTAATCACTTCGTGTTGTTATTTCTTTAGAGGAGGAAGCTGGTAGATTAAGGTTCTTTGTGGATGAGCCAGCATATACGGATCTTCACTGGGTCAGTTGACTCTATTCTCTTTGTTGGCATTACAACAACAATTACAGGCTAAATTGTTGGCTGTATGACTTTTGTTTTGTTTGACAACTCTGTGGATAAATATCGGTCTCCATCATCTTGCCTTTTAAACTTTTGGAATTTCGTTTAATGTTCCATTTCTCATTCTCTGTTTTTTTCTTTGTTTTAGGGAATGTTCGTTCCGTTCCTTAAAGGTCAAGGTACTGAGGAGCAGCTACAGAAGTGGTTGCCATTGGCATATAAGATGCAAATAATTGGTTGCTATGCTCAAACCGAACTTGGTCATGGTTCAAATGTTCAAGGGCTTGAGACAACTGCAACGTTTGATCCAAAGACAGACGAATTTGTCATACACAGTCCTACACTAACCTCAAGCAAAGTAAGTACAGTGGTAACTGTATATTCAGGCAGGGGAAGTTAGTTACCTCTTACCTGTATCGGATTGATCTGTATCAAACCCTGTTTCATCTTTCTGTGCCAATAATTAAAGAATTTGTTTCCTTTAGGTGTGTAAATTGAATGGATTAGATTGATAATGAAGAGAAATTTTAATTAAATTTGCTATTTTGGTGCCTTGATCAACTGTAGAGTTGTAATCCAATAAATTGACTGTAGTTTATAATATCTTTTTGGTTGATAGTTGGTATTCACACTCAACATTGATGTTTTAACTTTGGCACCTCTGTATTTAGGTATGAGAATATGCCGCACATTCCTTGTCTCTTACTTTCATTCCTTCTTTCTTGTGAACAGTGGTGGCCTGGTGGTTTGGGTAAGGTTTCAACACATGCAGTTGTATTTGCTCGTCTTATTACCAACGGTCGAGATTATGGAGTGCATGGTATGCACACTATGAATGCTTTCATTCCTCTAGTTCTTGATCCTTATTTATTATTTCTAATCAGAAAGTTTCCATTTTGTAGGTTTCATAGTCCAGATAAGGAGTTTGGATGATCACTCAGTTCTACCAGGCATAACCATTGGAGATATTGGTGTGAAATTCGGGAATGGAGCTTACAATACTATGGATAATGGGGTCATGCACTTTGATCACATCCGCATCCCAAGGAACCAACTGTTGATGAGGTTATTTCTATTTTCTGTTTTATCTTGTTTGTTTTATCTATTCATTTTCTGTCACCTATTCCTTACTATCATATTATATCTCTCTATGTTTTTCTTGTACATTGTTCGTGTCTATCTATTGGGAATAGGAATGGGATCATTTTCCTTGTTGGTTCTTATTGCTTGATTTTTCTTGTTTGAGGGATGAGCCATAGCGAATCTTATTTCTATTATTCAATTTTACAAAAATTTTAAAAACAAAGAAAATACAGAAAGAACGACACTCTAAGTGGTGTGCATATATATCATGCATTCAGTCGATTAAGCCTTCTAAAGTTGGCTCTAAACTTCACAGGTTTTCTCAAGTAACAAGGGAAGGGAAATATGTGCAATCAGATGTTCCTCGACAACTAGTTTATGGCACCATGGTATACGTTAGAAAGACAATTGTAATTGATGCTTCAAATGCCTTATCACGTGCAGTCTGTATTGCAACAAGGTACAGTGCTGTTCGTAGACAATTTGGATCACAGGATGGTGTGGAAACTCAGGTATCAGTTTAGAAGATTCTATGTTAAGGGTATATTTGTAATTACCATTAATTTAGGCTGTTGTAGTCACGTTAACTAGTCTGTGTCAATTTTGTATCTAGTTAGATATATTTGTTTTTCTTTTCAAGAGTTTTATTTATTTTACGGTTTCGACCTGCAATTATTAACATTCTGCTCTGATTAATTCCCCTGGTAATTATTGCTAGTTTCTTGTGTGTAACCAACTCATCACAATTATTTTTTCCATATGGGTTCATGAAATCAAGACCAACATAAATACAAATAGTTGAGTATACAATTACCAATCTGTCTTAATGTCCATGTTAGAAGTAAAACATAGAAAAAATTGCCTCGACGACGTTAGTTTGCTGTGCCAGATTGTTGATGAATAATGTTTTCTCATGTGTTTGATCTTTTAGGTGATCAACTATAAAACGCAACAAAGTAGGCTATTCCCTTTGCTGGCTTCTGCCTATGCTTTCAGATTTGTTGGTGAGTGGTTACAATGGCTATACACGGATGTGACTCAGAGACTCGCTGCCAACGATTTCTCAACCTTGCCTGAGGCTCATGCATGCACTGCAGGGTTGAAGTCAATCACAACGGCTGCAACTGCTGTGAGTGTCTTTCTCTTGCAAGTCCTCTCAAGGACCAACCATTGGGTTGTGAGCATAATGTAGAAATGTTCAACTCCATAGTTCTTTTCTAAGAAAATCCTATACTTATCCTCTTTAGACTACTAGCAGAATTATTGGTCCTTAATTGTTTTATTGGCATTTGTATTACCAAGCACCACCTTTATTTTACTCTCAACCTTAATTTTAAATTGTAATTGCAGGATGGGATCGAGGAGTGCAGGAAGTTATGCGGTGGCCATGGCTACCTCTGTAGCAGTGGGCTTCCCGAGTTGTTTGCTGTTTATGTCCCTGCCTGTACATATGAAGGAGACAATGTTGTGCTACTTTTACAGGTGTGGTTCAACTTTTTAAGAGAGTTATAATTGTGACTTTGTGTTAAACTTCTCAACATGGGAAGCTCTATTTTATTATTTGATTATTCCTTATAAAGAAAATGAAAACCAAAACAAATTTCTGCTGGAAGAATGAACTAAATCATTCAAGTTGTCTTCAATCCATAAGATTTTGGCGTTTGAATCTAGATGTGAACTCTTCCTCAGCTGACTATTATCGAGGGTATATAACTAGATTTGTTAAACTTATGTTGTATATTATATATAGGTTGCACGATTTCTCGTAAAGACCGTATCCCAGTTGGTGTCTGGGAAGAAGCCCGTTGGTACAACAGCTTATATGGGACGACTTCAACATCTGATGGAATCCACTTGCAAAGTTCAGAAAGGTAATTTGTTATAAAAAAGAGATAAATATTTGGACGTGAAGTTACAATAAAAATCACAGGGACCTGGTTACTTATTTACTGATTTTCTTGTCAATTCTGGTTCTCTGCAGCTGAGGACTGGTTAAACCCAAGCATCGTTCTCGAGGCTTTTGAAGTACGGTCAGCTAGGATGTCTGTTGAATGTGCCAAAAGACTTAGCCAGTTTACCAACCAAGAAGAAGGTGTGTCTGCTTCTCCCTGGATGAAAAATGGATTTCATTAAGAAAAATCAGTATTTTAAGAAATGTCGAAATAACCAACCTGTAATTTTCTTTTTCCTTCGACCAATTTGCTTGTGTACATGATGGCTATTGTTCTCCTAATCTTGTAGAGGTTTCATTATCCTTTATTATACTGCAGGTTTTCATGAACTTTCTCCTAGTTTAGTTGAGGCTGCAGTTGCACATTGCCAACTAATTATTGTCGCCAAGTAAGTTTCTTGTTAGATTCACAAATCCTTGAAAGCTTTGATTCTTTTGAACTGGTCTTTTAACATACAGAGCATAACCCAATTTTCGGGATTCGTGTTTTCAGCCTGCTTCTCAGTTCCTTTACTGATTATTTCGAAAATCTTTGGATTTCAGATTCATTGAGAAACTTCAAGGAGATATACCTGGAAATGGAGTAAAAGATCAACTGCAGAAACTTTGTAGCATTTATGCTTTGTTTACTCTACACAAACACTTGGGTGATTTTCTTTCCACTTCCACCATCACTCCTAAACAGGCTTCACTTGCTGATGATCAACTTAGATCTCTATATGCCCAGGTTTGAACCCAAGAACATTACCCTCTTGACCTTTTAGTTGTTGAAGGAGAAACCGTCTTCTAACCTGATGTCAAAATTCCCTCTTTTTGTAGGTTCGACCAAATGCAGTTGCTCTTGTTGATGCGTTTAACTACACCGACCATTACCTCGGCTCAATTCTTGGCCGGTATGATGGAAATGTTTACCCAAACCTCTACGATGAGGCATGGAAGGATCCTATGAACGACACGGCCGTGCCTGATGGCTACCACGAATATATCAAACCATTGCTTAAGCAGCAGCTCAGAAATTCAAGGCTATGAAGAATTGAATACGTATGGTGTAACAAAATGTTATGCTCTTGATAATTTGTAATAAGTTAATGGATTCAGCCTGGGATTCTATACTCCTGAATGAATTCGCCATTGTTTTAGATCGAATTACTGCTCTACTAATTTTAAGTTCCTTATAAGAAAAAAGGTAGGTTTTCTTTTGATATCTTGTAACACTTGTTCCTTTTCTGAGTCAATAATAAAAAATAAAAGTTGAAGTTTCTTATTCCCCTTTTGTTTTTATTATCTATTGTCGTTGGTCGTTATTTTATATATTGAATGCATATCAGTCGGATTAAATAATTCAGAGAAGGTACAGAATAAAATATGATTGGATTAAAAAGATTTGTTAAAGCTTTATCCAAAATAAGATTTATCACTTAAGTTACAAATATTTATAAAGAGAAATGAAACAAGATAGAGTATTAATTAAAGAATATAAAAAAGAAATCACTTTTGACATTTAAATTTGTCAAGTTGTATAGACTCAGAATAAATTTTAGTTTCATCAATTATGATCCTAACTTGCCAATCAACAAGCAACACTTTTAGCCAACACCTCTAACCCTCTAACAAATAAAAGCTCTCTGTCTCTCTTTTCAGTAGAAGAGTATGTTTTGATGACTAGAGAAAAAAATATGTACTTTTTTTTATAAAAAAATCAATTTTTGTTGGAATTTTTTCTTTAGATTAACAGTTAAAAATTTTTGGGTTCAATTTCTTTTAAAATAACTTATTTTCAGAACTATTAAATAACTAATTTGTATATTGATCAAAGTCATTTGTGCTTAGTAGATTATTCTTATTGAAATTAATGGTTTGTAAAGACTTACATTGTTTGTTTTTTTTTCTTTGGTCAAAGTTAGTGGATGGATTAGCAAAAATTGAACAAAGATATATGCAAAACTTTTGAACCAAATAGTTACCAAATTAATCTTAGATTATGAATCCACAAGTAGTGAGAGAAGATGATCATGAAAGAAATGAAAATCTTACTAGATGTTCGTTAAAATCTATATAAGCAAGTAGTCTACATCTGGTAAATTGCTCCCTCAAATCTTTATTCTGTATTGATAAATCAATTTATTTACTTAACCAATCCATCAAATTTACAGTAATTTATTCGCCAAGAAAAATATTAACTTACAGTATCTACTTTGTATAATGTGTATGGGTGTATGTATATCTTCAACAATACAAAGGTTTCCTCTGTGCTGCAGCATTTGCATATGAAGTGACAACGTCTTCTTTTTCCTTGTCTTTCGTACAGTGGAGACTGGAACACACAGCTGCAATATCATATAAGCACAAAGAACAGCAGAAACTTACATGAGTTTGACACTCAAAGCATGAGAACTACCAACTAAAAGTTCAGAATTAGAATGGGAAAATTCAGTGTTGGGTGATGCTAATGTAACCACTTTCTACACATACTTGATAAAAGACAACACCTATCTAGACACTTTTTGGAGAATCTTACATAAATGTATATATTATTCCTTTCTAGATTTATCTTTACTCTAGAAATATCTTAGCCTTTTTCTTAGAAGACTCCCATGAATAGTGATGACTTTATAAAACATCCAAGGTAACTTTAGATTTAAGAAGCGCAAAAGATCTCATGTCTATAAACAGAAAGTTTGTAAGACCCCACAACTTTAAAAAAAAGGTGTCTGACAATGTTTATAAAACCTAACAAACTTAATGTCTAATTACTACATGCCCCTTACTCCTCATCATACTAATTACCCCAATATATTCCTAACTAGAGGTCTTATAATGTTTCTTTAAGTAAGCAAAATTAGAAAAAGGTGAATAAAGTTAATGAGTGAGTATTGAGACCGGGGAGTGATAGAGTTTTCTCTCAAGAGTGTTAATCTTTGTACTCTCTCAATGAAAGTTTCTTTCTTCAAAAATTTGTCCCTTTCCCCTTTGTCACTAATTGTTTTCTACTTTACCTTCTTTCCCTTGACAATCTTTTCACTATGCACAATTGCTCTATTTATCTAGACACAAGTTATCCTTCAACAAAAATCCTTTTCAATATTATCCCAAACCTTCACAAACATTTCAAAACTACCTTTAGAATTACAAAAGTGAAACTGGAACTTAAAACAGTATGGTAGTGACCTACAACAATGTGGTAGTTTTGAAACATTTTGTGAAAAGAACTTTTGAGACAATAAGAATACTTTTGAAATAAAAAGCAAAGTTCGTGGACATTTTTCTACAACTTAGGCCAAATATTTTAACAGTACTTGCGATGGAAAGCATTGAAGTACTCCTAAACACAACAAATATAAAGCTTCATAAAACAAACGATTATCTATGCTGTACCTGTACATATGCTGCTTGAATCCCGAGTGCCATTCTATTCCTTAGGCGTGGTTGTGTTAATTATCAAGATGACAATATATATAGACTCTACTCAAGACAATACCAACATCGAGGCAACAAACTTGGGACAACTTTCTTCTTACTCCACAGTAAATTACTCTTTTCCGTAAACTCCTGAGCTCTGTTAAGACATTCGGTTCTACACAGTTTTTCATTCAAATCAGAAGATCAAAGAGGTATTATGTCCGAGGGATTGGAAACAGATTCAGTCTACTAAACCAAATTGAGTGCAGAACCATGTGAAACAAATCATACTTAAGGGGTTTTGGGTTCCAAAGAAAGTGTTTCTGAACCATCTTCACATTTATCTGCATTGTAAGATATCTCTTCAATGGGATAGCCGTTAGAATCTCCTTCAACTTGGGAATATCCTTTTCAGCCACTACCACAGAGAATGCACTCCAATCAAGAAACTCACTAAAAGGAAGCACAAAATTATCAGCAATAATTACCGGGACACATTCATAGTAAATGGCTTCAATTATCCTTGGGCTGTTCACTTCGTATCCCATTGGACATATGCAGTATTTGCTTGACTTCATATGTTGTATATATGTCATCTTACGGGAGACTCTCAGTGGCAAAGGTCCATAAACTCTAATATCATCATCTTTGTCATTCCAATGCTTCAGAAGTATTGGACGGACTCTCCCATGCATGTTCCCAGCAAAGAAAGCAAGAATTGGCCGCTGTGATACCCTTTTCCCACCAACATTCCTAAGTGGTTTCCTTGGTGTCCTTATAGTAGTTTCTGGCAAGGAAACATCCTTCCCAAGTTTGAAAACCCCTTCTGAGAGATCAGCATTGCATAAAGCCTTTATGGTGTGTTGGCTAAGTTCTCTATGTTCATTGACAGTATAGGGGCCCTGCAGAAAGTTTGTGACACATCAAAAGAAAGAAAATGGTTAACCATAAGAGTAGTGGCTTCAGCAATCTCTGCCAGTTGCCAGTCTGTTTAAGTGCTGATATAATTAAATATAATAACTCATCGGTAAATGTAGGCTTTTGGGTCAATTGGTGATTTAATACACTCAAAGAAATCTGAGATGAAGAAATAGGCTTCTCACCCAGTCATGACAAGCAACAAGGAAATGATCGTAGCCGTGTGTGCGGTTCCAATATGGATACTTTCCAGCAATCCAATTCACATGGTCCCTCAGGTATATTGACAATGGTTTCATGTTGTGAGAATCAGGCACATAAAGAGCCGTCTGCAGCTGACGAGAACTATATGCAAGATAAAATAAGTGCGCCTTTTCTGGGTCTTTGGTGACAAACTGCCTGTTTTCCTCCATCAGCTTCATAAACCACCCTTCAGAAGCATAAATTCCCCTCAGATGGGGAGTGTGAAAGATAGGTCTAGATCCATCTCGGTATATGTAAACTTTGAGTATCAGTTCCATCAGTTCATAACTCCTGACATTTTGGGGAAATATAAAGGAGTTAGTTGTATTAAACCACCAATTCATCCAAAAGCTTAAGCTAGTGGTTGAAGGCAAATTTAATTATATATCACCAACACTCCCCTCACTTGTGGGCTTGAAAGATTTGAAATGCCCAACAAGTGGAATCAATTTTACCTCACTTTTGGGTTTGAAATCTTTGAAAGGCCCAACAAGTGGAAATTGATTTTAATTGGGGAGGAAACAACAATGCAGTGGCTTGAACACAGGACCTCCCTAGACCACCTGCTCTGATACCATATTAAACCACCAATTCATCCAAAAGCTTAAGCTAGTGGTTGAAGGTAAATTTAATTATATATCACCAACAAGTTGATTACGAGTACCGAAAAGGGGAATGGCATGTATAAGGAATTAGACAAAATCCAGAGGATTATCATGTATAAAAAAAAAATGTAGTAAGCGGACTTTATTGGAAACATTCTTCTCCCTCTGCGAATCATACATGCTTCCTAGAACTTAGATGCTGGCTTCCCAACTCTTTCCATATGGTATACTAATCGCTATTTATCTGTTTTTTCAAATATTTCTTGCATGAGCTGACTCCCACCACCATAGAAAGTAAAAGAGATTCTGACATCATAAAATACTTAACTTATATAATCTCATTTACAAATTTAAGTTAAAATAGAGGTACTGATGATGCAAATACCTTTTGAAGATAGATACATTCAAGAACAAAGGGGCATACAGATCAGCATCATCTATTACTGTTGGAGCATGCTTAAGCTCCTCCTTTGCATAAGCAAGTGCTTCCACAGGCTTCAAGGACCAAACATGCCTCTGGATTACATATACATAACATGGTCATCAGAATATTACAATAACTTTACTCTTTATCATTAAAACAAAAGGAAATAAAATTCCAAATTGCCATACCTCCAATGCAGAGGGTGGTCTCCTAGGTGGAGGAGGAGGAGTTAGAATAATTGGCTTCTCTTTCAATTTGGTATGCTTCCTTCTTCTAGATGATTTTCTTTTTTTAGGAGATGTCTCTCTCTCCTGATTCACTGAAACAAGTTGAACCATTTGATCTGTAGCATTTTGCAGGACAACAGAGTTCAACAGTATCAATGGGACCCTTTCTGTACTATTCTTGTGGGTTTCATTTAATTCCATGGTTTCCTCCATGGATTCATATAATATAACTGTTGCTGGTCGAGAAACGAACCATGTGTGCAATGGATAAGGAAGTATCAACACTTGAAGGGCAATGCCTCCAACAGTCAAAATGGCACCAATAAGACATACTTTTGTCCAATTTATTTTATTACTTATTGAAATCCTAAAGACTTCTCTCATTACGTATAGAGAAAAACGCTGCAATAGTTTATTCATTTCATTGTAACAACGTTTGCAACCCTATCGATCCATGAAAGACTAGTTCTAGAACACTGCATCATTGTGATGTGAGAACAGATATAGAAGTTTAATCCATTGGAACAAGTATTCAAGGCCAGGCAACATCTAAAAGGATGTCAGAGCTTAAAAGGACTCAATTAAGTTTTCTGTCTCATTGAATGCAGTCGGATATCATGAGACTTCAGCACCTGCCAATGAACATTTTTAAAGTCATATTGACTGAACAGAATATTTCTGCAAGTACGAAAGTAGGTACAATATAAATGAGATGTTTGAAATGGATAGTTGATTTTCTATTTCATGCATTCAATTTCTCCTAAAAACAGGTCTTTTGTGTTACTGCCTAAAATAAACCCCAGAATATAGCAAGCATTGAGTGCCCATCAAGGGAAAAGAAAATCATCGAATAAGAATATCTTTAAGGCTACTCAAACTTCAAAAGGATGTAAAAAGAGTTTATCATGAAGTAAAAGTTAAAAATATATCAACCTAATCATAGCTGACTGAAATATATAGCTTTGACCAAGTTTAGAGCTTCCAATTTCCCTCTATGTTGTTGAACTCATGGGAAGTTATATGCATCTTGAATTTAGTTTCAATTAATTAGGGAAGTCATGCTCCAAATCTTATATATTATCTAATTTCCATTGAGAGGGAAAAGGAAATTAAGTCACAAATGACTTTCAGTTATGGCTATCAGAACTATAAGAGAAACGTGATCCCCCGTTCTCCTAACCAATATTTCTCAATTAAGTTCAATTAGTTTCGCTTTCACTTCTCCACTTGCTTACAGTTGTTGTGAAAGGTTTCGATCTTGAAGGTTATATGAATGGTAAAATTCCGCCTCTTGAGAAGTTCTAAACAGTAACTTCTCTGAAAAGAGGTCTGGAGCTGTATTGAACAAAATATAGGTACACAGTTCACGTGATCAGTTCATGAGAGAATCTCCGTTGAAAGAAGCTGCTATACAACATGCTTATAATCTCTGTTATTAAAAGCTAACCGAAGAAATGGAAAATAACAACCCAATTTCTTAAATCGTAGATTGACCCAAAAGCTTGTGGGTAAGGGTAAATTCAATTATATATCACCAACACAATTAGTTATTATAAAAATATGTAAATCAATTTTAAATTCCAAAAATCTAAAATGAAAAATACAGAATACAGGGTATCAATCAAAATGCAGTAATCAAAGAGAAACATGATTATTACCCTCCAATTAAACATCCACAAGATTTAAACCCATTGAACAAACACCAAATTCTATGTATCAAAAACTTCATAATTCTCAACCGTCAAAATCTTAAGTCGCACGGAAATTGGAAAATCGTGTACTTCTCAGCTATGCAAAGTCGAAATAAAGTTGAATCAATTAATTCTAAACAGAAACGATGCTAATCGAGTAGAAATTAAAAAAAAATGAAAAAAAAACGTGTGGAGAAAGGAAAAAAAAAAGATTAACAAGATCATTACATCAAATTGCATACCTGGGTTCAGAAAGCCGGAAACAGAGAAAACTGGACCAAAATGAAGATGGTGATGAAGTCAGAGAAGAACAGAAACGGGAAAGGATATGAAAGGATGGAGAATGAAGGAAGAATGAGAAAGAAGGGGAAAAGAAAAGAAGAGCAGAAATGGAAAACAGAGGGAGTGGAAGCAAATGGAGGGAAATTACACAGTGGCGACAAATGCGGGAACGGTTCTTATGCATAATATATACACACAGCTTTTTTTTGACTTATGATCCAATGTACAAATTAAAGAAAAGAATGCCTCAACCAAATTAAAATAATTAAAATCATAATCACAACTGCTTGATCTATTTTCGTACATTCACCACAGATCAATATAGACTATTATGTACATTGTACATCAACGTAGATATACTAAGTAGTCTATTTTTATCTATTATAAATTAATTATGATATTAGGTAATAATTTTAAATAGGTTTTTTCATATTACTATATCACTTTTAAAGTTTTGGTTTTTAGTTTAGTTGTATGTTATACTTCCAATTTCTATTTCTATTTTCCACTGAGTTGAATTTTTCATGTTAACGTTCATCAATTAAATTAAAATAATTGTGAAAATGAAATTTTAGAACTACTTTTAATGATGAAAAAATTAGTGAATCCTAATCCATTATAATTCTTTAAAACTATTACATTTTGAAAATGGTCTTCGCAATGAATTATAGTAAATTAGAACAAAACAAATTTAGATTTGTTTATGTAGTTTATAAATTTGAAACATTCTCCTTCCTATAAAAGTAGTTGTTTCAAACTATTTTTCACTCGTTTATAATTCACATGAATTTTCAATAAATCTCAAAATTTAATCTTAACAACTAGTTTGTTACATCTTTTTCATTAACATTTTTACTATAAATTTTAAAAAAACATTCCCATATTATGATTTTTTCATAAAAGATTGTAATTATTTAATCAATTTAAAAAAAAAGTTAACTTCGACGGACCAAACTTATAATTTACCAAAAATACAACTGAAAATTAACAATTTGAAAGCATGTACACTAAAATTAAACATATTTTAAAATAGAGAAATGAGTATATTATTAGAATTTTATTCAAATATAAAAACGAGTGTGTAAGACAAATTATTTGACGTGGCAAAAAAGAACTTTACAAAATGTTAGACTTAGACTTAGATACGCGAAGCCACGGCGTCCTCGGGGCAGAGGATGTGTCGTCATATACAACTGGCGCCACGTGATTGGTGATATATTGGTAGTTACGGAAACTCGTGGAGTACAGCTTGTGGTTTAACTAACTTATCTCTACATACTTCAAATAAAATAAGAAAAGAGAGATAAAACTTTGGTCAATTTGATTTTTGATGTTTTAAATTGACATTTAAAAAAAATGGGCTTTTCCAAAAATAGTAAAAAACATTATGATAATAGAATTTATATTTGGTAAAACTAGTAAATTTAAAAGTAATGACTTTCTAATACCTCTATTATTATTGTTTGATAGTCATTTGATAGCTGTATAATTATTGATAGCCGTTTGATATTACTAATTTTGTCATATTCGCAATATGCAAAAATTGATACAATGATAAGTTTTTTCTAAATGTTTTTGCCATTTGATGCAATTTTTCTTCAAAAAATAGGAGAACTGGTAAAAATAGCAAAAAAAAAATATTTATGACAATAAAGTCTGTCTCACTACATTTTCTAAATTGCAAATGTAGTAAATTTAAACATCTACAACCCTTCGATAGCATATGATATTCCTAATTAATTGTCATATTTGGCATATTCGCAATATGCAAAAAGAGATGTCGTAAGTTGTTTTTTAAAATATTTTTATCATTTGATGCAATTTTCCTTAAAAATGTCTATCAACTGAGTATTAGTTGTAAATATAGCTATTAGATTTAAAATAATTAAGTGTATAGCAACATTCACCAACCGACTTTACAATACTTGCGATTCTTTTTTAAAATATTTTTATATACTTGTTATTATTTTTAAAATGGCTACTCATTATAGTTACCGATCGTAGATCTATTAAAAAATATACACTAATAGGGAAGATCGTGGCTTCTCATTTATCATCTCTCTTTTCTTTGTTGCTCATCTCTTCCGCTACCTATTCTTGCATGATGTCTTTGGAGTTGAGTTGAATGAGGGATAATAATAAATATTAATCTTAGTCATAGACGATGTAATGTGATATACCTTTCATTTTAAGAAAAACGTTAGTAAGTTCTTTTCAAAGTAACTTAAAATTTTAGGAGTTTAAAACACAATTGAAACATAACTTACAAATTTTGAGATATGTATATGTTGTAATTTAATAACGTAGAGCGTATTAACTATTTAAGGGGTTGGTTGTCTATAAAATTACGTAAGAGTGGAGTGGATTGTTTTAGCTCACTTCATGTTTGGACCTAATATTATGATAATACTTGTTTTACTCCTCTTTTTGCTTCTCCTCACTCCTCATCTCTCATTAAGCTCCAAATATTTATTCACTTTGCACCTCAAACACAGATTATAATAGACTATTATAATTCTTATACTATTATAAGTCACTCGTCGTCTCAAACGCTTCATAAATCTTTAAAGATGTGAGTAATTTATATTGTGTCAATTACTTAAACCTCTTGTCTTTTGTGGGTGTGACTATTTTGAAAGAGCTAGGATTGTTCATTTGTGAGTTCAACGTGTATTTTTTAAGGAGCCATTGGTTATATATGTGAAGTATTAACCATTTTTGAAAGAGTAATATTATTGGGAAAAAGAATTTGGACGTTGCTAGTGTTCATTGTTTGAATAATAAATAAATCAATGTTCTTTCAAGCTATACTCCAAGTTACGAATTGCCTGATTTTTGATTCATTTTGAAAGATAAAGTTAAAGTGAGAGGGAGTCTCACGACTTGAGGAAAATTTAAGTCTTTTTGAAAGGGAATCTCCATCTTAGGAGAACTTAAAACACTTTTCACTAATATTACAACTTAAGCAGAGTCCAAGTCATATTTGGAAGGCAGTCTTGCATCTAAGGAGAACATAGGTGAACAATTGAATGGTTTTCTTGTTTGAAAGTCACTATAATCTTGTTACTATTACAAATAGCTATTGTAGTGTAATTGCTTATCATTTATATTACCGAATTCATCTTTTTTGGACACAATATCCTCCAAACATAGATGATATTCACCCAACTGGTACATCATATGTTCTTTTTACATGTTACTACTTAACATTACTTACAACATTTTTTTATGTGCATTAGATACCTCGAAACAAAATTCAAATACTATAAGGATAGACTATATATATATATATGTTGAAATGATTTGATAAAAATACATAATCTTCACTCTCCCAAAATATCGTGATTCATGTGTTACATCACAACTTCCCTAAATGGGCCAGCTTTGAAGAATGCCCATCTTGTGCCGGCCCATAAACAATGTAAACGATGCCATATGGGCTCACGCATCAACGACGTCGTTTGGCAAGACCAAAAGATATGCTATCAAGGCACAAATCTTGCTCACGTGTCATCCAATACGTAGAGGTTCAAATTATAACCAATGAAACATTGAAACGTCACCAAAGTACTCCGACGTGGACTCCACCATCAAATCCCATAGGCCGCAGCCAGCAAAAGAATTAGAGCCAATTAACAAAATCTCAAACCTGAAATTTGTCTGGCAATAGACACATAAGCCCATTAAAAAACCACTAATTTACAAAATTACACAATCATTTAACACTTTTCGAAAAGGTTATTATAGTCATTTCGTATCTCCCAAAATTTCCCATAAAAATAAAAAAAGAGGGAAAATAAAGAAATAAAGGAGAAGAAGAAGAAGAAGAATCTGGTCTGTTTCAATTCAACTTCTTCATGAATTTTTCCTTTCGGAATTGCCGCTCGGGCGCATCAATGGTAGCTTAGGTTTTAGATTGCTACTCTTCTGTTCTTGTTTCGATCTCTTGTAATTTTGAATTTAGTGTTTCTTAAACATGGCTGCTCCGTTCTTCTCAACGCCAATTCAGCCTTATGTTTACCAGGTGCTCTCTTCTTCTTTGATTCGTATTTTGATGTTTCCAATTTTAAGTTTGATTCTGGATCCTGCTAGGGTTTAGGTAAATTCAGGAAGATGAAATGGAAAACTTCGATTGTTTGTCTTATTTCTTAGTTTAGGTTGGTTTTCCTGATCGTCTATTTGGTGGGTTTGATCCTGTTTGGTTTCGGCATTTTAATTTTGTGATTAAGGGTTTTACTATCCTTCGGGTATCATTGATTTTGAATTTCGATGGAGGCTTCTTCCACGCTTTGTAAATTGTTAACAAAGGGGGGTTTATTGATGATGGAGGACACTTTGTGATTCGAATAGGTCTGCGGGAATCATTTTTTAGTTATGTTCTTTCCAGCTTTCTTCGAACAGGCCAAATGTCAGATATACATTGTTTGGAGCACCAGGATTTTTCTTGAATTTGCAAATTATTGATTCCTTTTCGCTCCTAGATTATACACTGGTCTCGAGTGTGCTGGTCTTTCAAAATTAATAAACAACAAAACGAATTATGAACATGAGTTGACCAGTACGTTTATTTAATAGTAAGGTATCACGGCAATGCATTCGTCAGTCAACAATGGACGTGTGTAATAGATCGGTTTGAGGTATGAGTATGAACTCTATGACAGTGTGGAATTAGGCTTTTTATCTCAGTAGTAGTTCAAGAGGCGAGATATTTAAGCATTTACAAATCAACATCCAACTCATTGTAAAACCAATGTGGTATAACCCAACAATCTCTCATTACTTTTTGGTCCTTTGGGTTGGATCTGACCATCTACCCGATCAAGTTTGTAGAGTGTAGACTGCATGTGAAAGTTGTTATAACCTAGTTTTTTATTGTTTTTTATTTTTATGAAAACACAACTTTCGTTAAGAAAAGAAATGAAAGAATACAAGGGCATAAAAAAGAAACCAGCCCACAAAACCACCCTTTTAAAGGAAGGGGGACCAACTAAGTCGTTATAACCTAGTTTATATTACCACTCATTGGCCAAATGGGTCTTTCAACTCCAGAAGCTAGTTTTAGAGGCAAAATTTTACTTATCACCTAGCATCTAACTCTTTCAAAATTGACGTTGACATAATCCAAAATCATGATTACTGAATGTTAATTTGAAAAACCAAAAGATGAATAAGAAATATTAGACATTGGCTCATGACAGTTCTTAGACTAAAGAATGGATGTTTGTGATATGTCAACAAACTTAAAAAGAAGTGATATGGGTTTCTGTCAGGGAAACATTCATTAGATGCCATCCTATTTAAAGCAGAGAAATATGAACGACTTAGAATAAAATTTGTCACCCTCTTGGTGTAGAGATCACCTTTAACTGATTTTTTCCGTCTCTAATATTTGAAACTTTGGAAGGATTGTATTTTAATAATTCTAATGAAGTTTGGTCGAATTGGAATCTAGTGTATGTTGTGCATTACTATTATTTTACTTATATTAGTTTGTTCTATGCCATGCTGTAGAGCCCACAAGATGCAATGATACCTTTTCAGATTTTGGGTGGTGAAGCCCAAGTACTACAGGTATATTATATATTGCTATTGTGATTGTCATTTAATGTCACATAGATAGAGCATTGTTAACTTCTTTCATATTTATTGTATCTCTTCAAGTATCACCTCTGTTAATTTTCTTGCTCATATTATGCTGACAGATTATGCTAAAGCCACAAGAGAAGGTTATTGCAAGGCCTGGTAAGTAGTGTTAGATTTATTTTTTCTCTTGCTTTCTATCTCTTCGTATAATAACATTTTGAGCTTTTAGAATATTGTTTCTATTTCTTAAAATGCTTCCCTTATGTCAAGTTCATGTTTAACGTGCTTGGGATATCAACCTTAACGTGCCTTCTACAATTGGTCAACATGTTTTTAACTTGTTCACAATATGGACATTATCTGGAGTGGATGCCCACCCCCCATAAAATGATTGTTCTGAAAATAATTAGTATTTTTAATTTGTGAATAGTTCGTGGTTCATGTTCTCTCCCATAGTGTTGGTCAATTAGGCACTAGAATCTAGATGTACAGATCATTGCTAACTTGATTATTTGTTAATGCTCTGTACCATCTGTTTGCTTGTTTCAACTGTAACTATTATTAATAATGTTCATGTGAAACTAGCAATGACAGCCTTACAAATTTCTTATTTCAAAAAGTTTTGTTTATGAGAACTGAGGTTCCCTTATAGTTAATCTACTTTTTCTTAATTGGGAAAGACTCGCCTGTTTCTTTGTTACCTACAGGGTACAACTGTATGTGCAACTGATACACTTATTTGCAGGCTCAATGTGCTTCATGTCTGGGTCTATTGAGATGGAAAATGTTTTTCTCCCCGAAAATGAAGTGGGTGTTTGGCATTGGCTATTTGGCAAGAGTGTCACTAGCATCGTTCTTCAGAATTCTGGTACAAGTGATGGATATGTTGGAATTGCTGCACCTTCTCTTGCCAGGATTCTTCCGGTTTGTGTTGCATTTTGTCGTCCTTTATTATTATTATTTAAAAAAAAAGGTTTAATCAATTGACTTTAGCTTCAATGTAGACCATTCTAGTTTATCCATAATTTATATAAATTTTTCCAATTATGTTGACAGATTGATATGGCAATGTTTGGAGGAGAGCTTCTATGCCAGGTAGAGAGTATTGTTTACTTTGTTGTTTGCCCAGTAGCTTCTCTTTGTTACTTATCTTCATAACTGATTTACCGCTGTGCCCTTCTAGTTCTCCCTTTCCTCACAGTGTTTGAAAGAAACTAAATTTATTTGTTTAACAAGTTGAAATTTTAGATATCTTGGATTCTGTTATTCAACTTATCTTCTTTCGGGCTCCATTGCCTGATAATTTTTGCCTCATTTTTTTATACGTAGCCAGATGCATTCCTTTGCTCTGTTAATGATGTGAAGGTTAACAACACAATTGATCACAGAGTACGCAATGTTGTCCCAGGTGTGGAGGTGAGCTCTGATTTATTATTCCTTATTGTCCGTGCTTTCTTGTATTCATTTTTGCCCTTCCTAATGTTGTTTATTTTCTTCTCTCTTGCTACTCTGGATCTTACTTTAGGGGTTTCTTAGACAGAAGTTATCAGGCCAAGGGCTTGCCTTTATCCTTGGGGGTGGTTCTGGTATGTGCTTCTCATTTTTCATTTTATTTTTGCAAATTCTTGAAAGGCCTGTTTATATCTGTATTCGATCATGAAAACGGAAAACACGCCTAGATTTCTACTTTGAGTTTTCATGTGACCTCAACCTTCTGGCTTGAGCAACACAAATGTTTGTTTTGTTATTGAAATTTATTTCGATGCTTGCAATGTGGTGAATCACAACTGCTGACCTTGAACTGTACCAAGTCAGATGCATGTATGCTAATATATTCCATTGGAATTAGATTTTATTCACACATCAAGTAGATGGAGTAATTTCTGTAATACTAACTTAAAGGCTGGTTTTGTTTTTCATTTAGAGATTTATGGTTCATAATTTACTAAGTATGATATATATATAGTGGCCAGAACCAGAAGGATATGGAGATCACATTATTGATACTGATATATTTATTTTAACGTTCAAGATGGAACAAACTTCATGCTTCAGCTTTTAGACAATTTAAGATTAGCTTTCCGCTTCAAAATAAGCAATGTATAGTATAAGTTTGCTAATAATGGAAGTCTTTTTTTTTTTTTTTGGTTCTGCTAGTCGTACAGAAAAATCTTGAGGTTGGTGAAGTTATAGCAGTGGATATCTCCTGCATTGTGGCTATGACCACTTCCATTGATGTCCAAATCAAATACAATGGTCCTGTGAGAAGAGCAGTATTTGGAGTAAGAGTTCTTTATTTTAATGGACTTTTCTTTTCGCTTTCCATGTCTTCTCTTCGTTGGTTATGCAATAATTCGATTTATAGGTTGTTATCTACACAAAGGCTGAATAGTTTACGTGCTACACTTCTCATAACTACAGTCAATTCTTACTCAGGGGTTCTGTCGAGTGAATATCTTATTCAACCTTCTCTTATCTCTCCATTCTTAAAGAAATTATTAAGTATCAGATCCCACAGTTTCGAACTCTCCTTGTTCTCGAGTTTTAACAGAACATTCTTCTTTATATTTATAGTAAATACTTGTTTTTTCACGCTTTAAGAAGGTCTCCCGTGATTGTGAAATTGCAGGGTGAAAACTTAGTGACAGCCACATTAACAGGACCAGGGATAGTGTTCATACAGAGTTTGCCATTTCAACGACTTTCACAACGCATCGCAAGGTAATTACTTAAGAATTCTTTTTAAGGCGCGGAAGGTGTAATGTTTCCGTTTTTTCCCTCAGAAACTTATCGAGAAAGCATGAATTTTTTGGTTGCAGGGCTGTTACATCCCCAAACATGAGGGAAAATCCAAAGTTTTTCGTTCAGCTTGCACTTTTCTTTTTTCTGGCGTATGTTGTGATTGTATCTTCAATAATCTTGACAGATGTATGATTCTATTTCTAGATCTTCCCTTTTTTAAATCTCTCCCAGGGTGATTAGTTAGGCTGAAATTGGAATTAACTAATACAAAGGTTTAGTTCTGAGTTGGATAACTTTTTCTTTTTGGTCGTTAATTATTGGATTTTATTATATAATATATATCGAAGTTGTGCAGATATTTTGAGCTGAGTAAATGATATCTTCCCACCTTGAGTTTTGTAATTTGGTATTTGTATTATTATCTATGCCTTCACTTTGTTGTATTCCCAAGAAGTGTGGGGATTTTGTTCTGAATAGAATTTAAAACTGAAAAGGATGTTATTGACTTTGTTGGTTGTTCATTTGTAAATGAAATATTATGTTTCACTTTCAATATAGTGTAGTTTGTTTTCCTTCAAAATGCCAATAAATTTTTCTTAAAAGAAAATGCAATTTCGAATGACGTGTGCTGATCATGGTGCTATCACATTTGTTGAGCTATGCACTTTTCTGATGGATAAATTAAAATAAATATATCGATTTACACTTCAATTTTAGGTTCGGTTCTATCAATTTATGAACTTTTGATTTTGTACCAATTAACACCTTTCACGTTGCTTCAAATTCCAATTCTCGTTCAATATTCTAACTGATTTTTGTTTCAATGATAGTTTTTGAAAACATTTACAGAAGTGTTTGGTAATCTTGCACTCATTTTAGATTATTTTTTTCATAATGTAACTTCGCTTGTTTAAGATGGAATATGCAAGCAACACTAAGAAAAATTATGATTGGCTTGCCATACTAGTATTCTATATACATGGGAGAAATTTTGTTGTCTTGTCCTGGTGATATGAGTTAACATATTTGACTATGATTCTGTTGATAATTTTTATTTCAACAAAACTTCTTTTTTTTTTTTTTTTTTTTTTTATCAGTGATAATATTTCATAATGAATTTATAGGTGACGGGTAACTTTTAATCATTTTAAAGTTATTTCCAAATATAAGTGTGGATCTGAAAACTAAGTAACGTTGCCACCATATGAGATTATCGAAAAGGCAAGGACCTTGAGAAGAAACCAAGGCTGAGTGTTAGGCAACATGATTTACAACTTTATTTCTCGCCGATGCCTAGGTAGGAAAACCATAGGGTATATCTAATCGAGCCTACATATCGTCCCATGTAACTTCTAAAGAGAAGTTCCAATCAAACATGCTCTTTTAAGATCACTTATCTGAGTGAAACAAGTTTGTTCATCCCACAGAATATGAATCTTAATTCATCCCACAGATTTCTTCAGAGTGTCAAGAAAATCCTTCTTCTGTGATTAGACACTGATTCCAGGTGAGGAAAAGGATGTTATTGACTCACAAAAGAGTAGAGACCCTTGTCGATGGTAAAAGCAATGACACAGGCAAATATTTTAACCGATAAGGAACCTCAGATGAGAGAAGTCCATTGATGGCTAAAATGTGTTTTAGTGGTATACACAAAATGAGCATTCCATAGCGGAATTTTCATTGGAAAAAAAAGAAGATAAACCATGAAACGATAAAAAAAAAAGAAAAAAGGACCAGAGTTCGATGCTAACTACAAAAAGGAATACAATCAGAAATAACGAGACTAGTGTCATAACTAAAAAGATGTCTAGTGACCAACATCTGAGTATAAGCATTAAACCTAAGCAACTCCCTGATCTTCTCCCTAGATAACTAAACATCCCTAAAGATCCTACTATTCCTCACATGCCACAACACATATCCCTTAATCCAAAACCAAAAGAAAGGATGCAGAAGCACCTCCACCAACAAGGACTGCCCATCTCTAATACGAGCCCCACTCACACCTAAAGATCTCCGCCAACGTAAGCGGCCATATCAGCCACAATTTGATCAGGGCACTAGTTTATCTCTTGTATCATTCATGAGCTAGAGGAATGTTAGCAAGAGCAAGTTCAGAACTAGAAACCAAAAAGCAAAATGATTCGACATAACTTGACGCATCGGAATAAGATTTCTTGATACAGAGTGCATTGCCTTGCCAAGAACAAAGATGGTAAATGGTTCAAAAATTACAATTATCCTTTCCATGCTGTAGGTGTGTGAACAAATGCATAATGAAGTACAAACAAGACAACCACAGACTTGGTTTCAGTCTCATATTTATTAGCTAGAGTTGAGGCTGCCACTCAATAAACCGACTATTAGGGCCCCGACCCAGGACTGATTAGTGTCAAATTTTAGTTACATTACAATACTTCATTTATACTGAAATCATACAAAAATCAAATGTAAGAGTCAACATCACATCATCTACAACCAGCAAAAGTGGAGAAGGTCCTCCCAAATATACACAAACACTACATCTTCCTTGGTAGAAAAGATTTTGGATGGAATCTAAATACAAAACTACGCGGGTTTGAACGAGTTTAAGGGAAAAATAGAAGATATCGTACTAACGGTGAAAAATGAAGAGATATCCGTTGACATAACAAGAATAAAAACCCCAAGATTTCAACAAAGTAGAAGGAGGTCAGAACTTTAAAAGACAATAAAAATCAAGTACTGAACAATATGTCATCCCAATATCAGACTTTCCATAACTTGTAATAAAACTGTGATATAATGTTGCTCCTAAAGAAGCTAAGGCTACAATGCAAGACACATATCAGACTTCAATTCCAAAAGCAATCATTTTTGCTTCCTTAATTTAGTCTGTATTATTAATTCATTCATACACGTTACCAAGACAGACACTTCTACAGAATTCTAAGCTCGGTAGCAAGCAAAGAAGTAACTTAACAAACAAAACAACAATTAATACTCACGAACCCAAAAACTTAAATTCAACTTCACTGCGTTTAGCTTGAAATCATACCCGTTTTCCTTGCATATGCGAAAATTCCACCTGCTTCGATAACAGGACCTGCATCCCCAATAGGCTTAAGCTTGTATTCTTTCCCCGTAGTATGGTTGATCAAACGGCTTTCAGCGAGCTCAATTGTCACCACGTCGCCGGTCTTACATTCTTCACAAATCCTAGTCTCCGATTCCAATGGATAAATCTCTCCAGTTGCCACGGAGTTTCTGAAGAAAATACGCGCATAAGACTCAGCAACTACCGCCACGGCGCCGGACGCTCCCAACGCAACCGGCGCATGCTCCCGTGAAGAACCACACCCGAAGTTGTCGCCGGCAATTATGATGGAATATTTGGTTTTCATTTCTTCAGATTCCACGTAGCGTGTGGAATAAGAGGAAGGGAGGCCAATTAGGGCGTAGGATCCGAGCTTCTCATATTCGCTGGGATTAGAGGGGACCAAAGTCAGGTACTCAGCAGGAATAATCTGGTCAGTGTCGATGTTGTCTCCGACGACATAGCAGAGGCCGTGAAATGCGGTGGAGGACGGTGAAGCGGTAGCTCGAGGGATGATAGTTGCAAGACGCGACGGCGCGTGGGAAACGGCGATGGATAGATTAAAAAGGAAATTGGAATGGGAAGAACGGAATTTGAGGGTTTGAGGAGAAGAGAGAAGGGAAATGGAAGGTGAAGATCGGGGAGTGGAAATGGCGATAGGGCTTTGAGAAAGAAACAGTGAAGCCGCCATGGTCGTTTCTGGCCGAGAAGATGTGAGATCGAATGGGGTCTCCTTTTGGTGTTTTATGGCGTAATTAGCTTTGTGAAAAATGCCTAAATTTGAAAGTAAAAATACTGTGATTAATGACTATAATTGTGGTTTCATTTTCAATTAAACCTTAATGCCCTAATATTTATAAAGTTTTCAATTTATACCTTGTTTATGAACAAATCTAAACACGCTATCAAAGTAAATTTCAGGTATAGAGTTCAAAAAAGTAAATAAGAACATTGTAAAGGAAAGAATTTTAAAAAAGAATGTCGTAAATGAAAGAAAGCAAATTTGGGGGGTCGAAGTTTAGGAGGAAAGTAAATTTGGAGACTAAGATAGAAAAAAAATATATGGTGAATTAAAGAATGAAGATTTGAGTCCATGGCGTTAAGGACGAAGGTAATAATAGGTATAGTTTATAATTGTGTGTTTTAATTTATCTTCATCTATGTATTTAGAGTTATTCTCTGAGTAAATATAAAATTTCTATCTCTAAATAAACTTACAAAGTTTGCAAACAACAAATAGGAGATTTAAAATAAAACTTTTCAAAATTCAAAGATATGATTGAAGTCATTTAAATAGTTTAAGATTTTTTAAATTTTGGGTAAAATACACGTTTTTTTCTTTAACATGGGTATGAGATTTTCAAAAGATATTTGTCTCCAAAATTTGCAAAATAACTCTAATTACTAATTGAATTAAATGGTCTGGAAAAGTTACATTGTATAATGGAGGGTGTGACTTTATCTTGATAGAAGTAAATTCACCCCCACATATATGCCTTCACTCTTGCTAGTAGAGCTATATGTTGGGTTTCAATACTTCAATCAAAATATGTTGTAGCTATACAAGTTACTAGAGAAGCGATGTGATTTAAAATGTTATATTGAAGGAGTTCATGTACGAACATAAGGACAATTCTTTATTTCATGACATTCAAGATTGATTTATCTATGGTGATTCTTCAAGGAGTTATCCGAGTATTCAAGAAGTTTCTTGAAGACAATATTAGGTCATTGGATCTTACACTTTGTACATTAGATCAATTTATGACCATTAGATCTTTCATGTTGAGCAAAGATAATTCAAAGTCATTGGATCTTTCACATTGATCAAGGACAATGTGTGTCATTGGATTTGCTTGATGACCAAGTTTCTTTCAACTATAAATAGAAGACTCATGGTTGACAAACTATCCCAAAATCTCCCACAAGTAAACAAAATTTGAAAGATATAATAGCTAAAGTTTTGTCTTGTAAGAGAGCTTGGTATTTCTTCGTAAGAAACAAAAATTTGTAACTCCTATTTTATATAGTATAATTCATTTTTCCTTTTTCGTGCTTTTTACCCTAATTCATCTAGGAGTTTTCCAAAAAAAAAAAAAAGCGTAATAATTTGTTATTCTCTTCCTTCTTCATTATTGCGATTATCAAGTTTAGACTATCAAGTTTAGACGTGATCTTACCCTATTAAGTCACAATCATTTCTTGATATTTGATTTTGTACATTAAATATATATTAAATATTTGGTAGTATACATCGTAACAATTAAATTAAGTACATGAACTATACCACACTATCGCCTATCATCATTAGAACAAGCTGGAAACACATACACTGATACACACCATCATCTTCACATTGTGTTTAATCAAGATGACAAATCCCCGTAGGCTATGAGGTATTATGATGCACTTGCTTCATATGCTACGTGAAATTTGCGTATAACTATTGGATACTTCCTAAGAGTAGCTAAATTCATCTAAATATTAGTCACCAAACCAAGCAAATTCTCTTCCTGCTTTTGTCAACGGTTCATGCTTCTTAATTGTTATTATTATTATTTGTTCCAATTTTTTCCGAGATTATCATTTAGAAGTTCAAGGTCATTTATATTGACTTTTGTAAATTTTCTATTAGTTTCATTTTTCTAAGTTTAGAATCATGACCTCCTCAGGACACTTTATTAGACATTTAAGTTCGATCTCGACCAAGCTGATGCCAATCACCATATTATCTTAGGCCAAGGTCCAAACCAACCCTCCTTAACCTCATTTTAGTCCTAGCTGTTACTTTTGACCCAAATCTTGACTTCTGTTCATGCATTATGTTAAGCAATCTAAAATCATCCATATAACCAATCACCAATGTTGCTTTTTTTTTCTTCAGTAAAATGATGGCTTATTTATGGTTAATAACTATCACACAAGTATTAACATGCTCTGCTATTAGGTCTTAGTGAAGTTGTGTTTCAAAATTTTCATTGGCGAATTTATCATGAATTGGTAATTTTAGGACGAAAGAAAAAACCTAAGCATTCTCTGTTTTCAAGTAGGCCAAGGCTGGCAAACTTTTTATGATAGTATCAAAGGTGTTATTTGATTACCTTAAAGACTCATTATGCGCTTTTTTTTCTCCTCCTTTTCTGGATTCCCTCGCCTTTTTCGTTCTCTTTTTCTGTTCAAACATGAAGTTCGTAGTTGCAAGTGAAAAGTTGTTTTTGCATGATCTTAAATAATCAATAGACCCAAAAGCTTAGTTGATTGATAAAGACAAATTTAATATTATAAACAAGTATGAAATTACTATTAATCGTGTTGTACCTGTGTATATAGAACTTACCAAGTATTAGAGCCTGCCACTAATGTAGCCCTCTTTAAGATTTCGTAATGCTTCTCGTACTGAATCTTCATCGTGGCTGGAGTATTTCAAGCATATTAGACGTTGAGCCACATTATAAGTCATTCTGATCGGATGATACTGCAAGTGGTTTATCTCCATTCGTCTTTCTTCCTGGATAATATTACATTTTTTTTATCTAAGATTATCATAATTTTGCAAACACAAATTGAATATTAGAGCACAAAAATAATGGATCCTGCCCCATAAGTGGGAAATAGAGTTAGACTACATGGAACCTAAACGGTTGTTTCTTAGGTTATGTAATTTGCATTCGTTAACTCCATTTTTTCAATACTCATCCAAACAAGTTTATAAACACTACTTCCACCTATAAGGGCTTTTTTTCTTTTAATCTACTTTTCACCGATGTTTTCTTTTTAAGAAAAATAAAAACAAGATAACTTTTAAAAACATAGTTTTTAAATACTTGTTTTTGTCGTCAAAATTTAATTAAGCATTTAGACGTTACTACAAGAAACGTGAAGGCAACATTACCAACAGTTAATTTTGTTGAAATGTTATGTGGAAACAATTTAAAGTTTCAAGAAGACGCGGTTTACAAATTGCAAAAGTGGGAATGATCTTCTGAATCCCATTCATCAAATGAAGAAGTTTACTTATGGAGGGGTTTCATTTGTTCATCTTTAAATGAAGCCTAAAAGAGCATGATGTTGGAAAGGTAAAGTACTGTTTTCTGCTAGTGATCTAAACCTAAATAGTTACAGTGGGTTTGGTTTAATTTGAAAAAAAAACTAAAGTGTTCAACCAATCAAAATAGTTTTTAAAATAATTTCAAATTTTATTTTAAATAGTTCTTATAAAAAAAGTTAAAATAAAAATGACCTTTTTGAAAGAGAAAAAATTCCCTGGGCAATCTAAACAGACCCTCAATCCTCTTTCTTGGTCAAATTCGCTACTTGGAGACAGAGGGCAAGAGAAATATGTTCATGAATTGGTAAATTTTGGTTTCACTAAAACATAACAATTCTATCAAAGACTTAATTACCTTCTCCTTGATCCTGGAAGTAATGTCTCTTGCAGTTTCAATAACCGAGCTTGGCAATCCTGCCACTTCTGCTAATAAAAGGCCATAGTGTGGTACATGTCTTATTCCGTCCTTTAGTTGAAACTAATCGTCGATGCAAACTTTCAGTCAGAAAAAAGGCGATAAAAGGGATTATAGACTAACAGAACTGGAAAACAGTACCTTGAAATCCAAACGGTGATTCCTTATATCCACATGGAAGTGAAGAATTTTTACGTTTGGATAGATGGTTGCCAGCTCTGATAGGCCCTCCATATGAGTGGCAAATATGGTATAGCTGAGGCAGACAAAGAAGCGGTAAGTACATTTTGTTGAAGTTCGCTTGTGAACCCAAATCTGAATAAATTTTACTACTATTGTAATACCTACTCTCAAATTTATCATAATTAAATGATATATATTTAGTTTATGGATCCTACATGTTATTATTTTGACAAGCATAAAGTTTTTCCATATCTATGGACATACTAGTGATTAAACTAGAATAAGAAATGATGAGCAATGAATTTTACATGGGACAAAAAAGGACTAGACACTGAAGATTTGAAGCTCGACCTTTAGGTTGATAATATATTGCTTCACCAGTTGAGATATGACTAGGTTGATGCATTTTAAACCTTATTGATTACTATGATGAAAACAGTATGCATGCACGCTTTATCTAAAATATTATTTGCATCTTTGGCAATCAAGTAGAATAGTTGGTAAGGATATTATATGCACGCTTTCAGTGTCAAAAGATATTCACAGCAGCTCCATGCAATTGCAAATCCATCAGAGGAAGAAGTTGCCCTCCCAAGTTCATCCACGACAACGAGACTCCTACATTCCAGTGAACAATATGTTTCAATAAAATGTCGAGCATTTTGAGGATTCTTCAAGTTCAGGTTCACAGTAGATTAAATTACCTTTGGGAGACATTCTGCATAACAAAAGCCGTTTCCTTCATCTCTGTCATGAACTGCAAACCGTAAAGTATAATGAAAATATGCTTTCTTTGTAAAAGAAAATAAGTATGAATCATGTAGGAAAACAATTACTGTGCTGGAGTTGGACTCTAGACTATCATCTGTGCCCATTCGTGTGAATATGCGATCAACAACTCTCAAGGTTGAGAAATGTGCTGGAACATAACATCCAATTTGAGCAAGAATAACTAGAAGGCACATTTGTTGAAGATAGGTACTCTTTCCACTCCTGCAAGAAAATGTAGTTTGTTACAGCATGACATCTAAAGACTTCCAAGTTGTACAATGGCAACCTGAATCTTAACTGGAAGGGTTAATTAATTTTCCCCTGGCTTAACTGTCTATGAGATGTTTAAACGATATTCAAATTACATATACCTTTACCTAAATTCAGATCATTCTCCTGAGTATCAATGAAATCATTGTATAATGTTTTTCCCCTTGGATTGGACATTTGTGGAAATTATATTGTTTTACAAAAAACAGAAAAGATGGCGTCTCAGTGAATATATATATGTGCCACAATTAAATATTTTTCAATGTTTCCAAGATTATTTATAATATGATATGATATTATTATTATTATTAAGAAGAGATATTCAGAGCGTCTCTTACAATTATTACACTGTATTTATTATGTCTATTTGATACTAATGGAACAACATTGATCTTGTGTTTCCAATGATGGATAGGCTTATAATTTTCCCTCATGTATTAGTTTCGCGAGTAGTTTTTGACAAAGGTGCCACGAAGATGATGGGGTGCTTTTAGCATCTCAAACTGCAGTTTTAGTTCGTAAGTGCTCTCCCTTTTGAGTTATTAGGTAACTATCACTTTATAGATCATTACCTTATTCTCTTTTCTGAATTATTTTATTTCAAAGAAGTTAGCCAAGATGAAACAAGAAAAATAAATCAACAATTTTTTGTGCAATCTAAATCACTTCATGGGGCGAGTTCTTACATATTTGGACCCATGACGATTATCATGTTGGATGCTTCCGATAGAAATATGCTATTAGCCTGCAAAGAAAAAACTCAAATTTCCATAAAAAAGACAAGAAAAAGAGTCTACATACAAGACAATCCTATATTGCTATAGTATTAGCAATTGGCAAGGAAGTTATACGTACAACGAAATCATTGTGTATACTTTCTAGGATTGGGTGTCTAGCAGCTTCAATTGCCATCGGGCCATTCTCTATATGTATCAAGAAAAATCAATCATTGTCAGTTTTGTTGTTGCATTCAGAAACATCAGGACCGAATGAAAGGCAGGAAAACATGTTTGCTTACCTGTAAAGTTTGGCCTAGTATATCGATCAACAGGCTTTGTTGATATTGTATGTGCAAATGAATTGACAATCATATCTAAAAGACACAAGACTTCTGCGAGCAGTGTTAGCATAGAGACGTCCTCTCTTATGGCATCCACCAGTCCTGCATTTGATTGGGTACCAAATACATTTTTTTACCATGTAGTTTACTGGTCCTCGTTAAACTTTAAATTCAGAGATATAGGTGAACTAAATCATTGGTAGCTCATGATTGAAGATTTACTATATAACTAAGCATGTGAGATGACCTTCCAGGCAAATTTCTGTTCGTATATAGCATTCTCCTGCAGCAGACTTGTTTCTAACATTCAGCTGAAAATGGGAAAAAGACACTAAGATTTTGCTGCATCCTACAACATAATTTTCATGGCAAAATCAAACGAGGATCGCAAAAGTTTGAACCAAAAAAAGGTGGAGGTGTGGAACTATAAGCCATGCATTATCTTATGACATGAAATTTTTAGCGTTATAGTTAAATGACCGAACCTTTTCGGTTATATACTTTTATCATTTCTAAGACGTTCCATGATTGTAAGAATGACAACCCTCTACAATGAGTACAGATAGAGTAACCGATACAATAATTTTGCAAATTCAGTTAGGCCCTTCATTGTTGTTTCTTGTGTGCTTCAAAGACATAAAGAGATTACAAACCATATACCTTTTGAATTGATGAGCTGTCAACTCGCACGAAAATTTATATGTGAGAAAGGAAAAGTATGACTATTATCTGTACATACATGTATATGGTAATAGATAATGACTATCTCCTATTAGATCATTGATATGTGGTTAACATCGTACAGTAACAGAAGTACTCACAGAAGCAAGTTCCAGGGTAGAACATCGTATGTTGTTCCCGTGCTTCAAGACCTGAATTTTGTGGTAACTGGTAAGAAGGTGAGACTCAAAAAATTGCAAAGACATCAACAAGAAAGTAAGTGTCATGCTTAACCTGAATAAACTTGTTAGGAAGCTTTCCTTGTACATCTTTATGAGGAATGCTCAAGTAAAACCCTTGCCTATTATTAAATGGCAGTTTTAAGTTGGACAACTTGTACTCTTCTCGATATTTGTTAGCAAGATTATGTATAGCTGGCATGAACAGTGATTTTTAATTCATAATATGACTATCATCTAAAACAAAGATGTTAACCGAAATATTCAATTTATTAACAGGACAAAAACCTTCACTAGTATCACAGAACGTCCTTCTTGCAATATCCAACAGGCCATCGATTCCAGCCTTAACTGCAAAACATTGTTGAGTGCGAGCAATAAAAGGAACCCTTGCATGAAGAACGTCTTCGTCGATCACTTCTCCAATCCTGCAACAGGAAAACTTCTTTAAAATGAAAGAAATAGATATTCACTTTACTAAGGGCTTCTGCAGTGTTATTCAAAATAAGTTAATTTAAATATTTAAGAAAGATTGGTTTACTAGTCAAAAAGATCATATTATTAGGACTGTGTAATCATTGGCAGGATCCAAGTTACCTCTTTCTAATGTTTGTATATTTTTCGTTTTCGCAAATAGATTTGTAAATGTTTGCAAGCAGAAAACTCTTTGCTTCCTTAAGTACCTGAAATGTTGAACAAACCCATCACAAGTACGTGCTGGACTTTTGAATAGCCTTCTATATATTTGGAAAGAATATTACCTTCGAGAGTAAAGGCAATGCCTCAAGGGCAGTTTTTAGCAGAATAATGCTAGATATCAAATTTTGGCTCTTTTTAGCATCACTAGGATGCAAAACTTCATTTGTAACTTTCTTTTGCTTGAAGCAGAAGTGACAAAGTACTCTGTCTGAATAAGAAACATGGAAAGACGATTATGTACAAAATTCTAACTTGGATTTTTAGTTCACATTTTTTTCTTACACTCTTTTTGCACTTGACCATTGCTGTAGCTGCAAACTTACCAGTCTCTTTAGGAAATTTACGGAGAGCTTGAGAAAGCCCAAAGAATAATTGTTCATTGCTCATCAATTCATCCTAGAAAAGAAAAAGAAAAGGTTAGGAAGCAGCGCCTTATCGATGAAGTATCTGGCACCTATAGAAACTATACAAGAACAAATTGAATTATTTAATCATTATCTCATTATATAAGAAAGTTGTTGGAAAGAATGACTTTACTTTTGATTTCACCCAAAGACCTCATATCAATAGAGATGGTTGGCCCTCACCTCACTTATATCTCAAAGATCTTCCCTTTATTTAGGCAATGTAGGGCTTTAGACACAATCCAACAAAACTTAATTTTCTAGCCAACTGGAGGGTGAAGTCGAAAATTAATCCAGGAAATTTATGAAGAAAAAAGTACATAATTTCAACGGACGGTATGAAATATTTGATTTTACAGAATTGATTAAAATGCATCAGCTAATTAAAATGCATGGCTGATGCATTACTTGGCCATACTGAGCTCAATGAAAGAAGATGCTGCAATAGGGGTCATAGTGAGTTCAATATAAGAAGATCCTTCATGTAACAATTGAGAGGAGCTCAATCGGAGAAACAAAAGATTTTTCACACATGTTCGTTCTATAGCAGCCCCAGCATAGTTCATCTCGCTCCACCATACTCTTTGTAAGTGGCAACTCATGGCAATGTTGGCTAACACACAATAATCTTGTTATCCTAGCCCGTTTAAATTTACTTCTTTCGTAGTGATTTACTGATTTGGAAAAACTACTCTCAAGGAAGACCATGGTCCAAATCACAATTGGTACCTATGAACTATGGCGAGGCTAAGAATGTTTTATAAGTACTAAGTCGACATTATTGTTACTTGACACTTTCAAAGGAAATAGTGGGTAGGGCAGATACATAAGACTTGTAACCCTTACTAAAAGAATTATGATATCCAACCTCTTCAATAGCAAGTTCTAAAGCAATTCTGTTACTAATATCACAGCAATCGAATCATGCGATGCCAGTTCACCACAAATGTAGATATGAAAACCATAAAGCTCGTACGATACTGACCAAGCAATCCAGACGGGCATTAATGGTTTCGATATCTTTTAATGGCTGCAAAAGATTGGCACGAAGAAGTCTAGACCTGTAACAAAAACTTGACCGAAATTGCAGTGATAGTAAAGCACAAAATTTTAAAATAAACATGAGGAAGGGACTAAAAACATACATATTCACATGAGTACTTAACAATAACTGTATATCAAACTAATGTTCTATAAGGAATGAATGACTCATTTATGTGATATTCAATTACGTCATCAAATATTACTTTAGATGACAACTTGAAGATGTAAAGGTAAACGATCAAATTTGCAGCAACAAGTGGAAAAGAGAAAACCAACCAACATTTAATTTCGTACCCTCCTATAGTTTTTGTTGTTTTGAGCATGTTATACAGACTTCTCTTCTTGTTACTTGTTCCCCAAAGATTGGAGTGAAGTGGCTCGATAATTTCTAAATTCTGAACGCTGCCACCAAACAATTCAGCATTTAATCAGAAATCTGCAGTCATCTTGATTAGCAGTTACACGTAGTTGTAAAGAAAAGAGAAATGAAGGGAACCTCGTTGCATCAATGCTTACATGATCAGATGAGCCATTGAAGGTGACCTAAAATTTACAACTGAATCATCAGGATGGAGTAAGAACTCCAGAACCAAATTTAAGATTTATGAATTCATTCAGAAGTCAAATAAACACTGATATTCAAAGGCAAAGAGAGAACGAGTATTTTAAACCCGGGTCCCGAAAGTTAATTACACATTTAGTTGACAGGTTTTTCTCTGCATAGTACTTTATCTTTCAAAACACGGCTCTAGAAAATAGAAGAAGAAGAAGAGAAGAAGAAAGTATTAACAAGGAGTCAACTTTAAATTCGATATGTTTCAAATTTGTGACTTGACCAATATGCAGGAAAAGCCTTGTCTAGTAGTTATAATTACAGAAGTATCTATTCTATAAGATGAAAGGAAAGGATGATAAAATTAAATAATTAATTTCTCAACCTTAGGTTCGCAATCTTAAACACACCAAGATGAGGTAGATAAGTTGAGTAACTTTCTTACAGAACTACATAAACTTAACTCGTGAGATTGTCTGTCTTACAATGAATCTCATTCATGCCTCAGGAGAAATGTAACCATTGGATTCTATACAACACTTCTACGACCATCTCAGAGAGAAATTTACCAATAAAGAATGATTGGTCACAATTACCCCCTTCTCTGCTTCAATCCTGAACATCAAGAAGCAGGTTCATTAGCGAAACCTGAGCATTTGAGCCAACAAGAATACTCTGGAGAAAGTATTAGTGATTAGCAATGCTCAACAGTAATTCTCTCAATAAACTATTGGCATCATGAGACTGACACTTTTACTCTCTTCTTGTTTTTTAACAAACTAACCTAAACAACACTTCTCGTATCAAAGTAGTTGAAGGCTCAAGTTCGGATAATACCACTTAATGCTAGCAGCAGCAGCAGCCAGGCAGAGATAGTACTGTTTGTAATAAGTTTCTAAACCAAGAGCAGAAGGTTCCTTGGCTGCCAGATTCTTAATAAGAACGGCACCCTGGAAAATTCAACCAAGATATGTTCAAAGAAGACTGACAAAAGAACAACATCCAATACAGTAACCATCAAATAAAACTTTAAATAGAAAAGAAGACAAAGGAAAATACCTTTGTGTCATCAAAGCAAGAGCGTGCCATTACAACCTACAGAGTTTAAAATTCAATTTAAGTTTTTCTATAAAGGCAACCAATCTCCACGGGCAAGCAATTTAAGTTGACCTTCTTCACGGTAGCAAAAAATCTATCAGCCAAAACAGAAACTCCAACCATGCCATCAGGTGCGAGCTTGTTAGGGGAAACAAGTATGACCATTGGCTCATAAAAATGCAGCAATGTTTTTGTATTCTGGTAGGAGCTGCTGGTCTCGATATATTGAGAAAGATGAAGTGAAGCTGATCTCAAGTCAAACGCAGCAACTCCAACCTGGACGAGGATTGATCTCAAGTAAGCAATTCACCTATGTTAGTAGCCGAAGCCAAATCTTCGGCAAGCAGTTATACGGTAAAATGAACTAACCTCTATCTCTCAGATTCATGTCCTTAATTAAAATTTAGAGAGTATAAACCGTTCCAATTTAAGCTTAAGAATGATTTACTCAACCGCAAAACAACCTCCAAATTACTTATCTCCGCACTAAGCAGCATAAATCATCATTTCATTACTCAATAAGTTCGTACAAAGGCATTAAAGCTAAAAGGAAGTGCACAAAAAGAATCGGTACATATAAATTCATCATGCGCGGCCTGTACTGTCTAGTTTTAGGAGATGGAGCAGAATAATTCAGCCATAGAACTGCCGTATCATTTCTTCATAAAACGTTCCATTAAGGAACTCTGAGATCACTCATTGTTGTTGTTCCAGAATCACAAAAAGATTAAAGGCAAAATAAGAAAATGTAGGAAATATTTTCCTATCAACTTGCGAGGAAATGCAGAAACATACCTCCTTGGCTCTGTTCTCGATCAGAGCGACCACGAAGCTCGATCTCTCGTCGTCCATTCTTTCTCTTGTGCGTGGCCGATTGAGCACTACCAGCGTTGAGTGTGGAAATATTATGGGCTCATGAGTTTGGCGCGAAACGATCGGACGTCCGAAAATAAATATATATTGAAAAATTATAAATTGAATCTTTAGTCATAAATTTTGTTTGTTTGTTTTTATATATTTATTTATATTACAAAAAATTAGGATAAAAAGACAATAATTACAATTTAGGATATGGCGGCAAATTAATTTGGTTCAAAAAGAAAATATATATACACAAATCACACTCAATTCAATCATATTTCTCTATACGAGCTGGATTCTTGATTTTTCTCTCTACGAGGCAGATTCTTTTCTTCATAATTCGCAACTTCTCTCGAACATTTTTCCATATTATTTTCGGTGAGCTTTTCTTTCCTTTTCTTTAAGGCTTTTTTATATTTGTTAGTGTACTAAAGGAAACCCACGGCAAATTAATTCCTAGATAGGTAGTCATTATAGATCCAACCCATGACCTCTTAATTAGTTATGACATTTTTACCACTAAAACAACCTTATATTCAACCCATGATCTCTGAGTTAGTTACGACATTTATACCACTAGATCAATTTAATGATGGTTTCTTTTTCTCAAGTTTAATTAGGTTACATTTTGTTTCCATGTACAAACTCCGTCCATCTAAGCTGTTTGTTGCATTTCTTGAGTATATTTTAAGTATATTTTCATTATCATTTTTGTGAAATTAAGTCTTTTATTGATATGCTTTCAACATGAAAATTTAAAACATTGCTTATACCAAACCAAAATTTGAAAATTTAAAACGTTGCTTATTCCAAAATTTGAAAATTTGGACTCATATTTAAGAGGACATATTTCCAATTCTTCCTTGTAAATTTCTGGTTCAAATGGATAAAAAACTAATATACATATCCAAGTTCAATTACAAAATATCAAAACAAAAAATCAGTAAAAATTAAAACTAAAGTATATTACAAATATATATGAATAAAATGAAGTTTCATATTACATCATAATTTCAAGATTGTCTCTAATTTCATCACAGCTTCATACGTCCTCCAAATCATTTCTCGTGTGCGTTTTTTCTTCTTCTTCTAAGTTTAATTATCCTGCAATTTTGTTTCTAATATATAATAACAATGCATCCAATAGTAATTATGGAATATATATATATATTTTTTGCTTGACATCTCTTCGTCACGTTTTCTCTCAGCAAGCATTCAAAAAGATGAGGATGATGCAAACAAAACGGAGATATATAGACTATCATATGTTAAAACCCAAAGTTCTTTCAACCAAAGTTACAAAGACTATGAAACCATATAACATTCACCAAAGAAAGGAATCGAACGGTGATCATGAATTGACAAACTTCAAATGCCTATCACCAAAGAAGAATAACATTGAGCTATTGCCCATAAAGCCAAACACTACTATTGTAGTGTTGTCACCAAGACGGGCTGCTCGAGTTGAAGTGCTAAAAGCCAAATTTGGAAGCACCATTTGGAAGGCTCAACAAAAACTTCAAAAATCCAATAATGATTCAAATAAGTATGAATATGTTGTCATTGGTGCGACTCCGAAGACATGCTCAATATTGCAAGAACAAAAAAGAGCTTCAAGGGAAGCTCTTGACAAGATGATCAACCCAGTGTTTGATTTCAACGAGAATCTCGATTCTATGAAAGAATTTGAAAGATATTGGAGTCGGGCGCATGAGGTAATGTGCAATTTAATTATTTTATCTCTATGTAATCAATTTTTTCAATGACACGTGCATGAAATGTTAGAAACAATTAGGGTTTGCATAAATGATTTACGTACCTCTAGGACAGTTGAGAATATATCTATACAAGTTTTTTTCTTCAAAGTATTAAGTACAAGTAATTACTCAAAAGAATGTTTGGTGATCTTCAATTTAAATTGCAATTATAAATTTATATGTGATTTTTCTTTCAAATAGAAAATAATATGTAGTTCTAATTTGGTAATAGAATCAAAGAAAATAATGGTCAAGAGTTGGAAGGAGCGGTTGTACGTGTTTAAACTTGAAGATTTGCAGACTTATGTTCTCCAGTGAAGTAGTTTTCAGATTAGTTCGTAATGATGTTAATTAGAACATCTTTTGTATTATGGGTTCCCTTTTTTTATATGCTCTTTACCCTGTATAGTTTGTAATTAAACTACTTATTCATATTCAATAAAATTGAGTTGTTGTTTTATTTTATATTTAATTTTCATAACCTTAATCAAATACATATTAAGTAAACTCCTTAATTAATTCTTTTTATTCATACCTCTTAAATAATTTGATTATATATATATATATATATATATATATGTATATATATATATGCTTAAAACTTCACATTTTCAAGTGTAAGTTATATTACCTTTTGCTTACTTGTTCCATTCACTGGGAAAAGAGCTCCCAATAAATGAAATAAAGTAAAACAAAATAAAAACTATGGTTCAATTTTAGCCATTTTACTTTAATTTCAAATGTTTAATTTTAGTGATGAATGTATGTACTTAAATGTAGTCTCCCGAAGTTAATATTTTTCATGCAAGAGAACACAATATATTAATATATTTTTAAAATTCATAGTGAAAATGCATGCTAATAGAAAACAAAAGGCAATGAGAAATTTTATTGTTAACTAGTATAGTAAAGACTAAATTTAAGATTTATTGGAAGTCGATAAAATTTAAATAGCTAAAATTAAATCAACTCTAAATAGGACATGGACTAAAATTTATTTTGTCAATTCTCGTTAATTACTTTCAAATGTTTTGTCAGATTTTTTTTTTGACAAATATGAATAGTTTTGTTTTTATTTAAAAAATGTGAAATATTTTCTTTATATTTAGGATCATTTATCAATATCTTTTAATAAAGAGTCAAGAGATCTTTCTTAAATATCTCCTTTTTAAAGAAGATGATATTCCTCATATTTAGGAATATCTTATTGTAAGTTCTTTTTTGGTGGTTTGAAAAAAGTTCTATAAAATTCGTAGCATATTAAATATTTAAATTCTAGTTTAAATGTATTTCATACTGTATATTCATAAATTATAAAGTTAGTCTTACTTATTCACTAAAATTTAGTTAAGAATAAATAATTATTAATTTATTTTTAAATATAATTTAAGAAGATATATATATTGTAGACCGAAAAATATGTCAATCATATCACTTCATCATTTAGTCTATTTAAGTGTTTAAAATAGTTTTATTATTATTATTATTATTTTTTAATTTTAAAATACGCAGAAATTCTAGTCTCCGATTTCAATCGATAAATCTCTCTAGTTGCCATGGAGTTTGCTGTGAAGAAAATATGTGCATAAGATTCATCCACTATCGCCACAACGTCGGACGCTCCCAACGCAACAGCGCGTGCTCTCGTGAAGAACCACAGCTGAAGTTGTCGTGGATAATTATGATGGAATATTTGGTTTTCATTTCTTCAGATTCCAGGAAGCGTGTGGAATAAGAGGGAGGGAGGCCAATTAGGGCGTAGGATTCGAGCTTCTTGTATTCGTCGAGATTAGAGGGGACCAAAGTCAGGAACTCAGCCGGAATAATTGGAATGGAAAGAACGGAATTCAAGGTGTTATTCAAAATAAGTTAATTTAAACATTTAAGAAAGATTGGTTTACTAGTGAAAAAGATCATATTATTAGGACTGTGTAATAATCATTGACAGAAGCCAAGTTACCTCTTTCTAATGTTTGCATATTTTTCGTTTTCACAAACAGATTTGTAAATGTTTGCAAGTAGAAAACTCTTTGCTTCCCTAAGTACCTGAAATTTTGAACGAACCCATCACAAGTATGTGCTGGACTTTTGAAGAGCCTTCTATATATTTGGAAAGAATAATACCTTTGACAGTAAAGGCAATGCCTCAAGGGCAGTTTTTGGCAGAATAATGCTAGATATCAAATTTTGGCTCTTTTTAGCATCACAGGATGCAAAACTTCATTTGTAACTTTCTTTTACTTGAAGCAGAAGTGACAAAATACTCCGTCTGAATAAGAAACATGGAAAGACGATTATGTACAAAATTCTAACTTGGATTTTTAGTTCACTTTTCTTTTGCACTTGACCACTGTTGTGGCTGCAAACTTACCAGTCTCTTAAGGAAATTTATGGAGAGCTTGAGAAAGCCCAAAGAATAATTGTTCATGCTCATCAATTCATCCTACAAAAGAAAAAAAAAAGTTACGAAAGCAGCACGCCTTCGTCGATGAAGTAATTGACACCTACAGAAGCTATACAAGAACAAATCGAATTATTTAATCATTATCTCATTGTATAAGAAACTTATTGGGAAGAATGACTTTACTTTTGATTTCACCCAAAGATCTCATGCATCAGTAGAGATGGTTGGCCCTCACCTCACTTATATCTCAAAGATCTTTCCTTTATCTACCCAATGTAGGGCTTTAGGCAAAATCCAACAAAACTTAATTTTCTAGCCAATTGGAGGGTGAAATTGGAAATTAATCCATAAAATTTATGAAGAAAAAAGTACATAATTTCAACGGACAGTATGAAATATTTCATTTACACAGTTGATTAAAATGCATCGTTGATGCATTACTTGGCCATACTGAGTTAAATGTAAGAAGATGCTGCAGTAGGGGTCATAGTGAGTTCGACATAAGAAGATCTTTCATGTAGCAATTGAGAGGAGCTCAATCATTGTTTAACGTTGAGAAACAAAATATTTTTCACACATATTCGTTCTATAGCAGCGCCAGCATAGTTCATCTCGCTCCACCATACTCTTTGTAAGTGGCAACTCATGGCAATGTTGGCTAACATACAATAATAATATTGTTATTCTAGCCAGTTTAAATTTACTTCTTTCGTAGTGATTTACTGATTTGGAAAAACAACTCTCCGGAAGACCATGGTCCAAATCACAATTGGTACCTATGAACTATGGCGAGGCTAAGAATGTTTTATAAGTACAAAGTCGACATTATTGTTACTTGACACTTTCAAAGGAAATAGTGGGTAGCGCAGATAGACAAGACATGTAACCCTTAGTAAAAGAAATATGAAATCCAACCTCTTCAGTAGCAAGTTCTAAAGCAATTCTGTTACAAATATCACAGCAATCGAACCATGCGATACCAGTACACCACAAATGTGGATATGAAAACCATAAAGCTCGAATGATACTGACCAAGCAATCCAGACGGGCATTAATGGTTTCGATATCTTTTAATGGCTGTAAAAGATTGGCAGGAAGAAGTCTAGACCTGTAACAAAAACATGACCGAAACTGCAGTGATAGTAAAGCACAAAATTTTAAAATAAACACGAGGAAGGGACTAAAAACATACATATTCACATGAGTACTTAACAATAACTGTATATCAAAATAATGTTCTATAAGGAATGAATGACTCATTTTATGTGATATTCAATTACATGTCATCAAATGCTACTTTGGATGACAACTTGAAGATGTAAACGATCAAAATTTGCAGCAACAAGTGGAAAAGAGAAAACCAACCAACATTTAATTTCATACCCTCCTATAGTTTTTGTTGTTTTGAGCATGTTATACAGACTTGTCTTCTTGTTTTTCTATAAAGGAAACCAATCTCCACGGGCAAGCAATTTAAGTTGACCTTCTTCACGGGAGCAAAAAATCTATCACCCAAAACAGAAACTCCAACCATGCCATCAGGTGCGAGCTTGTTAGAAGAAACAAGTATGACCATTGGCTCATAAAAATGCAGCAAAGTTTTTGTATTCTGGAGCTGCTGGTCTCGATATATTGAGAAAGATGAAGTGAAGCTGATCTCAAGTAAGCAATTCACCTATGTTAGTAGCCGAAGCCAAATCTTCGGCAAGCAGTTATACAGTAAAATGAACTAACCTCTATCTCTCAGATTCATGTCCTTTAATTAAAATTTAGAGAGTATAAACCGTTTCAATTTAAGCTTAAGAATGATATACTCAACCGCATAACAACCTCCAAATTACTTATCTCCGCAACAATAAGTTCGAAGTTCGTACAAAGGCATTAAAGCTACAGGAAATGCACAAAAAGCATCGGTACATATAAATTCATCATGCGCGGCCTGTATTTTCTAGTTTTAGGCAAAATAAGAAAATGTAGTAAATATTATGTGCTCATGAGTTTGGCGCCAAACGATCCCAACCTCCGAAAATAAATATATATATTGAAAAATTACTAAATCCAATCTTTAGTCATAAAGTTTGTTTGTTTGTTTATATTCGAAATTTTTAGCATAAAAAGACAATAATTACAATTTAGGATTTGGCGGGAAACTTAATATTGGTTCAAAAAGAAAATCTATATCTACACAAATAAGGCTCCGTTCTTCATATTTCTCTTAACGTGTTGGATTCTTGATTTTTCTCCCTACGAGGTGGATTCTTGATTTTTCTCTCTACGAGGTGGATTCTTGATTTTTCTCTCCTAGCTAAAGAGTGTCAAGAGGCGGATTCTTTTCTTCATAATTCGCACCTTCTCTCGAACATTTCTCCATATTAATTTCGGTGAGCTTTTCTTTCCTTTTCTTTAAGGCTTTTTTATATATGTTAGTATACTCAAGGAAACCCATGGAAAATTAATTGTTGGGTAGGTAGGCACCGTAGATTCAACCCATGACCTCTTAGTTAGTTATGACATTTTTACCATTAAGCCAACCTTAGATTCAACCCATGACCTCTTAGTTAGTTATAACCTTTTTACCACTAAGCCAACCTTAGATTCAACTCATGACCTCTTAGTTAGTTATGACCTCTTAGTTAGTTATGGCATTTATACCACTAGATTAATCTAATGATGATTTCTTTTTCTTTAAGTTTAACTAGGATGCATTGTGTTTCCATATACATAAAACTCCCTTAAGCTGTTTGTTGCATTTCTTGAAGATATTTTAAGTATATTTCCATCATAATTTTTGTGAAATTAAGATCTTTAATTGATGTGCTTTCAAACGTGAAAATTTAAAACGTTGCTTAATACCAAAATTTGAAAATTTGCACCCATATTTAAGCGGACATATTTCCAATTTTTCCTTGTAAATTTCTGGTTGAAATGTATAAAAACTAATATACATATCCAAGTTCAATTACTAAATATCAAAACAAAAAGTCAGTAAAATCTAAAACTAAAGTATATTTCAAATATATATGAATAAAAGGAAGTCTCATATTACATCATAATTTCAACATTGTCTCTAATTTCACCACAGTTTCACGTGTGGATTTTTTTTTCTTCTTCTAAGTTTAATTATCTTGTAATTTTGTTTCTAATATATAATAACAATGCATCCAATAGTAATTATGGAATATATATATATTTTGCTTGACATCTTTTTGTCACGTTTTCTCTCAGCAAGCATTCAAAAAGATGAAGATGATGCAAACAAAACGGAGACATGTAGATTATCATGTGTTAAAACCCAAAGTTCTTTCAACCAAAGTTACAACGGCCATGAAACCATATAACATTTACCAAAGAAAGGAATCCAAGAGTGATCGTGAATTGGCAAACTTCAAATGCCCATCACCAAAGAAGAATAACATTGAGCTATTGCCCGTAAAGCCAAACACTACTATTGTAGTGTTGTCACCAAGACGGGCTGCACGAGTTGAAGTGTTAAAAGCCAAATTTGGAAGCACCATTTTGAAGGCTCAACAAAAACTTCAAAATTCCAATAATGATTCTAATAAGTATGAATATGTTGTTGTTGGTGCGACTCCAAAGACATGCTCAATATTACAAGAACAAAAACGAGCTTCAAGGGAAGCTCTTGACAAGATCAACCCAGTGTTTGATTTCAACGAGAATCTCGATTCCATGAGAGAATTTGAAAAGATATTGGAGTCGGGCGCTTGATTGAGGTAATATGCAATTTAATTATCTTATCTCTATGTAATTAATTTTTTGAATGGCACGTGCATGAAATGTTAGAAGCAATTAGGTTTGCATGAATGATTTACTTAGCTCTAGGACAGTTGGGAATATATATACAAGTTTTTTTCTTCAAAGTCCTAAGTATATGTATTTACTTAAAAGAATGTTTCGTGATCTTTCATTTAAATTGTAATTATAAATTTATATGTGATTTTTCTTTCAAATATAAAATAATATGTAATTCTAATTTGGTAATAGAATCAAAGAAAATAATGGTCAAGAGTTGGAAGGAGCGGGTGTACGTGTTTAAACTTGAAGATTTGAAGACTTATGTTCCCGAGTGAAGTAGTTTTCAGATTAGTTCGTGATGATGTTAATTAGAACATCTTTTGTATTATGGGTTACCTTTTTTATATGCTCTGACATATAGTTTGTAATTAAACTACTTATTAGTATTCAATAAAATTGAGTTGTTATTTTATTTTATATTTAATTTTCAGAACATTAATCAAATATATATTAAGTAAACTCCTTAATTAATTCTTTTTATTCATAACCTCTTACATAATTTGATTCTATATATATGTATATATGCTTAAAACCTCACATTTTCAAGTGTAAGTTATATTACCTTTTGCTTGTTCCATTCGTTAGGAAAAGAGCTCCCAATAAATGAAATAAAGTAAAACAAAATAAAAACTATGGTTCAATTTTAGACATTTTACTTTAATTTCAAATGTATTTTAGTGATGAATAATGTATGTAATTTGAGTATATCTTAAATGTAGTCTCCCCAAGTTAATAATTTTCATGCAAGAGAACACAATATATTAATATATTTTTAAAATTCATAGTGAAAATGCATGTTAATAGCAATGAGAAATTTTATTGATAAACTAGTATAGGAAAGACTAAACTTAACATTTATTGAAAGTCTCATAAAATTTGATAAAATTTGAACAGAGAATAACTAAAATTAAATCAACTCTAGATAGGACATGGACTAAAATTTATTTTGTCAATTCTCATTAATTTAGTGAATTAATGTTTTGTTAGATTTTTTTTTTTTTGACAAATATGCAATTAGTTTTATTTTTATTTAAAAAATGTGAAATATCTTCTTTTATGTTTAGGATCATTTATCAATATCTTTTAATAAAGATTCAAAAGATCTTCCTTAAATATCTCATTTTTAAAGGAGATGATATTCCTCATATTTAGGAATATTTTATTGTAAGTTCTTTTTTGACAATTTGAAAAAAGAAGTTCTTTAATATTGGTAGCATATTAAATATTTAAATTATAATTTAAATTTATTTCATACTATATATTCATAAACCATAAAGTTAGTCTTACTTATCCACAAAAGTATACCGGTTACCTTTTGCATTATGATAAGTTATTGAAAACCGTCAAGGGATTTGACAGCGTATCAATTGATAAGAAATATGAATGAAGGCACAAATAATTGTAGTGCGATCAATGAATTTAGGGGAGCCTCCTGAATTCGTCTTCGAGGAGATACAAGTTCACCGTCCAGGAGAGCCTGAGTTTAGTATGTGTTTATACGATTAAGTTATGGTGATAACTTGTTAACTTAACTTTGGGTTAAGTTACAAACTTTTGAATCTCAATAATATTTCTTATCTGAGCAAAGAAGCTTCTCAGACGTAGGTCTTATTTATCGAATTGGGTTACTCAAGTGCACTGTGTTATTTTTCTTCCATGTACACTAGTTATTCCTAGAGTTAAATATTTGTGATATAGCTAAAGGGCATTTAACCTCATCTATTACCTGTTTTTCAATTGATATTAGAGCGGGTTGGCGCAGGTTCATTGAGTTTTCAGTAGTGTCGATCAAGGAAGGTGGATCACCAACTCATCCTCCAGTTCTAGATGTGGATAAAATTTTTCATATTGAAAGGCTCGTATAAATTAAATCCTTTCTCATTTCAATCGACAATGGATGTTCAAGTTATATGACTGAAAGTAGAGTTTTTTCTCTCTTAATTTGAAAGAAGATGCTATTATGAGGATACCACCGTTGCAAATAAACTATGACTCAGTCCGTGGAGAATGCAAAATTGGGGGAGAAATTGACTCAATATGTTGGTTGATAAAATGTTGATGATGTTGTTGATTAACTTAAATTTCCTATTGGAATTTTATGCTCTTGAAGATTGTTGTTGTTAGAAAAGATTCTCATACTGTGTTTAGGGATCTTTTTAAATACTTTTTTATCTTTAAGAAGATAGGTATATATTGTAGGTCTTCAAGAAGGAAAAATATGTCGATCATATTACTTCATCATTTAGTCTATTTAAGTGTTTAAAATAGTTATACTTTTATTATTATCATTTTGCTTACCAAAGCATTATTTTCTATTTTTTTTTAATTTTAAAATACGCAAAAATCCTAGTCTCCGATTCCAATGGATAAATATCTCTGGTTGCCACGGAGTTTGCTGTGAAGAAATATGCCCATAAGATTCAGCCACTACCGCCATGACGCCGGACGCTCCCAACGCAATCGGCGCGTGCTCCCATGAAGAACCACAGCTGAAGTTGTCGCCGACAATTATGATGGAATATTTGGTTTTCATTTCTTCAGATTCCACGAAGCGTGTGAATAAGAAGAAGGGAGGCCAATTAGGGCGTAGGATCGGAGCTTCTCGTATTCACCGAGATTAGAGGGGATCAAAGTCAGGTACTCTTTCCACTCCTGCAAGAAGATGTAGTTCGTTACAGCATGACATCCAAAGACTTCCAAGTTGTACAATGGCAACCTGAATCTTAGCTTAACTGTGTATGAGATGTTTAAACGATATTCAAATTACATATACCTTTATCTAAATTCAGATCATTCTCCTGAGTATCAATGAAATCATTGTATAATGTTTTTCCCCTTGGATTGGACATTTGTGGAAATTATACTGTTTTACAAAAAACCGAAAAGATGGCGTTTCGGTGAATATATATATGTGCCACAATTAAATATTTTTCAATGTTTCCAAGATTATTTATAATATGATATGATATTATTATTATTATTATTAAGAAGGGATATTCAGAGCGTCTCTTACATTATAACACTGTTTTTATTATGCCTATTTGATACTAATGGAACAACATCGATCTTGTGTTTCCGGTGATGGCTAAGCTTATAACTTTCCCTCATGTATTAGTTCCGTGACTAGTTTTTGACAAAGGTGCCACGAAGATGATGGGGTGCTTTTAGCATCTCAAACGATGCAGTTTTAGTTCGTAAGTGCTCTCCCTTTTGAGTTATTAGGTATAGATCATTAGCTTATTCTCTTTTCTGAATTATTTTATTTCAAAGAAGTTAGCCAAGGTGAAACGGGAAAAATAAATCAACAATTTTTCGTGCAATCTAAATCACGTCATGGGGCGAGTTCTTACATATTTGGACCCATGACGATTATCATGTTGGATGCTTCAGATAGAAATATGCTATTAGCCTGCAAAGAAAAAACACAAATTTCCATAAAAAAAACAAGAAAAAGAGTCTGCATACAAAACAATCCTATATTGCTATAGTATTAGCAATTGGCAAGGAAGTTATACGTACAACGAAATCATTGTGTATACTTTCTAAGATTGGGTGTCTCGCAGCTTCAATTGCCATCGGGCCATTCTCTATATGTATCAAGAAAAATCAATCATTGTCAGTTTTGTTGTTGCATTCAGAAGCATCAGGACCGAATGCAAGGCAGGGAAACATGTTTGCTTACCTGTAAAGTTTGGCCTAGTATATCGATCGATAGGCTTTGTTGATATTGTATGTGCAAATGAATTGACAATCATATCTAAGAGACACAAGACTTCTGCCAGCAGTGTTAGCATAGAGACGTCTTCTCTTATGGCATCCACCAGTCCTGCATTTGAGTGGGTGTCAAATACATTTTTTACCATGTAGTTTACTGGTCCTTGTGAAACTTTAAATTCAGAGATATAGGTGAACTAAATCATTGGTAGCTCATGATTTAAGATTTACTATATAACTAAGCATGTTAGATGACCTTGCAGGCAAATTTCTGTTCGTATATAGCATTCTCCTGCAGCAGACTTGTTTCCAACATTCAGCTGAAAATGGGACAAACACACGTACTTAAGAGTTTTGCTGCATCCTACAACATAACTTTCATGGCAAAATCAAACGAGGATCACAAAATTCTGAACCAAAAAAGGTGGAGGTGTGGAGACTATAAGCCATTCATTATCTTATGACATGAAATTTTTAGCGTTATAATTAAATAACTGAACCTTTTCGGTTATATATACTTTTATCATTTCTAAGACGTTCCATGATTGTAAGAATGACTACTCTCTAGAATCAGTACAGATAGAGTAACCGATACGATAAGTTTGCAAATTCAGTTAGGCCATTCATCGTTGTTTCTTATGTGCTTCAAAGACATAAAGCGATTATAAATCATATACCTTTTGAATTGATGAGCTGTCAAGTCGCATGAAAATTTATATGTAAGGAAGGAAAAGGATGACTATTATTTGTGTACATATATATGGTTAATAGATAAAGCTACAGGAAATGCACAAAAAGCATCGGTACATATAAATTCATCATGCACGGCCTGTATTTTCTAGTTTTAGGCAAAATAAGAAAATGTAGTAAATATTATGTGCTCATGAGTTTGGCGCCAAAGGATCCCAACCTCCGAAAATAAATATATATATTGAAAAATTACTAAATCCAATCTTTAGTCATAAAGTTTGTTTGTTTGTTTATATTCGAAATTTTTAGCATAAAAAGACAATAATTGCAATTTAGGATTTGGCGGGAAACTTAATATTGGTTCAAAAAGAAAATATATATCTACACAAATAAGGCCCCGTTCTTCATATTTCTCTTAACGTGTTGGATTCTTGATTTTTCTCCCTACGAGGTGGATTCTTGATTTTTCTCTCTACGAGGTGGATTCTTGATTTTTCTCTCTTAGCTAAAGAGTGTCAAGAGGCGGATTCTTTTCTTCATAATTCGCACCTTCTCTCGAACATTTCTCCATATTAATTTCGGTGAGCTTTTCTTTCCTTTTCTTTAAGGCTTTTTTATATATGTTAGTGTACTCAAGGAAACCCATGGAAAATTAATTGTTGGGTAGGTAGGCACCGTAGATTCAACCCATGACCTCTTAGTTAGTTATGACATTTTTACCATTAAGCCAACCTTAGATTCAACTCATGACCTCTTAGTTAGTTATGACCTTTTTACCACTAAGCCAACCTTAGATTCAACTCATGACCTCTTAGTTAGTTATGACCTCTTAGTTAGTTATGGCATTTATACCATTAGATTAATCTAATGATGATTTCTTTTTCTTTAAGTTTAACTAGGTTGTATTGTGTTTCCATATACATAAAACTCCCTTAAGCTGTTTGTTGCATTTCTTGAAGATATTTTAAGTATATTTCCATCATAATTTTTGTGAAATTAAGATCTTTAATTGATGTTGCTTTCAAACGTGAAAATTTAAAACGTTGCTTAATACCAAAATTTGAAAATTTGCACCCATATTTAAGCGGACATATTTCCAATTTTTCCTTGTAAATTTCTGGTTGAAATGTATAAAAACTAATATACATATCCAAGTTCAATTACTAAATATCAAAACAAAAAATCAGTAAAATCTAAAACTAAAGTATATTTCAAATATATATGAATAAAACGAAGTCTCATGTTACATCATAATTTCAACATTGTCTCTAATTTCACCACAGTTTCACGTGTGGATTTTTTTTTCTTCTTCTAAGTTTAATTATCTTGTAATTTTGTTTCTAATATATAATAACAATGCATCCAATAGTAATTATGGAATATATATATATATTTTGCTTGACATCTTTTTGTCACGTTTTCTCTCAGCAAGCATTCAAAAAGATGAAGATGATGCAAACAAAACGGAGATATGTAGATTATCATGTGTTAAAACCCAAAGTTCTTTCAACCAAAGTTACAACGGCCATGAAACCATATAACATTTACCAAAGAAAGGAATCCAAGAGTGATCGTGAATTGGCAAACTTCAAATGCCCATCACCAAAGAAGAATAACATTGAGCTATTGCCCATAAAGCCAAACACTACTATTGTAGTGTTGTCACCAAGACGGGCTGCACGAGTTGAAGTGTTAAAAGCCAAATTTGGAAGCACCATTTTGAAGGCTCAACAAAAACTTCAAAATTCTAATAATGATTCTAACAAGTATGAATATGCTGTTGTTGGTGCCACTCCAAAGACAAGCTCAATATTACAAGAACAAAAACGAGCTTCAAGGGAAGCTCTTGACAAGATCAACCCAGTGTTTAATTTCAACGAGAATCTCGATTCCATGAGAGAATTTGAAAAGATATTGGAGTCGGGCGCTTGAGGTAATGTGCAATTTAATTATTTTATCTCTATGTAATTAATTTTTTGAATGGCACGTGCATGAAATGTTAGAAGCAATTAGGTTTGCATGAATGATTTACGTAGCTCTAGGACAGTTGGGAATATATATACAAGTTTTTTTCTTCAAAGTCCTAAGTATATGTATTTACTTAAAAGAATGTTTCGTGATCTTTCATTTAAATTGCAATTATAAATTTATATGTGATTTTTCTTTCAAATAGAAAATAATATGTAATTCTAATTTGGTAATAGAATCAAAGAAAATAATGGTCAAGAGTTGGAAGGAGCGGGTGTACGTGTTTAAACTTGAAGATTTGAAGACTTATGTTCCCCAGTGAAGTAGTTTTCAGATTAGTTCGTGATGATGTTAATTAGAACATCTTTTGTATTATCGGTTACCTTTTTTTATAGGCTCTTTACCCCGTATAGTTTGTAATTAAACTACTTATTCATATTCAATAAAATTGAGTTGTTATTTTATTTTATATTTAATTTTCATAACCTTAATCAAATATATATTAAGTAAACTCCTTAATTAATTCTTTTTATTCATACCTCTTAAATAATTTGATTATATATATATATGTATGTATATATGCTTAAAACTTCACATTTTGAAGTGTAAGTTATATTACCTTTTGCTTACTTGTTCCATTCATTAGAAAAAGAGCTCCCAATAAATGAAATAAAGTAAAACAAAATAAAAACTATGGTTCAATTTTAGCCATTTTACTTTAGTTTCAAATGTTTAATTTTAGTGATGAATGTATGTACTTAAATGTAGTCTCCCGAAGTTAATATTTTTCATGCAAGAGAACACAATATATTAATATATTTTTAAAACTCAGAGTGAAAATGCATTATAATAGAAAACAAAAGGCAATCAGAAATTTTATTGATAAACTAGTATTGGAAAGATTAAATTTAAGATTTATTGAAAATCGATAAAATTTGAATAGAGAAGAACTAAAATTAAATCAACTCTAAATAGGACATGGATTAAAATTTATTTTGTCAATTCTTGTTAGTTACTTTCAAACGTGTTTTGTTAGATTTTTTTTTTTGATAAATATGAAATTAGTTTTATTTTATTTAAAGAAATGTAAAATATCTTCTTTATGTTTATGATCATTTATCAATATCTTTTAATAAGGAGTCAAAGATTTTCCTTAAATATCTTCTTTTTAAAGAAGATGATATTCCTCATATTTAGGAATATATTATTGTAAGTTCTTTTTTGGCTCTTTTGAAAAACGAAGTTCTATAATATTGATAGCATATTAAATATTTAAATTCTAGTTTGAATGTATTTCATACTATATATTCATAAATCATAAAGTTAAGTTTTACTTATCCACTAACATTTAGTTAAGAATAAATAATTGTTAATTTATTTTTAAATATAATTTAAGAAGATATATATATTGTCGGTCTTCAAGAATGAAAAACATGTCGATCATATCATTTCATGTTTTAGTCTATTTATGTGTTTAAAATAGTTTTTTTTTTATTATTATTATTTTGCTTACCAAAGCGCATTACTTTCTAGTTATTATTATTATTGTTTAATTTTAAAATACGTGAAATCCTAGTCTCTGATTCCAATGGATAAATCTCTCTGAATACGTGAAATCCTAGTCTCTGATTCCAATGGATAAATCTCTCTGGTTGCCACGGAGTTTGCTGTGAGGAAAATATGCGCATAAGATTCAGCCACAACCGCCACGGCGCCGGACACTCCCAACACAACCGGCACGTGCTCCCGTGAAGAACCACAACCGAAGTTGTCGCCGACAATTATGATGGAATATTTGGTTTTCATTTATTCAGATTCCACGAAGCGTGTGGAATAAGAGGAAGGTAGGCCAATTAGGGTGTGGGATCCGAGCTTCTCGTATTCGCTGAGATTAGAGAGGACCAAAGTCAGGTACACAACCCAAATAATTGGAATGGAAATAACGAAATTCAATGTGTTATATGAGTGTTATTCAAAATAAGTTAATTTAAATATTTAAGAAAGATTGGTTTGCTAGTCAAAAAGATCATATTATTAGGATTGTGTAATAATCATTGGCAGGAGCCAAGTTACCTTTTTCTAATGTTTGCATATTTTTCGTTTTCACAAACATATTTGTAAATGTTTGCAAGCAGAAAACTCTTTGCTTCCTTAAGTACCTAAAATTTTGAACGAACCCATCACAAGTACGTGCTGGAGTTCTGAAGAGTCTTCTATATATTTAGAAAGAATATTACCTTTGAGAGTAAAGACAATGCCTCAAAGGCAGTTTTTAGCAAAATGACGCTCTGACACTGTAAAAGGAAATAGTGGGTAAGGGCAGATACACTTTCTTTGAGAAGACTTGTAATCGTTATATTTTGTTAGATTTTATCGAACAATAGTGGTTACAATTAGAATAATACAATTTTTTTCTAAACAAAAGAATAAAAAGATGTTTTAATCCATAATTCCATTTAAAAGAATCAAAATATGACGAAAATCTTTAATTTCTAAGCTAGGTATAATTTAAAATTTTTAAATAGATATTTTGGTTTGTAATTAAATTTTCTTTTGTTATGTATAAATTATTCCTATTACATAATTACAAATATTTTACTTTACCAACTTATAATATTTGAATATCTTAAAAAATAAAATTTACTATTTTAAACTTTAAATTTTAAATTTTTTAGTATAATTAAACACTGTTATGGGCGATTGAGCACTACCAGCGTTGAGTGTGGAAATGTTATGGGCTCATGAGTTTGGCGCGAAACGATCCGATGTCCGAAAATAAACATATATTGAAAAATTATTAAATCCAATCTTTAGTCATAAAGTTTGTTTGTTTGTTTATATTCAAAAAATTTAGCATAAAAAGACAATAATTATAATTTAGGATTTGGCGGGAAACTTAATATTGGTTCAAAAAAATATATATATACATATAAATAAGACTCGATTTTTCATATTTTTCTCGACGTGCTGGATTCTTGATTTTTCTCTCTACGAGGTGAATTTTTTATTTTTCTCTCTTCTCTCTAAAGAGTGTCAAGAAGCGGATTCTTTTCTTCATAATTCGCACCTTCTCTCGAACATTTCTCCATATTAATTTCGGTGAGTTTTTCTTTCCTTTTCTTTAAGGCTTTTTTATATATGTTAGTGTACTCAAGGAAACCCATGGAAAATTAATTCTTGGGTAGGTAGGCACCATAGATTCAACCCATGACCTCTTAGTTAGTTATGACATTTTTACCACTAAGCCAACCCTATTCAACCTATGATCTCTTAGTTAGTTATGGCATTTATACCACTAGATCAATCTAACGTTGGTTTCTTTTTCTTTAAGTTTAATTAGGTTGCATTTTGTTTCCATATACATAAAACTCCATCTAAGCTGTTTGTTGCATTTCTCGAGGATATTTTAAGCATATTTTCATTATAATTTTTGTGAAATTAAGTCTTTTATTGATATGCTTTCAACATGAAAATTTAAAACATTGCTTATATTATAATTTTTGTGAAATTAAGTCTTTTATTGATATGCTTTGAACGTGAAAATTCAAAACATTGCTTATACCAAAATTTGAAAATTTGCACCCAAATTTAAGCGGACATATATCCAAATCTTCCTTGAAAATTTCTGGTTCAAATGTATAAAAACTATATACACATGCTAGTTTAATTACTAAATATCAAAACAAAAAATCCGTATAAATTAAAACTAAAGTATATTACAAATATATATGAATAAAATGAAGTTTCATATTATTTCATCACAGTTTCATACGTCCTCCCAATCATTTCTTTGTGTGGTTTTTTTTTTTCTTCATCTAATTATCTTGCAATTTTGTTCGTCACATTTTCTCTTAGGAAGCATTCAAAAAGATGAAGATGATGCAAACAAAACGAAGATATATAGATTATCATGCGTTAAAATCCAAAGTTCTTTCAACCAAAGTTACAACGGGTATGACACCATATAACATTCACCAAATAAAGGAATCCAATAGTGATCATGATTTGGCAAACTTCAAATGCCCATCACCAAAGAATAACATTGCGGTATTGCCCATAAAGCCAAACACTATTGTAGTGTTGTCACCAAGACGGGCTGCTCGAGTTGAAGTGCTAAAAGCCAAATTTGGAAGCACTATTTTGAAGGCTCAACAAAAACTTCATAATTCCAATAATGATTCTAATAAACATGAATACATCGTTGGTGCGACTCCAAATATATGCTCAATACAAGAACAAAGACAAGCTCTAAGGGAAGCTCTTGACAAGATCAATCCCGCCTTTGATTTCAATGAAAATCTCGATTCCATGAGAGAATTTGCAAAATTATTGGAGTCGGCTTGATTGAACTAATAATTAGGTACGTGGAATTTTTTTTGTTCTATATAATTAATTTTTTCAATCACATGCATGAAAGGTTGGAAACAATTAGATATGCATGAACATTGATTTGCGTAGCTCTGGCACATCTGAGAGCATATAAGTTTTCTTCTATGCATAATATATGAACATAACTTGTAGAGAGGGAGACCAAAGAAAAGAAAAGAAAAAGAATGTTTATGCATGCAAGTATTTACATAAGAAATATGTGTTGAGCCATTGTGTAATCAATTTTTCCCTCCTCAATTAATTACACTATCAAATTTGATGTAACTGTTCACTTGTGAACTTCATGGTCATATAATTATTATTTTTAGATAGTAGTATGTGTATCTTATACTTTGGTAGATAATATTTTGATTTTAATTTGCTAATAGAATCAAAGAAAAAAATCGTCAAGATACACCAAGTCTCGAGAGTTGGAAGGAGTAGCTGTACATGTTTAAATTTGAAGACTTGTTCGTGACAAAGCTGTTAGTATATTAATTTTACTTTGTGAATGATGTTGGACATATTTTGTATCATGGGTTAGCTTTTATGCTCTTAGTTCATAGTTTGTAATTAAACTACTTATTCATATTCAATAAAATTGAGTTGTTTTATTTTTATTGATGCTCTATAATATCATAATTAATTTGATTATATATATATAATAACTATTTTGGTCGTTTTAGTTTGAAATTTGTTTAGTTTTAGTTATTATACTTTCCATTGTTCAATTTTAGTTAAGGTATAATTTAGTAAATATTAAGTTTAGTCTTTCAATATTTTTTTACTATTAAAATTGATTAAATGATTATAATAACTTTCACCCAAGGAAATACAACATGTTAATAAAAGTCATTGTGAAAATGCTAATAAATAATAAAATGTAATAAAAAATTTATAATAAACTAGTGATTAAATTTAAGATTTATTAAAAGTCACATTGAAATGAAACATTTGAATGAACAAAAATTAAAATTAAATAAATTCTAAATACATGGACTAAAATTTATTTTAGGGAGGATTCTCATTAAATACTTTCAAATGTGTTTAAAATTAAGAATGAGTATGGTTGCATATTGTGGATGTCTCTAGTTTCCATAAAAGCATAAAAGTTACTACAAGGTTTAACCTTCAACGTTATGAAAATGTGACAATCATCGGTGATAAATACTAAAAGATATATGTTCTTATATCTTTCAATAGTACATAATAATAGTATATCGTCACTTTCTATCATTAATGTAGACAAACGATAACATTTTACTATACTAACATCTTGTTATCTTATATAAATATTTTTGATCTATTTTCATATATATTTGAAATTTATCATTAAATTAACTAAAAAATATTTTGATACCAGAAAGAGGAGTAAAAGTACGATCATTATAATTTGAAAAAATGATATATAATTTTAATTTATTTATAATAAAATATAAAAAAACTTGTAAAATAGTAACACCATTGAATTATTCTCTCTTCGTTAAGGGAAAAAAAATATATTATTGCTATTATCGAATCATACTGTATGCATAAGTTTAATAAATTAATTTTTAAAGTGGAGAAGGAATCTAATTAAAGTAAATAGCAAAATTTTTGCTCTCCTATATTTTGTAATTTTTTTTATTATTATTTGCAATTTCCCTTGAGCAATTTAAAGTTGAAAATTAGCATAAACAAAGTCTTAATTACAACAAACAAATTAAAAGCTATTAGTTAGATTATATATTCTTTTGTGCTTTCTTCACTTTGCATTTTCTTCAAAACATTTCTCTTTCTCCCTATCAGTCTCTTGTGAGTTTATTTTTGCATTTTTGCTTAGAAACGTACGTACATGCATATAATAATTCCAATATATACAGGTTTGTATAATAACTAATTAACCAATAAAATTGACCTGGTATTTAGACTATATAGATATAAAATTGACACGTTGGTATTTCAATGATTTCGATATGACATGGGAGATTGATCGATATTTACAAGAAATATAATATAAATATAATAAAATAACAATTATACATATTTACTTATTAAAAATCATAAAAAAATTTGTTATTCATTTGGTTTTTCTTTTTTGTTTATATAATTTTTGAAGAATTTGTTTGTTTATATAATTTTTGAAGAATTGAAATTAACATCTTATGAGATTTAACTTAATTATTTATAATTTAATAACTGTTATAGATGGACACGTTAGTGATTTCGGCCCACAATTGAGTAATAGCCCAAATCTGACGGTCCAGATGAGAGAATGGGGAAATATATACAAGCTAGGGTTTCATAACAAACCTTGAACTTCTCTTTCCAATGGGTATGATACCGATCTCTTCTTCTTCCTTCTTCCGTTTAATTTTTCAGCGAGTAGGGAGTTTTTACACCCAAATTTTTAAAGACACTATCATGCGGTTTGTTCGTTCTTGTCATCTTCATAATCTTCCAATTTTGTTTGTTTATGGAGAAGCTTAGATTAGATTTTCTAATGTTCTTCTTTGATGAAATCGAAATATTTTCTTTTATCATTCTGATTTTTTAGCTTTCCTTTGGCATCTGGAAAAAATGGGGTAAAATTTAACGCATTGAATGGTTCTAGTATTTTGAACTGTTTTTATTTATTTATATTACTTGTATTTTAATACTCTCTCAAGTTAGATTGATTACATAATAGCTTGAATTAGATTATTATTTGTTGCTGTTTGATAACTTTGGAAATTTTCTTTTATTTTTCTGATTGTTTATGTTCTTGCTTGATATAATCGATTAAAGTTGTCAAGGATGTTTTTTTTTTTAGTGTTTTAAGATCTACTTCTGTTTTCTTAAGTAGGCTTAGGCTACTTGGTCATTTTTGTTTTCTTTTTCTTTTAGTTTAAATTTAGTTCTTATAGTGCAAAAATTTACAATTTAGTCCTGGAAAAGTTCACATGATTCCCTAGCTACTTTAATTTATTTTAAAATTGAGTGTACTCTTTGGTGTTGTGAATTTTTTAGCCCATCGAACCATTTTTGTTTTTTCATATCATTGCATTGAATTTATAAGGAGATTTTTGTTGAAATTTTTAAATCAATGTGTTTGCTTACCTTTTACTATTTTTAAAATCTTTCAGTTTAGATTGTTTATAGTGGAGCCTAGGTTAGATTGTTGCATGTTTATGGTTCGTGAAATGGAAAAAAAAAATCCCCTAATGTTCTCTATTCGCTTAGTTGACAATATTTGTAACTTGAAAAAATAGGGGCTTACAAGTATGTGTCGGAGCTATGGAGGAAGAAGCAGTCCGATGTTATGAGGTTTCTTCAGAGGGTAAGATGCTGGGAATATCGCCAACATCCTTCAATTGTCCGCGTCAATCATCCCACTCGCCCTGATAAAGCTCGGCGTCTTGGTTACAAGGCCAAGCAGGTAAGATAGTATGTAAGCATTTTCTTATAGAGTTATTTGCATCTAAGCTTACATGAGTTTTTTCCCTAGATGTTTTGGTTATCATGTCATTGGATTTTTTGGTATCCTTGTTTTATTTTCTTCCAAATGTTCTCATTTTATTCTGTATTTTACTGTTTGGAAGTTTTAGAGTAAATGTTGCATCTTTTTTTGTCTAACTTGGATGGTATGATGGTTTTTTATGATGTTTGGAAGTTATAGAGTATGATATGATGGTTTTTGACATTCTTTATTTAGGAATTGGTTTTCTGCTTATGCTGGGATGTGGATAGTCTTCACTTACTTGTTGGGTTTTGGTTTTTTTTTTTGTTCTAGTATGGTGGATATCATTTGCTTCAGCATTAATAGTGAGTTAAGTACTTTGCTGCAGGGTTATGTCGTTTATAGGGTTCGTGTGAGACGTGGTGGTAGGAAGAGGCCAGTTCCCAAGGGTATTGTGTACGGAAAACCAACTAACCAGGGTGTTACCCAATTGAAGTTCCAGCGCAGCAAGCGGTCAGTTGCTGAAGAACGAGCAGGGCGAAAGTTGGGTGGTTTGAGGGTTCTCAACTCGTACTGGATCAATGAGGTAATTGATTTTACACCCTTATTTCATTAGGTAACTTTAGGCCAGGAGCAATGATTGATACAAAATATTGATTACTCTCTTATTGACAACTTAGTTTTATCGATTTTCTTTATTGTTCTTGAAATTGAATAGGATTCTACGTACAAATACTATGAAGTGATTTTGGTTGATGTTGCCCATAATGCCGTTCGCAATGACCCGAGAATCAACTGGATCTGCAACCCTGTCCACAAGCGCAGGGAGCTCAGAGGACTTACATCCGCAGGCAAGAAGTACAGGGGTCTTCGTGGAAAAGGACACTTGCACCACAAGGCCAGGCCTTCTCGCAGAGCAACCTGGAAGAGGAACAATACTCTATCCCTCCGTCGTTATCGTTGATTTTGGTATTTTTTTTCTCTGTTTTGTTATTTTTATTTCGAGCATTCTGTTTGGGGAATGTTGTGGCTTAAAGTTACTTCGATCTAGAAATTTTTGAACTATATAATTTGTGTTGAGGATTGTGAGGATCTTTCTAAACTAAGTGATCATTTTTGTTCTTATTATTGCAGCTCCCCTTTTTCTCCTTCTCCTTTTCCTTTTCAAAAAAATCTCATAGCCATTCTATTTCTTTAGTTTTGATGAAAGCATGTCTCTGATTAGAGGTAGTTTTATAAAAAGTCTATGCGCCTTGAAATATTTGTTATCTGACATGTATGATGTACTGAAGTAATGAAGAACAGATTGGTTGGTTTAATCAAAATTTCCAATTATTACATTTCACAACTCTTAGACCTGGTGATAAATTTAAATTACAATTTTCAAATTAATTAAATATAGTTCATGAGCTGGCTCTTTTATTAGGTTTCTTGTTTTTAAAAATTAATCTTTATTGAATACCGTTGTTGAATTTTCAGCAAAATTTTGAAAACAGAAACAAGTTTTTGGAAAATCTCTTTTTATCCATTTTGTTTTTTTAAAATTGTTGTTAAGAAATGAAGAAGGTTGGAGCCTGGAGGTTGGTATGTTGTAGACTTAATTTAAAAGAAAAAAACAAAGAAGGTTTTAAAAAACTTAATTTTCTATTAGAAAAAGAAAAACAGAAAGGGTTGAAAAGAAGTAATTTTGAAAATCTGACATTGATTGTTTAATATTTCGATTAAAATGGCTAAACTGTGCCATTTTGAAATTTTGATTCTATGGTAAAAGACTTGAAAATTAAGATTGATAGAAAATAGGGTTGTATTTAATGATTTTAGTTGAGTTCATTTTAATGGTTTTAGATAATTGTTGGTTGCTAATTGTATCTGCTATCCTAATTAAAAAGAAATTAGGATTAACGAAACTCACCGATGAAAGCTTTCGTTTCAATCTCGAACAGATAAAAGGCTCATAGAGAGATGGATAGAAGTTGGATTAGGTTTGAGAAGAGTATATAATATGAGTTCTATTTTTATTTTTAAAGAAAAAACTAATTTTTCGAAAAAAGAATTCCCTCTTAATAGAGAAAATGTACTTTTACAGAACTTGAACTCATCAGTAAGCTTTCACATAATCCATTGAGAGATATAAAGGTAATTATCAAGATTAAATCGTTGTTATTAACTACAAAACGGAACACATCTATAATATCCCAAAATAATAAGACGCTTAATATTATTCATATACTATAAATCGTTTGAGTTATATACTCAAATTTGACTCACGTTTATGTCTTTATTTTCTAAAGCACCTTAGTTTTATTAGACTAAAAAATTACATAATTTAATTTTGTTAACAATTCTTTAATGACAACTTTATTGATGAAAATATGAATTATTTAGAGTACAAAAGTATAATTCATATACTACAAAACAACCAAAACTTGACTTTAAAAGAGAAAAATCAGCACAAGTCTAGATCAGAGTTCAAAACTTTGGCACTAATCCATGACTTCAGTAATGGTGACAAATCGAGAAGTCTCTATAGAGAGTTGTGCAGCAACTCCCATGGCTACTGAAATCAATCCATCTTCTAAGTCCACTACTGGAACTTCTCTCTCTTTACTTCTCATTGCACACAAAAAATTTAGGTGTTCCAAATAGCTAGACCCATGATGCAGACCTTCGTACCTGCATATAAATTAACGTAACAATTTAGTTTATATACTTTAAAGTTTATAACCATTTTCTCTCTAATCCCTAATCACAAAAAAATAATCTTTTAGATCACATGAAATCCTTAATCACTTTATTGATTTAGTGGATGAGTGTAAGAAATCTTTCACAAGTTTTGAGGTGTAAGAACTAAACTGTTAAGTATCTTCTATGAATGTTAAACTAAATGGACTAAATGGTTAGTGAGAAACTAAATTGTTACTTCAGGACCAGAAGAGGGTGCCTTTTAACTGAATTGAGTAGAGATGAAGTAATATTTGTGGATTGAAAATGTGTAAAAGTAGTTCAAGATAAAAACAACATACTTGATTCTGTGATCCTCTGCTTTTAATGTTTCGACTCCATTTCTCCCAGAAACTCGAGTGCCGAAACGAACAATGTTTTCAGGAACAAAAGCCTCACCCTGTTACCGAGTTTTAAGGCGATAAGAAGTGAAAATTTACAAAGTTGATGTTTTTCTTACAGAGGAAAATTTCTCAAGTTTGCAAAAGAGTAGATGGATGTGGAGAGGTTTCTTTTACCTTTCCAATATCACCAACAACTGATATCTCCTGTTCGTTTTTACTTCCCTCAGCAAACATACAAAGATCCAGGATCCCTCTTGAACCATTGTCAAATTCAACTATTACATATGCATTGTCAAGTATATCTGGTACCTGACAAAAAGTTCAGAAACTATAGTTCGGAAATAATTGATTTTAGTTCCTATGGTTTTAAAAGTTAGTTCTTAAGGTTAGATAAAACCTTATAGATGATTCATCTGGTTCAATAAATTCCTTACAAATAGTCTCGATATCTTACCAAATCATGTATTCTAATCATAAGCTTTGTTGTTTCATCCCTGTACTAATAGAACTTTCCTTGAGAATGACCTTCAGAACAAAACCTTTCAAGGCTGAATAAATAGTCAAAGTGCTAAAGATTTTACCTTCCCATCATACATTTCATCTTTGTGATTAACATCAATTGCTCCAGATGCCATTAAACGAATAGGATTTGCACCTGCAATCAGTCTCATAAGATCAAAGAAATGGCAGCATTTCTCTACCAGAGTTCCCCCAGTATTAGTATTGAACCGGTTCCAGTTGTTGACCTACTGGAGGAGCGAGTTGAAACATCAAACTTTTAGTTTATACAGTTTTAAGCATAAGAGTTTTAAAACTTACCTTAACCAAGAAAGGAAACCGATGCTCACGAATTGCCACCATTTTAACTTGTCCAAGACTCCCACCCTTCACTATGTCAATCAGTTTAGCAACTGGTGGCATGTATCTGTATTCCAGTCCAACTTGAACTAGTATGTCCTCCCTCTTTTTTGCGGCCATTACGACCTATTCTATCAAAATATCATTTCAGCCTCTGTACTTTCAATAAAATTTAAAAGTTGTTTTCATATATAGCAAAGTGAATCAAAATATTTACAAATATAGCAACATGTCACTCTCTATCCAATATCCATTATAGATGACAGTAATATTGTCATTTAGAACAGTTACCCAAAGTTCAAACATTATATGTGTACTTCCAATAATTTTTAAATGTGGTTCTTCAATGTGAATTTTTATCGAAAATTGTAAATTGAATCATTTTCAATGAAAATTCACTGAAACTAAATTCTTACACTATCATAAAAAAAAGACACTAAACCAACCTTAAAGAACTAACGTATATCATTTTAAAGACTTACTGAAAGTACAAGGACTAGAAAGGAATAACTCTAAATTATAGACCAAAAATAGTGTTTTTAACCGATTTTATTTTACAAAACTGAAGTAGATGCTCATGATGCTAACAGGCGTAAGAAATAAAGTGTGAAGTACAAAAAACTTGACATGCTTATCAGTTATCAGTGCATGTAAAGGAAAATTCATCTCACGAATTCAATATTTTAATGCTAATATTAACTCTTTCTTAAGAGTATCTTCGACACCCAAATATTCTAGGGTTAGATGGGTTGTCCTGCGAGTATAAGCTGGCTCAGATAGCATAAAAAGAAAATAACGTTGATATAGCTCATGTTTTTACAATAAAACTGTATATGATTGCGAAAAAAATGGATGACCTCTTTGCAGTGAGCAACTGTTGTGCACAATGGCTTCTCCACAAGTACATGATGAGGTCTAGGATGATTGATGATATCCATGAGAATTTGATAGTGAGTCATATTTGGAGTTGAAACAACCAATACATCACAAAGTCCACTATCCAAAAGCTCTTGGTGCCCTGAGAAAACCTTTTCAAACTCACTATTATCAGAAACATTGCTTAATTGAAACCTGCTCATAGAATGAAGAGTTAGTTTATGGAAGAGCAGAAATATCACCTGCCCATAATGTTCTGTTCTGTATATAAATTTAAAGAACTGTAAATATGTTCATCAAAGCTTTCAATTGAGAAATCGTCTATAAAGCAAGAGAGTTTTGGTTTTATTTTGACAGATGATCTAAATTTGATTTTGCTAATTTCAAATCATCTAGATTATGAAAACAATAAAAACTAACATGTTTACCTCACAAAATGCCATCCATGAATATATGATACCGTACCGTTCAAAGAATTCAATATTGATATTAAATAACCATGAATATCTCTAACATCTTTTACAAATACTAATAAGACAATATGTTATCTATTTAGTCTAATATGAATAGAAATATACCAATAACTATATTCATAAACTTTCTATTAAAAACAACGGTTAATCTAAATAAATATAATTTTTTTCCTTTTAGAAATATTTTGACGAAAATCAGTATTTTAACCCTTTCTTAGAACTTGATTCCACTTGATAAACTACTTCCATGAAACTAATTAGAGTCTGTCTAATAACCCTTTCATTTTTTGTTGCTGTTTTTAATTTTTGGTTACCAAACTCAATCCTATATACAAAATTGAAATTGAGCATATAAGACGGAAAAAGAGCCATTAAATTGAACAGTGGCAACAATCACACTAAATAGCATACCTCCATTTTCCATCCAAATGATTGAGCTAAATCAAGGGCTTGGCGCTGTGAAGAAGCATGTGGGTCAGCTATGGCAACAACGGCGACACCTTTATCTTGAAGATGGAAGAGATTAAGGAGATGTTCTCGGCCCATCATTCCGACTCCAATGATTCCATATTTGATTGTTGAGTGAGTAGAAGCCAAAGAAGCCATGGATGAGAATATTGAGAAGGAAAGGAAGTGTTAATTTGCAGTTGCTTTCTCGTTTATTATTGCAATGGCTTCTCTCTTCCCCGCTGTGAATTACGTCTGCCATGTGCCAATAAAGCAAAAAAGACAAAAACAATAAGTCCATTAATGATTATTGCTTTTCAAAAAAGATGATATTTTTTCAGGATTGTAATGGTTGAAATTTCAAAAGGTGAAGGCAAAAGACAAAAACAAAAAGTCCACTGATGATTGGGTATGTCTTCTATATTTGAGATATTGCAAATATTGCAAAACCTTGAATCTTAAAAATTTACGTTGGAAACAGGAGGGATGGAGAAGGTGAGAGGTGAAGAGGAAGATGAAGCAATTGCTGCTATTAAAAGGGATTCTTTCTTATCAACATTTTGACAGAAAGTAAAAAATGGCAAGTGCTTTTCAACATCTAGATTGGCTTGCTTTGTTCTTGAGATTTGAATAATCTTATTGGTTTTTTATTGCTAAGTTTTGGGAAGCTCTTTTTCTTTTTTTGAAGAAATTTAAAACTAAAATTGAGTGATTCAACTTCTTTGAAAACAGAGAAGTGGCGAAGGTGAGGGATTTATTCCGAATCATTCACGGTGTCCCATAGGCCATAATCCATGTTCTAAAGTTAGTGTTGTTGAATCTTGTTTTTGGGATGAGATTTTTGCTTTTCAACAAAAAGGGTGTTTTCAATTGGACATTCATAGACCACGGATCTCTAATTAGACATGGTCGCAAGAGTCCTAGTCCTTGTTCGACATGATACCTATTCGAGAAATTATGGCGAGACATCATCCTAAAATTCAATATTTGCAGACAACAACTAGTATTATTGACAAAATTATATCAAAGTAATAAGATAACAATTAATATCGTTGTCAATCAAATACCAATAAAAACAACATTCAAATAGCAAATAAGTATAAGATTCTAGTAATTGGTATCAAATAGCAATTCTATAACCATTAATATTATTGAAAATTGATTAGAGTCAAATTGTATTATGTAATAAGACGATAAATAATAACTTATTTTGGAACAAAGCATGTGTACTTCATTTTATTGATATTTCAACTTGAGAGAGGAAATGAATCAACCCAAACAACTATAATTAAAAGCCTATATTTTTCTACATTGGTCGTGCAATTTTTTTTTTATGTTATGTTATGTTTTGGAAGTATTGATGAAAATATCTTCATGTCGACAAAAATTTAATATACCATAAAATATATTTATGAATAAATGCCTACTCACGTCAGTATTTATTCACTTTTAAAGTTTTCTTCCATACTTAATAAAGATTGGTCTTTGTTTGTAAAGATTATATATATATATACACTCATTCTTTAGTACAAATTTACCTCCACTACAATTCAATTATGATGAGATGAGTTTTTCGGATCTTTCTTTTAGTAATTCAACTCGAGTTGTTTGTTGTTGCTAATTTTTTAATTATTAATAGATATCAATAGACTATATCTATTAATGACATTATTAGTAATGAACTCAATTGTAAATGTAATTGAATTGCTTTTGATTGTATTTTTCTACAATTAAGAGTTTTATCAAATTTAGTGTTATGATTATTGTTTGACGCCTACCGAGTATGAATAGGAAAGGCCGATAAACCCTAAACCCTAGTAAATCAAAAGATAGGAACGAACCCAACTATCTAAAAACTTCCTTTAACTCGATGAAAATAGTTGTAAAAGCATCAAATAGTGAACTTGGTGGCCGAGAAGCATAGCAAAGCTTCGTATTTCTATTCTTCTCCTCATATTCCTCCCCTTCTCAACAACAACCGTATCGTGTCCGGTACGAATTTCCTAATACTCATAAGAGTTGAGAGCTCTCTGCAAAGAACAACAGTGCAACACAAAACCCATTGCTCTCATAAATTCAACCTAAACGAAGAATGAAATTTAGGGCTCCAAACAGGATTTTCATATTGCCTTCAACATCCAGCTACTTCAATTCTTCTCTTCGTAATCACAATCGAAGCTTCGCTTCCGTTTTCAGAAGGTTTCAAACTTCCCTACAAGCTCGAGCTTCTGTCGGTGGTGGAAATGGCAGTTCCTCTCAAGGTAATTTTTCTGACTAATGTAGTTTCAGAATATATGGTTGATTGTATTTTTCTGTAACTTTAGTTTAGATTATTAAGCATTTGATGAGTGTGTGTAGGCGATTCTTATTTGGTGCCTGGTGCGACGGTGGCTACCTTATTAATGCTTGGCGCACTTCATGCTCGTCGGCTATATGATGATAAGAAGGTATAATGTTGTAGTGTTAGTCTTTTGAACGATTTATTCCTTCAGGATAGAAATTGATGGACTTCTTAGGTGGTTCTCCTTTTTAGTTTATGATGTTAGTTTGTTTCTTTTCATGTGTTTTTTAAAACAATCACTTGTATCCTGATATTGATTTTCTGCAGCGTAACTTAGTTTATTGGTTTTAGAGAAAGAAAAATAGGAAGAATCGATTTGTGTTTTGTAAGATATGGAGATTGATGATTTAGCTGTTTCAGAAGTGAATCTCTCTATCTTTGTTCAGGTTGAAGAGGCACGGGAGAGAGGCATAGAGCCCGAGTTCAAGTCGGATATTAAAGTACAAGATTTACACAGTGATAATACGACGTTGAAGATTTCAACTTCTTTTTTGTGAAAATATGTTGGTAGCTGGCCTCATTTAGTCTGAATGTCTCCTTTCAATTGCAGGCAACGTTTTTGAGATTGATACCTTTACGTTTAGTTTCAAGATGCTGGGGTCACATAACTAATGTGGTGAGTAACCTTCCAGTTCTTTTTTGAGTTCGAAAATATTCCTATGATATGATCAAAGTAAATTTATTTTTCATAATTCTTTCTTTACCCACCATGTTCCTTCCTAAACCATAATTCGCATTTGTCACATTAGCGTTAGACTAATTCATTTCATTTGTCTAAGCCTTACATTTGGTCCTCTTGATTATCTCATTACTAAAATTACCATGGAAAAGTTTTCTCCATGTGAAAGGAGGGGGAAAAAGAAGAGAAAAAAAAACTGAGACTACATACTTTTACCATTTTACCCATATTTGAGTAACGTCTCTAAGAAATCATATTTCTTTGATATTAATGCTATGTTTTCCTATAAAGACGTATAAATAGTCTCCATAATTCTTTTCTTTTTTTCTCTCTACTGTTGTAGTGTTGACATTGTATGTGATGTTATGTTGATTTGGTTTAGGAACTTCCTATCTGGCTGCGACCATATGTGCATAGGGCATGGGCTCGGGCATTTCATTCAAGTATGATGATTCACCTTAGTATTTTTACTCGATTCTTTTCATTGAACTGGATTTTTGTTTCTATGTCTTGTTCAGTATTTTGGATTTGCGAACTGGGTCTATATACTTTTACTGAAAATAAAGAGGATTAATTAAAGTTATTATCTGTTTTACATTATAGATTTAGAAGAAGTAGCTCTTCCTCTGGATGAATATGCTTCATTACGTGAGTTCTTTGTGCGCTCCTTAAAGGAGGGTTGCCGGCCCATTGACCCTGATTTACAATGTCTGGTAACTGGTAACCAGGATCTTGAACATTTAATCATCCTAGAAAATTTTCATTCTCAAAAACTACATTTGAAGTGTATGACCTGCTAATTGTCATTAGGTTAGTCCGGTGGATGGTACAGTTTTAAGATTTGGTGAACTGAAAGGAGCAGGGGCAATGATTGAGCAAGTTAAAGGATTTTCATATTCTGTTGCTGCTCTTCTTGGTACTGGCTCTTTACTTCCCATGATGGCAGCCGGGGATGGCAATGAAGAGGGCAGTGGACAAGAAAATAGTTCTACTGATAGTGGGAAAAGGTCATGGTGGAAAATTTCTCTGGCTTACCCTAAAGTTTTGGACCCCGTCTCTACATGGTACGGAAGTACTGAAATACTTTGACACTTGTAGGCCAGTCTATATTGATGTGTTGGCATGGGAAGAAAAAAAATTATTGCTGCAAAACAAAACATGATTTGAGAAAAGAAACATTACTCTTTTCTCAATTTTCTTAAGTAGTCTCCCTCCCCCGATATCTTTTCTGTGATTTCATTTTGGTATGCATTTTATATCTAGAAGTATAAGACGTAATTTGCCAACTCTGATGATGTGCATGCTGTTATAAAGAATTAATGAGTCTCTCTTCACTATCATTTTGTTCCTCTTAGCTCTAGTTGAAGTTTTAATCTTCTCTGGAAAGTCATGTTCTTCAAGAGATGAAGTTTCTCCACGTGACAATTTACTGATTTACATTGTAAATTTTCGTTACAGCCCAGTGAAAGGTCTTTTCTACTGTGTAATATACTTGAAGCCCGGAGATTACCATCGAATACACTCACCAGTTGATTGGCAGGTTCTTGTTCGGCGCCATTTTTCGGGTAGTTGTCTTATTAAAAAGTTGTTTACATTTTGAAACTTGGTTTCTTTATCAGAAAAGAAAAGTTTTTTATTCATCAACCATCTTGTTTCACTTTCCAACTATAATTTTCAGGTCACCTATTTCCTGTGAATGAGCGAGCTGTTAGAACAATAAGGAACTTATATGTTGAGAATGAAAGGGTACTTTCCCCGTCTCTTCTTTATTACTCTCCTTTCAAGTAGGGGTGAACATATCTAAAACTCCTTGGTTTATCTACTAGTCTGTATGGTAATTCAAACTGCTTTATTTGCTTCAAATTTGTGACCCAAATTCCTAAGAACCTCATTTCCTCAAGAAAATTTTGTGAATTATCTAGGATTTTTTTAAAAGTTGCTATCCGAAATTTATTTTTCACAGGTACTAGGCCTTTAAGTTATCGTTGGCGATGTTGCAGGTTGTGCTAGAAGGTCTATGGCAGGAAGGATATATGGCCATTGCTGCTATTGGGGCAACAAATATTGGATCTGTCGAGGTAATCATGCTTCTCCTTGGAGCTGATAAAGCTATAAACTCTGAACTCTATTATTTGGAAACCTGACCAAGAAAGTGGAAAAAGACGGTTTGAAAATCTGAAAATACATTTATAATTGTCAAGTGAGTTTTCCTTTCTATTGGTTTTGGCTTAGTTTAGTGAATAGAAGATATGTGTGCAGTGGATATGCAACCTGGGTGATCAATATCTCTTCAAGTTCGTGCACCAAAGCTTATATGAACAAAATAACTTGTTACAAACCACTTTTGTCACGTTTAAAATTATATTTAGATACTCAAAATTTAATTTAATACTTTTAATCGAAACTTTTATATCATCAAAATTAGTTTAAAATGAACATTTAACAAGATAATTTTAAAAATAATAAAAATGATTTTAATCATTACTAAGCTTCTTGTGATTGCAAATTCTTTGGTCTTAACCACTGAACGTTTCAGGTTTTCATTGAGCCAGAGCTTCGGACAAACAAACCGAAGAGGAGAAAATCACTCCATTCAGATCCTCCTGAGGAAAGGGTATATGAACCCGAAGGCGTGGGGATAATGCTGAAAAAGGGGGATGAGGTGTCTTTTGAGATATTTCTCTTTAACAACTTTATTTAAACTTGAGAATAAGTTTCGACTTTATGAAAATCACATATAAAAGTATAATATCAAACATCAGACTTTAATCTAATGATGAAAGCTGTTTGTTATTGATCTGTCTGAACAAATCAAGATTTTCTTTTGCTTATTGACTACATGTTAACTTCGATGTGTGGCAAATGCTTGCAGATGGCAGCTTTCAACATGGGATCAACTGTGGTACTCATCTTCCAGGCTCCTGTTTCTAATTTACACGACTCCAGATCAGAATTCAAGTTTTCGATTAAACGTGGAGACCGAGTCCGAGCCGGAGAAGCACTGGGAAGGTGGAAATAATTCTTAACGAGATTTGACTTCATAACCTTCTTTGCCTATTCACTCTATTCATATACAGTACTCTCAGCACAATTTTCACAACAAATATACTAATAATATTACGAGTTGTTGCTTTCATTCTCCTACTCCAATATTTCTACACACAACATTGCTTTCATTTCTCCTACCTGTGATAATGGTTTGGATATTGATCATTGGAAGGATTCTTCTAAGCATAGAACGAAAAGAAAAGATTAGTAGCAGTGCAATGTTTGATTAACGTCCAATTCGGCTAAACCTAAAATCTTTAAATTGAAAAGTCACTGATGGGAAAGAGAATCTTTAGGACCGAGAAAGACTACTTTCATGGCTCTATGAATGAATGTCATCAACAGGCAACCACACACAATTCTTTCAACGATACAAAACGACGATGCCTTAATTGGATTAGGACTATAATCGTGTAAGTTTCCACAGAAATTTGAAATCTCAATGCATTTTTTACATTACCCTGTGAAGAATAGCATCACCCTCCATTAGCTGAGACCCCAAAACTGAAATAGAAGCGTCTCTTCCTCTATGGAACTAAATCAAAACTTTGGTCCTGAAAATTTCAAATTTCAGATTTCCCATTAGTGTTGCACAAAAAAAGTATCAATGTACTACAAAAGATCTATAGTTTTTTGCTTACAAGCTCTTCCACTGCCCTTCTTTAAACTACACTATAGTCCTTTCGTAAAACTTATAGAACGTTACGAATATGAATCATGTAACTTTTACATGTTTTACATGTTGATAGCTCTCAATTGACACAGATAGGAGAAGGATTATCTTAGACCTGAAGGTCAAAAGAATTATGGAATAATTTTCCTTCGTCGAATCTTCTTCCATCAAAAATCCAAAATGATGTTCCTCCATGAAGATAAGAGAGAACTTTTACATTTATGGGGGTTAGAAAATGCCTACATTAATTATAAATGCATCATGTACGTACAATTCCCAACGATGATCAACTCTGAAACTAAAAATGGGCTACAAGGACTAAGATTTCATAAGAAAAAAGAGAATAGGGAGGTAAAAGGGCAATAGATCAAGTATAAAGTACGAGGGGGATGGCACTATCATCATATAGATTGTTCATTCTGCAAATTGAATGTCTTAATTTACTCTGGACAACCACTTATTGTGAGGAAGATGAAAATTCCATCGACAATATGCCTCTCTATCCATTACCACCTAGTTATTAACATTGCCTTTCCGTCATCAGTGAAATACTAATAATAGAGGCACAAGCAGATGACAAACTTCGGCAGCAATGGGGAGAAGAGGATATTGAGAGGTCGAAGGAAAGAAGAAATGAACTATTTCAGTGTTTTCAAACAATAAACGGAACTTTTTCAACAAAGAAATGAGAAGAGAGTAATGCTCAAAAGGTAGATTATTCAAATTTCATTAGGGAGGGACTAAAAGCAAACGTAATGCAAAACAATTGCAAGGATAGTTACAAAGTGAAGGTATCCAAAATCAAATCAATACAAATCTAATAAAAAAAATTAGCAAACGACTTGGAGAGAGCACCAGGAGGATGGTTTCAGTTTAGCAACTCAAACCGATCAAACCAAGGAAGGTATTTGCTCTAAAAGAATCTCGGATTCCTTCCATCCATAAATCTGAAAGGAGATCTTGAAAACGAAGTCTAATAATTTGTAAGTTGAATGAGTAAATCTGTCCACTAAAGTTTTCAAACTTTCAACATGTACCAACTCAAATTATACCTAGAATAGGCATACCAATTAGCTACTCAAAATATCCCACTCTCCCTCTACCTCCATGCACAAAACTAGTTTAGGATCATGATAATTTGTCAGATTTCTTTTTTTAGAACAACTATTGTGGTTGGAGGATTCAAACCTCCCACCTTTAGAGGAGGGATCATACCCGTTACTGCTTAGCTATTCTCATTTTGACATCATTTGTTAAATTTATGATAGTTCCACAACTTGTTCAAGCAGAGAGCCTAAACAAATGTAACCAATGAGCTAAGAAGACAAGGAGCTCCTATGACCCAAAAAATTTTGCTTCAGCATACTCTGCATAATCGTTCTTTTCTCAATCTCAACATCGATAATTCAGCGCAAAACGAGACATTCCCTTCACCTTTAACATCCCCGAGAAATAATTCAACACAAAAAAAAAATCATGTAGGAATTTACAATGTGAATTCAGACAGCTGAATACTAATAACGAACGCTAGAAGAAATAAAACCGAGCTCCGGAAGTCCACAAATCAAGTTAACGAATAATTAAAGGACAAATAGAATTTCATATTGACCATGAGTTGCAATCATAAACAGATCATGATTAAATTAGACAGAGCTAATAATCTAATAAGACAAGTAAATTTCATAGGCACACCTACGTCTGTTTGGAGTAAGAAGAAGAAGAAGAAGGTCCACGCTTATTCCGGAACAGCATGTATCCAAGAGGCAATACGACTCCGATCATCATTATAACAGCCCCAAATATGTATCGGAGTGGACTGGGCGGTTCCACTTCAATGAACGTGCTGAACTGCGAGGAACGAAATCAAGTTTACCGGATCAGAAATTCAGGATTTCCACAGCATAAGAAAACGAAATTTATACAAAAAGAACCCTAGAATATGAGATTTTGAATTGATTTAGTGTTAAACGAGATCTGGATCTTAAAGATGGAGAAACTTACAGGCATTTGTTGTTTAGAGATGGAGAGGATCGAATAAGGTTGAAGCCGAGGATTATGGTGAAGGGAGGAAGAAGAACCGCAACCGTTTTAATTCACTTCTTCATTTCTGATTTCTACTTTGTCCTCCGAAGGTGTGTTTGGAAGCATACTATAAAATTTTCTTACATATAAGCTATATTTTTATCGATATTCAACCCATGAAAGATAAATATGTTTACTTATTTAAAAATATTGATTTAAATTTTTTGTTTTTTTTAATATTTGTCAAAATTAGAAAATTTATCAATATTTCTGTCAAAATTTTCATAAACATTCATCTTTTAAATCTTATTTGATAGTGATTTTGAGATGGTCTAAATCACTTTTCTGTTTTATAAAAGTATAAAATCATTTTAAATTGATTTTAAGAAGGTAGGTGCATGATCGAGAATTGCTCTAAAATTGTTATCTAATTTAATTTTAGTGTAAAATATTGGTCGTTAAGCATTTGTAACTTTTTTTAAGTTCTAAATATTGGAATAAAAGATGATAGTTGATTGTCTAAAATGTTAATAGAAAAAAACGTTGTATATGTTTTGAATTTCTTTCAATATCTATATATATATATATAATGCAAATAAATATTTAACAATAAATAAATAGAAATTAATTTAGAACTAAATATAATTATTGAAAAGCAATTTTAAGAGTTTCATACCAAACATAAATTTGATTATTTACAAATCGACTCTATAGTATCTATTTTTTTTCTTCTAAAATCAATACTCCAACTATCACTCTCAAACACACTCTTAAATATTGTAACAACATTTTTTAAAAAATTGTAAATATATCAAAATCTATTAAAATAGGAAGTCTCTCACTGCATATGGTTTGTTAATTGTGGCCGGTTTTAAAATAATCGTTGGCAACTATATTTTTGGTAAGATTAGCTATAGTATGGAAGTGTTTTGGTTAAAACAGATATATAAATTAAATCTTAAATTTTATAAATAAAAAACTACATATGCTTTTAGGATAATCTTGGCATGAAATAAAGAAGTGACTTAGAAGTGATTTTAGTTGACTTAATTATACTTTATTTTACCAAATACAAAAAACGATTAGGGTTGTTTTATAATCAATTCTACTTAGTTCCAAAACCAATCTTAAACACAGGCTAACACTATCAACTAAATACAGCTTTATTTTGTTGTTTTTTGTGGGAGTATGAACTTGGTTGGTGGGAAACTTTTTTAAGTGATTTTTTATCATTCTCGATTTTGAGACAAACAAACAAATGAAATGTTAATTCATCAAACTTGAATTGAACAATAATTGATATATACTTCTTTACTTATGATCTTATTTATGGTACTATGTAGGGAAGGTTAAATAACTTTTGTGGGAGAAACTAAGAAGAAGAGGGCAAATTAAATCTGCAGATTTGAATTTAGATTTACCAAAGGCTGAGCCACTCAACTTTAGGACGTTACTTATTATTATCAAATAAGAAAAACTTGATATACCAAGATTTTATGCACACTAACAATAATAGAGTTTACAGAACTTTGGTACTAACAGCTCATTTCTCTTGATTTATACATCACATTTATATATATTTATATGCTTATACCAAATCCATATGTAATTTATATACTCTCACTGAAACTCAAAATCTGTAAAGACCTTCTCGTTGTTTCAATGCAGTTAACTCGATGAAGAAGACTTTGAATCCCTTGAACCCAGCTCTGCTTATGGTTCTTGTTCTTGCACTTGAACTCTAGAAGGCCTTGTGCGGTTTTCATGCCGAAATAGATCTCGTTCGAGATATCTCTCTTTCTTTCGTATGGCCATGAAGAAGTTTCGTCGCAGAGCCCGTAAACCACACCTAGAACACAACAGAACCACGGTTTCACAGAACGGTTAGGACAAGTCGTTTTCTAGGAGATAAACAGGATGATGAAGAAAATAATTATATTAGATACATACATTTGTTTTTCTTGGAAAAGGTCCCTCCAACATGCTTGCTTTTAATCGATGCTATAACCTGAAATCACATGGGAGAGATATTCATTACCAGTTTGGATCATAGTTTCTATGGTTTATTACACGCTTTCTCGACGAGTCATCGTTGCTTGAGTTTTGTTCTTCACGAATCATCTTTGCTTGAGTTTTGAATTATTTACCTGAGATTTCTTGTTGATGTAGACGGAGACCTCCTTCCATCTCAGGTGTCCTGTTCGTACAACGAGTAGTGGTTTAGATTGAGCAGCTCAACCAATGATCTAATGTTAAACTTTAGTTGTCTAAGAGCAATAGATGTTCAAATATATAGGTCAAGTTCAACAAAACTTGTTATGTTTTGAACTCGGCACAATGTTACAATAAAATTTATTGTAGCCTATGACTTAAGCTTTTGGATTTCATGAGTGATTTTACCACTGTATCAAAACAGAAAGTCCAATGTTTATACGTCCCTAATGTTCTCGCCAATTAATAATGATTTTTACTTCTTGGGTTTTTTATACATTTTCGATCGCACAATGAGAACTTTTAAGCATTGATATCATTGATATAATTAACTTTAGGTTTATGGGTAATTTAATGTATGGTTCTGTTATTAAATACACTGATGTAGAACGTAAAAGAAATTGATCTCTGTAAAGTAAAAAAAGCTGTACCTTTCCGTGAAAACTGCAGTAATTCACCCACACAAGGAAGTTCCTGCTCCTCCATATGACTATTAAAAGCTGTAGCCCAATGATTCTGGGCCGTTATCCTATCATAAGGACTCACAGAAGCAATTTTTCGGCCTTCCTTTGGCAATCTTGATCGGAAAGCAGCTTCTCCTCGCAAAGCTGGATTAGCAATAAGAAATAATTAATCATTAAATAAGATCAAGACAGTTGGTAGATAGTTAAGAAATGGAAGAGATTTTTGTCATTTTCAAATCATTTCTCTCAACTTGTTGGAATTCCATATGAACAGTTTACACAAATATGCTTTCTTCAAATGAAACTAGTGATCTTAAACTGCCATAGAATTGTTAGAGCAAGTACCTGTGGCAGCTGCAGCTGTTAGAGTCATGAGGTCACCCGGACTCCGAACATCAACTGCGGATCGAATAACCGAACCGACGCGCTCATGGTCCGCACCCGCAAATTCGGCCATTTCTATGCAATGAGACGCCAAAATCTCAGTAGCTGAGGCCAGAGCCGCACCCATTTTCGAATCAGAGCCATCAGAGTTCTCTGCTGCTGCGACAGCAGCCAAGGCTGCAGCAAGTGCGGCCACGGATATAGCAGAATGAACTCTAGCATTTTCAATTCTTGCTCTATCCTTCTTTTTGACAATACTATTACCAGCCTCCTTGTGGGGAAAGTTAAACCACTTTCCAAATGATCCTACTCTCCAAGCATGGACAGAATTCACCATCTTTTCTGGCTGTAGAAAAGCAATAGTACAAACAATCACTCAGCAAAGCATTTAGCAAAATACAAAAAACAAGCCAGAGCTGAAAAAGCAAATGCTTTTCATAACTAACTTCTTATATATATGAAAAGAAAAGCTTACAAGTTGTGGGGCAACAATGGTCTCAGGAATTGTGACGGGGCTCCTTTCAATGTAAAGTTGCTTTTGCTTTTGAGCAAGAGCTTTTGTAATCTCAGAAGCTGATAGACTCCATGACCTTGCCAAAAACTCCATGGGCTCTTGTGGAGTTTGAGGCTGAGGAATTGAAGGAAAAGAAGACACCATTTTCATTTCCTCATCTTCCACCATACTCTTTAACCCATGAATTGAGCCAAGTTTCCGACTTGAACAGTAACCCTTTTCCATTTTCTTTCCCACCCCCAAAATCCTTTCAACAGAAGTACAATCAAACAGCCCTGTGTTTCTAACTAAAAATAGTCTCTTCCAATAACAATTCTCTCGGCGGCATTTTCACTAACACTTTAAAGTTTAAATACCCAGAAACATCCAGACAAGAACAGATTCAAGTTGACATTCCAAAGGCCTCGTGCTCTGAACTACCACAAAATCAGATTGGGTTTCAACCAAAAAGCAGTCAGAAACACAAAGAAACAAAGCAAGAAATAGAAATTCACGAAGCTCGAAAAGGAGAAAATATTAATAAAAGAACACCATGCATTAGCGTCCCCCTGAATCGACGGAAGCTGTTTCTTATCACTGGGGCAAGCAAGTGATCGTTCCATTTGAAAAATGGGAACAGACCCAGATGAGATTTATCAATGAAGCACTTGGCCTGGCCAATGCAATTGATTTATAAGTATTATTGTATTGAAGAATAAAGCTTACTGTTTAGGCGCCTTCATTGATTGCTCTTTTGACCATTCATTTCATTCAACATTTTTTAATTTGTTCAAAATATTATTTTGATTGACTTAACAAAAACACTTCTCGTTAAACTTTTTTTTCATACAAATTATTTTAAATACACTTTATTATCTAAATTTTGCATTTTTTTCTTCTATATTTACAAAAGGTTTGTTTCGATCTTTCCAATAGATTTTCTGATCCTATATTCTAAGGAAAAAGTTATTTTGATACGTTAAAAGTAGATAAGAATAAAAATGAATAGATTTTAAAAATATATAAAGATCAAAATCAACCTTATAAATGTTAGTGGACTAAAATAAATCAAATTTGAAAAGATTTGTAATAAAATGAAACTTTTAATAGTGGTAGGATCAAGATTATAGTCCAAAACTATATTATATATATAACATTTTTCACTTTATATGACACTTAGTTATTTTATTTAGGAAATAAATTTTGTATTATATGATAGCCATGTAGACTTAATAATTGAAGAGTTTCAAAACTTCATTGGTCCACTTGCATGTTTATAATTTCTATTTCTTGTTTTTATCTTTATTCTTGAAAAATATGCATCTTCATAGTTAATATTCTTTATTTCTCTTCTCACAATTGATTTAGGTTAAATATTTTGTTTGAAAATGTTTTAATATTGTATTTAAAAAAATTGCATTACAAATATAATAAATAATTAGTGATATCATATAGTTATTAAATGATTTATCGACTTTTAAATTTGTTATTTTTGTAACGTAGAAAATGTAGTGACATGAGTGTTATTATCATAATCTTTCTTTTGCATGGATTTTGAGTTTTTAATCGTATCAATATTTTCATTATTAAAAAAATGATTTTTAAAAATAACAAAGTATTAAAACTATTTATAAAATATAACAAAATTCATCTAACTATCTCTATCATTTATTTATATATTTTGCTATATTTTATAAATAATTTCATTATTATTATTATTATTATTATTATTATTATTTTCTATTCATAACTAACAGAAATTAAATATATATTACATAAAATATATGAAGCATATACACTTATTATTAAAGTAGACCCATAAATATTTTAGAAAGCTAGAATAATCCATTTAATTTATATATATATATAGGGGTAAAATGAGTCTAGATATTTAATACATAAAAAAAAGTAGATACCTAACTTCATTAGTTTTTCTTTTTGGTCTTCTCTATAGTATACTTATATGTTTGTTTGTTTTTCTCTTTATCATAACTTTTGAAGTTGGGATATGGAATACATCAAATTAATTTTGAGAAAGGGTTTTACACAAGAAAAAATAATAACAACAACAATAAATAATAGAAACATTTATAATATTTGATGTAGTATAGTTTAATTAAATGTATCCGTGTAATGTAAATCTAAATTGTTAAAAATATATTATATAAATTGCAAGAAGAATGTGGTGAATTTTTTTTTCTCGAGAGATTTTTTGTTTTTTTAAGTACGATTCAATTATAATTAAAATTTTAGGCTGAAAAGATTTAACGTATCTATAAATTTTTATATTTTAAAATTTTACTAAGAAGAAGTTGAATTTTCAACTGATAAAATTCTGACCTAACTTCACGCTTTAATGTTTTATATAATACACTATAATCTTATTATTTAAGGATTGTACGACTATTTAATTTCAGATAAGTTTTTAGATGAGATTTTAAGAATTAGATGTGAAATAATTGAAAAACTTTTTAATGTACGGAATTATATTAAACATACCCTCAAAAAGGTTATACAGACAAGTCTACGAATTTATAATTTCATTTGATAATAAACCTAAATAATAATAAAGAAAAAGTTGTGAATTCACACCTAAATTTCAACAAAACCTTCTACTTCTTTTTTTCTTTTCTTATTTGGAAGAAAAGGTTTAATAATTGAAAAATTAGTCACATTTTTCAACATAGAAAATGGAAATAATTATGAAAATAATATATATATATATATATTGAAAATTATATAAAAAAAATAGAACCTCTTACAAAATATTTAAATAGGATAAATTTTATATTTTTAGTAGTCCTCTATTTTGTTAATTTCTTTTTTAAAAAAATAGATTGATTTAGGGTGTGTGAAAAGTAGAAAAAATTGACAAACTATTTACACGAACAAAACCTCCAAAATACAAAATTTATTACAGATTTTTGTATGAAGTGTAAATATTTTTGCTAAATTTTCTATATTTGACAATTTTTCTTAACTTTTAGAAATACATTTATAAGTTTTTTTAGATCATTAAGTCATTGGTGATCATCTACTAAAAATTAATATTTTATAAGTTTTTTCTAAGTACATGTAAACTGATTCGAACATTTGTAGCTGTCGGAAAAACGCTAGAAAATGAAGGTGTCGGTAAAATGAGAGAAATAAGTAGGAAATGCCAAACAAAAGGGCATGCAATTATAAAGTAATGAACAACATCAATGGGGTTTGGACGGTTACCTTCCATTTCCTCTTCTAATTTGGTTTCTTCCTTTCGCATATTTTCCTTGTGGTTTATTCTCATTAAACAACATAACTAAATTGTTTATTATGTTTGGATTCATATTTTCCCCATTTTTATCCCTTTAGATATTTCATGAGAAACGTATAAGATATTTGATGTTGTGAAAACATTATCATGTAAATAAGGAGAGGATTATACATATTCAGTATATACTTATATAAAGTGTTAGATATTCAAATTATTCTTCATCTCTTCTATAAGTTTGTATTGAAAACTCAATAATTTTGTGAAAGAAAATAACTTAATTAAGAAATTTTATGGTGTTTTTCTCCAAATTGTTTTAGAATTGATTAAGTTAGGACAAACTTTTTGATCATTTGTTTAAAGACTATCTTGTTTTAAAAAGTTACAATATTATCTTTGACGTAGTAAAAATCTAATAAAATCTCAAATGAAAATTGAGACGACCGTCATGTTGGAGTCGAGCAATGTTCAAGTTTCAATTTTTCTTTTAGGTTGTTGGTTGTCCCTATCACACCTTTTTAGATCCCAATAATTATAGTCCAACTTTCCAATAATTAAGCTCTAAAATATTTAATTATAAGTAAGATCAAATTGGTTCACATTTTACTTTTTGTATTTTAAATAGAAAGAATTTTAGGAAAAGTCTAAGCGGACATGAAATGTAGTTTACCTTTTAGAAATCATATATAGTTCAAAGAACACAAAAGGCAATCATAATTTTGAAAGAAAAAACAAAAGCCTCCAAAGAACGTTTTTTTCTTTTCCAAATAAAAATGTTTGGATCACTCGGTTTAGTCTGGGAAATTAGTTTTTAGGTTTTAGGGTTTGGTGTAATATTAGAAAATATGTAATAATCTTACTAAGTACCTGAGTTTCATAACTGTGCGATTGTCTACCATAATATATTATCTATCTACCTTATTCATGAGATATACGATTAATGTGGTGGTTGGAGGTGGTTGTACTATTTAGCCTTACAAATTAAAGAAAGAAGATAAAAACACCACTTTACTTTTATACATATTTTTCTTATTTTTATCCTCTGAAAGAAAAGTTAGATTTAAATACTAGGAAAATTAAGTATATATTATTTGAACCTTAAGATTTTTTAATATTCGTGTATACATTAGATGAAAGTCTATAGATTTATTAATGAAACATATTAATTTTTTAAAATAATTAAATTTATGAAAGAAAGGTAGTAGTTGTTATTGAAAAGAAAAGAGAAAGTATGGTAAAAGGAATTGGTTGAAACTCTTAATTCTAATAACTTTTTAAAGAATTATTTAAATTACTTTTGTCAAAGATGAAAGAAAAAAGAAAAAGATTTCAATTATTATAAAGTGTATGCATTTTGCAAATAAATAACAGAGTGTACCATAATGCCAATCAATGATACTTTGGAAAATATCAAATTCAAATAAACGAAAATATATAAATATCCACTAAAATAATTATATTCGTGGAACCCATGTAATAAATAATTATATATTCATTTGTCACGTGTATTACAAGCATAATTTATCGTCAATACTTGACGTCCTTTTTCAAACTATTCATTCCTCTAATTATCGATATAATTATATTTTTCTTCTATCTTAAAATTAGAAAAAAAAAATTGTTAAGATAAATGATAGTGTTTAATATAAGAAATTGTAAACAATAAATGAAAATAAAAATTATATATATATATATATATATATATATATATATATATATATATATATATATATTACTTCAATTGTGATAGAAATGCCAAGGAAATATGATGTTAGAAAAAGTGAAACATATGTAGTCCATTATTATTATAGTATAATAAATATGGGATATGAAAATTATTATTCAAACCTACCATATTACTAAATAAATAAATACATGTTGAAAGGAATTTTATTTATTGCCATTTTTCAAAGAAGAATAATTATAATGATATTTGTTACAACTTCACATTGAATTAGTTTGGAAATTGTAGAGCATATTATTAGTATTATTATATCAACCATTTCAAAGACTTGGACTTGGTCTCTATCCCCATAAGAAAATATTTTCAAACACCAACTACTCTCTTCCTAATTACACAAAATTCTATACTTCCATTCACCAAATATTAGTTTAGACTTGTGTGTGAGAGAGCTAATTTAAGTTGGTAAGAAAATTTTATATCATAATAATAATAATTTTCAATTGAACGTTTTTAAACATAGCTAAAACGAACCATTGATATTGATGCTACACACTTGTACTAATATTTATAGACACTGATACAATTCTATTATTGCCTATAAATGATATAATTTAAAATTTTGCTATATTTTGTATTTATTTTTAAAAATTTTGTTATTTACGATAATATCCTATTTTGCGTTCTATTATTTTGGGAAGAAGATATAGGATAAGGTTAGTGTTATCATGGAAAAGGTTTTTCGTTTTTTGAAAAAAATAGAAAGAAAGAAAAAATTATTGTTGAAAATTGAATTGAATAATAGTACACTTTTTTTTTGTATATGAAGTGCATATAATTGTCTACATTGAATTTGAAAATTGTGAATTAAAGACAATAATTTCAAAATTATTTATGTTTCATTTCTTTTTAGAAATTATTGCCATTTTTGTTTTTATTATTTTCGGAAATAGATATTCAAATTGAACAAACTTATTTACAATTATATTAAAAGATTTACTTATTTGGGTGTAAAAGTGATTAATAAATTTTGATAGAAGTTATATTTGTAAATATTTTTAATAATTAATTTTATCTTTAAAACGATTTTCAAAAACAGTCTGAGATATTAGGTCACTATATTTTCTGATTTTAAATTAAAGAAATCAAATTCAATTCAATTTATTTTCTTAGTTTTTAGCTCAAAAGAAAAAAAATATATTGATTTAATAACATTTTGTTCTTTATTTAGTAATATTTTCTTTCAATATTTTTTCTCTAAAAAACATATTCTTATAATAACTTTTTTTTGCCACAATTTCCTTCTATTTCCTTAAATAAGATTATGACTTTTGATTTTCTATTCAAAATAGTATCTATCTTTCAAATTTTTTTGCAAGGAAAACTACATTTGACAAAAAAAAAAAAAAAAACAACAATTAAACAAAAACAATTTATAATAACTTTTTTTTTGTATATTTTAAATTTGATAAATACGACGATAATCAGACTTTAATCTGACGGTAATTTGTTTTTAAATTTGTTATTTTTATAATTTAAAAAATGTAAGTGACGTGAATTCTATTAACATACATTTTTTTATTTTTTTAAACTCTTTAATTTTAAAAATAAAACAAGAATTTTCATAAATGAATTTTAGAATGAATTGAACCTATTCACTTTAACCCAAAACATAATTGATCTAAATAAAAAAAGAAAAGAATATCAATATTGCTTTAAACCCTTCAATTTTTGGATTGTTTTGTTAATTAAATTTTAAAATAATAGTTATATTAATTTCAACATTTTTAAACACTTCATAATTTAATCGATTTAGACTCCTAGTATTTATAAATAAAAAAAATCAATTTACTATCTTAATTATGGTTTTTTTTTAATTCTTCCTGCTCCATTCTAACTATTCATTTTATTGATCCTAACACCCAAAGAAATTTATATTTATACAAGTATAAAAATTAAATGAAGACGATTTTTAATTGCAAACTTAATATAAAAAAAGTATAAATACTAATTTGTAACAATTTATAATTTTAATCGAAAATATATATGCATTCTACGATGTTCTCTCAAACTAAAACCATGGATACAAAATCAATGTCACATATTTTTCCAAATAATTATTACATTAAAGACCATAAACATTATTTTGATTCAAATTAATGGATGTAAACTATTACATTCAAGTTCAGCCAATTTGTAAGTTAGAACCAAATTCTAAATAACAAATCATGAAATTTGACCAAATTAAGACTGATTGAATGGTCTTTTTCTTCTTTTTTTTTGGTATGATGAACAAAACAAAAATCATTGTTCTAGAAAAATTTGTTAATAATTAAGTTTGTTGTTGGATATATATCAAGAAATTGCAAAGATTAGTAGTAATTAAGGTGTCATGTAGAATGCCAAATTTGATAAGACATTTCATGCTTTTGAACATTGAATATTAAATTTCATTTTGTTCAACTATGATCCAATTATTATATCTTATCCTTGTGTTGGAAAATCCACTTCCATTAAATTCTTTCTTTTAGCCATAATTATTTCATGTGCAATCTTTTTTGTTAATATCTTTATAAAAATTTATTATGAATTCAAATTAGTAAAGAAATAGTGATTTATTTGATTATTAATCTCATCCAATTATTTCTCTAATCACAATAATATTATTACAGTACATATGGATCACGATCTATATTTTATTTAAACTAAATTTGAAATATTAAAAATTCGTCTAAACATATTCTAAATAATAAAAAATTACGATTTGTTTGAAAATTTAATCTATAATATTTAAATTTTTCAATCCTAAAAAAATATTTAAAAACCATTACTTTTAATTACAAAAAAAAAAAAAAAAAAGTTAAAATGTCATATTTCAAAAGAAATGGACTAATAACATTATTAAACAACTAATATGTGAAGCATTAGATTAATATAAAACTTCAAATTGGGAAATAAAAAATATTCGCCCACCGTGGGGCTCGAACCCACGACCACAAGGTTAAGAGCCTTGCGCTCTACCAACTGAGCTAGACGGGCTTGTTGGATAGTACATGTCTATCAAGATTTTTAATGTTTTTCTATGGTTTATACTTATTTTGTCTCCTTGGCTATATTTAATAATAGTTGTGATGATAATTCAACTTATTTTAAAACAAATCTTTCAACATCCAAAATAAAAATATGAAGAACACACATAAATAGTAATTTACACTTTTTTTTATTAATTGACAATAAACACAAAACCTAAAAGAAAAGTACATTGATGAGAAAAGGAAAATACCTCAAAAGAAAAACATTGAAAGAAAAGAGAGAAAATTACAAATTCTTTTTTCCAATAAAAGAAGAACACACAAACAAAACAAAACAACACATTCCAAAGAAATCAAATTGAGATTTTAAGCATAATCACCAGAGACGGGAACAGGGGCATAAGAGGAAATAAACACATCGCCATAGATAAGCCCGGCAAGGCCACCGCCAATAAGTGGGCCGACCCAGTAGATCCAAATCTGAGAGAAGTCTCCACTTACAACAGCTGGGCCGAATGAACGGGCCGGGTTCATGGACCCACCGCTAAATGGGCCAGCAGCGAGAATGTTGGCACCCACAATGAAGCCGATGGCGATTGGGGCAATGGTTCCAAGAGAACCCTTTTTGGGGTCCGCGGCGGTGGCGTAAACTGTGTAGACCAGACCGAAGGTGATTATTATTTCGAAGACAACTCCTTCAATTGCTCCAAGTCCTGCTGCCACGCCGTGGGTTGGAATGCTCTATAAGATTAAATACCAAAACTTTCAATTAAACTTACACTAAGTAAATTAATTAAAGTACAAATTTTGTATAATGTACTTTTAATAAAAATATATATAAAATTGTATTGCGAAATTGAATGTTATTGACATTGTTTAATGAAACTAATCATTTTCATTAAAAAAATGTTAGTGAATTTACTTTTAAAATCTAGTAGATAATGAAGTTTATTTAATAAACCAACTTCTTCTTCTTTTCGTTTATTAAAAGTGCATAGATTTAAGTGGAATTAGTTTAAGTAGGTTGATTAAAACGACATTTTAACAAAAACAAAGTTAAAATATTGATTTCATTAACTTAGATTAGGGCTTGTTTTTGTTTTTGTTGACTTAAGGAATAAACAAATTTACCAAAAAAATCATTTTTATTTGAATTCTTTTAAAAATAATTATTTAAAATACACTTATTAATTGTTAAATATTTTTTTAAAAAAATGATTTATTTGTTAAATTGAGCACAAGAAAATTTATTTCCATCACAATTACTTTGGTCCTGTTGTTGATTTAAAACTTATTTTATCAAAATGGATAATCTAATAATAATAATAATATAACTTGATTATATCTTAATTTTATTCCATACTCAAAAGTTTAGAATATATAAAAAGTTTAGAATATTTATTTAAAAATTCAAAAGTCTATAAATGGAAACAAAGAATATAAAAAAGTTTAGTTAGATGTAATGTTTAATGGGTAACTTTTTTTTTGCCGAACAAAAAATATATATATAAATTACCAATTGAAAATTCATTTTTAGGCGTTTTATCATTTACAATCATTTTTCTATATACATTCATACTTACAAACTATTAATATATCTATTCAGTTTATTTGTTTTTATTTACCATCTAATTTAAATTTAAATTTCTTATAACAAAAAAATTATTGGTGGAAAGAAAAATAAAAATAATTTAGGAATTAAATTATTATACCTTGCCGTTGGTAACAAATTGAAGGAGGAGGCAAGCAACAATGGAGCCAAGCAATTGGGCTATCCAATAGAACAAGCCAGTCAAGATGGTGATGTTGCCGCCGATGGCCAACCCAAAAGTCACTGCTGGGTTCAGGTGCCCACCGGAGATGTTGGCTGCCATCGACACACCCACAAACAAAGCAAATGCGTGAGCCACTGCCACTGCCACCAAACCTGGTGGATCCAATGCTGCATCGGACGTCAATTTACCTATATATACAGAAACATAGCGTAGATCCAAATCAGTTAAATTGTCTTGAAATATTTAATGGAGAAACTATCAATTTCATTTACAAACTATTACACGAGTTTGGACGTAGATCTCGTAACAACTAAGCTATTACTATTTTAACGTCGGTGTCTTTCAAATACATTATACTTTTTTTTTTATCACTTTTAAACACTTATTGAAATAGTTGGAAACGTAATTCAAAGACATTATTCTTAATTTCGTGTCAATTAGTTGATCTTCAAGTAAAAAATATTTAAAAAACAATGTAGGAAAAGATAGTTAAAGAGAAAAAGAGACCGTAGGCAATGGCGGAGCCAACACCGGCGAAAACGAAAAGGAGAGTGGCGATGAATTCAGAGAGATAGGCTTTAAGAGAAGCCGCACTGAATGAATCGGCGGCGGAACCTACAGCCAACTTGACCATTTTTGGTTGAGGGAAAAGCGAAGGAAAGAGTTGAGAAATAGAGAGAAGTAGAAGGTAGAAGGTATAGAAGATTCTGCGGGAGCTCAGGGATGGACTATGAGCAGCTTAGTTATGGGGTTTATATAATACCAAAGCAACGTCGTTTTGATATAATTATTTACACTTTTTTTCTAATAAAAGAAATTAAATTGAATTTGATTTTGTTGAAAGTGAATTTTGTGGTTGAAAACTATGAGAGAGAGACTTGGCACGGTGCCGACCAAACCGCCCCTTCCCTCCCTTTCATTACTTACCTTTCTTTCTTCTTTTTCTATTCATTTCTCAAAACTCTTTCAATTCAAATCTTAAAACTCTTAGTAATTAGTTTCATCACAATTTTTAAATACAGTAATATATTAAAATTTTCACAAAATACACAATTAAAACTTATAAATATGGTGGAATATTGTCATATCTATTCATCTGTAATCATAATTTATTAGTGATATTATTTATAAACACTTAATAAAAGTGATAAAATTAAAAATTTATAGAGTTTTTCAATCAGTTCTATACCCTAAATATTATATTAGACTTGTAATTTTATCAATTAAACTAGTAATTTTTTATAAACTGTTGGATTTGGATTCTTGGGTAGGGTTTTATTTAAAATTTGTCCAAGAATAAACTATATATAAAGTTAACTTAAATAAATGATTTAAATTGATTCACTTAAATGAAAATCGAAAGATTTATTTTTGTCCGACTATGTACTTGTCAATATAATTTAAGTTGATACAAATTTCAAGAAATTGAAGATTTAAGTTTCATGAACTCATGGAGGTGTGCTATATCTTCGTCCAACATTAATCAACTAATTAAGATATGATTAAAAGATTAAATGTTGAATATTAATTATTGAATTATAATTTAAATTACCCTTTTTCATAACATAATTGTTAAACAAAAAATTAAGAATTTGATTTTTGATATTTGATATTTTTACTTTTTTGATTTTTGAAGTTCTGGTTGGCAATAAAAGAATGGGAATAATGATGATGGGATTGAGATGTGGTGACAGCTTTATTGAGATTATAATAAAGTAAAAGTTGAAGTTTTCCATTTTATTTTAAACATGTAGATTGGAATGTTCTGGAGAGGATTAGGAATTTCTACAATAAGACAACGATCATTGTTTCATTTTTAATGTTGCTTTTACTTTAAATAATCCTAAGGACTAAGGAGGATTTGCTTTTATTTAATACATCAATACCTTATATAACACATATTTAATACATATATACTCAAATATATTCTTTTTCTTGTTCTTCTTATAATACATCATTGACAATCTAGAGTGGCCATTCAAAATTAAACTTGAGTGGAAATATTTTATGAAAATGAATGATATAATTTCTACGTATTTATGTACATTAGAATTATTTTGGTATTTGTGCAATGAAAAGTATTTAAAAAATTAAATAAAAATTTTAAAACTTTATCAAATAAAACCTTAAAATTTTGGAATTAAAGAATATAGTTGGTATATTTTTAAAATAGTAATTATTGCATATCATTTTATTGTTTTAATATAAAAACTAAATCATTATAATCAAAATTATGATTAAGTTCTAATAAATACTACGGAAGTGATTCAATTTTTGTAATCACTAATTTTTTTTTTAAAGATAAATTTAACTAATTATTTATGCTAATTGACTTTTAAATCATATTTCCTATATTAATTATGATTTTTTTAAAAAATATGTCTATCAATGTTTTTGTTATCTGAAAAAAAGTTATTTAAAAGTTTAAAAAACTTCCAGATAATTAGCAGACATTTCTTTTAATAAAGCGAAGATAATCCACGTGGAGTGTTCCATCTTAGAGGGAAATTAAAAAGGAAAAAAAAACTTTCAAATTCTTTTTCCATTTTTTTGGCAAAAATACTTTTTCTTTTATTTTCTGATAAAGTGCTTATGGGACAGAATTTATTGGTATATCCACTTATATATATATTTAAATAGTGATATAGAGTAAGTTTATAATTAATTAAATTTGATAAATTTGTTATTGTGCATAATTACATTTTAAAAGATGAAATATTGACACGTGGAATTAACTTAAAGAACCCAATCAATAAACTTGGAATTCACCATTCCATTGAGCTAATTATGATGTGAATTCCACAAAGGATCCATTAGAAGAAGAGTTTTAGTGGGGTTTTATTTATTTATTTATTATAGTAATGTTTATATTAATAATGTAATCAAGAGATAATATAATTAATCCAGGATCAAATGACAGGTAATAATAATGATATTAAATAGTGGTCGGTTTTAAATTTAATCATCATCAATTATTTCTTCCAAGCATATTTTATAAAATTGGCACAACCTATCCATCGGATAATCCAACTACTACATCGAATAAATAAACTATAATAACAATAACAATACTTTAAAAAAAAATTATATTCTTTTTAAATTTCATTTCGATATATATATATTTATATTTACTGCATCATATTTGTTTGAACAAAAAATAACATGATTGGTTAAAAGAGAAAAGCACATGTACAATAACACAATATTGATGTTTAAGTATGAAAAATTTAAAGAGCGTACAAATAAGTTTGAGAGTGAAATTTAGGTTAACTCAATTAAAAGGTTATAACGATGTATACAGAGATGATCATTGATCTATGCTGTTCTTCTTGATTTCATAAGTTGTTTTAGGATTTATTAGTTGCTTTTTCTTTTTTCTTTTAAGGGTTGAGCAGTTTTATAATTTGATTTTGGGTAGATTAAATTGTATTTTAATTTGAAGTTTAATAAAAATTGGCTTGAAGATAAGAGAAAAATACAAAAGAAAATCCAAGTCATTGTTTAATTTGTTTCAATATTTGTATATTTCTAGAAATTGTTCATATAAAAAAACCTTAACCAATTTTATTGAATTATATCTTTTAAGTCTAACTTTAAATAAGTTTTAATTATGTTTTTAAACATAGAAAATTTTCACCTTTTCACTTTTACACTTTGACTTTGAAAATTGTTTTAAAAACCCATTTTTTAGTTTGAAATTGATTAAAAAGATATGTTATACTAATATTGTTTTTAACATATCAATTACCATCTTAATTTACTCAAATGATATGTTAAAAATATTACACATATTTTTTAACTTCTATGTATTATTTGCCGTATCAATTTGTTATCTTATATATTTTTGTTGGTAAAAGAACTAACATTTTTAAATATAGTAAAATAAACTAAATTTAAGATATATCACGGATAGATATTACTATATTTGATAAATATTTTTAATAATTTTACTATTTACGATAAATTTTTTAAAAAACTCTTTTAAAAAATCTGTTGGATCCAATTTCAAAATATTAGAAATCAACCTAATATTTTAAGTCAGGAGACATAATTGAATTTTACAATAGAGTTTATGAATATTCTGTACAATTAGGCAATTAAATTAGAAACGAGGACTTACATGTCACTGCATAGACTGCAAAATTATAAACCACATGATGTATAAAATGCAAGAACATGTGGCTCAAATTTTTTGTAAAATTTAATAACTAAGGTCGAATGAAACTAAATATTTTGAATTTTTTGTCATATAGTGCATCAGATTGATAATTTTGAAAACAATAAAGTAATACATTTGACAAAAACTTTGAAGTAATATTAGGGGTGGATTTATGCTTTTTTTTAAAAGAACATTTTAATGATGATATGGACGTCTTTCATTTTCTTCAGCTTTCAAAGATAAAGAATTAATTAAAATAATAATAGTAACAATAATGATTGGTGCATTGATTTGGAGAAGACAACTAATAGTTATAATTAGGCATATTATTTTATGTAAACTATACTATAATGCTTTAAATTGTTAATTTCGTGCTAAGGTATGCACCTAATACAAAAATGATAAGAGAGACAGTGAGTTTACTAAGCTTATCTTATTCAAAATTCCATACACATACACGATTATGTTTATAAATGTGAACTTTAAAGTCACATTTAAAGATGTTAGCTTTTTATATTTTGATCCTCTTGTATTGACAATGGTTATAAGATCGTATGGGAATAAGAAATATGCAAATAAGAAGAAGAAAACAGAGACTAAAATATGCAAATAAAGTGGAGATTAAAAGTCGTTTGGCAACAATTTTGCTATTTATTATGAATAAAATATAAAATTTTAATATATTGTGTAAATATTCTCGACAATTTTTCATTTAAGATAATTTCACTTGAAATCTTACGATAATTTCTATTGAGTTACTAGCCAAATTTCAAATTGTAAAAACGAGGATGGTTATTATTTTGAAATAGAGATCTAAAACATGATAAAACACTTGGATGATCCAGAACATTATTAAAAAAAATTAGATGTGGTTTTAGAATAAACACTTTGGAGTGTGTTTTCAAAGTGGTTCACATCAAAGCATAAATCACAAATAACCTTGAACTAACCAAGTGACAATGACACATTCTTATATCTTGATCACATGGAGGAAGCCCATTGCTCTATGATACAATAATATATGTTGAGTAGCCAACTGGTCCCAAGTACTCTAAGATCTTATCTTCATAGTCATGGGCACGGGACCAATTTATAGACACCTCGACGTACTTAATATTCACCTAGATTTTAATACTTAGATACCGATTTATATGAATGGTGCTAGGTTGTATCAGTCACTCTCAATTTTCTTACCATGTTGGGGACTGGGGTCACCTGCAAGATTGGCTCCACCAACCTATGATTTTGTCTTCCATTGATTTTGCAGGCACCAAAGAGCAGCTTCTAATTTCCCCATAGCCATGAGCCGCAATTAAGTGTGCGTTTTATATGCCTTCTGAAAAAGAAAATGTTTTGAATTTAGAACTCAAGAACACAGTTGTACACCTTATTAAAACAAATCTTGTTCAAGTCATGAGAAAAAAACACGTTTTAGTTAAATGTTTCCTCTAAAAGTATTTTGGCACCGGGATTTTAAAAACTGCCATTCTTCAAGTTTTTAGCTAAATATTACTTTTTTTCCCCTTAAGAACACACTTATGGTATGGTTGACCAAAATATTTTAAAAGATATGCCGAACATACGCTAATATATATAGAGAGAGATGCCAGAGTGTTGGTCTACCACCTGTTAAAAGTAGGGAAGGGTAAGAATTCATGTAATAATGAATCTGCTTTTCATGTGTGAAGAGTGATAGATATTTGAGATTGTTCCTAGTGCTAGCTCCACAAATCATGTGGAATTGTTCACTCATGCCCCATATATGGCCATACCATTGACTTCAATCAATGAAGCACTGTTTTATTTTCCATGCCGAAAGACAGGTAGTGCTTGTTGATTGCAATGTGATAAGGGGTTTAGAGAGAACGGGTAAAATCGATAAAGGCCATCTACCTAAAATTTAAGATCCTACGACTATGAGTTTCCTTGTCATCCAAAATTATAATAGTTGGTGGGTTGTCTCGTGAGATTACTCAAGGTATACAAGATGAACTCAATGGTCGTGGATATATTAAAAAAAAATTAGCAGATAATGTACCAGAAAATAAATAAAATGGTAGCCAAGTGTGACGAAGGAGAATTCAAAGTCAGAACTTTCAATTATTTCATAGAAAAGTGGTGCAGCTGAACATGTGATTATCATAGGTATAGATTTACCATGGAGATGATTTGGAGAAGATGCGAATGTTACTCAATGGCTTTTGCAAATGGAGGACACCAGAATACCCTCAAAGTATAGATGATCTACGGATAAAAGAATGTGAAAGAAATGAATCACAAGATTCTGTATCATATTATTTGATATATAACAATGAAATGTAAATAGTAATTAACCTGCGAGAAACTTTTGCTCATCAATATCCTCCATCCCTACCTCATCAAACCTTGGCAAGATTACTTTGATTTTGTGCTTTCTTTTCTTAGTACAACAAATCTGAGAGTGAGAATTTCAACCATCTACCTCAAGGAAGATGTAAATGTTTCAAGCATTGAGTTATATTCACGTTCGCCATGAATTTGTGCTTTTTCCATCTCGATCATCACAACCAATTTCACTGTAAAGAAACAAATTTTGTTATGCTTTCGGAGAAATAAAATAAATTAACTACTTAAAAATTTGAAGGTATTCTTTTTACCAAACAATGGCACACTTGGAATTATGTGAACTTTGTTGAGAGATAACTCGCAGCCTCTGAATTTACAGAAAAATGATAAAACCAAATGAAATGCACAGATTCTAAAAAAATGATTTCTCCTATTTGAAAATATTAGATGACGTTGGTTTCAACTCAAACCAATTGACGATGAGAGAAATGAGAGAAGTATTTCATCAATTTTATAAACATTGTGAGATATTTTTATTTTTTTTCAAAGTTAGATCCTCAAATGTAGTGATTTTGTTGGATTCACTATTTTGGGATAAAATCTTAGTTTTTAAACTCAGTGCCTAGATATAGGCCTCATGATGTCCCTCGATATTTTTGAATGTAGATCCTCAAACAGAAAACCATTTCTAAATTACTTGACCGTCTCCCACTTCACCATTTTAGAAAGAAAACCAAGCATTTCACATATATGTTGCACTTGTGGATGAGAGAGATCGCCCGCAAGAAACTCTTGAACTGCGCCATCAACCACTATCACGCTGCAACCTGGTATTTTTTTCGATCTAGCTTCTGAGAATTTTTTTCTTACCTCCTTTGCCGCCATTTCCCTTCCAGCTTCAGAAAAGATGTTGTATGAAAGAACTTGGGTACCACCGTCTAATAAACCCAAGGCTGAAAGTTTTGTCCAAATTCTGTCCCCAATTTCAATATTCCTATATTGTCTACAAGCACTCAGTATTGCTCCCCACACATTGGCATCCACATTACTAAAGCCTCCCATTTTTTCCTCCACGAATTTCTCAGCATCCTCTACCATACCTGCTCTAGCCATAAGATCAACCACACAAGCATAATGCTCGAATTGAGGTTGAACCCTGTAAACAGGATACATTTGGTCAAAGAATTCAAGGCCTCTCTCAACCATCTTGGCGTGTGTACAAGCAGCAAGGATAGAGACAAATGTAGCTTCTGTAGCCTGAGTTCCACTGGCAATCATTTTATCAAATAACTCAAGTGATTTCACCACATTCCCAGTCATTGCAAAACCAGAAATCATTGCATTCCAAGCCCCAGCATCTTTGTTTGAAATGCCCTCAAAAACTTCTAAAGCTGATTCGATGTAACCACATTTTGAATACATGTCAACCAATGCAGTAGCCAATATTGGGTTTGAGTCCAAACCGTAGCGCTTGGCATAAGAGTGCATCCAAAGTCCTTGTGTTATAGCACCAAGATGTGCACAAGCAGTAAGAACACTAGCAATAACTGAATCATTAGGCACAATATTCTTTTTTTGCATTTGTCTAAACAAACAAAGCACCTCTCTGAAGTCACTAACCCGAGAATAAGCAGCCATCATAGCACTCCAAGAAATTACATTCCTCTCGGGCATTTCATCAAACAACACTCTAGCACTCTCAATATCCCCAACCTTTCCATACCCATCAACCATCACCGTCCACACAACTACATCCTTCCCAGAACTTTTGTCAAACAATACGCGTGCAACTTTCAAATCAAACAAGGAATAAAATTCAACAAGAGCACTAACGACAAAAGCATCATTCTCATATCCAAGTACAATAACATGGGCATGAACCAAATAACCTATTCGCTTCAGCTCACGATAAACTAACGCGCAAGCCTTTATCAATGGCGGGAAAGTATATTTATTGGCAAGAAATCCACGATCCATCAAATCTAAGTAACACAAAATCGCTTGTTTCGGAAAACGCGATAGAAAATACCCTCTGATCATTGAATTATACATGAAAATGTTCCTCTGCTGCAGGTTCTTGAAAATTCCACAAGCGTAAGAGAAGAAAGAATCGCGATCACAGCCGGAAGTTGCAGCGACTTCGAGTAAAGGTGCAATGGCGTATGGACTTTGTGAAAGGTAGGTCTTGAGGAGGTGAGCATGAATTTGTTTGAGATGCTGGACGGACTTGCATTTGCGTAGAAGGGGAGAAATTGCGTTGTTAAACGTTTGGTGAATCATTTCAATGGCTGATTTTTGGTCAATCGTACAGATGGGAAATGGGTATCTTAGGTTGTTCGTTGGTGAGTTTCAACCGCCAGAGCGCGGCGGCGCGTAACCTTGGTGGGATTTGACCGTTTCCCGCCTGAACTTAAATGGAATTCAGACTTCTCATACCGATCAACGGATTCTTTGTTTTTAGGAAATTGAAAGAGACGGAAATAACTCTCCACTCTTTTGAAAAATGGCTATAAAAGCTCTTACAGAAAAGTAATCCAAAAACCTTTACTCAAAAGTAGCCAACAAGAATGTAGAGTGATATTTTGTAAGGGTACCATGTAAGATTACTTTTTAAATTTGTTGATTTTATAATTTAAAAAATGTAGTAACGTAGATCATATTACTATAAATTCTTTTGCTATTTTTGCAAGGGTTCCATTTTTTAATCATCGGTTTGGACAAATATAAATTGTCGTGTGATAGATAAATGATAAAAAAAAAACATGTCTATTATTATTCTCAACACTAATCTTTCATTAAATTTTGATCGTTAGACGTATTTGGTACAAAAGTTTTGAAAAACATGTTTGTTAGATTTTTTAACACTAACCGTTCGTTAAATACATACATTTTAAATTGTCCATGTGACTATTGGTTGGGATTAAAGAATTATCCGTATAGATTTTTGATTTTAAACTAATTCAAATTTAATAAAAACATAACTCAATAATGATTAAACCTAAGTATAGTTTTTTTCAAGTAGCAAAAGTGTTTCAACCATCTAAAATGGAGATGATGCCTTTTTCAACATGCATATTCTTTTTAGTAAACCTTTTGTTCTATTTTAGATGGAAGGAATCAATGAACAAATATCTATCATTGATGAAGCAACTACAATGTCCTGTGATAAAAGGCTTCAATGCATGGCAGAGTGCTGGAGAAATTTTGCTACTTGAAAAAGATTATACGTAGGTTTATTCATTATACAATTTTATTTTATTAAATTTGATTTAGTTTAAAAATTAAAAAAAAATTATGTATAACTAGCCATGTGGACAATTTTTTTTTAATTTCAATCAATTTATATTTTAACAAAGTGCTAGTGTTGAAGGTATAATAAACCTACTCTTCAAAACTGATAAACCTACTCTTCAAAACTGATAAACCAAATGCATCCATCATGAAAACTCAACGACTAAAATGTTAATTTTTTTAATACATGATACTTGTATGTCTTAGTTAATTTTTGTTTGTGTTTGGATTATGATCTTCCACATTTTTTTATGGAAGATTATACCAATTATCGATAAACTAAGCTAAGTTCACTTTAGCACGTCGTTAGTTTATTGAAGATTGTGTGTAGCAAATGAATGTTTGGTAAAGAGAAGAGGAATTCATGTGTAGTGTACAAACACAAAAGTTTTCTAAGAAAAAAAAATGAATACGTTTTAAGTTGCACTCATCTTTGTTTGCTCAATAAAAGATTAATCATACGATAAACTTTGCTTTTTAAAAAAATTCTTTTTTTTTTCCTTTTTTTCAAAATACACCAAAATACTTCTCTTTCCAAGGTATGTTCAAAATATCATTTTGTTTTGGATGCTTCATTTTATTTTCGCCACTAATATAACTTTAACATTTAATTTTAGTTTCTATAGTAACTTTTATTCCTTTAATAATTTTAATAAAAAATAAATTTGAAGATTTATTAAGATTAATTTAACCTTATGAAAAAAAGGATGATTATTCAATTTTTGTTAACAACTCGACGGTATTTCCACTTGATTTATAGTGATATAGTTGGTAAATCGATATTTTCATTACGTCCATAGATAGGGGAGTAGAATGCCACTAAGGCAAATGTCAATTAAATAATAAATATATTAAAAAATCTTAAAATATTTATTTAGTAATTTAATTTTTTTTTGATAAATTTTCATCTACATCAAGTTTTCATTAGATTTGAGTCTAGTATATTTCTTTTGACATTTTAAATAACAAATTTTTATCTTGTATCACGACAAACCATGATAGATCAACTATGTTAGTATCGTAATTTATTACAAATAAATCGTAATATTTTTTTATATTTATAAATATTTTGAACAGACCATTTTCCATAAATTCAAATATTTGAAAAAACGCTCCAAAATTTCAATTTTCATCTAAGAAACCAAAAAAAAAAAAATCAACAAACCTTCAACGGTGAGTCTTCGGAGTGAAATCTGTCCGTTTGTGGAAAGGACATGGAGAGAGAAAACTTGGTGAGGAAGATGAATTCAATGCTCGAATTCAATGCAATCAACAACCCTAAAGTGATCGAATTTAATTTCTTCTGCCAGAATCAGAGAACGCAACCACCACTATACAGTTATTCCACTGGTAATAGCCTCAAATCTTTCCATCTTTGATTAAAAAGAGAAAGAAATTTTTGCATTTTGATCTTTGGATGCTGTTTGGTTACTGTTTTTTTTTTTTCTTTTTCCCATTCATTTAAGAGCTCACCCACGGTGCAGTTCATTATCTTTCTTTATGATTTCTGCTTTGTGGGCAAGTAGAATTTGAATTATCGAGTGTTTAATAGAGGAAGAATGTGTATTCTGAATAACAATTATGAGTGGATTGGATATGCATATGCGTGGTGAAGAATCAGCTTCTGGGAAGAGAGAGCTTAGAGATTATTTAGCTTCCCAACGTGTTCATTCCCGCCACAGGCGATCTAGAAGGTTTTATTTGCAAATAGAGGACTTTTTGTTGTTTATCTGTTGCGTTTTGATTTGTTTGTAGTTTGGATGAGTGCATTGAGATTAGGATTTTTTGCTTCCTTTATTTGTGATTGATTCTTAGAAACTGGAGAATGGAGGTTGGAGAGATATATGGGCTAATTAATATCATGTTTTTTTTTTTTTTTTTCTATTTTCACCTTCATTACTTGTTGAATGTTGAAAGCTGGATCCGTTGGTTTCTTAAAGAAAAGGGAAAGTGCAAGCAAATGAGGTTCTCAGTTTACTAATTGGGGGAGCTAAACCTGAATAGAGACAAATGTGGGGATGGCAATATGCTGTTGTTTCACTTAATGTTCTCATTTGTCGTTCATTTTTACTTACACAAAGTTTCTTCACGACTCATGAAGATTTTATAGAATCTATGAATTGATAAAGTCATTTCGTCACTCTTTAATGATCATTACTTCATGTCACTAACTTACGAGTTATAACCATTTTGTTCTTCTTTTTTCTACCCCCTTTCAGCTCTTCAGACAAGAACTCCAATGGCTTTAGAGGTGCAAGTCTTCATTCTAATAGCAAGAATGACCGGAGTGACGCACAAGTGAGGCAACAAATCCTAGTTATCATTATCATATTAGTGTTTTTTTATGTGTGTGGATCCATGATGACTGTCTCATGAGCTATTGGATCTCGTGTGTCAGTTGTGATTAAAATCACTTCGATGATGATTTTAGGTGAATGTTGTATTGACAGGCATCTCCACTTTCTACGAGTGGTATCAGAGCACGAAGTCCTCTACATGAGCAGTCTACAGATTTTAATGATAATTCATCAACTAAACAGCGAGCATCTTTAGAAAATGATGTAAGCATCTAGTTTTTCTCTCACTCATGTTCCATGCGCAGTTGAATTCCTTATATGTTATGTGCTGAGGTACTCTATTTCAAGATATCAACAACTCTGGATGGGCAAGTCAATAAAGTACCAAACAGTGGTTCAATTGCCAGTTCTGTTGAAAATATTTTAACATCTCAATTGGTACACTTACAAATTTCAGATCGAGTTGCTACAGCTGCGCTTGCAACAAGAGAGATCTATGCGAAGTATGCTTGAGAGAGCAATGGGTCGTGCATCTAGTACTTTATCTCCCGGCCATAGGCACTTCGCCCAGGTAATTCTTTCACTTTTTCATGTATGTATTGAAGTATCGTTAAGATGCTTTTTGATGGTTCTAGTATACATTTATTTTTTCGATTTTGGAAACCTTTTATGATTATTCTATCGGAGTTATTTTGCAAGGTTGGAGTCCCTTCTTGTCAAGGGAGCTTCCTTCTTTTGTGAATTTTTTTTGTATGCTCTTATATTTTTTCTTTTTGCTTGATGGAAGTTGCTTTATAAAAAGGATTGAATCTTGGATTTGAAATTTCAAATAACTCATAGTCGTTTATTATATTAATTATTCTAATAGATTATTAATTTCATACTCACCTTTACCCAAGTATATTTTACCAGACGAAGGATTTGATCTCAGAGATTGAATTGCTTGAAGAAGAGGTTGCAAACCGTGAACAGCATGTTCTCTCTCTCTACAGGAGTATTTTTGAAAATTGTGTTAGTAAGCCATCTTCTCAGCAAAATTCAGTTACAGCCTCTCCTGCTCATGGAAAGCACGAATCAAGAAAACACCCCAGTATCATTTCGAGCGCATTTTGTTCATCGAGGAAGTTTCCTTTGGGACCTTTGCAACCTTTCTCTGTAAATGACTTGGGTAAAAGAACCTCAAATGCTGGTCCTAATTCCTTGTTCGGAAGTAAAAGCGACATAAGTACTGGAAAAACTTCAGGCACTGCAAAGGTACACTTGATAGTTAATATATAGGTTTTTGTGTGTGTCCTGCTTAGCTAAAAAGTGGGTTTTGCATTGAGCTAAGAATATTCGATGTAACTGTTAAGTTGGATCCTTCCTACTACAGCATCATTATTTGTAAACCATACAGGGATACCAAGCAGTGACTATTTGTAGAAAATAATCAAAATTTCTAAATACGACAACTCCTTCAAACACTAACAGAGCCAAAAACGTTTCTTGCCCAATGGACATATATCATTCAATATTCTACATGCTGATATTTTATTTGCTTGGTAGTCAGTTACTTTCTGTGGCCAGTATTGAAATTGACTCATCAGAGTAATTTGTCAGGTTCGTGAAGCTTTTTCCCAGATGAAGAGAACTTCTCTGCGATCTCTAAAAGATCATCTTTTTGAATGTCCAAGTAAATTATCAGAGGAGATGGTGAGATGCATGGCTTTCATATACTGCTCTCTTCATAGAGTGGCATCAAACAAGGCTCAAAAAAAGGCAGGTTCTTTCCCTAAAGTTAAACAGCCTCAATGTGGACCGGTGGAGGAACAATTTGGGGGTGGGAAAGCAATGCTGGAAATACATTGCATATCAACCAATAACAGCCAGTTCTCTCGTGCTTCGTACGCAATCAACAATTACAGGTAGGCTTCTTGCTTGGAAATGTATGTTCGTATGGGGGTAGGGGATGATGTGGAAAGGGAGGACTCAATCGCTCCTTATCTTCCGAAAATTCCGTGAATTATTGGAGTTCATTTTTTTAATAATTGTCTGGGAGATATTTGGTTCAAGATTTATCTTCTTTTTTTTTTAATTATTGTCTACATGCATAAGAGAGAGTAATTTAGTGGGTTCTTTTTTTATTGGTTTCAGAGTATTAGTTGAGCAGCTGGAAAAAGTGAATGTTAGTAAGATGGGGATTGATGCTCAAACTGCATTCTGGATTAATGTGTATAATGCTCTTCTAATGCATGTAAGATTAGCTAATTGTGACATTTCCCGTTCGCATTTCTTATTTTGTTGAGCTTATCTTGCCTGTCTTTTTCAGGCCTACTTAGCATATGGAATTCCTCATGGTTCTCTAAGAAGGTTGGCTTTGTTCCACAAGGTATTGCATTTCTCTGTCTGCAGTGCATGAACACAAGCTGGCATATCAATATCTTCATTTTCCAAAGAAAATTGAGATAGATACTTGGGAGTTACCAATATGTGTTATAATGCTCTAGACCTACATTGTAGGTGGACAATTTAAGGGGGTTTTGTTGGTTTTAAAATTTGTCTTTTTTCTTTCCAGTTTTCATCCACACATATTCCCGTTTAAAATCTTTGTTCTGTGTCCTGTGAGTGAATTTTGTTGTTTAGATAGACAAGCAAGCATTCTTGATGGGCTTTTCAGTATAGTGCAGGCTGCTTATAACATCGGTGGCCATATCATCAGTGCAAATGCGATAGAGCAATCAATTTTTTTCTTCAAATCTCCCCGAATAGGATGGGTATGGACTATTCTCTCTTAAGCTGTTGGTGCTGGTGCGGTGACTTGTCCTGGAGTTCCTATCAAATACCCTGTTAAAAGAGATGTTAAAGTGAAGTTTTGGTTTTGACTATGTTTTTGTATTAACTACAGTGGCTTGAAACTATCATTTCAACTGCGCTGAGGAAGAAGTCTGGGGAAGAAAGGCAACTTATCTCTTCAAAATTGGGCCTTCCCAGTCCTCAACCTCTTGTTTGCTTTGGCCTTTGCACTGGTGCCTCTTCAGATCCTGTGGTAAATTACTTTGATCTCTATCAGTTTTTTTTTTTTTGACGAAATGGATCTGTTTTTGTCCTTTAACACCGTATTTAAAAGATAGAAAATCAAATAGCTTTGTTCAGAAACATAACAAAACAAACTTACGTGAGGCTTCCTACTGTTATTGTTTAAATAAACCTGTAGCTGAAAGTGTACACGGCATCAAATGTTAAAGAGGAACTCGAAGTGGCCAAAAGGGATTTTCTCCAAGCAAATATAGTTGTGAAGAAGTCAAAGAAAGTATTCCTACCAAAGGTGCTAGAAAGATTTGCACGCGAAGCATCCATCAGCTCAGACGAACTCCCAAAATGGGTTTCTGAAAATGTCGATGGGAAGCTCCAGGAGTCGATACAGAAATGTATGGAACACCGAACCGGCAAAAAGACATCTCAGATCATCGAATGGTTACCTTACAGCTCAAGGTTTCGGTATGTATTTTCTACCAATCTAACTGAAAGGCCATGGTGGTCGTAAGATTCATAATGTTGTTAACTCATCGATGTGAAGTTTCGAAAATAGTAGGACCAACATTTTTCTGCTAATCTGAGGGGAAATGGATTTAGGTAGTTGAAACTTGAAATAACTCATATTTGATTCTGTATATATATTGGGTCTGATTGTTGCAACTTACCTTATGGCTGCATTTTGAACTCTACCTCTATTTATGCAAAGCCGATGTGTTGTTTCGAAAAGATTCAACTTCAAATCTATATTTCAATATCATGGTTCAATTTCCACTCAACAATATAAACCTCTATACTTGTTCTAAATATTGACACTCGACAGATAAGAGAGGCAGGAATTGATTCTCTTTAGATAGCAGATCTTTTGTTTGATTGGGAATATTGGTATCCTTTTGTCACATTGAACAGTATGAAGGTTGGGAGTGATTAAATGTGCAAAGTTCATAAGAGGTTTGAAATAAAGACTTTTAAAAGCAAACAAAAGAGTAATTTAGAACTATTAATCATTATGCTTTTGTCAGATTTACTTCACAAAGATCTCTTGACTTCTTCAGCATTTCTCATTCAGTCTTACTTTGACATTTTCCAAAACAAAAAAATGGATTCTTCTAAAAAAAAAATTGGGATTAAAAATGTTGGGAAAATGAATTACACTAACAAAAAAGTTCACTAGTAAACATTATTTTCTCAAGAATAAAAACGAAACAAAACTTTTATCAAGTGTGTTGTTAAAAGTGATTTTTCTCCCTATATGAATATATGAATAAATTTAATGCAAAAATAGCAAAAAAAAAAAAAAAAAAGTTATGATAATAGAATTTAAGGTCACTACATTTTTTAAATTGCAAAAGTAGTAAATTTAAAAATCAATAACCCTACGATTACGCCTGATAGCACTTCAATTGTCTTATGATTACCGTTTGATAATCGTCTGATATCACTAATTTTGTCATATTCGCTTAAAAAATAGTTGTCATGGGTTGTTTTTTTCCTAAATATTCTTGTTATTTGATGTAATTTGATTTTTGTTTTAACTTTATGTTTAATAGTTTTATTGATATTTCATTTCATTTTTAAAACGAAAATTAAAGAACAATAGTTTTAGCCTAAAAGGTTTTCTCAAATAAAATTTGAGTATAGTTCAACTATCCTAAGATATGTATTAACGATTCAAGAGCTCGGTGGTTTGAACTTCTTTCCTTCGTTTCTATAGTAAAAAGTACTAATAAAATAAAAGAAAATTCCATGAAATTGTTTTAGGCTACCTATAAGTTTTGAGCTCAAATTATAATAATTAGTGTCTCTTCCCGTCATAACCTATAATTAACTACAATATTACTCTTTCAAATCCTTATTTGCCTACATTATTTACTATTTCTTTTTCAGACTAAAACAATATGCACTCTAAACACAAACTATTATAATTCACAAATTATAATAATCAATCCAATCGACCAAACAATCCTTACATGTTCTAACAAAGATTATCCACCGTCGTTCCACAAACTTTGATATATCTTATGAAAATAGTGAATGTGTAATTTCCTCAAATAATACAAATTCATCAAAATTAGGTATGTATATATATATATATAGATTGAAAATATAAAATCTACCCACTTAATATTGAGGAAAAAAAAACCTACTTAAGGGTTTGTATCCTTATTCACATGGATTGTATTATTTTTATAACTCTAATGTATAAAAAGAATGGAAATGTTCCTAACAAATCTACCAAAACTTCTTTCTAAAAATATTAAATTAAAGGGCAATTTTTTTTTTTTAAAAAAAGGAAGTAAAGAAGAAAGTTAGTGTAGAATGAAGAACTAAACTAATGGGGTTAGAAAGTGGTCAACTTAATTCTCTATGGAAATCTTTTGTTGAAGCACTTTAACAACAAAAGTTGCCATTTTTTCAACCTTTCTATTATTTTTCTTGCAATCTCCTCCTAATTGGGTGATGCAATCATCATTATTTATTAGACAAATCAACACTTTAATATATATATATATATATATCAAACCAAACTTTAATGTGGTTCACCTTCTTCTAACCTATAGATTTTGGATTAATCATATATGCTAATCAAACACAAAGAGAGGTTGGTTTCACATTCTAATTAGCCTTATTTTATCTTTATTCCCTTAAAACTTTTATTTTAATCTTTTTTTAAATACACCTAAATGTCACTTAGGTTCACCATCCATGATCGATCAAAGTGGATTACAATTTCATTTTATTGGACTGAATACCTGTTTTTTTTCACTCTTGACCATGTGATCAAATATCATGAGTTCTATCTCAAGAATAATTGATAATAAACGAAGTAAAACATATATATCTTATAAGGAGTGTGAATCTCTTTAATTTTTTTCAACGTCAGATTCTAGAAGTTCAGTGTCTATTAGTGATTAGACTATCGTTTTGTTATAGAAAATATTTCAACAATTTTATTATTTAAAATATTAAAAAAAAAGAAATATTTTGTCCTATTTTCTATTTTTTAAAATGTAATTATTAGATTTTCATTTTTATTCAAAATTTGGATGAGTATTATTACCCATAAATTAGTCTTTTACCTTTGTGATTACCAATAAATACATAAACAAACAAACAAATAATATTATAATTCATTACAACACTACATTTCAAATGTAAGAAGATTTTGATACGTGAGTTAAAAAATGAGTAATGATTTGATTAAAGTTCAACTATGCTAAAGTTGACAAAATATTCATTTATAATTTAATAACTTTGGAATTAATAATATTAATTTAATATTTATACATGTATTCATGTGGTTTGTGAAGTCTATATATACACACACACATATTATTGCATTTATTAAGAGAGAAAAGCATATATGTTAGAATTAAATAAAGAGTTGGGGAATAAACATCAAACTTACATTTTTGTTTATTTTATGAATTATTACAATATGTTTGATATATGTATTCTAATTCCCATTTGTGTATATTTATTCTTTGAACTTTTCATTTCTTTTATTATCTTAGACCATCATTCATTAATATTTGTATAGGTTTATTATCTTTTAAAAAAAAGAGTTACTAAGAGAATAATCATGAAAACAATTGCAATCACTACCCGAACAACAATCAAACGTAATTCTAAACATAATTCAATTGGGTTAAAATATATAATATGGACGAAATAACTAGAAGTTTAACATTTACATTTGCTTTCACCCGTTAAACTTCTCAAAATTCATTCCTCACATTTTGTTAAAAGAGTTTAAATTAAAATAATTTTTTTTGATAAATATTTTTTTTCTAACAAATATTCCAAATATTTCTAACAATAAAACTAAAAGACTTCACAAATTTTTTATTGAAGTCAAGTTGAACAATTCATTGTATTATTTAACTTATGTTATATTATTATTTATTTGAAGGAAGTCTTTGACTTGATCTTACATTAACTAATTTTAACGTTTTAACAATATCATTTTTTTAGCATACTATACCTTAATAAACATAAAATATATAACATCGATAAAGAAGTTAAATGTTTGAATCTCTCATTTTTTTACCTTGTCAAACTAAGAAGAAAACTAATCGACTTAGAAAGTGTATATTTAAAAATTATTTTGTATTTTTAGATTAAATTTATAAACTAATACTTTTAAACTTAACCTTTAAAGTAAAGAATCCCTAATAACAATTTCAACAATATATCATGACTTAGCAAATGTCATCTCAACTAGCATGAGAGATCTGGAGATCAAATCTCTTGATAATTTTGATATGTAAATTTAAAAAAAAGTTAATATAAATAAAATCAGAAGGTAGGATAATAATATACGGTAATATTTAAACATTATTATTAGTTGTAAAATAAAACAAATAATATTTTTTTTGTAACGAAGAATAAATTAGAATAAAAATAAAAGTATTTGGTGAACAAACAGAGTGAAACTCCGGCCAAACCTCCATATTATAGTTATATATACCAAATCACTTTTCATTATTACTTCATATTTTATTTCTATGTTCAAACACAAAACTCACTAAGTATTTTAATTCTTTTTTTCCTTACATATTATTAACACTTTATAATTCCATTTTCTGCCTAATTTTAACAATAACACTTTATTATTTAAATAATAAAGACTTCAATGTTTTAAAGCTATTATCTAAACAATAAATAAATAAATAAATATCATTTATTATTTATTTTCCGTGCCATGTCAATTTAGTCCTAAAGTAAAACCTAAATTTAGTAATTCAAAATTAGTTAAATAAAAGAAGAAACCAAAGTGAATTTATTTTTCGTAACTCAGAGAGAAGATAAATGCTTATTGACACTAATTTTTTAGTTTAAATAATCAACCACCCAACCCTCCATGTGTATATATATATTGATTAAAATAGGATATGTATCAAAATAAAGTAAATGATAAATCTTAAGCTTTCATAAACCTATCAATTTAAATTCTCTACTACCAGATAGACTTAGGTTAAATTGACATATCTATAAAAATTTAAAGTTTAATTTAATACATTTGGGTTAAATTCACCACCAACCCATATGTAAAATCAATATTTTCTATTCTAAAATTATAATATATATATAAAAAAAGAATGAATAAGAAATTTTATATTATTTGGATAGAAAAAAGAGTTAGAATGGTTTGTTAACCAAACATAAACCAAAATGAAAGTCAGAATCTCCAAATATAAAGGTAAAGGAAGGAGGCCACAGAGAATCTTCTTAACTTTCCCTCTCAATTCCTCTTCTCTCCATTTTTCCCCCAAAACCAAATCCAATTTTCCTTTCCTTCCTCTTTCTTTTTCTTTTTTTTGTTTTTCTTTTCTAAAACAAATTAATTAATTTATCAATCAAAATTTTTCATATTCTACAATTATATATATATATATAAAATAATAATTGATAAATACCTTTTTATTTCCCTTTGCTCCGATAACTGCCAAATAATATCACCATGTTTCCGTTTTTCCGTTATTACCCTTCCTTCTTCTTCCTCTTCTTCTTCAACCTTCTCTCCTCTGTTTTTCTCTTCTCCCCTGTTTTTCCCGCCACAACTTTCCCGGATTTCTCCACTCTCACCCCCGATAATAACAATAACAACCACGATTATTACGCATGGAGAGGCTTCGCTCGCTTCCTCGATGCTGGAAAAGGTACAGAAGTGAACGGCATCTCCGAATTGAAGAAGTATTTGAATCGATTCGGTTACCTTCCGCTTCCTCCTCAAAACAATTTCTCCGATATTTTCGATGATCAATTCGTATCGGCCTTGAGTTTGTATCAAAATCGCTTAGGTTTATCAGTTACTGGAAAGCTTGATTCCGAAACAATCGCTACCATCATGTCACCGAGATGCGGAATTAGTGACCTAACTAAATTCAACAACAACGGAAGTACAATTCATTCAACTCGTCGATACGCTTTCTTCAACGGCCAACCGAGATGGATTCGAGCCTCAACTTTAACTTACGCTCTTTCACCAGATTACACAATCGACTATCTAACTCCATCAGAAATCCGCAAAGTCGTTCGACGATCATTCTCGCGATGGTCCGCTGTGATTCCGTTGAACTTCACAGAGTCCTCCGATTACGATTCATCAGACATCCGAATCGGATTCTACCGCGGTGATCACGGAGACGGAGAGGCGTTCGACGGAGTATTAGGCGTTTTGGCGCACGCGTTTTCGCCGGAAAACGGAAGGCTGCACTTAGACGCTGCGGAGAGGTGGGCGGTGGATTTCGAGAAAGAGAAATCGAAAGTAGCTGTGGATTTGGAATCAGTTGTAACGCATGAGATTGGGCATGTTCTTGGATTAGCTCATTCAGCGGTGAAGGAATCGGTGATGTATCCGAGTTTGAGTCCGAGAGGGAAGAAGGTGGATCTTAGGATTGATGACGTCGAAGGAATTCAGGTTTTATATGGTACAAACCCTAATTTCAAACTGGAATCCTTCTTGGAATCCGAAAAATCTATGAACAATAATGGATCATCATCATCTTCTTCAAACAACAATTCTAAACTCCTCTTCTTACTGTTCTTCTACTTGTTGATTATGATTTGGTGATTTAGGGTTTCTTTTTTCTTCTTTAGTTCGTTTTGTTTCAAGTGTATATGTATTGCAAAGTTACACACACAACAAAGAAAAAAAGAAATTAAAAAGAAAGGAAAAAGGGTTCATTCTTTTACTCTAAATTTGAGTGTATATTGACAACAAATCCATACAACCGTTCATTCCAACTACTTTTTACGACTCTTTCAAATAACATAATAACATATCAATATAATACAAAACTAGAGATGAATTATATCGATGTATTAGAAAAATAAAAGAACGAAATTTATCTCTAATATTGAAATCTCCATATATTTTAAATCTTCTTAACATAATATTTCACAAAATGGTGTGATTAATTGGTTAATTAATTATAATTTTTATGAAAATGGGAAGCAAAAAGGTTTAGTTTCTATGTGGATTTCTTAAGAATGTATGTAAAAATTTAAAAAAAAAAGGATGGAAAAATGAGCATTGAAACTAATTTAATTTTTGACTATTAATTATTTTCATTAATAAATAATAGGGATGAACTCAAATACGTAATAACGTTAGGCCCTTCATAATACATCAATATATTTAAAATGGTCTATAGCCTACAAAATAAATTTGGGCAATCTTTTTTCTTCTATAAATCCTTAAATTAACATGAATTCAAACATTAAAAGATATGGACTTTAAATGTAATTTAAGCTATTTGTTACCACACACACACCATATTCTTATTTAATTTATTTATCCATCAAATTAAATATATATAAAACAAAAAGGAAATGGGAAATTCAAGGTCAAAGACACTTATGTTAAGTTTTGAATGACAACAAATAAATTCTTGAAAAATATAAAGAGAGAAAGAGGGGGAAAAGAAAGAAACATTATATTAAAATAAATACAGAATGATCCAATTTGAAATGTGTAATGAAAGGTGTTTCTTTGTGTGTGGACCAATTGAAAGTATATATACTTTTAAAGAATTGAATTGCCAAAGTGAAAAAAAGCCCTAATAATAAGGACAATAATATGGGGAAGAAAGAAAGTTAATTAGAACAAGTTAAAGCCTAAAAGACATGAGAAAATATTTTAGACTTAAGAGGAGACTATTTATATATATTGTAAATATTTTGATTGAGATTTAACAAAAGAATATGCCTAACCTTAGCTTTTGGATTAAAATGAACATTTGGGTATCACTTTATACTTAAGAAAATAGTAACCCATCATCCTTACCAATAATTACATAATGTTTAAGACTATTATTCAAAGTTCATCCCTTGATGATGGCTCTCATTTTGAATTTTCTTTTCCTTCATTTTGATTTTTCTAACCTCTATTTTGACTGTATAAACCAATTGTTAATTAATTTTTTTTATTAAACCAAAAATTGAAAGTTTAGAAGCTTCTACGTTTTAAAATTTAGGATCAATTGTTGGACAAATATTATTAAAAGTTTAAAGAACTTATTAGAGACTTTTGAAAGTTGAAAGAGTAATTCATAAATGTCAAAATTGAAGGATTAGACTTACGATTTAATATTGGATTCTTCTTGAACTGAAACAATTTTATTTGATCACAAATTTCTATTGTTTTTGTTTTACAGAAACAATTGGATAAGACTTGACTTTTCTTTTTGTGAAGTTTTCGTTTTCTTAATCTCATGTACTTATCATATTGTGTCAAAGTCACTCATATGTTTCTCCAATAGATAAATATGTCATGACATCATTGTTTCTAGTATTATATGCATAGCCTATTTAGTATTTCGATTTCAAATTTACAATTTTAAACATTTAATTTTTATTTTTACAAAATTATATAAATTAAAAAAAGAGATAAAAACTGTAATATATTTGGAACTTAAATATCAAATAGAAATTAAAGAGAGAGAAAAAGACAATATTTTTAAATTTAGTTACCAATAGAATCAAATAAAAGTGAGATTCATAAATATTTCTTTTGCAAAATTAAATTCCAAGAATATTCAGGCATATTAAAAATGAAAATATTTCTAAAATTTTGATCATAAAATTAAACTTCCTAAGGTGAGGCCGCCCCTGATTGTACTTTGAAGATTAGTCATCCATAGATAGCGATTGGTCTTTCGAATGTAACAAACCTAAACGGGTCTTCTTCCTTTCCCATTTTTTTAAAATTACTATAACTTTCTTTTAATATTATATACTTTTTAAATTAAAAGAAAAATCCATCAATAACAAGTCTTTTCAGGACAATAAATTAATATTACAAAAAAAAAAAAAAAGGTCAAATTTTGGGAGTTAAAGATCCAAGTCAAATTATGTAAAATTAATGTAATGACTTTGTAAAGTTGAACCATATTATGTGGTAACACATTTATAAAAGATATGTGAATTCAATTTTACTATTAAGATCAAAAACATTTTAATATCAACTTTTTAATTACCCAAAATTTCATTTCAAATTTAAAAACACGTGTTTTAAATCTAAGTAATTGGTTAAAGTCTATTTTGATTTTTACCGATAAAAGTGTATATATTAGTCATGAAAATTTAGTCTTAGTAGAATTAAACGAGCTTATATTACTAAAATGAACTAGTTTAAGAGTAATTGACATACATTCCTTTGAGTGTTTTATTCCTATCTCTACAACATATATCAACACATTTTTAGGTATAAATTATAGGAAACGATTTTCTATCCATCTTATAATATATACAATATATATATATATATATATATTAGAAATGGTTTTTTAGTATCCACAAAAGAAGATATTATCTAGAAATAGATTAGTATTATTTTTTGTGTGGATGTGATAACATTTGAAATAATGATGACAACGAGTTGATCGTGATGCGTTAGTGCCTAATCAATCTCAAGTTAAAAGATGCCCACTAAAACTCATATTGGGCCGGCCCATTTTCTGCTTTGATTAGTTTCATGTCATGAATCTTCTCAAAGTCGGATTAGTGTCTAATCAAAATATTTCAGTTCCATAATGTTTGTCTATTAATTTAATTTCTTTTATGATTCTTTATACTATTGGTAATAAAGAAATTGTTATGAATAGAAAAGGAGAGAAAAAAAATTATGAATAAAAGAGAAAATTAAATAGCAAAAAGCCTTATATTGGTAAATGATTAAAATTTTTCTTGTTATATTTTGTAAATGATTTTATTTTTTAATATTCATAACAACTTGAATGTATAACTTAAATTTATTTTAATATGGAGTATTCCATCGTATGTAAAAACAACTAAAACTTTTAGAGTCTAATATATAGATGGGTTTGTCGTTAATAAATTTTATTATATTTATAATTTTAGAAGATATGAGTATAATCTTAATTGTTATATCTAACATTTCTATTCATTTTTTTGGGAGGAAAAAGACGAATAAGATAGTAAATGAAGATTAAATACATAAATTAACAGTGGATTAAATGTGGTAAATTTAGTAATTAATTAGTCGAAGGAATTTAGTAAAAAACAGAAGATATAATAATTATGAGAAAAAAGACAGTTTCCTAAATTAATTAATCAACAAAAGAAAAGGGATTGAGAGAAAATATAGCACAAAAAAATCCAAGTTAATTAGAGATGGAGAAAGAATTTAGGGATTAATTTAGGTATCAAACACTCAGATATATATATATATATATATATATATATATATATACATATAAATCAATAAAGAGAGAAGGAAGAAGAGAGGCTAGATCTAGAATATTCCATTTTACCTTTTGTTTTATTCTTCCGGAGGAGTACGACGGACGACGGGAATCGGAGTCCGTTTAAGGGCGGCTGAGGCGGGAAATTGTAGGGGTAAGAAGAGAATGCGGGTTGAATTAGAAGAAATGTGGTGGGAAAAGAGAGAAGGAAAGTAATTAGGAAATTGTGAGAGAGAAATTGGAAGGGGAATGGTGATGATGATGATGATGAGAGGAGGAATAGAAGATGCGGCGGTGATCGGAGGATTAATGACGGTGCAGTTGATATACGCCGGAAATTCGGTGTTGTTGAGTTATTTGATGTCGTTAGGGCTAAATCCGCTCACCGTCGTTGTTTGTTTCGCCGCTGCTACTTCTCTCTTTCTCTCTCCTCTCGCCTTTTATTTTGAAAGGTTTTTCTCTCTCTTTATTTGCTTCTTTACACACACATATATATATGCACACAAATTTTGTAATTCTATTCTATCAATTCTATTATTTTATTATACGAAATATATAGGTTAATTGTTTTAATTAAAACCTTAACCTTTCATTTGGTAATTTGTTGCTTTTTTTTCTTTAAAAAAATTGACCTTATTTTTCAAAATTCACATGATTTTCTAGATAAGAAATTAAGAAGTTTAATTATAGAATTATAATTCTCAAAAACTAAAAAGAAAAATTATCGTATAATTACTTTTTTTTAAAATAAAGCTTAGTTTATATGATTTTTCTTTAAAGTAAAAAGTTTAAGAGTATTTTTAAAGTTTTGTGTTTATTGTTTTGACTTGATTTAGTTATTGTTATTTTAAAATTTGGGTGAGATTTTATATTTTGAACTCAATAAAAATTGGATTAATGAATGTATTTTTTTTAAAGTTTAAGTATTTATAAAAAATATTATGTAAGTAATGTAATAGTGTATAATTAATCAACATAATTATAAGTATGCACAATATTATTTAGGAAAAAGAGATGTATTTGTTTAAATTATAAATTGAAATAATGATGAATTTTGAGAAGTGATATTGATAGAAAGTGATGAGATTTGAAGAATGATGAATGATGTGGAAATGCACGATGCAGGAGGAAGTGGCCAAAGAAATTGAGTTTTAAGTTGATGCTTCAACTTGTTCTCATCTCCTTTGGAGGGTAATTAATATTCAATTATCTTTTCTCATAATTAATTAATTGAGTTTTTTTATAAAAAAAAATTAATTTAATTATTTGTTGTAATTAACTTTAATATTTTTTTGTATTTAATTAATTTTGTACAGAGTAACTTTGTTCCAAAGTTTGCTATTAGAAGGAATAAAGCTGACTTCTCCAGCAATGGCTACTGCCATGCCCAACCTTGCCCCTGGTCTCATCTTTATCATTGCCTGGTGTTTTAGGTATAGATATATATATATATAGATATCCATAATTCTTGCTTTAATTCTATACTCTAAAACCACTTATCAAAGTGATGTAAAGATTATATTATTTGAGAATTACTTGAAAGGTAACGTGGTGTGTATTGTATATGCAGATTAGAGAAAGTGGAATTTAGTTGTGTATACAGCAAAGTAAAGATATTAGGGACAATACTATGTGTAGTAGGTGCAATCACAATGAGCATAATACAAAGCAGCATTATAATACCATCAAAACACCAACAACTAATGACAACTTCTCCACCACCACTTACCACCATTGTACTCTTCAATAAGGAAAAGATTGTTGGTTGTTTCTACTTAATGCTCTCTGTCTTCATACTATCAAGCAATGTTGTCTTGCAGGTAATTTAATTAATTGGTGCAATACGTGTCCATAGAACATTTAATATAATTGGTGATGGATATGATTCTGTTTTGTGTATATATATGTGTGTGTGTGTTGTAGGCAACAGCACTAGGTGAATTACCAGCACCAATGTCATTGAGTGCAATAACATCCTTTATTGGAGTGTTCACCACAGCAGCTATAATGCTACTCCAAAATCACAACTTACTAACAGATTTGTCCATTCTCAACATCAAGGATTTACTCTCTTATTCTCTTTTGGTAATTTAAAAAAAAAAAAAACTTTAATTTATTATGAGAATTATAATAATGAATTGGTATTATATATATTATATATATTGTATAGGGAGGAATAGTGAGTGGGATAAGCTTGAGCTTCAATGGATGGGCAATGAAGAAGAGAGGGCCAGTTTTGGTATCAATTTTCAGTCCAATTGGAACTGTTTTCTCTGTCCTTCTCTCTCTCTTCACCTTAGGAGACACTATTTCTGTTGGAAGGTATACCTACATTTGGATGCTTTTAACTTTAAACTTTCGTTTTCATCTCATTTATGTATTTAGTTGCAACAATCTTAACTCTTAAATTTAAAACATGTTACAACTTTAATTAACTTTCTAATAAGTTTATGCTTCAAATAAGTTAACACTTAGAAACTAATTGCTATATTTGTAATTGTGGGGTGCAGTGTTGGTGGTATGTTGTTGATGTTCAGTGGACTCTACTTTGTGCTATGGGCAAAAAGAAAAGAAGGCTATGGTGATGGAAGTGGCTATCTAACTGATGATGACTTTGATCTTCAAAAACCTTTACTCTCTTAGAAACTCTTTCAAACTTTTTATTATGCTCACTTTTTTTTCCTATTTTCGGAAATCTAATGGAAAATTGGACTTGAAATTTAGATTCAGAGGGAGAGAAAAAAGAAACAAGAATATTTAACTTTGTTATTTTTCCATTCTTTTTGTGAATCTTTTGAATTACAAGAGATTCTTTTTGTTACCTTTTGAAAATTAATATATATAATATTCTTTCACAAATGCTTTGTGTTTAATTTTCTTACTCTCTTCTTTGGCTTGTTGATCATCTTCATATATTATTTGATCTAAACCCTAATTAAACTTGTAAATTTTAAATCATACAAACACTTCTTATACCTTTAGCTTTGTTATTTCTTTTAAGATCAATAAGATTTTTTTTTTCTCTTTTGAGTCGAATCAACTTTTGAGATGGTAATATATTGATATCTTTTCTACTTGAATGATTTTTTTTCTATGCAATAGAACATTACATTAAGTTTTAAGTTTCATGGGAAGAAAGGAAAGAAATATTAATATAGTGGTGGGAGAGATGTGGGTTACGTTCCATGGAATTTTCCTCCTTAGCTTTTGCATCTTTTTTTCTTCTTCTTATGTCATATTTGATTCACTTCCCATCATTTCAATGTCTTGTTTCTATTGCAGCTTTTGCTTTAAAGTTTAATTAAAATGTTATTCTACACTTCTCACAAACATGTTCTCTTAATCATTTATCAATCACATTGTTCTTTTATTTTTAAGTTATAAATTTAGTTTTTCTTTTTTAAAATTATAATCAGTGTTTTCCTTTAGTCTCTAAATTTGAAGTTAAACGACCTTCAATATCATAATAATAACTTTGAACAATAGAAAACCTTCAACTTCGTAAAAAGCTTTGACAACTTATAAAATTGGACTTTATATCAAGCGCTAGAACCTATTTGCAATTCGAGAGTAATCCATATATACTAAAGATAAAAAATATTGGTCTCAAAGAATGGTGAAAGATCTCACACGTGAAAAGAAACTTTGAAGCGTATATGTGTAAGTTTTGAGGTGATGATTATGTTTATAAAGAACTAACCTTAATTAGTGTCATTATTATCTTCCAATGTCATTAATCACTTGAATTTATTTCAATTTTCATCTTAAACCAGATAGAAAACAGAGACCATAAATATATATTTTACATGTAATTTTCTTAATAATTATTCGTATTGCATACTTATGGTCGTGTTTATTAAGACATAAAAAAAAAGCGATAAATACAGATAATTGGCTAGATTATAATTATCGTAATTGTGAATTAAGCTGGTTGGATATATGGTTAAGAATAATGTACAAAATATTCTCTAATGTAACTCCGTTCGTTAAGATATATTTCATTGGCCACAAGATCATAATTTCAAATCAACAATACATGACTGGTTTTGTTATTAACTAAAAAATTGATTTTAATTTCACAATCACAACGTCATTTGTCTTAAATTATCAATATAATGAAGTATATGACATTTTTCACAACTGTTAGAATGCACTAAGAGTACTTTACTTATCTACATTGCCTCTCGTGGCTTTAGTGATCATCGATCAATGAAATTAAAGTCATCATTCCAATAGTTCTCCAACATAGTATAATTTTTCATCCCTCATTCATCCTCTTCGGCCTTCTTTTGCATTCATGTTCAACTAATCCAATACAAAGTGTTATCACACGCTAAATCTCTTTACTCGAACTCGCCCATTAGTATAGGACGAGGGAATTAAATAAATGGATAATTAACCTGTTTTTTAATAATACATATAAATTTTGGGTGATGTGGTGTATAGTTTAGTTGTAAAATGGGGATGGGGTTTGGTGAAACACATGGGTAAGTGGGTATTAGAAAGATTATTGTGTGTATTATTGTGGAGCCTTCATGTTGGTGGAAATTGGAAAAGCCCACCTTCTTCAACTTTTGTTGGAAATGAACTTTCCTCATCACCAAACATTGCTTTATTTATATCACTCTCTTTTGGACCTCAAATTTGTTGTAAGCTACCAACAAATTACGTAGATTATTCCAACTCCTCGAAACTCTTCAATAACCATCATTTGAAATTCAAATTCGGTATTAAATTGTTAAGATATTTCTCTTGTGATCGAGCAACGTCGTCCTTAGTACTACTGAATATCCCCACATATAGTATTAAACTTTTATTGATTTGATGATATTTTACATGTTTACATGGTTCCATTATGATATAAGAGGTAAATCGATATTTCAATATATAATATCGTAAAAAATCTACCTAACACAAAAAATAGACGTCAAAATGTCACTAATAAAATTATAAAATATAAATAATAGACTTATAAAATATTTATTTACTAATTTTATTTTTAATTTCCTTTTGTTTTTATAATTTTTTCCATAAAAATCGAAATTTTATTGATATTTTTATGATTTTTTTTAGTAAAATTATGACATCGATATTTTAATCTTGTTCATGACGTTTATATTAATTATTAAGCTAATCTTGTTCATGACGTTTATATTAATTATTAAGCTAATGTATAGAAAGAAATTACATTGTGTTTGACATAGGTGGTAAACTTTCAATTCTTTTAAACTTTATTTAACAAATACGACTTTTATTATCTTTGAGATATGATTTCTCACTCAACTTTGATCTCGGTTCATTTATGTACTATTTTCATAAACTCAACTATTAGTAAACTAAGTTGAATTAAATTTATCGTGTTGATTGAGTCCTAATTTCATTCCATATAACATGCATGTATGAGATAATTACTAACTAAATGTTTATACCTGCTTCTATAAATTATGGAAAATGTGTGCATTAATGTTTCAAAATAAGATTCAAAATCTAAATTATGGAATAGATGCGTTCTCATACATCTTTGTAACTTACTTGATACTGATTTATTTATTATTGTTATTAGAAGGTGTTATTCAACCATATGTTGATCATATCTTGTGACACATTAAATGACTCCCTAGCTACACATATATAATATCGTTTTCCTTTGAATTCAAATTATATTTCTGACCAGAAGGAGATGACAATAATAGAATTTTGTAAATTGGGTTGAATTCACTTGCAAAATAATGTTGTAAAAATGAAAAATTAATTTATTCTCAATAATTTTTACATTTGTAGAATGAGTTTTAGACCATTTATAAATGAGAATAAAGTTAAATCAACATTTGGACCCATACACCTCTTCTTAAATATTATTAAGGACACTATGTTTAGAAATTGAAAGAAAGAAATTAAATGTGTTAATATTGAGGTAAATAAAGAGTAATATTTGCAGCATTGAATTAAATTGGACAATCCATGTGATATATTAACTGTGAGGGTTAACATCTCATCCATAATCTTAAAGCCACTCATCTCATTTTCTTCCATCTTCCCTTTCATTTCCTACACATTTTTATTTTTCATTTCTCATTTCTCATTTTTGCTTAATTATTTAATCAAAAATGAAACAAAATTCAAGAATATATATGGTTACCAAAATCGTATTAAACTACAAGTGTCCATTCATATATATATCTATAGTTGTTATGACTTGTGTGTATATATCAAAGTAATTCAAAATTAATTTTGAATTGCTGAAGAAATTTGACTTACATCCTAGAAGTATTTACACACACCGTTCTAAAATGAAACTTTATAAATTATTCATACATTAAATCGTTGGCAATTACTATATACTAGGAAGATATGTACCTAAACAAAATTGAAAAGGAAAGATGTATATATATATTTGAATTGAATTGTTAATAATTTTCAATACTTGTTGACAAGTACTTATGTCTCACTTTTAAATTTTCATATTGTTTTGTATAGTTCTCAAATGGGCAAACCATAATTCTCATATTTGACTTAGACCAAGAATTATATTAGGACAATACATAGGGAAATAAAATAAATAAAAGACAAAGTTATGAATTTTGTTTCCAATTAATTAGCAATATTTATTGATAAGTATCTCACATAGAAAAAAAGAAAATCAAATTGTTCAATACGGCACCCGTTGCCCACTTTTAATATTCAAAGCTACCATTATGAATTTGAGAACAAAAGACTATGGAATTAAAATTATTAAAAGTTGAATCAAATATAAATTGGATTTTAAGAGTAAATTTAAACGTAGTTCAACAAATAAAGAAAATTACAATTTTAAAAATTAATAGATCGATTCCATCTATCGTCGTTATTGAACTAAAAAGGACGAGAATAATGTAATTGATATTCAATAATAAACAAGTGATAAAATTTAAAATAGAGAGAATTGCATGAGACTTATGACTCTTTTGTCGTTCTCTAAACTCTTTTCAATGAGTTTCCATATTCTTAGCTTAGCATGATAGACAAATGTCCGTATTTCACGAGTCTTTTGATATCTCTACTACTTAAATATACCTGTGTTCTTTGTAAAATAGTAGAGTTGAGTCTCACGGTCATTTATTCTTTAAATTGTGTATGGTTAGTCGAATTATTTGAAAGAGTGTTCTATGATCTCCTAATAAATATAGAGTTGGAGTACTAAATTTGTCAGTTTAGTTGAGACAATTGTTTGTGGTGAAAAAAATTAATTTGAAGAATGTAATCTTTTTGTCCACCTATATTAATTTTATATTTTAAAAATAAATTGAGAAGTAAAAAAATCATATATGAGATTTAATGTAATTCATTAAAAAAAATTAATATTTATTATTAGAAATGTATTATTTGTTTTATTATAGAATTTTCAAATGTTTGGATTGAAATGGTTAATTAACATTTAGATTTAGGTCTAAATATTAATTTTATCAACTTATATTATTAAGTATAGGCATAGACGTAAGATTTAAACGATACTCCAATAATTACCTATCGAATTAGTTTTGCAATTTGTCAAACTAGCCTTCATACGAGACCATACCATCTTATTAAAATTTAAGAAACAATAGATGTTACGTATTCATTTCATCGATCAATGATTATATAACTTATGTATCTATACGTATAAAGCTTAAATAAATACAAAATACGTCATGGTACAAAATTGAAGTGAAGATATTCAAATAATCTTTTGAAAAAAAAAGAAGGAATAAATGTGATGAGATGAAGTCACGAGCTAAGGCATCAAAATGAAAGTAGCATATGGACCCCTTGTAAAACAAACATTAAAAGATAATTAATAAACCATAGATTTAATTAAGAAAATGAAATATAATTAACTAGTAGAGAAATCAATAAAATAACATGTTACATAATCAACATTATTATTGTGTAGGAAAAATAGAGGGAACATATCATTGTGCTACCCATGATAGGGTGTAACGCCCATGAATAATATTCTTCATGTGAAAATTGAAATAACAAATTGATTTAATTATGAACCCATTCAAAGTGAATTTTTGCAGTAATAACAATGGAATTGGGGGACATTGTGGAATTTGTAAAAACAGATAGGGTCAATATATAAAAGAAATAATTAAAGGTGTGAGCGGTGAGGTTTGCGTGTTGCTTGTCTTCACTTTTTCCGTTTATGGCTCTAACTTTGTTAAATTTCTTGTCGTTTTTAAATCCAATTTTGCCTTTTTATGATTAATCGAATCGATTCAACACTTTTATTTTTCTTCTTAATTATACATTTTATTCAATTATTTGTTAGTTAAGATATTTTAAACAATTTAATGTAGCTTCTAATTGTAAGTTTTTAGTTTTTTTTGGAAAATAGATGCATGCAAATTATGGTTTGAATTATGAAACTATGCTTTGAAAGATTCTATTTGAGCGTAGGAATGAAATAGATGTCACAATTTAGATGATAATAAATGTATATGATATAATTTACGAGTGATAATGTTCATATATATCAAAATGGATGAATGCAATTGGTTTAATTTTTCTTTTAGATATTTTTGTTTTGATGTATTTGATTTTAGATAAACTCAAAGGAATGCTTAATCGCTCAAGAAATGTGTAGAATTGATGAAAAATCACATGTTTGACCTATCAATTTGAATTTGGGTTAGATTTGATCACTTTGTTGTCGAGCTAAAATATAATAGAAATTACACATTTAATTTAATCACATTCACGTTGGAATATTGAGGATGTGATTTTTCTTTTTGGTTCAACAATTATATAGTAAGTGATTTGATCACACCAACTTTTAAGATGATGGTTAATATTTTCATCTATTGAATCATATTTAGATTTGCTTGAAATGTGTGTTTGACATTTTGAAAATTTTAAATGTCGAGCTTAAGAAGTAAATATATTATACTATTTTACATTCACCCTTATTTTTTTTGTTTGCTATTTAATAATTTAATATTACAAAAATTAATTTATTATCTTGTACATCCTAAAATTATAATAATATAGTTCAACTATAATAATGTAAAATGGTAGGACGAAATTAGAGCACATTTTTTAAAGTTTATCCATTAAAATTAAAATTACACCAATGTAATAGTAATAATAAAGATGAAGAAAATAGAAATCCCAGTTTGGAATATTTCTTTTTTTTTGTATTTTAAAATTCTTTCTTTTTGTAATATTAATAATATTAATATTTTTCCTTAATAGTAAGGGGAAGAGAATATTTAGAGAAAAGGAAAAAGAAAAAATTAATTGAAGTGTGGTGTGTGTTGCAACTTTTGGTGGAGGAATGCTTGTCACCTACTCCTTTTTAACTTCCCTTCTCTACTTCCCCTTTCTCAAATCAAAACACAACACCACCACCAACAATTCTTACACATTAAAATTTAATCATTAATTTACAAACAAAATCCTCTCTTTTTCTCTTCTCTTTTGTATATGAAACTCTTGAGAGAAAGAGAAAGAGAGAGAGAGAGAGAGAGGGAGCTTTGATTTGCTTTCTCAATGGTATCCCACAAATGCAAGCTCTGTTCTAGAGCTTTCACCAATGGCAGAGCCTTAGGAGGCCATATGAAGGCTCATCTCACTGCACCTGCTGCAGCGCTTCCCTTTCCACCGCCCAAGCCTCCTCCCTCCCCCTCTTCGTCTTCTTCTTCCGACCACGATGAATCTACGCTTTACGAGCTTAGAGGAAACTCGAAGGGGAGGAATTTCAGATTCTCAGATCCTGTTTTCAACATTGTTCTTCAAGATAGAGAGAGCGAGACCGAATCCAAAAACCCAACTCGAAAACGATCCAAACGGTGGAGGAAACCGGAGGTGGAACCGGAACCCGCTAGCTCTGTTTCCGATGCTTCGCCGGAGGAAGACTTGGCTGTTTGCTTGATGATGCTGTCACGTGATCGATGGATCAAGAATCAAAATCATAATGAGAGGAGATCTTCGTTTGAGGAATTGGGGTCGAAGATTAGAGTGAAGAAAGGAATTAGAAGGAAGAAAAAGTGTGAGAAATGTAAGGAACAGTTCCGATCTTATAGAGCTCTGTTTAGCCATGAAAAAATCTGTCAATCAGAACAAGAAGAAGAACAAGAGGGAAGCAGAAGAAGAATCTTCAAATGCCCGTTTTGTTATAAGCTTTTTGGATCAGGTCAAGCACTTGGTGGCCATAAGAGATCTCATCTTCTGAGCTCTACAAATAATTCCTCCGTTTCTTTCAAACTTCAGATTAGTCTCATAGATCTCAACTTACCAGCTCCTCTTGAAGAAGATGATTACAGTGTAGTTTCTGATGCTTAAGATTTCGTTTTTTGTTAATTAGTTCAATAACCTCATTTTCATTTCTTCTTTCTTTTGGGGTTTAGTTTCTTTTTTGGTAAAGGTGAAAACAAAAAAGTGAAGGAACTGAAAATTGGAATCTTGGAAGTTTGAATGGTAAGAAGAAGAAGAAGAAGAAGAAGAAGAAGAAGAAGAAGAAGAAGAAGAAGAAGAAGAAGAAGAAGAAGAAGAAGAAGGTAAGTGAAAGACTTGGTCTAATGGGTATGGTTTGAATTGAAACAGACATTTTCAATTATGAATGTTTTCCTTTTTTTTTCTTTTGGTTTGACCATAGAAATGTGTTTACTTAGAGAAGACAGAAAGAAGATGATTAGGAAAAAGTATTGTGAAAGTAAAGATTAGTGCTACTTTTGAACTATTATGGACTAAAAATAATAAGAACAATAAATGCTACCCTAAACCATTAGTTTTAAGCTAAATTACAAAATTACTTTCTTCAACTTTGTTTTTTGTTTTTTTAAAATATCTTTTATCTTTGGTTTTTGTATAAACCTTTCAAAATTATCTTTCATGTAAGAAATATTTTGAAATGTTGAATATAGAAAAAATAAATAAATTTAGGCAAGTTGAACTTCTTGTAAAATATGTTTACTGGATTTAAAATATTTGTGACTTCGTTTTTAGGATAAGATTGAAATTAAAATTAGATCTAATTGAAAACACCCATTTGTCCAAACTACTATTTACAATTGCATTGAAATGAAGAAGAATTGAGAGCATACAAGGTAAAGAAATAAACAAATTAATAAGTCATTTGTTGAACTAATATAATAATAATAATAACAACAACAAATAAATAATAAAACAGAGGCTAAAATATCATCTTCTCCTTGTTTATTGTTAGCTTATTTAGTTAAATTAACCAAAATATTACTACCTATCTACGAATGATCGTGATGGAATACCGTTTTCAAATAAAGTTAAATTAACCAAAATATTTTCAAAAGTTATCATTTAAAATAGGTAATCGAACTTAGGTTGTTACCATTTCTATTTCGTAATTAATTGATCATCCACAATGGAACATCAAAGTTGAACATATTAAGCTAAAATATTTGGACAATGAAGTGTATTCTAGTCCATGTATTTTTTAAATGTATCACAATAAATAACTAAATTATAATTAAAGTAAACTGTTTTTTAATTTAAAATAAAAATGTATATCTTCTAAAAATGTTTGTACCGATTAAAAGACCCTATCATAAACTCAAAATAATTTTTGTCCAATTTTCTCAAACTTACAAATGTTGTTCGGGTCAAAGTTACAAAACTTTTTTTTTCCTATTCGTTTCATTCTCAATTTTCCTTTCCCTTTCTCCATTTGTCATCAACCATCAAAACATTGTAAAAGAGTGTCATTGTTGGCCATCAAAATGTTACTTAAAACATCAAATACAATGGAGTGAGATCGAAGAGCAAAAAAACGAGGAGCAAGAGTAAGAATAAGATAAACGAAACTGAGAGAAAATTGAGAGAGCAAGACATCAAAACGATAGAAAAAAAGGTCAATTTACATCGACAAACATTTATTTTAATAATTTCACTCTATTATGATATCCATCTAAACAAAAGCTCGAAAAACGTCCATTTAAAGGGTAATTTTGAGTCTTCCATCCACCAAACCTAAGTTTACAAAGAATAAAAAGGTGAGATTTTTTTTTTCTTTAAAAAATAAAATTAAGAAAAATTGCTATTAACCGTACTTTGGAGTCCCACCGTCGTCCCCAGCGCGAAACACAAAAACCCTAGCAGTGGCAATTGCCAAGAATCCGCAGGTTTTCTTCAAATCTCTCAATTTTTGTATGTTTCTCTCCTAATTTATAAATTCTTTAGCTATTACCAAGCTTTTGCTTCCAAAATCTTTGGAGTCACGGATCAATTTACAGAGACAGCGAAGTCGGAGAGTGTAGAAACAATCTCTCAAACTTCACAAGAACATCAGCAAACTCAATTACCCGAAGCAATAAGATAATGCGTCAATAGATACAATGGCAACACTGGCAGGTCAACCAACTCACCATCAACCAACTACGGTGGAGGAAGTTAGAACGCTTTGGATAGGGGATTTGCAGTACTGGGTCGATGAGTCTTACCTTAATTCTTGCTTTGCTCACACTGGGGAGGTTCGTTTGTTAGTTTTTTTTTTCTTTCTTTCTTATTTATTATTATCTTTGTAACTTTGGTGTTGAATGGTGATGTTTGTAATCATAAATCCATTAGGATTTCATCAGTTTCTCTAGCTGATGACATTGTTGGTATGAAATTTAGATGTGGGTAAGTGGATTTTTGAGATTTTCTACTTTTAGTTAGGTCTTTTCGAATAATTTCTCCTGAAATTGTCTGGTGTTTGGAAGTAAATTTGGGTGTGTAAAATTAGAACGTGTTTGTATTTTGCCCTATTGGTACCGAGATCTGAAATATAGTGTGAGGGAGAGCCTCTCTTATGAACTTTCATGCCACTGAATGGGGATGAGTTTTGATGCACGAGAGCCGTGCTAGTAGAAACACCAATGTATAAAACTATAGTTTTTTATAGTTGTTTTGTTGTTATGTTCCAATACCCCATGCGAATTACGAATGTCTGATGTCTATTTGTTGTTTGTGTTCTAGAATTTGAGTAGGCACTTGTAACTCAGCTGCATTCAGACAAGAACATTCTGTAGTTTGTTGACTATGATATAAAATTTTTAGTACAGGTAATATCAATTAAAATTATTCGCAACAAGATCACTGGCCAGCCTGAAGGTTACGGGTTTGTGGAATTTGTATCTCATGCTGCAGCAGAGAGAATTTTGCAGACATACAATGGAACTCAGATGCCTGGAACAGAGCAAACTTTCAGATTGAATTGGGCCTCCTTTGGAATTGGAGAAAGGCGCCCTGATGCTGGCCCTGAGCACTCTATTTTTGTGGGGGATTTGGCTCCTGATGTTACAGACTATCTGTTGCAAGAGACCTTTAGAGCGCAATATCCATCTGTTAGGGGTGCTAAAGTTGTGACTGATCCAAACACTGGACGTTCAAAGGGATATGGGTTTGTTAAATTTGCTGATGAAAATGAAAGGAATCGAGCTATGTCCGAAATGAATGGTGTTTACTGCTCAACTAGGCCTATGCGTATTAGTGCAGCAACTCCTAAAAAAACCATTGGTGTTCAGCAGCAATACAGTCTAGGTAAAGGTAATGAATAATGAATGTTCAGCATTGCCTTTTCTCTTCTTCATTTTGTTGTCTCACGTTTTCTTGGAGTGAGTACCATCTTTTTTACTATTCATCCATGTCTCCAACGCTTCTATCCAAATAAATAAATCAATCAATCAATTTTCCATTCCAAGTTTCCAGCGCTTCTAGCTTTTCTATTTGCATAATTATATGTTATGCTTCATACCTTTGCTAGTAGTCATAGTCATAGATATTAAACTTTTGGACTTAAAATTTGAATTTCACCTTTGTCTATGGGAGTTCTTTGTTAGATAGTGCTAAGATAATTTTTTTTTTTTTTTTGCATCATCAAACCCATAGCTAGTAGTTAATAGGTTTGATCATTCTGAAATTTTAGTTGATATTAGCTAAATTAGTGTTCTTGGGTCTATGATGAAAATGTGTTAAGTTAATTGTTATTAATGTATATGTCAAAAGAGAATTTTTCTCTTATTGAATATTTTGGATAAATATGTTTAATCAATGTCAAAAATATTTTCTAAATGCCATGAGGGGAGAGGATATCTGCAAATTTCAAATAAAAGAGAATTCATTGTTAATGTATTCGTATTTTTTTCCTTTGCCCTTGAAAAAATCTTAGGATGGGATGGTAATTTCCTATTTTAAAACTTGTACTTACCAATGTGTCTCTTGTCTTAGCAATGTACCCAGTTCCAGCGTACACTACATCCGTTCCTGTGCTTCCAGCAGATTATGATGCAAATAACACAACAGTAAGTCAAGGCCAAGTGATAGTTTTACTACGTCTGGTTTCTATGCTCATCTCTTACTATATTGTGCTTTGTGCAGATATTTGTTGGTAACTTGGATCCTAATATTACAGAGGAGGAGTTGAAGCAAACTTTTTTGCAGTTTGGTGAGATTGCTTATGTGAAAATTCCTGCCGGGAAAGGCTGTGGTTTTGTACAGTTTGGGACAAGGTGTGTTTGCATGATTAATTTTATTGATGTAAGTTGAGTAAATTGCATCTCTCCTTGCTCCTGTTTCTATGCCTTGAAAGAAGCTTGTGAATAATAATAAGGTTCAGGGAGTGGGGGGAAAACCGTCGTATGGAATAGATGTTAAGTTTTTGTGTATGTACGATTCTCCAAGATATGTTATTGACTTCTTAGTTCACATGAACATTTGGAATTTTGATTTAATATGTTCTCCCTATTGTGTCCGTGCAGGGCTTCAGCTGAAGAAGCTATCCAAAAGATGCAAGGAAAGATAATTGGTCAACAAGTGGTTCGCACTTCTTGGGGTAGAAATCCAGCTGCCAAGCAGGTAATTGTGAACTTCCTATTGAATTCCAGAACAAATATTTTCCTAGATATACCAGCGTACTTTTTCCACTGTGGATGTGATATGTATTTATGAGTTTTTTTAATTCATGCTTTTGCTCGGGTTTAACTTACAAAACCGTGATTGCTCAATGAGTTTGTGCCTAAATCATTAGGTGTGTTTTCTTTTATTTAGCCTGTGAATTTGATATTTCATATTTATGGAAAAATGGCTCACATTCATCTTAGTAAATAATTTTTGCTAAAATACCATTTTGGTCTGTGTACTTTGAGGTTTTTCAATTGCAGTCCATGTATTTTCAATTGTCTAATTTTAGTTCATGTAATTTCAAGAAATCTTAAATTTAGTCTCTCAAATTCTAATGACTCAAAGTACAAGGACTATGTTTATTTTGAACAAACCTCAGAAGTATAAGGACTGGAAGTACATGGACTGTAGATATTTTGAAAGTACAAGAACTCAAATTGCTCAAATACTTTTTTTTTTTTTTTGTGAACGTTACCCTAGTACGGAAATAGGATGTAAAGGAAAGGCCTGGAAAGTGGGGATGAGGTATACCTCAGAAAAGTACAAAGACAATCATCTTACAAACCTTTAGCAGACAGAATCATTTACCTAAACTATAATATATTGTTTTAAATATTTGCTTAGCTAAATGGGTATTTATTGGTACAGGAAAACGACTCCTTGGTAAAATTGATTATGCATGTTATCTTTCTGTTAGCAAGCTCTCACAAGTCACAACAGCCTGTTTAATGCTCATAGTGAACTAGAGCTCACTCTATTAGGTAGACTGATGAAATGGTGATGAAATGGTGATGAATTTCAGGACTTGACTACTTGGGGTCAGCAAGTTGATCCAAACCAGTGGAGCGCTTACTATGGGTATGGAGGGACTTATGATGCTTATGGATATGGAGTTGTACAAGATCCATCTTTATATGGTTATGGTGCTTATTCGGGTTATGCCTCATATCCTCAACAGGTAAGTTTTGTTTTCTTTAGAAGGCAAGAGCTCCATACTCTTCTATGGTAGATAGTGGGCAAAGTGATTGTTATAATCTATTTGTTTGCAGCCATTTTTCAATTGGAGTCTATTGGGTGAATTCTAATTGCCCTTTCAAGATGCTAAGGCTTAGAATCAGAATAAAATGAGTGGGAATCAAGAGCAATATATTTATAGAAAAAGGTTCATCTATCCAGAAAATGTATTTGCCTTTTTGATCTTGGAACTATTCATTTTAACTCTTTTCTTTTAGGTTGACGGCGTACAAGATTTGGCCACAGTAGCTGGTGCGGTCCCTTCCGTAGAACAAGGAGAGGAATGGAATGATACGTTGGATACCCCGGATGTTGATTGGTATGGCTTTCTCTTTTGTCTCTAATTAGCTACAATACAAGATTAGGAATGTACAAGTTTCTATTTTTATTTTAACTTTGCATTGACATCAAGTTGTAAATTTGGCAGTTTAAATGATGCATACCTCTCTAAACATGAAAGCGCTATTTTAGGCTGGCCGTTATGGTTGACTACTTCATCACTGGTTAGGCAAACATGAGTGTGGTTATTGTTTGTCGAAATAGGTTGGCAGCGCGTGAGGGAAACTGGAGAAAAACTACAGTATGTGCTTTATATGCTTGACCATACTCGTAGTTGATGACATTGACCCATTGCATGTATGGTATAATGTGTTTGATTTAATAATACATTTTTTACTATAGGAACGGGGTTGCCAAGGTTATGTGCTTCGATGTTCTATGTATTATGATGGTGCTCTCTACTATTTGGAAATGGAATTTTCATTATCAGGAGAACATCTGCTTTAATCTGTACTGTGTCTCATTATGCTGAAGTGGACTATTTGTATTTTGAACAGGCAGCTTAATTGTTGTCAGATTAAATTTAACAAAAAGAAAATGAAGCTGAAATGAAATGGTGTTTTTTTAGTGAATGGAGTGATGAAGATGGTCCCTAAAACAAATTTCTCAAACTTCTGGTTCCTTCTGCAAATTGCTTGGAAAAATTTCCCTCAATTTAAGGAATTCGAATAAATGAAACATTGCTTTTAAAATTAGATAACTTATCTTAATCTCTTAATTTTCAAGTATATCTATGGGAGGAATCTTAAGGGGACATGCTTAGCAATAAATTTAAAATATTATGTTTCTCTTAATAATTTTCAGTAACTGCATCAATTCTGTAGGAAAAAACAGCGGGATTGAGGACAATAAAGAAAAAAAAGATAATAACAAATGATAAATATTATATAGTGTGTATTAGAAGAGTATTATTTGTTGTGGAGTACAAATTGAATGAATATAAAATTAATATAAATATTTGGAAATAATTAAAAAAGCATATATACTAAAAAGTAATTAATTGTATTGCATTTGGTTGGAGAGGTAAGAACTAAGCATCAGAGGGTGCAATCCAGTGTCTGCCATTGACAAAGCTCTTGGCTAGAAATGGATGTGCCTCTTTATACTCCAACTCCTTGGCCCATGACACTCCTTTTACTTTACTCGCCCCTGGCCCCCAGCACTTGTATACTCCAAAAAATACAGTCCTGCACCACTCACACACACACCCACAAAAAGAATCAATCGAGGGAGAAGGCCTATCAAAATATTGTGTTCAACTGACACCAGTGTATGCTGAAATCAAAAGGTACTGCTCTTGCAGTTTGCATCAAAATAGTGATCACATTTTTCATCCTCATTTGTACTCCAACGAGAAAAAAAAAGGGATGAGAGAGGAGATGAGTGAGGGAGAAAGAAGGGAGATAAAAGATTTTTCTTTTCCAAGGAACAGAGGCATTTGCTGTTGAGCTGAGTTTCACATTTTTATTCAAACTTAAATGAAAAGATTTTTTAAACACGAATTCAAAAATTTTAGGAACTAACCGTACATATTCTTCAAAATTCAGAGACCAAAAAAGATATTTAATGTATTTTTTTCTTAAAGTCTGAGTAAATTGGCGGCTCTGGCTCAAGATTAGAGCCAAATGTGGAAGTCAGTTCCATTATTTGTTATGTAAGGAAGAAAAGAAAAAGAGAGAGAATAAGGTTAATTCCTTCTTACTTGTTTTTGTTGCTGACATGGTCCCAGTCATCCCATCCACCGTGTGCTACCACATCATCAAAGTAAGTATACGCGTAGACAATTCTGGAGTACTGGCCCATGGCACGACCCACGTAGACGGGTCCTGAACCGGTTACCTTACACCGCAGGAAAGCGAACCCGGTCTTTTCGATTGGCGAGTTTCTATCTTGCGCTGCTATGGAACCAAACCGGGTGGCGATGGAGTGCAGTTCGCAATCCTGAACCACAAAAGTTACAAACACAATAGAAAGAGATAGGTAACATTTTAGTTGTTAATTTTCATAATATTTGTTATAACAATTTTAGATGCATTTGAAAAAGCTAATTATTAATGCCACCATTAGGAATAATAAAAACAAAATTTAAAATAGACTTTATCTTTTGCTTCATGGCTAAACAAGGTCATTATGATAAAGTGACCTATTTTAACTATGGCTCTCATCACTTCCACCACAAAATTAAGTTTAATTCAATTACCCATTTTTAACATTACTTTCAAAAACAACTATCCATGGTCAAATTTTCGTCTTTGTAATTTACTTCTTTCTTTAAAAAAAAAAAAAAAAGACAATACTTTAAAAAAGTTAACCCCTTTACTGTTTGGAATTTGATTGAGACAATATAATATATGTGGGGTCAAAGTTTAACATATGTACCAACTTTTTTCTTTCTATAGTTCTTGTTTCTTAATTTCACCCATTTATTCATATTATAAATGAGAATACAGCCTTCCATCTCGACAAATGATAAAAGTTTAGTATTAACTAAACTATACTTAGTAAAGAAATTGTTGTAATTAAAATAGAATTTAAGGGTAATTAAAAGGAATATGTATATAATTAAAAGTAAGATGAAAAGAGAAAAATAGGGATACCTTACCTTATACATGGAACGGCCATTTCCAAAGATGAAGTCTATGGAGCCTTCAATGTAACATTCTTTGAAGTAATGGCGGCCGGCGTCGTCGCAAAGGGTATCTTGTGCCCCGTAGAATCCGCAACCCGAAAAGTAGGCTTTGTCGCCGGATATCCGAAATGCCGCCGCCTGCCACCCTTGCATTCCGGGCAATGGAGCCGGTGCCGTATTCTGCCCTCAACGTCAACCGTTTATCAGTTCCAAAATATCAATATTTTCTTTTCCACAAATTGCACTAATATTCAAAATTACCTTCTTACATTTTTTATTTTTAAAATTTTATTCAAACTCGTTCAAAATTTAAAATCATATCTTCAAACTTATATAAATGTGAAGATTTAATTGTTATTTTGTGTAGATCTAATAATTACAATTATTGTTTATGCTTTAGAGTTCAATTTTAAAAAATTCACGGAGTTAACAGTTGTTATTGAAAATTCAAGAGTATAATACGTGATTTTTACAATTTATCCTATTTATTTATTTATTTTCTTAAATATTAATAAACCTGTAATTTAAACTTTTATAAAATAAATACTTAATTTTAATTTATTGGATTAGTTAGTTTAAAAATATAATCTTTATATTTTTAATTTTAGTTTATGTAAGATTAATAAATCTTAAATTTAATCTCTTTTTTCTCTTTTTCTTTTTTATTAACAAAATATTATTAGTTTAGAATAAAAAATTAAAAAATTAATCATTTGAGATTATATTAATTTAAAATCTAAACTAATAACTATATCAATTTAAGTTGATATAATTATTAGTTTGACACTTAAATTAATACTATTTTTATTTTGAGATTTAAAATATAAATTGAATGATATATCTTTATTATGAATTTTGAAAACATACCCACCTGTTATATTTTTTTATATGGAAAATTACTTCTAAGTAGGATATATGTTAAGTTTTACTAAAAGTATATGAATTAAAATTTAAGAGGTGAGAGGTGATTTAAAATTAAATAAATTTCAAAATAGTCACCTAATTATTAAAGTACAGTGTGGATAACAATTAATTAAAAGCACTTTTGTGAGAAGCTTTGTTAATTGTCTTATCTACGACTAAGATTCCAATATCGATCATATAGAACTCTTAATTCGTAAAATCCATTTTATTATCATATCAATAATATTCCTTTGACCCCAATATAATATTTGATTGTTTTCCCATTATTTTTTATAACTTTAATTTCTAAAATTATTTTTACATCTCTCTAATCATAAATTGGAATACATTAGACAAAAAATTTAGTCTCAGATTTTCTGGTCATATTGAAAAACCATAGCTTTAATTTGTCTCAATACTTATAATTATAAATCTTAACATTATTGTTATATAATAATAACAATAATTTTCTTGAAGACGTGAATATATAATTTTCTACATCTGCAGTAAAAATGTTGGTAGATAATAAAATTTTGAATTTTCTTAAAAACTCAACAATATATTTCATCAAACTAAGACAAAAATAAAAGAAAAAAGAGACAAAAATAGTATTTTAAAAATTTAAAAGTTATAATTATTAGGGAAGTTCACGTGCAGGATAGTGAGTGTATTATGTATGGTGGTGGTGGTGGGGGCAGAATGATATACCTTGAAGCTGATGTTTCGGGCAGAGAAGTAATTAGCAAAAACAGTAACGGAGGCAGTTCTGTAAGTACGAAGCTGCTGTCCGCTCGGACCACGGTCACCGGCCCTGTCATGCCACTCAATCACCGTCGTCTCTTTTCCTCCTCCTTCAAATGTTATGTACGGCTTCGTCGCCGGCACCACTACTTTCTCCCTAATTCATTATTCATATTCATAATTTACCTTTTTAATTACCTTATTATTGCATCATCATCCCCATAAATATGTAAATTCTGATTAAGAGATTTATCAATTTAAATCCAAAATAACAATGTTGTAACACTATTCCATCTACTTTCAAATCTGTGACATGCATTACGTTTTCAAACTTTTAATAATTTAATCTCTTTATCATGACAAATCTCATAAAAAGATTATACATATTAGCTTTAGTATTCAACTTTTCTTTACAGTTTATAAATAAATTAGATTTTTCGATAATTAATGTTAACGATCTAAATGTTATAAAAGTATAGAAACCCAGTTCATGTATGGGACATTCTAATCGTAAATAGTAATTAAATGTAATTTAGAAGACAATGATTAATTAAGTGAAACCAAAACTAAGTGCAATTTTTATAAGATGGCAAAATAATAATAATATAATTTTATAAAAAGAATTGGAGTACACATGGGAAGTTTGATTGGGGATTTAATTAGGAAAAAAAAGTGTCGAAATCTTAATGGTGACTCCCAGTTAATAATATTAAAGAATGAACTTAAGAGCACGAGCTAATTCGGAAGCTTACAAGTGAAGAAGAATGAAAAATGGAGGAATAATATTTATGCATGTTTTCGAACAATGCGTTTGGGGGAAGTTACTGAAAAAGAGGGAAAGATTTATACGTAAAGCGAAAGTTAACAAAGAAGAAGAAGATAAAAATGTGAATTATTATTATCATTATCATTATCATTATTATTGTGGGAATTATTTAAAATGATGAATGTGTGTATGATTGAGAAGAAGAGGGCATTACACGTAATATCCAGGGCTGATTCGGATGATAGTGTTAACGGTATTGTAATCGGGAACTGAATCCACGGCGGCTTGCACGGACAGAAACACGTCGGAGCCACCCTTAACGTTCACTTTTATGAGGCGGTGGCCGGTGGGGCCGATCCAGTGGTGATTGGCGGCGGCGGAAAAGCAGAGGAGGAAGAAAGTGGAGAAGAAAAATGAGTGAAGGAATAAGAATTCCATTTAGAGGGAGAGGTAGAGAGAGAGAGAAGGGTTTTTCTTTTTTTCGTTTGGGGAATTTGGGAATGTTTTGTGGATATTTAAATAAAGGGAGATGGAAGGGAATGATATTTATTATTATTGTAAGAAATGTAATATTATATTTATTTGTAAAGAAAGAAAAGGATATTTAATTAATATTTGTTTTGGTGTTTATATAACGGTCATTTTTTGGGGTGTTGCGGAAGGAGAAGAGTGTTGGGTTTTGATTGGGAAATAAAATACGGCAGTCCCATTTTCGTAATATTTCATTTCTCTTCAGGTTCTTTTCGGGATTTGGCCTTAACATAGACTTGGAAATGACGTTTTTTCCCGCCGATACTCACTTTCATAATAAAAATTATTCCATTTTACAAAATATTATATTTTATTGCTATTTATTAGTGATTATTGATAGTTTTTATTATAGATAGAATTTGAAGTTCATTCAAAATGCTCTTATATATATATTTTAAATTTTAGATATTATGTTTAATTATTTTATACACACTTTAAAATTAATTTTGGAGTAGAAATCCATTAACATTTAAATGAAAATAGAGATTTGGAGTGGGCGTGTGAGTTGGATTTATATATAGTATAGCTTACAACCTTATTGTTTTAGGTTTGATTTTTTTTTTCAATATTTTATTAGATTTTTATTTCAAAAAACAATTTAAAACATTTATAAAAAACTAAAAGAAATATTATAATTCTTAAAGAAATAGTATTTTTATAAGAGAAATTTTTGGAAATTAAAATTTTTAATGTAATGAATTTTGTATTTTAGTAGTTTTTTTTTTCATAAAATATAAATATAGTTTGATATTGGGAAGTTCTAAAAATAGAAGAACCGACAAACTATTTGCCTCCTATAATAAATTTTAATTCAAGCCCAAAATGAATAGCTAAAATTTCACCCTAAGTCAATGTTTTTCTTTGCTATAGGACGTTAATATTTTTCATTTTCTCTATTTATATAAATTTTGGTTGATATTTTTTATAAAACCATTTTCATAATTTAGACAAAAATTGATAAGTATTATAAGAAAGGTAACTGAGTAAGTGTGTGTAAAAAGAGATGCAAAGAGAGAGGGTTTTCGTGGAAAAAAGAAAAAGATAAGAAAGAGCTTTTCCTTTTTCTTTTGTGAAAAAGTGAAAAAGGGTAAATGAATAGAAGATGGATATCAGAGAAAGAGGGGAGGGCGTACAAAACAAAAATAACGGCAAAAAATATACAAAGCTTAGTAAGGGAAAATAATTAACCAAAGAACATGCATGCCTAAAAGAAATTGGCTTTTCATAACATTTGATGACCCATTTCCCTCTCAATTATGATCTTAAATTGGCTTCATCAATCCAACCCTATTCCTGTCATTCCAGATTATATTCCCAAGTACCCCATTGCAACTATTGTTTAATTCTTCAATATTGCATGTAATTGTATTACTAGTGCAAACTCATATCCATTATTTAAAAGGTATCATTGAAATCATCACAAAGGATGGAAGATGATGACACGTTGTTCAATACCAAGTTACGCAAAAGATACTTTATTAGATAGTTCAACTAATATGGTGTTTATAATGTCAAATATTAGATTTTTAACCACTTGAATGTGTTTTAAGTTTAAATATTTTTTGAGTTTTGAATACACAACCCAAGAAATTAAAGTAATACGTTAATAAAAAGATTTTACCAACAAGTGGTTTCTTAAAAGTGGACTAACTTTTGTTGAATAAATTTGTGAATTTTTGGAAAAGGACAGGAAAATAAAATAATATCTCTGTAGGCAAACTTTTGACTTCAGAAACCCTCATACTATATTATATAATCAATATCATATGTCTCTCTCTACAAAAAGATAATCCCAATTATGTTAGATGGAAATGTTTTTTGTAATACATGTTTTTCAATAAAAATTTTAACAAAATTCAAAACTAGTTTCAGTAATTCCTTGTTTATTAATTATTATTATTATGATTTATTGAAATTATATATGAAATTAAATGATTGTTATATTGTATTCAATTTTTTTTCAAAGAATTTTCTTTAGTCATCGCATAATAACCAAACAAATTTACAAAGAAATTAAACAAAAACAAAATGTGATGGTTTAGATTTTGTGTGTTATAAAGTTCTATTGATTTAAAGCATAAAATTTTGATATATATATAGAGGATAATACTTAAATTAAATTACTATTTTTCGTCTCTACAAAATTTTAATTTATTTTAAAGAAATTTCCCTTATTTGATTTAGGATTCCATTTTCCTACTTGAATTTAATCTTTACCAATAAATTGTGCTAATAATGAGTGGGTGGCCATAAAGTAATAGAACAATGTGTTGAGTGAAATAATGGAATAATTTAATAACATTATCTATCAAAATTATTGTTAAGAAAAAAGGTACAAGTTACAACTTCCTCTCTATTAACTCATCTTAATTTGTCCTCCTAATTTATGCAAACTCAACAAATAAAACAAAAACAAAAAAAAAATCAAGTTTATACCTCTTAAAATTAAAATGTGGATTAATGATTCTTCAGATTAAAAAACCAAAATTTTATTATCATTTTACTTTTATGCATAGAATTATCCAAATGTCAATTTAACTATGAACTATTAGAGTACGTGCATAAATAATTTACGACTCATTTATAAAATTAGCCATTTCAAATATAATGTAACAGAGGTGGGTAAATTAATATATTTATAAAAATTTGAAGTTTAAAGGGATAGAATTATTAATTTAAAGCCCCCTAAACTCAGTGTATTTGAATGTTGTATCTTCAGTTTCATATCACGATTTGATTTAATTGTTAGTGGTGGGAGAGTGTAAAAAGTACAAATGTATTCAATTGAAAATTGCCCATACGGATACACAATGGAATGTCAGATTTAGTAAAATAACTACCCATATTATATATATATATAACACACACATATTCTCCCGAAGTATTATAATAATTGTACTAAACTTTTAATATAAATAATGAATATGTTAAAAAGTACAAACCATTAATTTATTAATTTTGAATAATATACATCTTTTATTGTTTGTTTTTATAAAAAAACTCATCATCATAATTGAAATTTCCATTTTATCAATATTTCCATAAAATTGACAGAGACCTCGATATTTTTGTCAACATTATTGTTACGTAGACATTATAGTGACAACACTCTAATTTATTGAGTTATTATAACTTTATTTTCTTAAAAAAGTGATATATGGGTCATTAAACTTAGAAACTAAGGGTTTCTCTTTTTTTGTATTTTTTTTATAGCACTTTTGCTATTTTTTTAGTTTAAATATAATTTAATTATGTAAAAGATGAATAATTATAAAACATTAACGTTATCAAATGCACACAAATATCATTGCAAAATTAATACTTATAATAATTTATCTTAAATGATATTTATCTAAATTCAACTCAATTATATTGTTACGTGAATTATGTAAATGTAAAATATTAAAGATAACAAAAATAAATATTTTAGTAAAAAATGTTATATAATTTAAAATTTTAACTAATTAGAAGAAACTAAAACAACAAAAGTCTCTCTACCAATGAGCTAACATTAAATATTTGACTTTAAAAGATCAAACAATGCATAAATTGCAAATATCTCTCCCTACCAATAAACTAACAAATAATTTAAAAGGAATAGAATCAAATAGAATTTAAACACCACTAGTAGAAACTTCTAAAAATTTGAAAAAGAAAAACATGAATGCTTATCAAACACATCTATTTTTAGAAAATGAATAATGTAAACAAAAAAAATACAATAACCAAACATAAAAGCTACAAAAATTAGGGGTAAAGAATTATAAATTAAGGTTTAATTAAAGCTTGCAAAACTCCGGTTTAATCCGTTAACAATGAATGATATTGGGAAAAGATGAACCATAAAACGGTCATATATTTTATATACATTATGGATTCAACCATATGATGATGTGTCCAATGCTATCCAGGGCCCACTTTAATCGTTTTGATATTATCATTGTTATTTTATTTCTTAACCTTAGGACACATTTACCTCATCAATCACACAAATACATAATAATAATAATATTTATAGCCATACAAAATATTTCTCATCTTTGGTAATGTAATTTTAAGTCACTTAAGTTTCTAATTTTAATTTCCTTCAACAATTGCAAGTTTGGAGTCAAAGTGATGTGTTTTTGAATGATAATTGTTGTCAAGAGCTGTGTTGGTTGGTATAGTGATTGTTGAAAACTAAAGAGAGAATCAAATTAAATTAAACGACCCAAAACAATTACTGCACCCATTAGCCAACTCTTAGCAATGATGGCTGGGGGAGGCATGGGTTACTGGTTTCTAGTTGCAAACTAGAGGAAGATACCAAATAAACCTTCTAATGGTTGGATGTAAACGGAGAAGGTGAATAGTTCTTTTTTCCATTCTACATGTGTAAGAAAATGTATATTATATTAGATTACACTATATGTCCATATCTACAATATTTTTTTCTAAAAAAGAGCATTATTAAATTAAATAAAAATACAGATATAATAAGAGAGGAAAAAAAAGAATACTTTAAACACAGATACATTGCAGAGATACACATTAGAAAGTAAAAGATAAGTTAGAGACGACTAATTTTATTTTTAAATTATTGATAGTTCTATAATTTCAAAATCTGTTAATAATTTTTCTCAAACCTCAAAGAATCAAAAGCATATTCATTAAGAAACGAAACAAAGCCATAACCAAACCAATATATATATGTATATATTTTGTTTTGAAGTATACAAAGAAGATGCCGTGAAGGTATTGAAAGAAAGACAGAAGAATAGGAAATAATTTGGATTTATTTTTTGAAAAATGAAAATGCAAATAATTTGGAAAATGAATGTGATTTAAAATTATTAATGAATTGGGAAATTTTGAAATGTTGAGCCAAACATGAGGGTCTCGTATGAGATAAAAAGTGGTACTAAATTTAAACACCATAGAATGAATGAAGAAAAAAAATTTAGGTCTAATTTTTATTTGGTTTAGGACTTAAGGATGATTGATAGTTTTACTGCTGTCTTTCTTCTTGATATACTCTATTAATTGAAAGGAGCCTTTTCCTTTAGATAAGCAAAAGTTAAACAATAAAATAAGTAACAACAAGCGAATTGAGGGACAAAGGAAATGAAGAAGGGAAGTTAAAAGAGTTTGAAGAAAATAGAGAAAAATGAGAAATTTCATACTATGGTCAGTTTAGTAAATATTCAAACTAACCTCAACCATCAATGAGTAAAAGTCAGTTGATCTGTTTTATTCTTAAAATTTTCTTTTAAGAATAAAATATGATTTGAAGTTTTTCCAGTCCTAATAGAACCATTGGAATTTTCATTTATTAAACCATCTAAATATGATTGTTTTACCATCAGAATGTAGAGATAATTGTGTACTGTATTTTGTAGAAACCTTTTAGTAGAAGATATAGCATTTTGCTTAGTACACAGACTGACACAAATGTATATATATAACAGGTTATGATCACAACTAAATATCTAACACTTTTAATCTATCTATCCACATATATACATATTTGCTTGGTATTTGCCAAAACTATACTATGATTGCATTGTAGAAAAGGGAGGTACAACTTTGTATCTTACAATAAAAGTAGAACTAAAACAAAAAGAACTTACCATGACAACCTATTCAATCAACGTAATCATCATCATTCATCAGTTAATAAAAATAAATAAGAAGTTACAAACCTATTGATCTTCAATCAACTGAAAGAAGCTCTAAATGACCCTTTTATCTAAAGACAGAATAAAATCACATAAGAGTCGACCTGGTTTGTGCCTTTTGAACATATTACCATTGTGATCCATTCCAAAGATTTTTCTTTTTGAGCTGACTCGGGGCAGTGATCATCGTTATCCTGTCATCTGTATCAGATCGATAGCGAAAAGCTTTATTGTATTACAGAAAAGAATGTCGTAACTCAAGTTCACCAGTTGATGGATCAAAAGATGCTTCGATGGCAGCAGAGCAGCATTCGATGCCCTCACCAGAATCTCGAGGTCCAACTGCCACAGGGTCAGCAAGAAGCTTAACTCCTTGCTTCCAGTATCTTTTATCTGAATCAGTTTACGACATGAAATGAGAAGCAGTTAAATCACCATCAAAACAAGTCAGTATCAGGGATTTCTTTAGACATTGAAGGGTTGGTACCTGGGCCTGTGGATATGACAATGGAGTTCTTTGAATCTATTAGCCAATCAATCCACAGTACAATTCCATGACATATTCCAGCCTTGGTTACCTTAACCTGAAAGAAAAACATCAATGCTGATTATACATAAATGAAGTATCCTCCAAATTCCTCTGGATTCGTATGCTTGTAGTTGAGATTGCTACCTATGATTATACTTCAAGATAGTGGTAAGAAAAATGGGGTCTATTTGATAACTATGGAGTCTTGAGGCTCTATTTCTTTGCAAGTCTGGAGTAAGCTTTTACATTATTACACTTTAAGAGACTTGTCACTTTTGCTTGGAGTCTATATTTAACTAGGGTGTCTTGACGTCTACTTGCATAATTACACTTTTGCTTACTCGAGACTAACTTTAAGAGACTAAGAATTTTAAATTATTAAATCCCATTTGACAACTTTTTTCCTTCTAATTTTGAAAATTCAGCCCTCGTTCCCAGCTCATCCTGTTCAGATACAAGCAGTGCCATCCAAGAGTGGGATCTTATCATACTAAGGTAAAGAACACCCTATGAGTGTCGTCGGAAAGGTCTCATCAAAAAGGAAGAAGTGTTACCTAGCTTACTCTTGGAGTCTTGCTCTTTGAAACTCTTATGATAACAAGACCAAACACTACTTTGATCGTTTTACTATCACTTTCTTGCTTTATTGCCTACTTAAACCATTTTCATACACAGAAGGAAAAATTTGATGACTTAAAATTGTATCCATAATTATTTGGTATTTAGGTTTTAGTTTTTGAAATTAACCTTATAAACACATTTTTCACCTCCAAATTTCTTGGTTTGTTATCTATTTTTTTTACCAATGTTTTCAAAAACAAGAGAAGTTTTGAAAATTAAAAAGTTATTTTTAAAAACTTGTTTTTGTTTTTGGAGTTTAGCTAAAGATTCAACTCTACTTATGCGATAGACACTAAATATGCTTAATTATATAGAAAAACAAATGGTTTTCAATCGGAACCATAGTTTAAAAGAAATTGATTTCTCAAACTTGTTCATAAATAGAGTCGAAAATAGAACATCTGAATGGGTTTGGAGGAAATTGTTATAAAATGGACTAAGTTATCTGCGTGCTAGCTTGAACGAGTTTGTTTGGAAGGTATTACATTTTTATAGGTCTTCTGTCCCTTTTTTTCTAAAAGAGGAAATTATATCTACTTTCCTACTCCTCAGATAGCCAAAAGCACTTTTCACAAGGGGCAACTTGATCCTCTTTTTCAAGTTCAAAAACAAAAAAGGAACTTTATTTTCTTCTTGTCCTCTTTCTACATGAACTCTTGGATTCAGAAACATACAAAGAAAGAAATTGTCGCTCCTCTCATACAATTTTATTTATTGAAGAATGTGAGTTTAACGGGATACTTGAAGAACCATTTAGATTTAGAACCCGGCTACTCAAACATAGAAATTAAATTAACAAATATACTCAAAAGCCAAAAATCAGACAAAATGGGGATGAAAAGTATCAATACCTGGCTTTTCCCACTACAAGGACTTATTGGTTTTGAGAAATCAAACTCCATCAATGTAAATATCTCACTGAGTTCCTGAGTTTTCAAGACAGTTGCACCAATATCAGTGTTATTGACATTCTTTTTCTTTTTCAAGAAAGCTCTATTGTTTATGTTTTAAACAAGTTAACCTCATGTTCTCCACATTGCCAGATGTAGAAAGCCAGAAATGGGCCTTCTTGTCCTTCAGGTGACTTGCCACAAGCTCCCAATGTGTCATTTGTAACAGAATGATCAAAACCTTCGATTGTTCCCAATCGACGGCGGCTGCTCCATAGATCCTTGAAACAGCATTGAACAAGTATACTGAGAACTTCCATTGAATAACAAAGACAACTTCAGTCAGGATCACGCATTGTTAAGGTAAAGAGAGATCTTACAGGCAATGACATGAAACAAGCTCTCAATATGCCTTTACTAGGCATTATTAGCACATCATCAGATAGGACCGGATCGAGCATCGTTCTTTCCTTCCTGGAAAACAATTTAAAGAAGTTAAAGACAACTTAGTGGAATGAAGTTATGCTGATTGATGGAGCCAGCCAACAATGACGAAAACTTAGGTTTGGTAACGAGGGTGGAAGCCACCAACAGCAAGTTGTGCTTTTGAGTTGAAGTGAATTATTTTGTGTTAATGGATTAGAAAGCCATGCATCTCATATAGGACATGCCTAGATATTTTGAGGAGACAGCATTCTTTTGCTGGAACTAAGGCAACATGGCAGTTTAATGCAAAGATGGTCGAACGCTGCAGTAAGAACTAGATTTATATAAACATGCATTCAAACATGAAATCATGATCCTAAACACGTTGAGTAGAGTAAGAATTATCAATATCATAAAGAAACCACCTGCTCAATATTGCCAATAAGCATCTAGGTAACAAGTCTTTGTGATCTCTAACATCTAAAAGATGAAATTGCATTTCTGAGCAAATTTCTTACCAAAACCGCAGGTTGTGCCATGGGAGTGCATTGTCATTTCCGTAGTAGAATGGTTCACTGATAAGCAAGTCGACCTAAAGATTGAACAAAAATCGATAATGAGAAACTTATGTGGAGCAAAAGATTCAAACTCAAACACTCTAAAATATATCGAATTACACTTTCCAATAAAGCATACATCATGGTATGAAAAAGGGGGAAAATGCAAAGTAGGCCAGTAAATCTATTACCTTTTTCTCAAATGTATCGTGGATGGTCAAGCACGATTTCCTCTTTTCAATAACTTTTATGCTATCCATACAGATACCATTTACACGAGAAACAGCCTGCAAATACTTGGTACCCTTTTCCCGAATCCCAGGAAACAATGACAAAACAAGCGTTTTTTTCGAAAGGCAAGCAACCATAAGCGTCAAGAAAACACTATCATCTGCAATCATGCATGCAGAGGGAGCTCTTCCCTGCAACTGCAAAGGTTTCAAAGATGACGATAACAACAATGAGGTTCAGAAGATAGCAGAGCTCAAGTATAAGGAGGTATGTATATGAGCATGGTGCTTAAATTGATATGCTATGTGCTAAAGAAAGGGGGGGAATGAGAGTGGTGGAGAGAGAGTTATCATACCGCAGTTTTTATTGCCGTTAACATTGCAAGTCTCCATTCTCTATCTCCATAAACTGCAATTCTTTCTGGTGGCAGTATGAGTTTAAAATTCTCGGCATTGACACCATGCTTCAAAATCTCACCTCCTGGAATTTGAGCCTTCAGATGATATGAGAAGGTAGTATCATTATGAGAAGCACATAAATGAACCTTTTCTTCCTTGGATATTGACACACCATTGCCTGGGATAAACCAAACACACTGTTTCCAATGGTCACACCAGTCACCAGCTCCTGTTGAAGTATGGAACAAGCTTAATCACTCTGTCAATCTTCGAGCAATAAACCATGTAGTCTGAGTGTCTAGTATATACAGTTCAATTGACATGTGAGGTTTGAAATGGTACGATAAGCACAAAGCAGCAAAATGTCCTGCTGGTTCAAAAAACAAAGGTCCTGCTGTTAATCATTCAACTCATTGTCTACGACTCACCTGCATTATAAGGTGGACTTATCCACTTCGGGGCAGTAGAATAAAAGATTGTTCCTTCACGATCAAGCTGCAGCGTCCACCTACAGAAAAATATTAGAAATCAATCATAGTGGTTCAGTGAAAGAAGTTTGGCAGAAAATAACTATCACAAAATAACAACAAAGCGGTTACCATGAAACTACAGCATGAACTCTACCACTGTCAGTTGCCTTGACATGCACCTCATTTTCAGCATGACTCTCTGGACGTTTCCAAAAATCAAATTCGAAAACTCTGAAGGGTTCTGAGAGCTGGATGAATCCTGAAAAAAATAGTAATAAAACCACTTGAAGATTATGAGAGTCAGGTCAGATTTTAGATCATTACCAGCTTTACTTCATTGGCAATCGCATCACAATGCATTGCATATTGCTGTGGCTTGACACATATGATAGGATCCCCTACTGGAACAAGATGGATGCCATCACATGCTTTTGCTTCATTGTTACGTAAATCATGAAGCTTCCACAAGTATGTGCTCTCAACCAGCTGAAAATGACACAAACAAAGAGAAACAGTTTTTATTGCTGTTAAGGAAACTGTGAATGCAAAAGAGTACAAGTCCTAGACTGCATAGTTTTTATTTTTATTCTTCTTTATAGGAAACAATAACCATTTCATTGATATGCTGAAATAAACAGAAAAGGTCCATACTTCATAGTTTGACATATAATAATATGAAGTCAAGAAGAAAATGAAACTTCCGTACAAATAATATTAAAGCTTTTGAAGCAAGGAAGGGCTTTTTAAATACCTGACCATATATGGTTGCTCTGTATGGCACAGTCAGTGGATTTTCCACTAAAAGTTTGTCATGTGCATGCTGTAAGGTCGGTATAAGCCCCTCACCTAACAGTTCTGAGTCCAAAATCTCACTAACCTTCAATTAATTGGCAGATTCAATCATTGAAAGGGCAAAAAGTAACTGAAATATTCAGAATTCACAAAGGAAAGTCGAAGAAACTATTTATTTCCATAAGCTGCCTTGAAAGATATCCTATATATCAATGACATTTTAGTGGACAAGAAACTCGACAAAAAGACTGAGTAAACAAACAAAAGTAGATGAAACAGTCCAAAGATAGTGAGAAACAATTCAAAATTTCTTTGTTTGTCTTCCTCTTGAGTCTGAACAGCTCAAAATTTCTTTGTTTAGTCACCTTCTAAATGTATGATTTTGAATATCTTGTAGTTTACAGGGTTCACAAAAGAAAGAGGAAGAGAGTTTGAATGTAAATGATACTCACAAGGGCATCAGCTCGAGAAGTAAAATCAGCACCAAACTGAAATTCATCAGAGCGTTTGTTAATAACTTTTACTTTCCTTTCCATTCCATTAAGACGCAAGACTTTCCTCATCAACTTCACCATTGGAAGATAAGATTCACAAGCCGTAACCATTCCCTTGCAATCACCTATGACAGAGTCCATTGCTCGTGCAGCCATCATTGATAGCAAACCAGTTCCAGCACTGGAAATAGTAAATTAATAAAAAAGTCAGCAAAACCCATAAAAACCATTTGCACCTGAGCAATTACTTGCACTGATTTCACCTGATGAATGAACTCACAATATACATTGACATTTTCAAAATTAAATTTCATAAAAGATAAAACAAAATTTAATCAACTGAAAAAAACCCACAAGCACACAAAAGCATAAAACAGTAACTTCAATAAGATCAACATCTTCTCTTCATCAATTTCAAAGCAAGAAGGCTCAAAACAGAACTAAAAAAATACCCAATATCAAGAACATGGCAAGGCTTTGATATAGTCTTATCAATGGCTTCACAAAACGCTCTGTTTCTAGTGGAATCATTGAGCATATCCAAATATGAAGTTGTCGCCAAAAGGGGTTTCTGAGAATTCTCTGGAACTCCTTCAGCCTCTTCTTCGATGACTACCCACTCCGAGTTACCGGTAAGTGGATCAAACCGTAGCTGGAAAAGGCGCTGAGTTGACTCAGAACTCATGGTTCGAGCTGCAGAAAACTTGAAGGGATTGAATGATTGAGGGGCCAAAGTAAAAGGGGTTGTGGTAACAAGATGAAGAATGCCAAACAAGGATCTGGGCACTAGAGAAGTAGCCATGAGAGACTGAGAAATATAGAGCTCATAGTCATTTGGAAAATTTGGGTTGCGGAAGCGGCGCCTAAATTGGAATTAAATAAAATTAATGAAGAAATAAAGTTCACGTTTTTCCTTTTTCTTAGTGCATAAAGTTCACATTTTGCTATATAAATTATACTGTATAGAAGCCCCAAAAAAGAGTCCTAACATGAATTTTTCCCACATCAGTTAAAATTATAAAATTACCTTTAATTTTCATTGTGCTATCTTCCTCTTTCCAAATTTTTCTTTTGCCATTTTCTTCTAGTTGCAGTGATGTTGCTAGCATCAAAGATCAAATTGATTGAATATATCAGTGAGTGAGGTGTCAAAGTAGGATCAAAACGTCAATTGTATGGGGTAGTTAGGACGTAAGAGAGCAAGAGAGAAAAAATGAATGAGATCAAAATGGGTGAGAGCGCAAGAGAAGATCAAGTTAATATAAGTGTAATTAAAGATTGTTATTTGAGTTATCTTTAGTTTGGTTTGATTTATTGACTGTAATGGTTAGTCTTTATTTACTCTTGAGTTGATCTTCATTGTTTTGAGGAGAATGAGTGTTGTAAGAATGATACAATCCAAGGAAATCAAGATGGATGAGTGTTGGTTATATTATTGACGAGATTGAAGATTGAGGAAGAAGAAATCAAGAGCGAGAGCAAAATGTCCCATCGTTATACATCATGTCAATAATACCAATATTAAAACTTTAAAAAATAGATGAGAAAAAACTCGTTTCAGCCCCAATATTTTGAGTCATTCCTCCAATTATCTGTTTATTGATTTATTTGTTTAAGGGAAATTTTCCCTTTATATCAATTTTCATTTTTCATCCTAACTATTCCGAATCGATAGCTATTTTGCATCAAGAAGCTCCGCTGCAAATAGGGAAGTTGGTTGGAGAATTTTGTGAAAAGCAAAAATGGCAGCAGCAGCAGCAATTTCATCTTGTATTTTCTGCCAGAAAGCTTATAATTCTACCGCCAACAGCCTTCTTCATTTTGTCTGCTCCTTTCGTTTCTCTGATTAAAACCATTTTTCTTGTGCTTCTTCTTCTTCTTCTCTTATACCGGCGATTGAATGAAGCGTCTCTGATTAAGTATATCGGATTCTGCAGGATGAGAGAGTTGTTGCTTTTGAAGATATAAACCCTTCTGCTGTCAGGTATTTTGAACGGAACCTCTTAATCTATAGAATGAACCCTTTTTTCTAGCGTTTGATTCAGTTTTGCTATAGATATGAGGCTTCTGAGATATCTTCTGGGTTAATTTCATCTTCATTTTTTCATTGATTTAGCTTCTTTAGGAAAAAAATCTTCTACTTTTGTATACCCATTTCGTCGGTTGCTTGATATTCAATGGACAATCTACATCTAGACCTGGATAGCAAATACCAATGGCGGCAGGAAAAATTTAGAAAGAGGCAATGTTTTAGATCTTTGGGCAAAAGTAATGCTAGACGGACTTATTGTTAAGGGTCTTTTACATTTTAAGTTCTGAACTGCCCCAAAATATTTCCAGATACAAGGTTGACAATGTACATTCTAGGATGTCATTATCAATTGAAGTCCTTGATAATCTGCTGAGTTCAAGAGCTCTTGTCGCTTATTTCGATCATACTTTTTTATGATTCTTCCACTTGTTGGTTTTTAACATTTATGACCTGTTTGTAGTAGGTTCTCAGTGGCCATCTACGACCTTCGTGAATTGCCATCTCGAAGGTGTTGAGGATGGCCTCTATAAGGCCACTAAATGGTGAGTGTCAATTGCCATTGTGGATTCTGTAAAATCTGGAAAGAGATATATGCATCACGTACTAAGAAACAAAGAAATAGTGGGTTCATTGTCATCTTTTGATTTGACTCTCATTTTTCAATCGTTTGTGTTTCTTCTGTTCGAGTCATTTACAAGAATTGGTCAACTCATTTTCAATCCTTTGATTTGTATTAGGATGCACTAGCAATTTCCACCACAAAAATGTTAGATGCAATTGATCTTCTGTTATTAAAGGCATCTATAAAACATTCTTACTTCGGATTGCCATTTTGTAGGCATTTCTTGGTAATTCCCAAGGAGCACATTCCCACAGTTAGGAATCTCCAGAGAAGAGCTGAAGATTACTCACTTGGTAATGTAACCATTGTTAAATGCAATTCATTTATGGTTTTTTGTTTAACGAAAGGGACAGGGGGAGGCAATGGGTGGGGGAACAAGTCCTTGAAAAGCAAGAGATATAGTTGCATGATATAATTGATAAAATCTATTGGTACCTTTTTGTCTGCATTAAACCTTACCATATTCTCTCCTTCCTTCGACCTCCATTTTTGAACCCTCTCATTCTCAAAGCTAGCCTTGGGGTGGGAAAAAAACTGCACGAAAATGAGTAGGCCATAATGCTCAACGTGGTCTTGACATTCCCGTTTTGAGAAAATAGTAAAGATTAGATATGCAAGCAAATTTCTTCCTTTCTTTCTGAAGGAAAAAAAACCCAGGTGTTATATATGTGTCATGGATCTAGACTAGAGTCGCACCTTCTAAAACACAAGGGTTTTCTTTTGTTTGTTAAGAAACTGAACTTTCATTCAAAAAAATGAAAGAATACAATGGATTACAAAAAACAAGCCTGAAAAACATGAGTTCAACACTAACTACGAAAAGAGACTCAAATTCAAAGGAATAAGGCTGGTATCATAACTACAAAACGGTCTAGTGACCAGCTCCCAACCAGAAGCATTAAAGCTCGCAGACGTCCTCTCTAGATTTCTCCATATCCCTTAAAACTCTGCTATTAGGCTCCAACCAAGTACCCACAAAATAGCAAAGGAACTCTCTTGTCACAACATTTTTCCCTTCCTCGGGGAGCAAATGCAAAACCATCTTCTCCAACTAACAACACCCATCCCTGATACGAGCCCCACTAACCTCAAAAGAACTCCACCAACAATCCCAAAGGCAGTTTGTGAAATGACACTCCACAGTAAATGACTTAGATCCTCCTACTGCCTCCCACAGAGATTGCATTTTTAAATCTTTGGTCTGCTTGCTAATTCTGATAATGACTTGCTTATTTCTGTGTGGATTATTTTTAGCAGTAAGTCACATGTTGGAGGTGGGGCAGACACTTCTATCCCAAGATTCACCTCAATTAAAGCACAGGTACACTGAATGATAACCACTCTTCAAAACCATTATGTTGCTAGTCTTCAGCAAGTAAACGGTGTTTGTATTGTGTACTCTTCATTCAAATGCTAAAGCAGGGTAAAACTAAAGAAAACATGGATTTCAATGAATTAACAATGTCTCACATTCTCAATCCTTTCATATGTTTGGTTTATAATATCCCCACTTGGGCTGGTTTGTGCTTGCAACATATTATTGTGGAAACTTATAAAAATTGTTAATGTTTGCATTACCTTATGATAATTCATTGTGAACACTTCTATTAGTGTTGAAAAGCTACTTTAAGGGCATAGTACCTGATCGCAACTTAGTTCTTTCTTCCAAGGTGGACCAAGTGATGAATAATGTACTGTAATTGTGAATTCCTGCGAGTTTTGTTGTTCAAGTTCTACTACAAACTTTGTCTAGTGCGAAAGGATATCTTAGTTTCATTTCCTACATGGCATGATGGAGAATCAGAGATAGATCGCCTTTCTGTTCAGCAGAACGGATATAGGATCGATACCTGAAGAGAAGATTATCTTCTGGTCAATAGACTTTGGGCAAAGAAAAAGGAGTCTTGGTTCAGTTAATGATCAGGAGGTAGAAAGTGAGTTAACAAACTTGAATAAAAGAAATTTCACATCACATGTAAAGATAGTTTCCAGGCATTTCTTGGAATCTGATTCAGCATAACAGGTAATGAAAACTAGAGGCTTCTTTCCAAGGGGAAGGGGTGTGGATGACACTGAGAAACTTTGGCTCCAATGAAATTCCAGAGTTGAATTCATGAGTTGTTCTGATTTGGATTTCTTTGAAAGGTATTGATATAGGAATGACATTGGGACAAGATTAGGAATGTTATTAGGATTTTAAGAGTATATTAGTATTTAAACCTTCTTTTTACTACTGACATGAAATACTAAATGCTTCACAGTTCTGCTTTCAACTCTACTTTTAGTTCTTATATTTTACTTTAGAACAGCATGATTCTAAAATTGATGCTTCTCTTCTCTTTCTCTGCAAGATTTGGCTTCCATCAGCCACCGATGAACAGTGTCAATCACTTACATCTCCATTGTTTTGCTCTTCCTTACACACCCAGGTAACCAGTTTCTCAGTCTTATCAATGTGAAATTTGATACTATTTCTTTCAACAACAAAATTCTGAACCGAAACGGGGCAGCAAACAGGTGGAAGTTTGCAAAATATTTATCATTGGGATCGATCGGATTCATTGAAGCTGAGAAGTTGTTGGAGAAAATAAAGCCTTAGCTCACACACCAGATCACTTCAACAGTAGTGGGTATGTCTCCTCTATGATTGTTCACTGTTATAGAGAGAAGAAAAGTTTGATATCTCCAACCAAAGTTAAGGCATCTATTATGAGTGTATTGCTTCATTGATTCAAAGTTTTGTGTCAATCTCTACAGGAATTGTTCTTTTAGTATTCACTGGAAGAAAGGCTTTGTTTTTATTGCTTCTGATTCAGGAAAGGGACCAATGGCTAGCCTTAAATTATCAAGATTCTTTCTTTTATTATTAATTTTATTTTGTAGTAGAATGAGAAGTAAAAGATGAATGTGTAAATGAGTAATCAATGTACAATTGCTCATATTTTCTCCCTTGGAAGAATATTTAGTTTCCAGGAAGTGTGAGTTTGGTATAATTTATTAAGGGAAGTACTCTGCAAAATTAGTTTGGAAAATAAAGAAGCATTTTAAAAGCGATTTGTAGTTTAAATTAAATCATTTTTTAATAGAATTCTATGTATATTTGCACTAAGATTTTGTAAGATGATTATAATTTGTGAATAGCCCTTTCACTTGTTATGAAAAGGTTAAAAAGTTATCATCTTCATTCAAAAGGTGGATTATGATGTTTATGCTAAAAATGACTAATGTTTTGAGTATATTTTCATTAAAATTTAGGAATAAATTTGTAATTTGACCAAAAGTATTGTTATAATCCAAACAACCATAAGCATATTTAGAAATGTTTCATTTATAAGAAATTGCATGATTGCATGTATAGTAATTTCTTCAATAAAAATCACGAACCATTAATTAAGTTGCCAATTGTTATCATTCGTTTTTATTTTTCTTTCCAAATTAGGCAATTTACATAATTGGGAAATGAGTTAAAAATCATGGAAATCATAATAATAATAATCACTGATTCAAATAAAAAATTTCCATACAAAATCACATCAAATTCACCTTTTCTAATTTAAACCTTATTTAGAACTAATGTGGAATAACTTCTTCATTTTAATTTGAAAAATTGTTAAACACAAAATTTAAAATTCAAGGGGTCGTTAAACAATACCTAGAGCTCAAGTACTAATACTAGTATCATCGAAACCGAAAATCTTAACTAATATAAATTTGCACTATCAATTTTTAATTATCTCTTGCCCCTCAAGTCCATGGTTGTCGCCAACGAACCACCAACTCCCTCCCACCAACTATACCGATTAACTTTAACAATCATATGGTGCAAAAAAAATCACTTGGTGAAAATAAACGAAACTCTAACTTTAATTTTATTAGATTGTAGTGTTTAATAATCATATTTTATAGTAGTTTGACGTTAGTATAAACACCTTGAAAACATCATTAGAAAATGTAACCAAACAAACAAGTACTTTTAATATAAACATTTTTTTAAAAAATGTCTAAACAAATATGACTTTTTGAATAAAAAATTTTCCAATCCAAACACAAATTTATCTCATTTTAGTAGGTCAAGAAGTACTGTGATTACAAAATTAAGTAACTATATAATGGGTGAAAATTATTAGAATAATAATGAAGTATATAACAACTTTTAACAAAATCAAATCTAATCTGTTAGGTAAATCTTTCTAAAAATTTTTTTGCTATATTTTGAATCTAATTTGAAAAAATTTCCAAACCTATTTTGTGTTTGCTATTTGTACTAAAAAAAGGGAGAGGAAGCCCAATGGGCCGGGAGAGGGAGGCCCATGAAAAAGGAAGGAATGGGTAAATAAAGGGAAAGAGTTGTATTACTTGGTTCGTGCGGCACGTGTTTTGCTTCTTCCTTCTCTTGTCTGCAGCACGTTCGCCATTGTTGCTCCTCTCTTTTCTCGATCTGTTCCCGTAACTTTCTCTCAAGCAAACTCATTTCCAGATTCTTTTTCTTCTATCCTCTCTTCAATTTCATCTTCTTCCCCTCCTTTTTTTTAATCATTATTTTGTGATCCTGCTTCACTCTTCTCAACAATGAGTACGGGAGAACTCCTCAGCATCGAACCTCTCGAGCTCAAGTTTCCCTGTGAGTTCATCCTTTTTTTCTTCTTTTTTCTCCTAGATTTCCTTCTTCTGGATCTGTAATCTTTTGCGGGATTTTATTTCATTTCGGCTTAATTTGTTTTTTTTTCTCTTTTGTTTGTTTCTTTCTCTTAGTCGAATTGAAGAAGCAGATCTCTTGTTCCCTTCAATTGTCTAACAAGACCGATAGCTACGTTGCATTTAAGGTGTGGGTTTTGTTTCTCTCTGTTTGAATTCTTTTGGGTTCGATTCAATCTCTGTGATTTGTGTAATTGATCTTTTCTACTGTGAAAATACCTTGATACTCGTAGTATTCAGCTGTTTTGGATTTGGAAATGTAGGCGTTTGAACTTTCTTTTCTTATTTCTTTTCCTTTTCTCTCTTGATGTATCATTTTTGCGCCAGATCACGTTGTGAACTTTGTTAATTTCGTCGATTTTGTATTAGCTTGTGTTGATTAATTTGTTCCACTATGCTTTTTTGTCTACTTAATGTGAAATTGATCCTTTTCTAGGTGAAAACTACGAACCCTAAAAAGTACTGTGTTCGCCCAAACACTGGAATTGTCTCGCCACGGTCAACATGCGACGTTATAGGTTCCAAATCCCAATATCAACTATCGTAATTTGTAGTTTTAAATTTTGAAATAAGTATTTTTGGTTGCTGATAAAGGAAGTACTTTGTTTTGTAGTCACCATGCAAGCCCAGAAAGAGGCTCCTTCTGATATGCAATGCAAAGATAAATTCCTCCTTCAGAGTGTTAAAACAGTTGATGGCGCAACCGCAAAGGATATCAATGCAGAAATGGTAGGTATAGTGTGATTGTTTAAAGCTTGTGGTTAGCATTAGCATTCTACTTATATTTATGGGCGTGGGGTTTGCAGTTCAACAAGGAGGCTGGGCATGTGGTCGAGGAATTCAAATTGAAAGTCGTTTATGTTTCTCCACCTCAACCACCTTCTCCAGTACCCGAAGGTTCTGAAGAAGGTTCCTCCCCAAGAGGTTCTGTATCGGAGAATGGAAACTTCAATGATGCTGACTTGAATACTGTGAGTAGTTTGGGTTCTCTTTTTTTCCTTTTCATTCTTCTACACTGTTGATTGACACACCTTCACCTTCTGTTTGTAGGCTACAAGGGGATATGTCGAACGGTCGGAGCCCCAGGATAAATCTGCAGAGGTAAAAAAATTGGATGGTTGTTGGTATACTGCAGGTGTTAAGTTTCTTGTCTGCAAATATATAGATGACTCTCTCTTTTCTTTTCTGTGAATCGGTTGCCTGATTTATGTGCATATCTTGTGGTGTATTTAAAATTGTCTCGCCCAAATTGCTATTTCTATTTAACTTTTATTTTATTAAATAGAATTTTATGCTAGAACTAGTTGACTTACTTGAGAAGTTTTTGGCGGATTTGTTACATGATAGAAGTATTTGTTTAGTAAGGATTACTCAAACTGGTTAGCTAGACTTTAAGCATATTTTATTGCATTATAATCTTAACTGAAAGCATTATGTTTCATTATGGAAGTTCTTAATGTTAACATATAGGTGGATGCAACTTCCTTTGCATAATATTTGTAATACTTGAAGATTTGCTTTTGAGATTTTGTTTAAACATTCTGAGTACTTGTTTTGCATGGATTTCATATGATAGTTCGGTCCCGTATATGATCTTTGACATTATTTCCTAACTTTAAAGGAACCAGTATTACATAACAGAAGTATTTTCATAACAAAATAATAAATTTAACATGATACTGCTATTGTTAATCTATGCATCCCGTTGGCATAATCTCGTCCCCAAGTATTGCAATATTGGGATAGAACTACCATGAATTGCCTAGGAGGGAAGAGGTAAACGTGGATTCTTTTTAGGCCATAAGTTCTAGCCAGGCCCGTCACCTTCAAATATTTTACCTTTTTTTCAGTGCCAATTAAAGAGTTAGGATAGGATATATCCACTTTGGAGAGAACCTTCCTAAACTGTTGACTTAAACGATTCTTTATCTAGGAAAGAATGATGCTATATTCTTGTCTTGTTGCTGTGCATTAAAACTGTCTCCAAATTTTCCTGGAAAATAATTGATTCTCTAAAGTATGTTTTATGCACTCAGTTCAGTTTGCTTGTTTGTTGAACATTGTCAAATTCCACAGATTCTCTTTTCCTTAGCATCACTATCCCACTAAGTTTTCTTGCACTTCTAATCAATCGTTAGCCTCTGTTCCCAAAGATGCCCAAGCTAAGCTCAGGACTTGGTGTCTGCCCCCCTTTTGACAATTGACAGAAACTTCTTCAGTCTTTCAACATATAATTTCTTTTCAGCTCTTAGGATGGAGTATGGGAAACTCCATACCTTTGCTTCAGGGTTCTTTGTTGAAACTTCATGAGTACCATAATTCATAGGTCCAAGGATCTTTGGATCTCGTTCTCCTTGTTCCTTTAAACAAAAATATTGTTTTTCTTTTTTGTTTGTGCAATGTTCTCAAACCTTTATCATGGTTCTCAGATGTTATTAAATTATTCAGCACGATCTAGATAGTTGGATTGGCTAAATCTTGGGAACTGCAGCTATTTGTATACGTTTTTGTGCGTTTTTGTGTATGCAATTGCTGTACTTTTTGCTTCTAGCAGGATGCTTATGCCGCTACTTAATATGTGTGCAGGCGAGAGCTCTCATAGCGAAACTAACAGAGGAAAAGAATAATGCCATGCAACAGTACAACAAACTTCGTCAGGAATTGGTAAGAAGAGGAATGATTTGACGAAGCTTCACTAGATGCAATTTTGCTCAAGAAGCTTCATATATGATTACATGGGAAACAACAACTTTACTTTTGAGATATACTTGCAAATACCTTTTGACTATTACGCAAATGAAAATATTTACTATAATATGTAACTTTCATTTTACGGTTGGAAATAAGATTATGATTCTCCTTTTTTGTGGAATATTAGACTATCAGGGCTACATTAGTTTCTTATGGTTGAGGTCTGCATTGTGCAGGAACTATTGAAGCATGATAGCAGGAAAAATGCAAGCGGCGTCTCCTTCCTGTTCGTCATATTTGTCGGATTGATTGGAATCGTCTTGGGCTATGCTTTTAAGAAGAATTGAGAATCTTTATGCAGCAAACTGGAATTTATATCATTATATTTTCTATGATGAAAGGGAAAAGGAACTACTAATGTTCAGTGGGTGGATCTGTAGCAAGTTTTAATTTGTTGAAGTAGCAAATTGTTAGGTGGTGTTCAAGAATTTGTAGTTGCTGAATTTGCAAGGTAGCACACACTCTTTCTGTAACTTAAAAGAGTTTTTTTTTCTTTCCTTTTTTTTCTTATTCCTTTCTATTTTTTTCTCCCTCAATCTCTCTCTTACCATCCATCTTGTTATATTTTGTGAAACTGTTGATTTAATAATTTTACATCTCCAATTGTTCAGCATCTCTTTCACCCAAATTTTCAACTTACTATTTTGGTTTTCCCTTCCAGTTTGCCTTTCGATTAGAATTGTCATCATAAATTAAAATAACATAGATGCTAATGTGCTTTGGTGTGTTTTTTTCTCGGATTTGATTTGTTGAATGAGTTAATTTAAGAAGTGAAAGATCAATGCAAGTTGGATGGCAAATTTAGGAAGTAAATTTGATCGACGTCAATAATGAACCAACTTGTCAACTCAAGAAAGAAATCAAACCTTACTTACCTAATTTTGAAGTTTGTACTTTACACTATAAACCAACTGACCGCTATAATAGAATTTCATTTTCCTATGGATCAACAGCTCAAAACATGATTGATAGTGATAATTTACCATTTAATTATGTCATTTGAACAATTGTATTTTAATTAGCTAGGACATTTGATAGCCTTCTTTACAAGGCAAATCACATGTTCTACTGATCACATTGACTTGTAATAACATCGACAATGTCACAAGTACCAACCGCATCTTGCTGCATGTCATGTTTTCAAGTTTGATACGATCGCTATTACAGTTGATATGGTGTATCTCAATGATGAACATTACCTTATATGTACACAAATCTTGTCCACGTGAATTCCAAACTACAAAATTCACATGGCCCAGATAAATTTCAGCCACAGTGTGATCAAGTTTTTCAAGATTCAGGAGGCCTTTGTTCATAAAACAACCCTGTTGAGATTTGGAAAGAGAGCAAATTCCGAAAGTCGGCCTCCTTAAAAAACTGAGCTAAAGCCAAGATAAAATCATTCGTGATCCAGAAAACCTGAGTCTTTATCTTCTGGATTTCCACCTGCATAGAAAGGAGTTCAAATAAAAATTAGTTTTTTTTCTCTCTAATCAATTCAATGAAGCTTTTCTTCTCCTAGCATGTTCATATGTTAAAATTAATCACATGTAGCAGAACCCATCAAAAGGGCCTAAATAATCTAGAATGCTAGGTGAATGAAATGTAGTGATACAATATGTTTCAACAAAATTGTGAACTTCAGAAAAGTGAATATTACTTTGTCGTATCTAACTGTTCTTGATGAATGTAAGAAACAGAACTTCTAGTTAGTTCTCATGTGGAATTGAACTTCTGGTTAGCTCTCTAAGTCCCTATCATCTGATATCAATTAGACTCTAGAATCCCATTAGAAGTTAAATACTCTGGTCTAAATATAATAATTGATGTGTCCGACTATTATAACCTAAAGTTAACTAGGAATCACTATTTCAAATAATCCTTCTTTGTTATAGTATCTACTATTTTCTACTCATCTCATTTGCTATTTCCTTTCAGCGCCTTGAACACTTTTATGTGACTTGAGAAATAACGTAACATGGACCCTCCAAAATAAAGAACAATGACAAGAACATTGTTGTTAGCTTAATATATGCTTACCTCCTGGAAGATGGATCTCCTTCCCTTGAAGCTATTCCACTCTTCCGGCTTCTCTCTGCGATTAAAGCACGCTCCCTTCCCTTCTCCTTCTGCTCTCGTTTCAGACGCTCAGCCCTCAATTCTTCCAATGTCTTTTTTTCTCCCTTCTTTACATTTCCACTCCCTACTCTCAACGATCCATCATTTTCGCCAGTCTCCGTGTCATCATCCTTGGTGGGCCTCTCAAGGTACCATGGCATTTTGACTCCTTTTCCAGCAACACCATAACCTAACTTATACTTCTCATCTTCAGGTGTGATAACCCTTTTTTCCACTTCTTCCTTCTTCATCCTCTTCTTCTTAGACCCATCTTCAACTCCCCCATTGTCTGAACCCTTAATTGGGTCAAAAATCTTGATGCCTTCAAATAGATTTATGTGACCAGGTTTCAGGTCTGTTTCTACTGGCTTTGAAGTGTCAATTACTGGAGCTAAACCCCGTGCAGTACGAAGCTGCTCGAGACGAAACTCAGCATCCCGTTTCCTAACCTGCTCACGTTTAAGCTGTTCTTCTTTGGCTGCAGCTTCTTCATCTCGCTTCACTTTCTCTCTGTTTTCGTAGTTGTAAACATTCCAACGCTTTTGGGGAAGAATATTTAAACCTCCATGACCTCCCATATCAACCAAAATCTAAGAAACTAAGATTATAATTCACCTGCAGGCTAACAATTTAAAAATAAGTGCCGGGAACAATAGTTAGATGCACAAGGCAAATTAACACAATTTCATACGAAAAAAAAAATTCGCCAAGCAACTTCCAGATATTCCCAGAAAGTAAAAAAGGGCGAAGGAACGAGAACGAGAACGAGAGCGAGAGACAAAATTAGGGTTTCCAAGGGAACACGTAATTGAATTTAATTTCAAGATTAGAAGAGAAAGTTGTTCATCCGCAACAGATTAGAAAGGATAGGGAAATTGGGGTGGGCGTCATAATCCATCTCGAAATCATAAATTCCAAACAGATCTAAACCAAACCAAATCAACAAAAAACAAAAGAAGGGGAAGAAAAAAACGATTCAACGCCGAAAAAATTAAAACAAAAGAAACGTAGATCAGAAAATGAAACAGAAGAGATGAAAAACCTAAGCTCGAGCTCCGGTGTTGAAGCTGTAACATATACTAGCGTTAACCGGCAGTGACGTCGGCGGTGGCCTGGACGTTGGCGGACAGGCTAAGGGGAAAGGGCGAGGAGAAGGTGAGAAAAGGCGCGCCGTGGCGTGGGGAAAACTAAGATACTTTTTTCTTTTTTGCTTTTGTTAAGTTCTTTTTAACTATAACTAATTTATTATTGTTATTAGAAAAATATCATTTTACCCCTAAAAAACATATATAAATTTAGACCATAAACTAATAATCAGAATGATTTAAATATTTATCTATGACCACGTGTAACATTCTAATAAATATTCGTTGACTCAAGGTTAAGTTTGTGAAAATTTAAAAGCATTTTGCAAGGACGAGAGGTTAAAGTACTCCCTTTAAAAGGAAAATATTAAAGATAAATGTGTCACGTTAGCTTTTCATTAATAATTAACAGATAAGTCGACAAAAAGGCCACAATGCTACCAATTACAAACCTTAGGATAAATTTGTTGTTGGAAAACTTATAATTCAAGAGCAATCTAAACCAAAAATATAAATTTCTAATTTCGTTAGCTTTGGAATTTCCCAAGGTTAACCATGTATTTAATGAATTAAATAAATGGATCATTTTTCTCAATATTGTAGTTATCAATTTCTAAATTTCTAATTTTGTTAGCTTTGGAATGTTTTTTACTTGAGGATTGACACAAACATGCAATGATTTTCTTTTCCTTTAAAAAAAAATAAAAAGTAAAAAGGTGAATTACCTCATTTTCTTTTCACCTATTTTTTCATGGTGTGTTTTTAAATATAGTAAAATTAACTAAAATATTTCAAATAAATCAAATTTTTATTACATATAAACAATAGGCACGAAATTAATTTAAATATTTTTTTTACTAAATCAATAATAATATTTTAAACTGTTTACTAAAACAGTGAAGTATTGTAGATTGAATAACAAGTGAGACTGAAAAACTCACACATTTTAACTATGATTACATTTACAACGAGTGAGATTAAAAAATTAAAACAAGCTACAACCAAATAAGTGAAAACGAGCCTAGCACAATGGTAAGGAGCTATAGTCCATATCACAGAGTTGAAGGCTCAATCCCATATCTTTTTTCTAAAAAATAAAAACCACAGCCAAAACATGTCAACAGTAATAACATGAATCTCACGTGATATTTTCAATTTGATCCTCCAAGACCAAATTAAAAACTTTAAAAAGAGAGGAAAGAAAAGATAGGATCAAATAAATACACATTTCTTTCCATAATATTCACAAGAAAATTGGAGGAACAAGTTGAGTTGCTTGAGCTCTTGAGCTTCTTCAAAAAATAAAGTCACTAATGGAAACAAACTTATCTTTTTTCGGTTTCCTATTGATGATATAGGCAGTGTCCTCTACATCTGCGTTAAAACAGTTCATCCGATGCCTAACATTGCAACAATACACAACCCAAATTAGTAGAGCTCAATCCAAATCCTTACAATTTTATAAATTCAGGAACTTTTGATCTTGTTTGAAAACAATGAAGAAAAGTTTATGAATGTGTACCATGCAAAATGATCTTCGCAACAAATGGAACCTGATATGATTGAAAGCCCAGCTCTGTTCCTGCAATTAGCAAATACAAAGTTCAAATCCAATACGGTATAGTTTTCTAAGATAACAGATGTGAAAAAGAAAAATAGTAGGTTAAATGTTAGTTTCAAATGAGATAGTTTTGTAGCTTTCGGTTTGAAAATTAGACGATAGAGTCTGTCAATTGTCCCAAACTCTTGTAGGACCATTGATTTATTTTTTTAATGAGCAAAGAAGTGACCAAGCAAGCCTAAATTAATAATCGTGATGCAATACATCTTTTGAATCGATCTGAACTTAATCTCATAACTCCCTATTTGTCCAAGGGCCATACTTACCATGATGCAGTATACATATCGTAGAACTTGTCGAAAGCTTTATCAAAACAGTAATGACACACTAGAAGATCCTTGATTTGAGTCACCCTGCATGTTGATTTGCAGCATTTTACCTAGGAAAAAAATGATTTAGGATCACTTAATGCATCGATTCAATAACAAGTACAATACATTTATAGCATGCACAATTGCAGCCCACAGATGTAGCTACGTTTAAAATAGATGAACAGTCACCCAAAGCATGATAGAAATGTATCTCAATCCCCCTTTTACATAAAGAATTAGAATATAACATCTGACGCTTCTTCATAAAAAATAAAGCCAATCTTAAGTTCCTCGAAATTTCAGTTTATGCAGAAAAAAATCTAATAAAAGGAATGTATATAGAAAAATTTACTTCAAAAGTTTAAAGCTAATTAGTATCATTGAATAGAGATTTAACTCTATCTAGTCAAGAATCAAGATGAATTTATCCACGGAAAACTATTACAACAGTATACAAAGAAAACAAGGTAGATATTTATGGCCTTGTATACTTACAAGACGTTTGAGTTTATGCGAGTAATATAGTCCATGAGTTGGGTGTGTGTGGATATGCTCATTTAAATGACCTGCACTGTAAACATAGAAACACTGGTGAGAGACGACAGAAGAAAGAAGTTGAGCAGTCATTATGAAAAATGAATTCACCAATAACATACATTTTGCAATAACATAATTCTTTACAGAAAATAAATTCAACTGCTAGAGTATGCTTCTTACTGAAAATTAAGAAAATAATAATACTAACATTTAAGACATTTGCTTCCTACTTAAACACTTTATGATACTCATTATTTGATACAGGAGAATTCTTTAACCGAATTAAGTCCAAATCTCATAAACAATGTAAAGAAATGGATGAAAGTGCTTGCCTGTCACAGTAAACAGTGTTACAATCAAGACATGTCGCCAAACTATATGAACAGCTGCATTCATTGCATAGTGCATTTGACAAATTCTTTCCCATCTGGTAACATCTGCAGACGAAGGATTTCAAGCACACCAATTTTGTATTAGTGCCACCCTTTCTTCTACATTAATATGCAATGGGCGTGCAATCTTGATTCATATTATATTTTGTTATTAACAAGCAGGAAAATTTCGTTGGGACTGTTGAATGCCAGAATTCTTTAACAAACAACTCGCACACACAATGCAAATCCACCCAATATAAACGAAATTCTGCTTATAACTATATATTACACATCTTAAGCCCTGACTCCTTCCTGCCTCACCCTTTTCTTTTGACTGCTTGAATAACTATCAATTAAAGTTCAAGAAAGTGGAAGTGATATTTATAATTTAAATTCTCACTCCATGTGAAAAATAGGACACATTCATTATTATTTTTGTTAGAATTAGCAGGTTTGTATGTTGAAAGCCCAAAGGTTTTTTAGTCTTTTATTTTGCCCTAATTATTTATCATTATTTTAATTAAGCTTCTATTGCCTATAAATTAATGCTCCCCCCCATAGTTTTTAATTATTATTTTTGTTATAAGAAAAATCTGCACTGGAGTTTTTCTCCTTGAACTAGAGTTCACATAAAACTTGTGTTTGTTCTTCGTCTTTACTTTCAATAATTCTTATTAAATGGAACTAAAAAAACAGTACATACATGTAATCCTAGCAAATGAAAGATATAACATTTCAGCATCAATAAATGCTTAGTAATCTTTCATGGCATGATAAAATAAATGCATTTTCTGTCAAATTATAGACATTTTCTAGCAGATAACACCCAGGGACAAGTTCCAACGATAACTAGTAGAAACAGAAAACAACGATAGTTAGCATCTCATCACCTTTTGTATAGTCCAAGGAGATCACCAGGTACAGGATTGGAAGTCATTTGTTGCATTGCCTAGATTTACAAACACGGATAAGTCATTGGCCAAAGATTACTAACCACCAAGCACATCTAGGGCCCAAAAAGACTTGAACGCTCAATTAAGCTAGATGATTTGCAATACAATACGAACCTGGTTACTGGTTTTCACCAAACAATCTTCAGCAAGGTGTCCCGGTTTTTGACATTTCCAGCTGTGATTGAAAGTACAAGAGGTTAAGAGTGACCATCCAAACTGAGCAAGAAAACTGTATCATGACTTTCCTCAATAACGTATCTTTGCTTACATTTATCAGCAATAAAGCTCCTAACTATTTACAAAAGTTAAGTGGGGAAAATATATAAAATCAGAAACATTCATGCCAATTTCATCTCATCTCCCCTATCCTTTTGTATTTCACCTTTGATAGTGAAAATTATATGTCTTTAAAAAAATGATAGTACTAAATAATGATCATACAGACAAAGTTATGGCAGAGATTTACCACTCATAAGTACAAAGATTGGATTTCTTTTTGGACCAGCGATGGTTCTTATAATCCCAGGTGTCCTCCCCAAACTCTGGGGAAGGCAGGATATATTTACTTTCTGGTAAGGCAACATCTTTCACTTCACAGTTTGGGAACTCCTGAAAACAAAGAGAAAGAAGCATCAGAATCATTATACACAATGTTATCATTTACCATAATAAATAAGGTTGGGGAAAAAATACCTCGCCTCGTTTAAGAATTTCCAAAAGCTTGAATTTGCACTCCATGCTGCAAATGTCATCATTGGTCTATCAAAATAATCATGCACAATGACTTAGGATGGGCCAAATATAATAGTTTAACACGAGTGAAAGCATTAAATAAGTTTTTCATATCTCACTTCATCACATATGTATTCTCCATATCTACCGCATACGACACAAACAGGTTCTCCCGCAACAGCAAAACGTTGCTCAGTTTTGCTTTCAACTTCCTTGTAATCATTCAAGAGACCTAAGAAAGAATGAAATTAGATTTCAAATATGCAATGATTGACTAGTTGTGCTGACATGCAGAATTAGATGTATTAAAGAACTTTGGAAAATCAATAAATTTAAAATCAACAGTAGGAATCTAATAATGTTAACCACGGCTGGCGTGAGCATAATTCAATTGGTTAAGACATATCTTCAACCAAGAGATTAGAGGCTCAAATCTCCCACTCCCAAATGTCGCTAAACTCAAAATAATAATAATCAAGTTAAGCCACTGAGTTTATCACCACGATAACAATAACCTAAGCAACCCAAGAGAAATTACTTAAAAGTGATAGTTGAGTCCAAGAACAAACTGGAATTTTGAACATCTGGCTTTTCTGCACCATCTGAAGACACGCTCTCATCACCTAATGAACATGTAAAATGAAATGAGAATAAACCCCGAAACAATAAATCAATATAAATGTCAGGTAAGTTGGTTATCGAACACTTTATATCCAAACAGGTTAGAAAGTCAACCCTCTGAAATTTGGAAACAGAATATTTTTCCATAAAAACATATTACATTAAGCGCAGAGCAAAAATTGGAAAGCAATATTTAATAGCAGACCCAGTTCTTTGTCTTTCTTTCTTTCAAATAAGAGTGATCCACTATATCAGAAAATAATAAGTATAAGAGCTCAAACAAAAAACACTATCTAACAAGTCACAAGTATTAGCTACTGCTATCATATGGTCATAATAATAAAATAAAGAATTGTGGGTACTCAAATTTAGGATTCACATTCACATTCGCCAATCCTTTGAAGAATATGATATAGTAAAGGACAATCTTTCATGAGGATGTGTACCAATCAATGAGTCAAAAGTTTTATGAAACATAAAAAAGATCCAGCCTCTATGATAGATATTATTTTAGACGTGAGATAGAAGTTTCACCACCAAAAAATCATCAATAACAAGAATGAATTATATGCCATGTAGCTCAAATCAAAGCTACAACTTCCTTGAAAAATTAGGAGACAATATCACATAGTTGAAATTTGTTGGTGCCACTAACAAACCCCAGTAATCATATACACGTAGGATCAAGTAAAGAAACTAAACTAGCAAAACAATGTCAAAGAAGCTTACTTTCATAGTCGACCAAGTTCAAGCCCGAGCTGGAAGCTACCTGCCACAGAAGAAGACGAAGAAGGGAAAAAAAGCCTTAACGTGACATTCAAAGAAAATTCCCCAAGCCTCGAAAAATCCAGAAAATTTAGTTACCAAAACATCTTCCGTAAGTGTCTCATAAGGTTGAGATTTATTTGCTTCTTTTCTGTAAGCATTTGTAAAATCACATTTCAATAGCCAATTCGCCAAAAGAAAAACTCGCAAAGCCTTGAATTTTTTTTACATTCGATTATACCTTCTCCTTTCAATGTAATCTTGATGAGACATAGGGCCGTCACTATTTCCAACATCATACATTTGAGTACCACATAATTCTGGCTCCCGTTGGCGTTTCCGATTCTCATTCTTCTTCACGACAGGGACAGGAGGTGATTGAACTTGAACATCGGTCGGAGGAGCATTGCCGGTAGCAATGTTATACGCTAAAGAGAATTTGAAAAACAAAACCAATTTCAGCAATATGAATTATAAAGAAAATTTTCGAGGATTAGGTTACCTCTCAGATTTTGAAGAGCGGAGGAGAGATGCAAGTCCTTCTTGTAGGAGATGGAAGGATTCTTGTAGAAATTAGTTCTGCTCCCCATTTTCCCTTCTTCTCTTGTTCTTCGAGCTGCTCGGATTTCAGCCTTTTTCAGTTATGCTTGCTAATGAATCAACCCGTATTTCATATACATATCCCCATCCATCCCCTGTCTTGATCGCGCTGCTAAATCAAGAATTCAGAACTTCGCCTTTTTACGTTGGTTTAGATTTTCGCACTCCTTGCTCTCTATGTTTTCTCTCTCGAGTTTCTTGCTTTAGCTTTTTTTTTTTTCTACTCTTCTTATTTGGCCATACCGTCACCTATACGAATATTTTATCTCATGCACAGCTTTAGTAGGTTTGCCACTACTCTTGGTTAAGTTCCAAGGCTCAACTTTTCCCTATACCACTCTAATGTAAACATAATGAAATGTCTATCTCCATCTCTTTTTTAGTTCTCAATTACAGGGTCTCCACGTTTCTATATTGCTTCGAGGGTTTCATTCGGATGAATACAAACCCTTTAATGGATCAAAACATGTTTATAGCACTCTATTAGGGTTTGGTTTGTTGTGTGATCCAATCACTTGTTGGAACCTTTTGAGATATAATATTGCTTATTAGGCTCTACCAATCTACTTCGGTGTCAAGTCATCTATTGAAATTCTATTTGCATAATGATCATCTACTTGACTTTTATTGGACCATTAGAAGATAGTTCGATCAAAGATTGTGTAAATTGGAAACTAGTGAGCCTTACCAATGTTACGTGTAAATTGGCAATGTGTCACTTACGACGAAAGAGTGTATGTTTCATCTCCAATTGACATGAAATTCAATACACTTACATATCTCGTTGCTATGCATATAACTCTATAACCACTCGTTGAAACTCTTTCATAAACCTCAAATTTCAATGTCATGGCCAGAGGTTCCTCCCTCCTTTCCCTGCATTAAGGTTGTTTTTAACACCACTAATAACACTAATTATTCTTCTTTTATTGGTTGGTCAACTTGATTTGTTTGTCGCTTGTCTTCCATGATCACATCATGACACTTTCCTCTGTTTGCCTGATGGTGGTGTCACCTTCTTGTTCCCATTTTTACTTTACTGTACTTGTGGGGTCACAACTTTTCCTATTCTAGTATGATCAAGACACCTAACACACATGCTTGAATAAGATTATTTAGGTCATTCTTGCTGATAATGTTGCAAGCAAAATGTATAAAGATTAAGTTTTAAAGTGAGGCAAATTTCATTTTGGGCTCAAATTTTAGGCCAAGCATACAATTATATCTCATCAATTATGATTTTTTTTTTGGGTGTGGATTACCCAAATTTCATATGGCCTTGTCATTTGACCCAAAATTAGAAAATAGAGTTGTTTAACCTTTTGCTTGCATCACTCCCTCCCTCCCACCCACCCATGTTCATCCTCTCTTCCATGTGCTCGAGCTCAAGTCCACAAAGTTATTCCCTAATATGATAAGTTGTTTCTTGTGTTCATCAAGCTTAAAAAGGTGTTGGCACCCAATTCGGCTATCTCAAATGTCATCTACATTTTTTCTTCCAAAATATAAGCTAGAAAATATTTTTATCATGAAAATTGGATCATCTATACAAAAATCTCTATAAGTAAAGAGATGTTGGTACATAACTATAGAGTTTATTTCATTTTTCTTCAAACTTAAAGTCGGGACTTAATTCAAACAAAACAAAAAAATGTTTGATCTAATTCAACCCTTAATCATTAATGATTAATATCCATTCCTAATTTTAGTTGAAAATTATATTTAATTTTGTCAATTTGAGTGGTCAACTATTCAACTAATTTTACAATATATGGTCGAGGTAGCGTTAAAAGTTCGAATCCCTTCAACATGTTGTTGACATATATATGTGTGCTTCTCACGAAAAAGAGGTATTTTGCCTAACAACGCCGAGCATATGACACTTTACAAGCATGAGAAAAACTGTAATTTTTGGCACTCTCTCTCCCGATTGATGCAATTAAGCTTTGTTTTAATTCTTCCATTTCGCAGCTAACGTCCAATTCTACCTTTGAGATACTCAAAATCTATAAAATAACCACGTAGACACATAAAATTTAAGAACAATATCAAATTAAGTAAAACAATACCACCTTATTGACTATGAAGTCTGCGAGTCGAATCTCTTTAACCTTTAACTAATTTAATAAATGATTTCTCATACCAAAGTTGTAGTGATTTAAAGAATGGTCAAAGTTGAGTTATATCATCTCGAGATTAAGAGCTTTTCAACTTTTCTAATTGTTTTTTTTTAATGATGTTCTCATTAACTATGACTATAACAACAAAAAAGGTTCTCACTAAACGAATAGAGTCCGAACGAGACCTCTCTAACAATTTCGAGGTAGGAGCTTGTTCTTAGTACACCTTGTTTTATGTGCAATTGTATATTTAATTGGAATACTTTTAACCTCTTTTTTTCTTCCTAATATTAGAATATGTCTTTATTTTATGAAATTAACATGTTCCATATTTTAGATACCATTACTATATGATTAATTTTGAATTCAAAACATTAAAATAAGCAAATAATGTTAATAATTTTGGATAAAGAGCCATATAATAGCTAAGTCCATAAACACACACTTATTCATAAAAATGACAAAACAAAGTCCAAATCATGTATAAAATATATAAAATGTCATAAATGTCATCGTTATTGTTATACGTTTGATACAACTTATACACTTAATACTCTTTGATATATTATTAGTATTGATATACTTGATACTTGTTATGTAGTTCACTGATACATTAGATTGATTATATACACTTGATATGCTTGAAGGCCTACTTGTACAGTATTGATATACATTTATAACTTGATTAATATACTTGATAATGATTCACTTTACTAATATGTTAATATATTGTTGATATACTTGGTAATGTTATGTTGAGTTATATTGTTTATATACTTAATGATACTACGATGAATTGCATAAAATTTGAAAAAAAAAATGAAAATCACAAGCAGTAATTATATAAGCACATCATAACATATATATGTATACAAAACTGACACAAAGTAAAACCAAAACAAAATCAACATAAAAAAATAAAACAAAACCATTTAAAATTATATTCAACTTCAAAATATACATAGAAGAAAAAGTAGAGAACAATCACAAACGAAGTGAAATTAATCCGATCAACAACTATTATATTTCATATTGCAATTATCATTGATATTTTAAAATCAAGATTAATACAATATAAAATAGAAGAATTCATGGATACATAACAAAGTACACTGCTACAAAATCAAAAAAATAAAACTTAAAAAATCAAGAAGAAGGAAAAGATGAGATGATGAAAACTCCCCTACCAATTCCGGACACCAAATTGTAATCTACCAAAGAGGAAGGACAAATCATTTTTCCAGCATAATAAAAGATGATTATAACTTTAAAAATGGAAGAAGAAATATATACGTTATTGAAAAAATGAATTGTTTTTACGGAAACAAGAGAATGATTATGATTTAAAAAACGTGAAAGAAGAAATAAGAGATTATTATAACATTAAAAAGAAGTGAAAAATAAGTTATTGAAATGAATTTAAAATAAAAAGTATTTTAGAGAAAACAAAAAATTTACAATATTTACACAATTCTAAAATAATATGCTATATTTATATTCTCCCGAGGCTATATTCATATTGGAAAAGAAGAAAACAACGAAATAAAAATTTAACGTTATCTTTCCATGTAAATTTTCCCTCATGTAAAGATAAACCTAAAATTTTTGTTTTATCTCAAAAGATAATCTATAATATTTATGAAATTTATTAATTCAATTATTATAGTTAATTTTCAATTAAGGACGTCAATGCTTTAGTATTTGTTAGATTTTAGCGTCATGTATGATGCATATACACATGATTTTGGAAGAATAAAATAAAATATATCTATCCACCCTATTATTATTCTTATTAATGTTGACTTCTTTTCCTTTTAAAATCTAAAAAAAAAGTTTAAACAACTATTTCTATTGATTCTTTTTTTTTTTTTCCTCTAAAGAAAAGTTCAATCCTAAAACCCTTATTTAAATATCATATTCGTTCATAAATTTTTTGAGTGCAAGAGTTAATTATTTTTTTCACCAACTCAATCCTAAATACTTCAAAGTTAATTGTACTTATCACATCTTAAAGAATTTTCTAGAAGTGCTTGTAAAAATAGCAAAAGAAAATTATGATAATATAGTCCATGTCACTAGCTTTTTAAATAAAAAAAATAGCAAATTTAGAAGTTGATGACCCTTTGATAGCTTGTCGTATGATATCACTAGTTACTTACTTGTAGTGTTAAATTACAATATAGGTTAAATAATGCATTAATTTTATTATATTCTATTTTTGGTACAATGATTATCTCATCTACTACAATTTTTTTCCTACATATTTTTATTGTATGTTTCTAATTTTATAAGAAGCGAATAAGCACAAGATAAATTGAAAAAGCAATTCACTTCATTCCATTTAATTAAAAGTACAAATATTAAAATTAACACATGTAAAAAGTAAAACAAAATCTACAAATGTAATAAACAAACTTATTTATAAATATAACCAAATATTAGTGGTATTAGTAATAATATTTAAAAGGTAAAAATAACAATTAAAGTTGAACATAGGAGAAATTGTTTAATAATACTTTGTAGCTTTTTTATTTGCTCATAATTTTTTAATAGATTCAATTAATAGTTTAATATCAATAATGATAATATAATAATAATAATATAATAATAATAACAATAAAGTCAGATAAATGGTTTTAAAAATAAGAAAAATTATTGAACACCGAACCAACGCCACCGTGAAGGCTTCACTCTCTTTTTATCTGTAATTCAATCAAAGCTCGATTCTCGCAAAATTTCTCGCCCAAAACCCATTTCCTTTCTTGTTTGAGGACAATTGGGTCCGTTTCTTTTACTCTCAGCTGGATTCCCACCTCCATTAATTTCTCTCAACTCTCTCTTAGGTTTGTTCTTTTTCTCTCCATGATCCTTGATTATTTTTGTTAGTTCTTCTCTCATCTACTTCTCAATCTATCTGCTGAATTTCTTTTTTCCTTATTTCTTCCGTTGTTTCTTGTCGTCTGATGATTCAATGTTTGAATTTGATTCCCTCAGTTTAATTTCTTTTTCTTGTTGTTTGTTGATTGGGAAAGTTGTAAGAGTTTGTTGGGGCTGTCGAGTTTACCGGACTAGTGAAATTCTAGGTGGTTTTAATTGATAAGTGTGCTATTCTGTTGGTCACGATTATTTTTTTCCGTTAATTATGGCGATTTTTAGATTTTTATTTGTTGGGTTTTGATTGTGTTGTTCTTATTTTCCGCTTTCCCAGTTTCCCCAACTTTCTAAAATTCTGGGGTTGCTTTTTTTTTTTTTTTTTTGAATTTAAATTGAAGGAGTTTGACGCTCGTGGATTGTAGTTTCAAGACTGATGGCTAAGAGTTACTTCAAGCAAGAGCATGATCTTGGTAGTCTTCTTCTCTATGTTTCCAAAATGCTTTTCTTTTTCCCTTGGTATTATACTAAATCCATTTTGTAAGATAAGAACTGATGAGTTTTCCATGTTTGTTTTATTAGAGAAAAGAAAAGCAGAGGCTGCAAGGATTAGGGAGAAATATCCCGATAGAATTCCTGTAAGAAATGAATTTATTTTGTTACCGTGATTTGATTGGCTATTGGTTATTATCAACTTGAAATTCAGAATCTCAGAATTTGTTTTGCCAAAGCGTTGATGTTATTGTTCTTTTTAACTTCCTCTGATTGATGAATGAGTCGAATTTTTTCTGAATTTCCTTATCATCCATTGCCAGTATCCTTTTTCTTTCGTATTCATTTGGTAAGGAAGCAATCAGTTATTATTATTATTTTTTAGTTCAACGACATATGGTTGACAAGAAACTATCAGTTATTGATAATGTTGTCTTTGATTTCTTTCTGGACAACAGACGGTGATGATTATGTTGTTACTGATTTGATTTAGCAAGGGGGTTGTTTATTTGATTTAGCAAGGGGGTTGTTTATTTGATTTAGCAAGGGGGTTGTTTATAAGCAGTAGAGAGGAAGTGTGTTTTAAGAATAAAATGTCTCAAAATGAAGGCATCTGTTGTATTTTTGTTTGCGCACATGTTTCAGCATTTCATCAGTTACTGCTTGGTTATATAATCATGTTCTTATTGTTTCAAGGTTATTGTGGAGAAGGCAGAGAGAAGTGACATCCCTAGCATTGATAAGAAGAAGTAAGTACACCGACATTCATTTTGTAGTTATTCGTTGTAGTTATCTTTTCTTTTATGTAGATGTATATCAATTAAAGTCGGAGGAAACTTTGAAGAAATATTATTTAGGGAAGTATTCTGTGTTCAACTCTTTTTCATCTAAGGAAACATAGCTACTGGTAGCTGAGAATTGAATTTTCTTTCTTCTATGTTAGAATTTATGTTCAATGATAGACTGTTTTTCGTTATCTTTTCTCTTTTTGTCTATTGATTGATGTTCAATGAGCTGAACACGCAAGCAGTCTTACTGGAAGCTCTTTTTCATCTCTTTGAAAGTGGCGTTTATTTAACTTTTAAAATTATGTTCCTGTTTTCTTCTCATAGTTCTGTTGTCTATTTTCTTTATATATACAATTCATTTCAAAACCACAAGGGGAAAATGACCAATTGATGACAATCCTTCACCTCTTTCTCTTTCTATACCTAAGATTTTGATGTAATGACTGCAGATACCTAGTTCCTGCAGACCTTACCGTGGGACAGTTCGTTTATGTCATTCGTAAAAGGATTAAATTGAGCCCGGAGAAAGCGATCTTTATCTTCGTGGACAATGTCCTCCCTCCTACAGGTACAGCCTTTTCTTCTATAACATATTGGAGGGTATGTTTAGGACCACTTGAAAATGAAAGGCCGTCCCATAAACAAGTTCATTTAACAGATTTCGATAACGATCATATCAATAATGTTGATTATGATCTATCATAAACGCCACACAGTTTTGACATAATGGGTACACATGGCACCTCAAATAACAATTATATCAAAGATAACAGAAAATTTAATGAAAGGTCATGTTCAAAATTTCAAAAACTATATCGGTTTTATATGCAAGGATCAAGATCTATAACTTGTTGTATCCAACTTGCCTAAACAAACCACTTATTTTTTTCCTTCTTAAGGAGCAATCATGTCTGCAATATATGAAGAGAAGAAGGATGAAGATGGATTTCTGTATGTTACTTACAGTGGAGAGAACACATTTGGGTGGTAGCTGGCTTATGTGGTAGACCTGATTGTTCTTAGATTTTCACTTCATTGCTATTGTCACGGCCATCGTTGTAGTCATCTTCCACTGTTCTCTCTGCCTCTTCCTTTTGCTGCTCCTTGTTCTTCCAGTTCTTCAAGGATTCTGGCAAGTGATACATTCTGTACAGCTCTACATAATGAATAAAATTTGTGAAAACATTTCCACGCCAAGAAGTTATTAATTGCTTCCAATATTGCTTTTATAATTCCTTTTGCCCCAAATTTTTTATGGGGTTTTTTTCTTCTGTTTATTGTAAAGATAAAATCTCTTACAAAAAAATCGTTTTTACTCATTAAAAAGATATTCCATCTACTCTTATAATAACCTCCCTAATATTCTTCTCATTTCTATATTCTTTTTCTAACCTTCTACCATTTTTCTTCAACTTATATTCACTTCTATGTTTAAGTTTATGACTTTATTGACATAGAGATCATTAAACTATTACTATTATTCATTGTGAAATGAACTTCCCCGCCCATGGTTCCAAAGCTCAACCTTCAACTTGGTATTCCATCTTGGTTAATGGTTTGGTTGAATGCAAAACATTATATCTCCACAAACTTTGCTTGGGATTTCCCACTCTCATCACATGTTTTTCTTTCTCTCCCCCTCCTTTTCATGCACGTTCTCGTTTTTTGTTTTTAGAAAATTAAGTATTTTTCTTTTTCCATTTCTTCGATGATTTGCGTCTTACAGTTGGCTAAATTTTAAAAGCGAAAACAAAATTTAAAAAACTTATTTACTTTTACTTTTTTAAACTTGACTTGGATTTTTTAAATTATTTGCAGCAGGTAGCAGGTAAATAATAAAGGAAGAATTTTGGGAGTGGAAGTAATGCTATAGAGTTAATTTTAAAAAATAAAAACAAAAACTAAATAGTTCTAAGAGAGTCAATTTTCTTAAATTATATCTCAATTTTTATTAATTTTGTTAATTAAATTAAGTTTTATTAAAAAATTGTAACGAGGGTAGATAAATTTTTTTAAAAAATATGTTTAATTTAATATATAGGAAAATTACATAAGATAAACACATTTAGAAAAAAAACAGCTCACGTTATCCATGTAAATTGTAATAAGTATTATTATTGTTAATGTATTAGTGATGTTATAAGATGGCAAAAGTGACCAAATATTATGAAAATGATCAAACGTATAAGCATAATAGTGCTTGACATGTATTACGTCAATTTGCCTTCATCTACATTAGTTTAAGTTTTTGGATGATCTAATTGGTGATTTAAGATAATATTTAAAGAAGTGTGTGCGGTCTAACATCATATATTTTTTCTCTCCATTTAGTATAGATGATAAAACTTTTAGATCAATCGATGATTTAATCTTCATATTTTTATATTTATTAAACTAATTATTTAGGAGAGATCTAACTTTACTTACAAAATCAGTTAATTGTTTATTTTATTATCATCCTGTTACATACATAATTAACGATACAATCCAATTCGTTAGAACATAGGTTTTCGACTAAAAGATTAGAACTTGAATCACTCCACTTTCCAGTTTAGTTATATGTTATTGAAAGCCTTGAAAATGTTCTAAAATAGTTTCTTTTTCTAATTAACATATTTAATTAACAAATTTAGAAAAGGAGGGGTTTAACCCCAATAGTTTCTTCACTGATACGAATACAAACTTATTATTTATTTACATTACATCGTACTTTCAAATCTCTAGCATTTCTGAAAAACGAGTTATACCATCTAACTCTAACTCACGATTAAATTTGTTCATATGTTTATAGGTACTAAAAAACCTAGTGATCCAAAAGAACCGATCAACCCTATTCAATTTGAATGGTTTAGGTTGAATTATCAACTTGTTTGGATTGGATTTAATTCAAATAAAAAAAATATTACGGGTTTTGGTTAGTTGATGAGTTCATCTAAAATAACTCAACTCAAACTTATTACTAACTTAAAATAGTATATTTTTTTACTTAACGGATACACAATTATATATACATATATTAATTTTAATTTTATTTAATTTTGTTGACCTTAATAATTTATTATCCAACTACTCCTAAACATAGTTTTTTTTTTTAATTCTATGAAAATTAAACCTTCATTATATAAATTAGAATGGAGTTACTGATCTTATTTCGTTATATAGTAATTGATTAAATCAAATTTGCATGAATTAACATTATACTTCATACAAAAAAAATTTAAATAAATTATCCCGATAAGTCGAATTATCTCAACCTAAAATAATGGATCATCAAGAAAAAAAAGAAAATCGAAATACTCAAAAGAGAAAAAGAAAAAAAGGGAGTGGGACCCAGCAGAACCAATGAAATGACCCTAAAGAATATTGACCGTTGAAAAATCTATGTAATAGACTTTCTCTTACACTTTCCTCATTCTTTCTATCCAACTTTCTTGAAAACTTTTCTTCTCCTTCTTCTTCATCCTTTCTAACGCAATCCCCATTCAGAATCCGCCAAGTTTCTCTGCAACAAAAATCTTCATCGCCAATCACGATCTCCAAAAACCCATTTTCACAATGCAGAAAAGTTCCTCAATCTCTTCCTTAGGTCCCGGCGGCCTCGACCTTTCTCAAGCCTTCTTCAAACCAATTCGTGACGCCTCTCCTCCATCCACAGCAAATCGCAACACCAAAATCTCCGTCATCGGCGCCGGAAACGTTGGTATGGCCATCGCTCAAACCATCCTCACTCAAGATCTGGTCGACGAACTCGTCCTCGTCGACGCCAAGCCCGACAAACTCCGTGGCGAAATGCTAGATCTCCAACATGCTGCTGCTTTTCTCCCTCGTACAAAAATTAGCGCCTCCACTGATTACTCCATTACTGCTGGCTCTGATCTGTGTATTGTTACTGCTGGTGCTCGGCAGATCGCCGGTGAATCTAGGTTGAATCTGTTACAGAGGAATGTTGCTCTGTTTCAGAAGATCGTTCCGCCGTTGGTTCAGTTCTCTCCTGAGACGATTCTTTTGATTGTTTCGAATCCGGTGGATGTTTTGACTTATATTGCTTGGAAACTCTCTGGTTTTCCGTCGAATCGTGTGATTGGATCGGGAACGAATCTGGATTCGTCTAGGTTTCGGTTTCTTATTGCGGATCATCTTGACGTTAACGCTCAGGATGTTCAGGTCAGTTTTGCCATTGATCATTGTTTTTTTTGGTTAATTTGGCGTTGTTTTACTGAAGAAATTTCCCTTTCGTTTGAATTGTTTTTGGTTGATTGGAATCAAATGAGTTGATCATTTTTGGGAAAAAGTAACCAAAATGAACCATAAAATTTCATATTTCTAATTTTGTTATATGAAGTTATTAGGCTCTTTCTAAAGTTCATAAATCAAATTAAAAGCTTTTAAGTGTAAGGAATTATCCATACAAACCAAATTATGTGTAGAGTAATTTATAACTTAACTCAAAAAATTAACTTTCACTTATAAATTTGGACTTATGTGATTTGGAGAAAGTTTGTTACTGTGTTTATAATTAAAACCCTAACAAATATGAGAGCTTTTTGTACTGATAACGGTTTCTTGTGTGGTGTGATTACAATAAGTACTCATTTATAACAACATTTTAAAAATGGTAAATACAACAAGTATGTTGTTAATCGATCAATATTTACAATATAGTAACTCCAACTGTTTTTGTTGTATTTACAATTTTTAAAAATTATTGCTATATAGGTTAATACTTTAAATTTAATTGTTATGTTTGTAATTGTTTGACCCACACCTGCAATAGTGTGAAGTTGGGATAGGGATTTGGCAATGTTAAATGGGAAAAGTGTAAAAAAAGATATCACATCGGGTTATGACATCGGATCAGGGATAAGCCACTATTGGATTGGGAAGTTCATCCCTATCACGATGTCACTTAGAAGGCTAGAAGTGCACTACCATGTAGTTTAGTTACCAAAGTGAAAAATAAATTCAAAGTTCACCCAATTAGAATTCTGACCATCGTTTAGGTTCTTAAAGTATGTATTGATCAAATCATAGATGAATGTCTAGAAATTAAACTAGCATTGATATTGATACTTAGATCATGAAGCTAAAAAACAGTGGATTATATATATATATATCTGTATGTTTTTGAAGGCATACATAGTTGGAGAGCATGGCGACAGCTCGGTGGCGCTATGGTCAAGCATAAGTGTGGGCGGGGTGCCGATCCTAAGCTTTCTAAAGAATCAACAAATCGGCTACGAAAAAGAAACATTAGAGAAAATTCACAAAGAGGTTATAGGTGGGGCTTACGAAGTCATAAACCTTAAGGGCTACACATCATGGGCGATCGGGTACTCCGTTGCGAGTTTAGCTCGGTCGATCCTTCGAGACCAAAGGAGGATCCATCCTGTCTCTGTTCTCGCAAAAGGGTTTTACGGTATTGATGGTGGCGACTTGTTCCTTAGCCTGCCTGCACAACTTGGGAGGGGTGGAGTATTGGGGATCACCAATGTGCATCTAACGGCAGAGGAATCGAAACGGTTGAGGGACTCGGCAAACACCATCTTGCAGGTGCAAACCGAGTTGGGGATTTAAACATTTAACTACATTTTCTATCCTATGGATGTTTTTGATGGGCTGTTATGGTGATGTTTGTGTTTGTTATGGGGTTGGTTGAATAGGAAAGAGCTAACTATGAATAGGGGGTGAGATTGATAATGTTTTCTTTTTTTATTACCCCTTAGGATGTTACACTTAATTACATATGATAAATGTATTAACTTTGATAATACAAAGAATGATATTATGATCATGAGACGCTACATTGATGAACAAATCTCCCTAAACTCACAAATTTTAATGAAAATATAATAATTTGTATGTCTTCCTTATGAAGTCTCATCAATTTTTGTGTGTGATATATATGTTTAGCACATTAACATAAACTCACGTTACACTGTAATTGGAAAACAAATGGTATAAACAAAATTCCCTCTAAATAACTAAAATAAAAAAAACATACAATTATTGTGAAGCTCCATCTCATACCTTTAGAATTTAAACTTCTTAAGGTAATCATTCTCTTCCTTGCGAAATCAAGAACCAAAACAAAATCATTGTCAGGAAATTTCGACATAATCAACATAAGTCAATACATGTCCTTCTCTTCACCAATCCAAATAAGGTTCGAACTGTTGTATCCATCACAATAGAGAGTAACGCGACACATACAAATATGTAAGGATGAAAAAATTCTATCTTGAATGCACCGTAAGAATTCCAAAACAAGAGTACCATAAATGCAACCAATAAAGAGGACAACTGCGTGAAAAACTTCCAAAACTGAAAATAAGTTTATTCGAATACTTTTGTACCCAAAATAAAAGTAAGGAAAATTGGTACAATTAAATAATTTCAAATAAAAATCATATTAGAATATTGTCATTTGAATAATCTTTTTTAGTGTTTTTGTAGTTTAAAATCAATTTTAAATGATATTCAATAAAATCTATGGAGAACATCCCTCATTTAAAATGATAATTACATAAACTGATTTTATTATTGTCGTTAAACTAACATTTAATTCATAAAATAATGCTTAAAAATAGGAAAGATACACTAATTATATGAATTTGTTATTATATAAAATACATATATTTAGGTAGAAGATATTATTTTAAATTCAAAATTTGAAATCTTCCAACAAAACCTATTAGGAAGAAAAAACATTATTAATGATTTAATTATGTGAATTAAATAGTATAAACTAAATATGTATTATTATATATAATAATATGGTCAATCGAAAAATTTGTATATGCATAATTGTAGAAAATATATCTAAGTTGTTACTATATAAAATGCATAATTTTAGGTAAAATATATTATTTTAAAATATAATTTGTTATCAACTTAAGTCATGAATCTACCCTAATTTAGTTACATATATACATATACATATATATTTCTTGTACAACAGAATTATTTTTTTTGTTGTCTAACATCGTGGGTATGTATGAATGTTTCAACTTTTTATTATACGGTATAGGGAACCTAATATTAGTGATAAGAACTTTATTTAATAGCATATATATTTATTTTTCAATTGGATATTTTTCTAATATTTTAATATTTACAATTTGCTAAAAGAAGAAACTACTAACATGACGTTTTATAGATATTTCATTCGACATATCTGGCACTTTTATCAACACAAAAATGATTATAGGATATAAATTAATTAGGATAATTATTTGTTTATTACAAAATGGAATGATGGAATTTTATAGATATGGATTAAACTAAACTTTTGTAACAGTTAAATTAGTACATTATAATATTAACTTTAATCAATTTAGTGATGTCTAATCGAATTATTCCCTAGAGGAAAATTGACATAAATTACAATAAATAAACTTAGGGAAGCTTGTGCAATTATATGGAATCTATTTTGCATATGTAACCTCCATCTCACAAATGTATTAATATTTCAATATTCTTATTCTTATTCTTTCACCAAAAGTCATAAAAGTAGGAAATTATAAAGTCCAAGGAAAAATGAATAAAATTGATTAGATTGGGTGGAAATAATCATGTTTTAAAAGTTTTAATAAGTAACAATTTAATAAATTTAATGAATGGAAGTTGATTGATAAAGAGATTAGTTAATTAATTTTGTTTAAGTAGATAGACTATGTAATGTTCACTTACTAACTCAAAATAGACCAACAACAACAATATTGATTCAAATTTCTTGAAATAAAAATTTGAAATGCTTAAATTTATGTGTTAAATGAAGAAGATATAATGTTCAAATGTATGTGTTAATTTAACGATCTAAATCATTTTAATTAGAGGTAAGCGGTGGAGTGGTGGAGCGACGTTGACAGATTGGTGTACATGGAGTAGTGCTAGTTGTTTGAAGAAAGACTAGGAAAGGAATTTACTACAGGAAAGGAATTTACTACTTTTCCGAGAATTAGACTAAGGTTTTATTATTATTATACTAAATTTATTGTTTTAATTCAAGATGTAGGATTGAAAATTTTAAAAGTGAAAAGATATAAATATTAAAGCACTTCAAGTGAAAGATATAATATGTTGGTGGTGATAGTAAGATCGTATTAAAATGTATAAAACTTATATTGAGGATATCAACTTTGTATTACACCAATCCATCAAATCCATGCAAAAAAATGAAGAAAAATTTTCTTCTTCTTCATCCTTTCCAACGCGTTCCCCTTACAAAATCCGCCAAGTTATCTGCAACAAAAAATTCCACCGCCGATCACAATCTCCAAAACCCTTTTTTGCAATGCAGAAAAGTCCCTCAACCTCTTCCTTAGGTCCCGGCGGCCTCGACCTTTCTCAAGCCTTCTTCAAACCAATCCGCGACGCCTCTCCTCTATCCACCTCAAATTGCAACACCAAAATCTCTGTCATCGGCACTGGAAACGTCGGTATGGCCATCGCTCAAACCATCCTCACTCAAGATCTGGTCGATGAACTCGTCCTCGTCGACGCCAAGCCCGACAAACTCCGTGGCGAAATGCTAGATCTCCAACACGCTGCTGCTTTTCTCCCTCGTACAAAAATCAGCGCCTCCACTGATTACTCCATTACTGCTAGATCTGATCTGTGTATTGTTACTGCTGGTGCTCGGCAGATCGCCGGTGAATCTAGGTTGAACCTATTGCAGAGGAATGTTACTCTGTTTCAGAAGATCGTTCCGCTGTTGGTTCAGTTCTCTCCTGAGACGATTCTTTTGATTGTTTCGAATCCGGTGGATGTTTTGACTTATGTTGCTTGGAAACTCTCTGGTTTTTCGTCGAATCGTGTGATTGGATCGGGAACGAATCTGGATTCATCTAGGTTTCGGTTTCTTATTGCGGATCATCTCGACGTTAACGCTCAGGATGTTCAGGTCCGTTTTCCGATTGATCATTGTTTTTTTGGTTAATTTGGCGTTCTTTTGCTGAAGAAAGTTCCCTTTCGTTTGAATTGTTTTTGGTTGATTGGAACCAAATGAGTTGATCATTTTTTTGGGAAAAAGTAAACCAAATGAACCACAAAATTTCATATTTGTAAATATTTCGAGTGATTTGTAATTTATCATTTCCCACAAACAAGTTATTAGACTTTTTTTGTAAGTTCATAAATCAAGTTTAAATAGACATTCATATAAATCAAATTACGTGTACGAGTAATTTATATTTGAACTCAAAAACTTAACTATCATTTATAAATTTGGACATCTTACTTATATTATGTTTATAATTAAAACCCTAATAAATATGAGAGCTTTTTGGTCTGATGATCGGTTATCGAATTGGAGTGATAATGGATAACAATTTATACCAACGTTTTAAAAATTACAAATATAGCAAATTCTAGATGATAGACTCTTATGGTTTATTATTGCATGTAAATATTGATCTATTATTGATAAAATCTAACCTATTTTGTTGTATTTGCATTTTTTTATAAAAATATTACTATATACACTATTATTTTAAATATAATTAGGATATTTACAATTGTTTGGCCCGCAACCACAAACATGTGAAGTTGGGATAGGGATTTGAAAAAAGTATTAGAGATTATAGTGGACTTGTCTACCGCAAGGCAATGTTGAATGGGAAAAAGTTTTAAAAAATGATGTCACATTGGGTTATGACTTCTCTACCACGAGGCACCACTCGATTTGGAAGTTCATCCCTATCCACGATGTCATTTAGAAGGCTAAAAATACATTATGACATAAACATAAGGTTAGATTTCATACAATTGTGGGATGTAGGTAAAAAAAAAAAAAACATAAAAACGCTTAAAAATAATTCTTTTAATTTTTGTTAGAAAGAGCTAAATGCTAACTTTTAAAATTATAAATTAGAAATGTAATTATTATTTTTAAGGTAAAGTTAGAAAAGAAAATAATAAAAACCAAAACAATATTTTGAAAATTTAGTTACCAAAGTGAAAAAATAAATTCAAAGCTCACCCAATTAGAATTCAGACCATCGTTTAGGTATCAAACCATAGATGAATACCTAGAAATTAAACTAGCATTGATATTTGGATCATGAAGCTAAAAAAGAGTGGATTATATATATGTATGTTTTTGAAGGCATTCATAGTTGGAGAGCATGGCGACAGCTCGGTGGCACTATGGTCGAGCATAAGTGTGGGTGGGGTGCCGATCCTAAGCTTTCTAAAGAATCAACAAATCGCCTACGAGAAAGAAACATTAGAGAAAATTCACAAAGAGGTCATAGGTGGGGCTTACGAAGTCATAAACCTTAAGGGCTACACATCATGGGCGATCGGGTACTCTGTCGCAAGTTTAGCTCGGTCGATCCTTCGAGACCAAAGGAGGATCCATCCTGTCTCTGTTATTGCAAAAGGGTTTTACGGTATCGAGGGTGGTGACTTGTTCCTTAGCCTGCCTGCACAACTTGGGAGGGGTGGAGTATTGGGGATCACCAATGTGCATCTAACAACAGAGGAGTCGAAACGGTTGAGGGACTCCGCGAACACCATCTTGCATGTGCAAGCTGAACTGGGGATCTGAAAATTTCATTACATTTTCTATCCTATGGATGTATTGATGTGTTGTTGTGGTGATGTTTGTGTTTGTTCTAAGGTTGGTTGTACAGGAAAGAGCAAACTATGGGGTGAGATTGATAATGTTTTTCTTTTTTATTACCCCTTTAGAATTTTACACTTAATTACATATGATAAATGTATTAACTATGATAATACAAGGAATGATATCATGATCATGCTGGATTAAGATGCTACATTGATGAACAAATCTCCCTAAACTCACAAATTTTAATGAAAATATATAATTTCTATGTCATTTTCTTTATAATTTTTGTGTGTAATATATATCATATTAAAAACAAATTTTGAAATGGAAGTCTATTATTATAGGCTAAAGATGGTTATTCTTATTAAAAAGATAGAGTAAAAAATGAAATTGTCATATTTGTTAAAGTTGATATAGCAATCTGATGAAATATAAAATTTAGAATAGAAAAGGACGAAATTCAAATATGAAGGTGAAGATTTTTTCTTTTTTTTTTTAAATAAAATTATTTTAAACGACAAATCTTATAAAAACATTTTTCTATATAGCAAATATCAATTAGATAGATTTATTTTATATTTTAATTTATTGTACTATATTTAAAAATAAATTTCTTAAAAAGATGTTATGGTTATTACCATGCACGGCTCAAATAAATTATTTTCCAAAGCATCAAATACAAAGTAATGTTTTATATATGAATTTCTTGTACAAAATTATTTTGTTGGTGTCTAACATTTTGGGTACGTATGAATGTTTCAACTTTTTATTATATGATATAGAAAATTTATTAACATATATATATTTGATATTTTTATAATATCTTAATATTTACAATTTGTTAAAAGAAAAAGAGAAACTATTGAGATGACGTTTTATAGATAATTCATTCGATATTTTGAAACTTACACTCTCATCAACACAAAATGAATCAATTTTAAGGTTTGCTTCAAGTTTGAAATACTCTCCAAATTTCACTATTTTGTATAAATATATTCTAATGAGATGATGTTTTACTTTACCCAATCACATCTTTTAAATATTCCTTATTCTATATTATAGGATACAAATTAATTAGAATAATTATTTTTTTAGTACATATTGGAATGATGAAAATTTATAGATATTGGTTAAACTAAACTTTTAACAACAGTTAAATTAATAAATCATAAAATTAACTTTAATCGTTTTAGTGATTAGACAAAAATCGAATGATTCCCTAAAATGACTTTAATCAATTTAGTGGTTTGGCAAAAATCGAATTGTTTCCTAAAAGGAAATTTGAAATAAATTACAATAAATAAACTTAATTAAGGAAGCTTGTGCAATTCACATGTAATCTATTTTGCATATGGAACTCCATCTCACAAATATATTAATATTTCAATTTTCTTATTCTTATTCTTCCACCAAAAGTCATAAAAGTAGGAAATTATAAAGCCCAAGGAAAAATTAATAAAGTTGATTAGATTGGATCGAATTAATCCTATTTTAAAAGTTTTGATATCTAAGAATTTAATGAATGAAAGTTAATAAATAAAAGAGATCAATTAGTTAATTAATTTTGTATAAGAGGTTACTATATGTAATTTCCACTTACTAACTGACAATAGATCACAACATTCATTCCAATAAAATTTTAAAATGCTTAAATTTATGTGTTAAATGAAGAAGTTATAAGGTTGTGTTGTTTTAATTATCTATATCATATCGGATATTAAAATAGATAATTATAATTATGGTTATGATTAACTACGTAAGTCATCTATATCATTTAAAAATGAGATATATATGAAAATAAATAAAATAATACTTTTATAAAAAACCGAACAAAATGGTTTCTCTAAGTTGTGGGGGAGATAAGCAAGAATCAAACAAATTTAATTAGTTTTACAAAAAAAAAAAAGTTTAATAAAAGAAAAGAAAAGAAAATAATGGATTGGTTTTTATTTAGTTGAATTAGTGTTACCTCGAATCTATCCATTGATTCACTCCAGGGTAAACCATTGCCTCTCGGACTTCCGATTGATTCTACCATATAGAGGTTAACAATAAATAATAACTCTCCCATGAATACAACTTACAACTTTCATCGTATGTTCTTTCCAAAAGATAGAAATAATGTGCTGATTTTTTGGATTAATCGAAAAGTTAGGGTTTTAAAAAAGAAAGTAGGATCGATAAAAGGTCATTTTGAAAAGATAAAAAACATCCCTTTTACCCATTCATTTTTTTGTTAAAGGCCTATTTTTGGGGTTAATTTAGGATGAAATGGACGAAAAAAAAAAGGGATGTTATGATCACATAAGGATGCCTTTCTTTTAGAAAACAATTAAAAAGCTGATACGCAATAGAATTTAAAATTATATTTTATTAAAAATAAATTATTAATGATTAAAATATTGTTGTTATAATTTATTTTATTTTAAAAAGAGAATATAAATTTATATTCAAACTTTGATTGTTATATACTATTTAGAATAAATCTATAAATTAACTTCGTAACTAAAAAGAAAACAATTTGTTTTCTTGCCTTGAACAATTGTTCATCCATCAATAATTCATATTGTCACACATTTTTTATTAGGCAAGAATGGATGCATACGATTGGTGGCCAACGACCAAATGTGTAATGGTTGATAGAGGTAAACGGTGGAGAGGTGGAACGATATTGAACGACAAATTGGTGTGCATGGAGTAGTGCTAGTTGTTTGAAGAGATGAGGGGAGGAATTTACTACACTTCTAATAGAAGAATTAGACGAAGGTTTTGTTATTATTATTATTCTAAATTTGTTATTTTAATTCAAAATATAGGATTGAAAGTTTTAAAAGTAAAAAGATATAAATACTAAAGCACTTCAAGTGAAAGATATAGTATGTTGGTGATCGGAAGATCCTATCACCACATGTACGTGTAATGTATAAAACTTATACTAACGATATCAACTTTGTATTACACCAATCCATGCAAAAAAAAAAAAATAAAGAAAATTTTTCTTCTTCTTCATCCTTTCTAACGCAATCCCCATTCAAAATCCGCCAAGTTATCTGCAACACAAAACTCCACCGCCAATCACAATCTCCAAAACCCTTTTTCACAATGCAGAAAAGTCCCTCAACCTCCTCCTTAGGTCTCGACGGCCTCGACCTTTCTCAAGCCTTATTCAAACCAATCCCCAACGCCTCTCCTCTATCCACCTCAAATCGCAACACCAAAATCTTCGCGGCGAAATGCTAGATCTCCAACACGCTGCTGTTTTTCTCCCTCGTACAAACATCAGCGCCTCCACTGATTACTCCATTACTGCTGGATCTGATATGTGTATTGTTACTGATGGTGCTCGGCAGATCGTCGGTGAATCTAGGTTGAATCTGTTGTAGAGGAATGTTGCTCTGTTTCAGAAGATCGTTCCGTCGTTGGTTCAGTTCTCTCCTAAGATGATTCTTTTGATTGTTTCGAATCTGGTGGATGTTTTGACTTATGTTGCTTGGAAACTCTCTGGTTTTCCGTCGAATCGTGTGATTTGATCGGGAACGAATCTAAATTCGTCTAGGTTTCGGTTTCTTATTGCGGATCATCTTCACATGAATGCTCAGGATGTTCACGTCAGTTTTCTGATTGACATTTCTTCAGTGTTATTAAATTGATCCCTTTTTTCTTTTTCATTTTGAAATTTACACTTTCATCACCACAAAGATGATTCAAATTTAAAGCTTGCTCTGAAATATTCTCCAAATTTCCTTATTTTGTATAAATATATTCTAACGACATGATGACTCACTTTACCCAATCATATCTTTTATATATTCATTCTAAATTATAGAAAACAAATTAATTAAGAGAATTTTCTAGTACTACATATTGAAACGATGAAATTTTATAAATATCAGTTAAGCTAAACTTTTGTTGACAGTTAATTAATAATCATAATGTTTGCTTTAATCAATTGTATGATCAGTCAAAAGTAGAATTATTCACTAAAAAAATTGAAATAAATTACAATAAATATACTAGTTAGCTTATGGAATTCATATCCAATCTCTTTTATCCACTCACAAATATATTTTTTTGAAGAGAAAACGATAGAGTATTATAGTGCAAGTCGAAATCTCCAGAAAACTCTTTCGGCCTTACAATCTCCGAATTCATTCGTGTAGGTAATATCTTTCATGGAATAAGTATGTTGTGGGCTAAAGAGAATCCGTAGGTACAACACCATTATTTTATGAACGTAGTAACATTTAAAAATATTGCAATTGAGTTGTAGTCGAAAAACAGTCTTTTGTTATTAGACCACAAACCAATGAAGTTGCAAATATCTTCACAAATATATCAATACATTAATATTTCAATATTCTTATTCTTCCGCCAAAAGTCATATTAGGGTTGCAAAAAGTAGGCAAATTATAAAGTCGAGAAAAAATCAATAATTTTGATGGGATTGAATGGGAATAATCATATTTCAAAAGTTTTTAATACATAAGAATCCAATGAATAAAAGTGATGAATTAACTAATCCTCTCCTCTAAAATGTCCATTTACTAACTCACAATAGATCTTATTCGCATTTTATATGTTAACTTAATTATCTAATCATTTTGACATATGAGTTATTAATTAAAATAGCTAATTATAGTTATTGTTAGGATTAACTACCTAGTTATTTATATCATTTTAAAATGAGATATATATGAAAATGATTTAATAATAATTAACTTTAAGATGACCTGAAAAACCGATACTGATTAACCTAATTATCATCCTGATTATCTAAATTATTTTGATGTATATTCGACAGTAAAATGAATAATTATAATTAAGAGGGTAGATAAAGAAGATATATATATAAATTCATGCATATTCTTAAGAAAACAATAATCCAATGGTAAACTCTCTCTAAACCCTTCATCCCAAACATATAAAGTACTTCTCGAAGAAAAGTTATTTGATTTTTTCGGTCTTCCCAACTGATATCTCAATTCTTTTAAGAAGACTCTTACAGACCAAATCTTTTGTAGGTTCATAGCAAGAAAAACCTCTTAGAAGAAAACATAAAAGAAGAGAAGAATTTCGTTACAATTGCATTTCTACAAAGGTATGATTCTCATATATGCTTAACAATTTTACTGTTTTTTTTGTATGATTTTAATTATTGTAATAGAAAATAAAATCAATCGATTTCATCATTTCACAATTAGTCTCTTAAATATGAATACTATTCTATTAATTTATTATAATTACACCGTCAAAACATTCTTTAAAAATGACGATGCATAGTAGCATTTAATATCTATGGATGAACATCAATTAAACCCCTACCTCACACACATTCTTTTAAGTATATGTTAATTGCACATTGTGGATTTTATCTAAGATTTTTTATCATATTTGTAGATATGTCAAACTGATAAATTACTTTAAAATATATTGATCGTTTAATATAGTTTGTTAGAGATTCAATATATATACTATGACAAACCATTTTTATAGATTATTTATGCATGGTAGATAAATGTGTACATACCACTTGTAAACCACTTTTATGTTCACTACCAATAATTCCTACATGTTTTTTAGACTATTTTTCTTATATTATAAGTGAAAGTTGTTTTGGGAAAATAAATTAAGCAATAACCAAACCAATTTAATTAGTTAAATCAAAGTCGAATAAGAGTTTATGAATTCAATCCAAGGTGACCACCTACTTAAGAATTAATTTAGATTTCTTTGACACCTATAGTTAAACGGATTGTCTCATAAGATTAATGAGTCAAATGCGCGTTGTTTCCTAAGATTAATTGATTAGGTACGCATAAGCGGATCCGACACTCACATATATCTACATAGAAAAAAATCAAAGTCTAATAAAGGAAGGAAAAAAACTAATAGATTGGTTTTTATTTGGTTGGATGAGTGTTTTACATTGGGCCCTTTTTGCTATTAAATTTAAATTTCGGCTTGCTTTTTTGATAGAAGACTGAAATAATGTGCCAATTTTTCAGGTTAATTGAAAAATTAGGGAGTTTTGAAATAAAAAGATTGATAAATGGTCATTTTAAAAAAAATATACCTTTTACCTATTTAGAAAAATAGGTCTATTTTCAGGGTTAATTTAAGAGGGAAAAAATGAAAAAAAAATTATTAGCAAAATATTATAATTACTTACAAAATAATTAATTGCCATCCACGCGGGCAACGATTATCTAAATCTAAACAATTTTTTAATAATTCTTTTCAAGAGTTTTGGAAAACAATTACTTAAATTGAGAAACAAAATCTAAACAATTTTTAAAAAAATCTTTTTGATAAATTTGGCTATTTTTTTAGTTTAGATTTGACACGATTTGGTAGACGATCATTTATAGTGCCTATTTAAATTTGAAAAGTCAAATCTAATGAATTTTTAAAAGATTATTTGGCATTTAAATTTGGCTATATACTATATTTAGATTTGACTATATACCTTCATTTAGATTTGGAAATTATTTGACTACATACCATCATTTAGATTTGGATATTTCAATCATTTTTTTTAAGATAATTTATATTTATGAAAGGAACCAATTAAAGAAAAATTAGAGAAGAAGATAAAAAGTCAAGGAAAAGAAGAAGAAAAAATGGCAGAAGAGGAGAAGAAAGACAGTGAAAAGAAAAAATATTGTTGAAGATCTCTTATAAAGAAAAGAGAATAGAGAATTGAAAAAAAATGGAAAGAAGAGGAGAATCAGAATTAAAAAATCGTTATAAATCAGTAAAAGAATCGTTATAAATCAGTAAAAACAAATATAAAATTCTAAAAAAATAATAAGTCTTAATAGACTTTTATTAAATTGTTGTATGAGAGTAAAATTTTTGACGATCTATTAATCAAAATTAACAAACAAAATTTATCCAACCCAATTGAGTTTTTTTGTTAGGTTTTTGTAAATAATTTTATTTTTCTCAAACCACCATAATTCTTAAAAAATAATATATAGCCCTTTTATTTTTTATTTTTAAAATGAGCTCCCTTTTTTACTTAGAATTTTCTTTTCAAAACCTCCGTAATTTTCCAATTAAAACCTCTATTTTTTTTTGTTATAGATTGAATTGTGAATTTTTTTATTGACATATTTTTTTTCAAAATAACAAGATTTGTCAAGTAGATCGATTTTAAATGTAATAAAATAAATTAAAATATTTACAAAATATAATAAAATTTTAGATTTTATTAATGTGAAACATTGATAGACTTCTAAAATCAATGTTCATGAAAGTGATATTGACATTAAACCAAGGTTTATGAACGTAAGATTGATGTCAATAAAAGTAAAGAAAATACTATTATATTTAGAAATGCTTTTAAATTACTCTACATTTGCAGTTATTTTGTAGAGGATTGTTGTACGTGTAATTTTCTTATAAATAAAAAAAGAAAAACATGGATATGCATATGAAGTATGAGCATAATTCATTATATTATTAATGTTGATCAAATGGACAAAAAGACAATGTTATGACATAAGGATGTGTGGACGAACTGACTTCCCACATGTGATTCCAATTAACCTTTCTTTTAGGAACAAGTAAAGATGGGATAAAGTTTTTAGAATTTAAACTTTTACACATGCACACCCACGTATACATCAACCTTTTGATTTAGTGATCTTTCAAAATGGTTGCATTAAACACAACTTATGAAGAAGTATATATCTCATGAAAAAGGTGGAAGCAACCAAAATAGATATCAATGGAGGAGGAAACAACAATGTTCGAATTTGACACAAGATATACCTCGTCTGATCTACATGCTTAAATATATTTAAATCATCAATCGATCTAAAAGCTTAAACTAATGCGTGTGAAGATGATTTTCTATTCTTTTTTTTTTTTCGAGGTGGAAGGGTATCTTGTTTTAAAAAAAGTCCATTGGATTAACTTATCATATTATGAAATAAGAACATTGGATTCTTTAAATTCGTTGATCTTCCACATTCACAAAATTTGTATAAATATATATATGAAGTCTCTAAGAAGTCGGTGGTAACTCCGTAGTTTTTCATTTGATTATTTATTTCTTCAATTTACCATATGGTTTCGTACAACCTTAACTTTCTCTACCATATAAAATACCATTCCACTTTAAATTTTGAATTATTATTATCATCATTCTGTCATGGAGTGAATCAAATATCAGAACTTAAAAATTGACCATATATAAAATTAAGAAAAATTTGATTTGAATATGTTATTTTCGTTGGTATATCATACATATTTGCAAATATGATAAAACAATCGAATCAAACATGTAATCATAAAGAAAGATAAAGAGAGAAAAGCGATGAGCGATGATTGAATATGCAGGTAAGTGGCAGAGAGGTGGAGTGGTGGTTAGTGATAGATTGGTGTGGAGTAATGCTAGTTGTTTGAAGAGAGATGAGGGGAGGAATATATTGCTTTTCGAAATAGAATAATTTTACCATTATTTCTTTAATTCTAAGTTTATTATTTTAATTAAAAATGTATCAAAGATATCAAATGCATCGTGTACTAAGTGTATCCATCGCTTACTTTTTACTATTTTTGCAAAACTAAAAAGTTTGAACTACGAACATAATATTAAGAACTTATTTTGTCTTATCTTACAACTCGTCCAAGAATTTACGTGTTAGCTAGTTGTTATATATATATTTTATTCATTTTATTTCATACTAAAAATTCATACATTCAACATTATAAAAATAAGAAAATTGTCCCTATAGGTCAAAGATTTGGTAGCCTCGATTATTTGTTTTTGAAAAATAATGTGAATCCAAGAAGTCAAATACCAACAAAGAGATCGCTAGTTTTCAAGCGGTGTATTGATGGAGAAGATTATTAAAAAAAAAAAAAAAGTGATTAAATTACAAAGTTACTTTCCAAGTTTTAAATTAGTCTAAAAAAAGTAACTTATTTTCAAAAATATTTAATTGGAGTTTCTTTGTGTTTAATATATGAGTGATACATTCTAAATGTTAAAAAAGGTAAAATAATTCTCTTAATTTTTAATTTTAATGTTTCTTTTTCCATTTTGATCAACTGTTATAAATTAATTTTACATTTATTTCCATTTCAAAAATTTTAATTGTTCATCTATTTTTAGGTTAAAAATTAATACTTTACTAAAAAAATATACTATAAAAAAAAAGATAGACATAGATCCAAATCAAACAACCTTCCTAACTCAAACAAGTCTTTCTAAATTGTTCATTGAAAGGCATTTCATCACACTCTTGTTGAATTTAGAAGGAAGTTGATATGATTTTAGTTTTCAAGCCATTCTTATAAATCATACACTAACACGTTCATATTAATAATAAGATCGAAAAGAGAAATAATGTACGATTAATTAATCGAAAGTTTATAACCAAGAGTTTGATCGCAAAACTTGTAATTTAATCAATAAAAAAAGACATGCCCTAACAAAAATAAAAGGCCAAAAGAAGTTCACGGGAAATCGTAATGCAATGAATTTCATGTATGGATTGGACCCCATGTGTGGCCATATGATTGATTAGCTACTTAAACAAAAGCTGTCAATTGATCCATTTTTTGAGATAGATTTTATTCTTGTAACTAAATATTTAATTTTGTATTTATAGAAATTCTTATTTTCAAAGTTGAAATAAAAACTTCAACTAAATAACTAAAGCAAAATGCCAAAACATTATGGGGCTAAGAGTCAAGCAACTTGTAAATTTAAATTCAATTTTATGGGATAAAATAAGGAGAGAATTTTGAGAGCATCAACAAACTCTTACACTTATTTTATAAAATGGAAAACAAGTCAAAATTGTTCTTAACTTTGCTGCCGCTAACATCTCTACGATGGTATATTTAATTCAATGGGTATAGACTAAGTTTTTATAGATATATTTAGGAGGAAAAATACTTTTTTTTTTGTTACGTTATTTTCACTCTATCTTGAATTATGAGTTTAATTTTTGCTTACAAAAAAAGATTATACGATTATTATACATTTATCTATGAGTTGTTACTAACGTTCTTTTTTAGTTAGTTGTGTTAATTCATTTAGTATTGTTGTCATAACAAAATGATAAACTTTTTTAATTAACAAAATAACAAACGAAGAGTTTCACTCAAAACTTTTGTTCATGTTTTTTTATGTCCAATTTTTGTTTATGTATTATTAGGGGTGAGTATAGTAAGTCAAAAAACTAAAATGATCATCATTCGAACCGAAGTCGTCAGGTCGGTTGGATTTGATTTTGTTGTAACCAAAACCAACATGTAGTTGGTCGATTTGAGTCAGAAGGGCAAGACCCGATCAAACTCTTTTTTTTTTTAAACGTTTATTCAAATATATATATATATAAAAGTAATATTTTATTTTTAGGGTGAAGTGCATTTGTACTTAATTTTGTTAATTTTTTATTTATTTACTTCATCAAAAATTAAAATTTATTAGTGTTGTTAAATTCATTTCATTCTTACAAAATCTTTCGGACATTGTTTATTTGATATCAAATTTTAATGTGAATGATTTTATTTTGGTAGTATATTTACAATCTAATTTTTATGTTTTTATTAACTAATTAGCAAAAAGTGGGAGAGAAAAGAAAGAGAGTAAAAAGTAAAAAAAAGATCAGAACGGATCGAAAAGTCGGTTGGGTTGGTTTTGTTGCTAACAACGGTCGACTTCGAGTTAGCAATTTTCTTACTAACCGTTGATCACCCCTATACACCGATGAATTTAGTATAGGCTAAGGGGGCTCGAGTCCCACTCAACTTTATTGTATTTGTATAATATGTATAAAAAAACTAATAGTTATTTAATATTTTGTAGGTAGCTTAGTGGTAACGGTGTTTGTCAACTCTCTTCCAACTTGATTTTCAAGACTTACATGTATAGTTTTTTCTCTAAATTACAACTCGAAACCCGCTGTCAATAAATTTTCTAGATTCGTCACTACTTCTATGTATTATTATTTTTATTGGCTATACTTTCTGATGTTATAAAAGGTTATTAGTTTTGTTTTTTTTTCTAAATAATACGATTTGAATCAATAGATGCACCTAAATATTTCAAGAGGATTATTATAGTATCCTCGTCATTCCCATGAAAGATTATTTGGTTTTTGTCCTTGGGTTAGAAAAAAGAACGTTGAATATGTTTCCAAAAATGGTCCAACATACTATTATTATTATATATGTCACATCATGAAAATGATCCTTTTCACATAATCATATTACAAACCCCTAAAATTTAAATTAATCAATTATGATGCTATTTTCTCCGCGTAAATTTTAACATTATTATCTGGACAGCACTACAATAAATCATTTCTAGATAACATTTTTTCTTTCCTAATACTAGCTAGACTTAACTGGTGGGATCACGAGAGAAATGCATAAAAAATATCTCAACTTGTTTAACACATTCGTAACACTCTCGTTATTATTTTAATATGATGCATTTACTTTAAAAGAAAGAATTTCAAATTCTTTTTTTTTGTAAGTATCAAAAGGTACACTGATATATCTCAACATATGAATATGATAAATAAATACATATTTTTAAAGAAAAACAACCATGACTTAAAAAAGAAATTTTACCACCATTAATATGTATGTATTTAATTCAGATCGATTATGAACAAACATATAATGTGAAACTATGTCAAGATGAGAATAATATTGCTTGAATTTAACTAAATATATTTTAATCTCATGGATACTTTCAAAGTTAATATAGATCTGTAGGGGTTTGCACATCTCTGTAGTTTATACTCTACACATATACACACATATACTCCTTACGTTTTCTTTCATATTATATGGATTGAATCATAAAATTTCTCTCAACCAAACTTTTGGATATATGGTGTGGAGACTTCACCTTTGAAACTTCTAAAATTAAACAGGATTAGATTAACAGATTAAAGTTGAATTCATTCCAACCAATCAAGAAGGTTAAATTTGTAATTTAAAGGGAAAGAAATAATAAAAAGTTAAGAATCTGACAAAATGATGAAACTTGGTGTTCTGTGCAGATTGAAGTTTAAGTGTAAGCGTCAAAATTACACACATGCATGCATGCAGAGGACGCCATTGCCCATTCCCCCCTCCATCACTACACTACACCTCCTTCCTCTCTCATTTGTCCACATCTCATTCTCAGCACAAATAACTATTTCTTTATATTCTACTGAATGATAGTTTTGAGGAGTTGACTATAATAAATATCACTGTAATTGTAAAGGTAACAGACAAATTTCACAATAAATATGGATCCATTTTTCTATTCTATTTGAAAAAAAATAAATATATCCGTTCACTGTGAATGTGTTTAAAAGATTTTGAGTGATTAAATGTATTTAAACTTATAGAATTGATTCTAATTACTTCAAATGCAATTCTCAACCAATGGTTTTTCATTTGTCTTTTATTAAATTTCGTCAAAAAGCATATAATTACTGATGGTTTTAGAAAAGCAATTAGACAAGCATAAAAGACAAACCACTATCCAATCAGCTCTATAATTAATAATGCTGATTGTAATAATTAAATAAAAAGAAAATTTTAAAAAGATTCGATTTTACAAAATATTTACGACTTATATTCAAAAAATTTAAATAAATTTAAATTAAGTAAGTTTACAAAATATTTACGACTTATATTCAAAAAATTTAAATAAATTTAAATTAAGTAAGTTTAGATTTAAAAGAGTAAATAGTATATTGGGGTGTCAAAATAAACATAGTTCAACTAAAAGTGTAAACATCACTGTCAAAGTTCAAAGTTCGACTTTCTATTTAAAATAAGATTAAAAATATATATGTACTGAAATGATAAAATTACGGGAGATCTAATTTTTTTCTTTTTTAGTTAAAAGTTAAAAGAGTGTCACTAGTTACCAAGATAGATATAGAATATATAAAGTCTTATTCAATTGTGTTTAAACTTTGGGGGATGAGAGAACTAGGTGAGATATTAGAAACAGTTACAAATTCAGATTTCATTTCTTTTAACTTGGTTAGGTAGAAAGAAGCTTAGATTTTAGTAATGAACTTCGAGCATGGTAAAAAAAGTACAAAAATAATATAACTTGTGAGTAGGAGATTTGAATTCGAGTACATATCGATACTAGTTGATTAATAATATAAGGGGAAAGGATAGAATTTTTCATTTCCAATATTCAAAATTACAGTAATCAATTATCATAAATTTACCAAATAGGTAAACTTATTAAAACTTTCCAACTCAAAAGGAAAAATAACCCATACGAAGCAAATAAAACAAACCAAGAATTTGCAAATAAAAATTCTAAAACAAACCCACATCAAAACACACTTAACAACATATTATATAAAATACAAAAGATACTGATTAATTAGACTCACCACTGATTCCTCGACTTCTAGTATCTTTTTTTTTTTTAAAGAAAAAATTAGACTCAACACTGGAATCCCTTAGGAACATTCTTTTGGCAAACATTAAGGAGCAAGCTAAGGGAGAGAGGAACATTAAGGTTGATACCCAAAATGTCAGCCTTAATGGCAGTGCAAAGGCAAACAGCAGCTTCAAGATCAGCAAGACCTTCGATCAAACTACAGCAAGGGGTCACTGGGGGCTTGCCAATCGTAATGTCGAGAAGGCCACCGAGCAGTTTGGCGCAGACACCGAGTTTAAGGGTGTCCCTAGGGCATTTTCCATAGCCAGATGAAGGGCTTGGCTTTGGGGTTGGCTTGGTTGGAGGGCATGGCTTGGGTTTGGGTGGGTCAGGGATATAGCAATTGTTACAAGCTGAGACAAGAGTGAAGAAAAGGAGATTGAGAGAAAGAAGGAAAGCAAGAGAGGTTGTCGCTTTAGACGCCATTAGGCTTTCTTGCTTTTTGGTTTTTGGTTTTTCTTTACAAGAATTTTGAGGGATTAGTGGTGGAAAAAAAAGGAGAGATGGAGGGGTTTTTATAGGGTTATTGAGGAAAGAAGAAATGAATTTTCTTTTTGTGAAAGAATAATATATGATGCCACTAGGTTGCTCCATAATATGATACAAAATAAGCCATGTGTGGCCTCTTGGGATTTTAGCTGGCAGGGGGTAATTTGAAGAAGGGAGAGCTCAGAAGTTTAGGCAAATTTTTGGAATTTTGTGGAATTAAATTTTGGGAATTATTCTCTCACTGTTCACCATTTTTTTTTTCTTTCATACTTTTGTATCATTTTTCTTTGTGTAGATCCATAGCTGCAAATGTTGATATGATCCAAATTTGCTTTCTAGAGTATATGACAAGAGGCTCCACTAAGGATGTCGTTGGTGGAGGGCAGATTTTTCGATTTGATTGATTTATATATTTTGGTTCAACTTCATGAATAAGGATGTATCTCCCACCTCATTAAATGGGAACACTTTTCTCTACCCTATTTCTTGTTGTGTTATATATCAATTTCTAGAACCTTTCTCTACATTGCTTTTCTTGATTAATACAACTTGTACCATCTATTACCATATATATATATGGACAATGTCATTTTATTATATTTATAAATATTTTAATTAATTTTACCATGTTTAAAAACAACTCTAAAAACTATTAAATGCTTGGTAAAGATCTTCTTTCAAATAAGGTTTTTCAACATTAAAATTTATTTTCATTAAAACATTTTCTAGAAATAGTATTTCTGAAAGTAAAAGTACACACGTACTAGTTGATAACTCCTTTTCAAAAATGTTTTAGGTAAAATTTTGTTTGATTTACTATGTACTAAAAACATTTTTTTTATTTTGAATTACAATAAAAAAAAATTAACCAATGACAAAGTGGTTGTGATTGTCGTAGATGGTGGTTGAAGCCTAGTTTGTGATCGTCAGTAGAAGTGATGATGGATGCTGATTGAAGGTGGTTGGTGGCTATAAGTAGAGGTGGTGGGTTAGAGTTAGTCGAGGGCACTGACTAAAGGTTTTACATATCAAATAGGGAGATGTTAACAACTAAACAGTTAAAATTTATTTTTCTAAAAGCTGCTTTGAGGTGATCATTATCCTAAACCAACTTATTCTATAAACTCATTTTAGACAGTTAATCGCACATCAATTTCTTTTCAAATTATATATATTTTTTTGTTTAAATCTAATCATTTGAAATGGTTTCAAACACATTTGGTTAAACGTGGATTGGAGAGAGAAATTTTGGAAATTGACATAACTGTAGAACACACATATATGTATACAGTGTGTGGTCTTACTTTAAGCCTTAACGTGATCACTTGGAGGGATAGTTATTTATAGATGGATCCTTATCTATCTACAAACAACAACTCTCAACTTTGCAACTTACAATGCTCCAAAAAGAGATGAAAAAAGAAAGAGAAAATTGCAATTTATGTTAGATTGATTAGAAAGTAAACTATACCAAGAGTAAATGTGTATAATTTTTTTGTTTGAGTTATAACAATTAGAGTTATAACAATTAGAAGCCGGAGATTCATATCTCTCACTTTTAAATGGAAGATTATGTCAATTATCGTTAAACTAAATTTACTTTAACAAATGTGTATATAATTTTTTAAACATGTATGAATGGATATAATTTTTTAAACATGTATGAATGGTTTATAAAGAAAATGCATGTATATGATATAAATATACACTTGTAAATATATAAAACAACTCAATTAATCGTTCTAATTTATAACCCATAATATCTCAAACTAGATGGTAAAGTACTGATGAAATTGAGTTTTGAAAGAATGTCATTTCCTTAGCTTTTCATTTTCTATGGTTTCTTCCCTCCTAATTAAAAAGGTATTACTAATATATTCATTGTAGCCTTTATATTTTGTGTATTACCTTAATGAAAATTACTCGAAGAATATTTTTAACTTATTCCTTCTTCTCTTCCTTCGTTTTTTAATAGTTGTTATCTAAGGGATCATTATCATGAACAAATCAAGGGTGATCGACTATGTAGTATTGCTTACAAGGTATGATACCAAACAAAATAATGATAATCAATTTTAATTATGAAGTGACATTTTAAATCTTAATTTGAAGTAGAGAAAATCAATAAATAATCATTCTTTCAATTATTTGAAATTCATTAAAGGCACTTAAAACACACTAAATGAGTATTTAACGAAAAATGGAAGTTGAAAATGTGTAAATATTAAAACCTAACGACAAGATTGAAACAAAAAGCAAATATCAAAATTAACACTTCGAAATAATTCATATGTTAAATTGACTTAATTTATGTTGTACTATGGAAGATCTATTGTATTGAAAGTAAAGTTAACCTAAGATTTTGACGTTAAATCGTTAAAAACTAGTTATTCTCTGAAATGAATATAATCCTCAATCTGACTGAACTCAGGAATAAATTAAAATCAACGAAAAATGCTCATAAAAGAATAGATCCAGAGAAAAAAAAGCATAGGAAAGAAGAAAGACAAATGTACTTCCATTCTCTCCAAAAGCCCAAGAGAGCACACAAAGGAAAATCAGATCGGTCGTTTCCAAAAGCAAAAATCCGTTTTGAAGTTAATTTTAAAAATAACTTTAGAATTAATCACAAATAACAATCACTTGTTGAAATTAATTTCAAGCATCGGTACTTCTTTTTAGTATGTTAATCATTTCCAAAAACTAAAACCAAAGACGATGCATAATATTTTAAGATTTAATAAAACTTAAAAAGAAGAAATATTCACTGGATCCAAACCTTATAATTCTAAACTTGATTCTACTTAATTCTAAACGACTTTCATACACTAAATTTCATTTCTGTGTGCTATCTGTACAAGAGTTAACAAATAAATTTAAAAATGTACGTAATTTATGGAAATTTAAAATAAACATCTTGGTGGCTTATTAACTTAATTAAATTTATATTAATACACACACAAAAAATAATTTAAATAAAAGAGAGAAACCCTTCCCGTGAACCAATGTTAATAATGAATGATCTTGAAAAAAAAAACATATAAATGATACTAGCTTGTCCACATTATATTAAATTAAAAGGAAAAAAGAAAGATAGAGACAACCAAATGTATTATTAAAGTTTAAAATGTTACACAATTGCATTTTTCTTCCCTTCACACAACTTCAAATAATTCAAATAATTATAATTTAAAATATCATTAGATTGAGATTACTATGTTCACACTCAATTACTTTAAATAGGTTATACAATCGAGCATCTACCAATCTCTATATTAATACGAATGAAAGTTTCTTCTCTCAAAAAGAGAGTTCAAGTCAAACTGTTTTACTCTCTTTGTTTTAACTTAAGTTTATTGAGATTTAATAATTTTACATTTAAATATTTAATTTTAATTCGTTTATTTTTAATAAAATTTAAATTTAGTTTGTTGAAATGATTAAGTTTTTATTTTATCAGAATTAGTTAAGAGATAATATAAGGCTTTTTATAACCTTAATTATAAACAGATATATAATAAATGGTAACTAATTTGTTTCATGCACACGTCTTCTGGCCAAGTTTCGACATGTCGAACACTACATTGAAAATCTCATTGGATTTGATTTCTCTGTCTGCCAACTTTATATTTTTGTTATCTACTATATATATATATTTACTCATATTTTGTGCTAAAATTTGAAAACTTATAAAAAAGATAAAGATTACACTCTAAAATAAAAATTTATCCATGATATACATTGTTAGTTTTATCAATATTGCCATCAATGTTGGATAGATATTGATAAAATTATTTTAGTATTTATTAATATATTCTATAATTTTGCTATATGTTTTGGAAATATTTTTTTAATTTATTATGGTTAACAATAATCTCATACTTATTCAAGTATTTTCTAAAATTAAATCAGGAGTGATTATATAATATTGTAAAACAATAACTATTCAAGTTTTATAATCTAAAGTACTCTAATATAACTAATAACAATTTAAATTTAACTTAGTAAATATAAAACTGTCAAAAGTATTCAAAAGAGAAAAGAAAACTTAGAACTCTTAAATTTCAGTGTTAGTATCTTATATATAGGATGAAAGTGTATTATTAGTATTGTGAATTTAGTTGAGATATTTTATTATTTTTATTTATTATCTAACTTTTAATATATTTTTAAAAAAATATATTTAAAAAAAAGAAAAAAATTAAATTTTTTTTTAAAATAACAAAATAAATTAAAATATTTATAAGTTATAACAAAATTTTAGATTCTATCGATAATAACTCGGTAAAAATTTATTTTTACTCTAGATTATAAATGTTTTTGTAAAATTTACTATTTTTAAAAATTTCTCAAAACATAAAATATAATAATTAATTAATAATCGATCATAACCAAAAGTATTGAAAAAATCAACACAAATATTTAGATGATTCACTCCCACAGTGGTAATTACGTATCTACGAACATAGGGATCAAAAGACTCAGAGTTGAAGGGTTTTATATATTTCACACTTAAATATTCGGACCAAAATCATAAATATAATAAATGTTGGTGATAATGAGACCTCTTGCTTGGTTATTTAGAGCACTGAGTAAGTTACTCGAAGTCATTCCAACCAAATTTATTCTCCACTCGTTGGTTTGTTTTTAAATTTTTGTTCTTCCAAATCATTATCCAAACGATTGTGAATAATGTTGGTTATGTTAAGCAAGTTTTAATTACAAACTTAGACTTGGTGTATCTAAAAGAGATGGATTAAAGACTTTCAACGGAGTATCCAAATTAGAATTCACAGTACTCATAATTCACCAATTGTAAAATTAATTTATTGAATCATTTCAACTACCCCAACAGGAAAAGAGAGATCTGATAAAGAAAATCAACGAACAACCAAGAATAATTTGGAATGAAGTCTAAAAGAGAAGACCTCAAACCACAAGACTTCAAAGTACTAAAAGATTCAAGAATAAAGAAAAGGCTAATTATATAAAATTAGCATTGGAATCCATTGGGAAGGTTCTTGTTGCAAACGTTAAGGAGCAAGCTGAGGTGGAGTGGGATTTTAATCTTGTTTCCCAAAACGCTAGCCTTAATGGCAGTGCAAAGGCAGACAGCGGCTTCAAGATCAGCAAGTCCTTGAACCAACGTGCAACATGGGGTCACTGGGGCTTGCCGATGGTAAGGTCGACGAGGCCACCAGAAGCTTGGCACAGACGCCGATTTTAAGGGTGTCCTTGGGACACTTTCCATAGTTAGATGGAGGGTTTGGTTTAGTAGGAGGGCATGGCTTGGGCTTGGGTGGGGCAGGGACATAGCAATTGTCACATGCTGAGACAAAGGTGAAGAATAGGAGATTGAGAGAGAGGAGGAAAGCAAGTGAGGCTGAAGCTTTGGAAGCCATTTGAGCCCTTTGTTTTTTTGTCTTTTCAAGAATTTATCTCTTGAAGAATTTGAGGGATTAGTGGTAGGAGAAAGAAGAAAACAGGTTGGGTTTTTATAAGGGTTTAGGAAGGAACAAATGATTTGTGAAAGAATAATATGATGCCCAACCCATGTGTGGTCTCATGAGATTTTAGCTGGCAGGGTTTGGGATGCTTAATTAAGCTTGGAAGTTTTTAAGCAAAAGTTTTGGACCTTTATGAATTTGATGGGAATTATTGGGAATAATATCAAACTTTTCCCCTTTTCTCATCTTCAATTTCTCTTTCATTCTTTGACTAGATCTATAGTGAAAATATATATCTTATAAGTATTTACGAGAGTTTACAAAATCAATAAGTAAAGGAAAGAACGCATGTAATATAATAACGTAAATAGAGATTGACACACATGTATACTTGTTTCAATAACAATGTGTTAGCTGCATTCACATAACAAAAGAAAAGATATAATATTGTTTTCTGAATACAAATTGTGTCACATGGTTAGAAAGTTTATATATTGAATAACTTCTTTAAACCTTAAGGTTGTAACGTCACATAACGAATTCAAGGCATTCTAATAGTGCGGTCACTCCATTTCTTCTACCGTTAGACACTTAATATTTTTCATTAGTATGATATATTGGTGGTAATGGCTCCATCAACTACCACATCCCTAAGAGGTTGTTTAGAGGTATGTAATGGAAGGAACTTGTAATATGTAACGTAATCCAAAATTCATATCTGGATTGAGCGTTTTAAACTCGATTTGTAATACCAAACTCATTATGCTACCATAGTTTATAAACTAAACTCTCTTTCATTCTCAACGTTTTCATGTTTCATGATTTCCATTTATGTTTTATATATCCTAATTTCCTCAATCATTCCAATAACCCTTAGATTATCAATAATCTTGATTACTTCCAACCTCGCAAATAACGACTTTTTAGTTGATGAGATTAAAATTTGGATTTCTAGAATGTAGTATAATCTTTTAATCAAATTGAATCTTTAATATGGTTTTCTCACGTTTTTTAGTACAACTATAAAGAAGTAATAGGATCGAATTTTCAACCATTAACAAAGAAGAACCATGTCAATTCGTATGGAGCTAAAAAGACTCGCTTTTGGCTTTTCTTCTATCCATTTATTTGGGCCACTTTATTTAATGTATTTTCATTTAAATATCCATCTTCTTGTTTATATTTTCATTAATTGTTTATATGTTATGCTATTTATATATGTGCCGTATAACCGTTAATTTATACCATTTATTTTCTTATTTAGTCTTCTTTATTTTCAAAGACAATTAATTCAACACACAACAGTTCACTAAAAAAATAATAAAAAATGTATAATTCAACTAAGACATAGCTAGTTAATTCCAATTAAATTAGTGGTTCAATTTCCAAACTCCAATTTTTTTTTTTTAAAAAAAAACCTTCATGCACATGTCACATGTGGATCCTTAAATAAAAGGAGAACTCTTCCCGAAACTGATATATATTGATTTTAGGGAGAAACATTCAAATATATGATACTTTCCCACGTAGCTTTGACATTATTGAAGTACATAAGATACCAAAATTCTGTAGATACAGATTGCCACACTTTTAACAACCCTCCTCAATTTCTTATACTCGTATACGTAGCTAACACAACACATTGTGAACCGTATCACTAAATTTCTGTATAGATTCTCTAATGTTTATGTTTTCTTACTTGTGATTTTTATTGACTGATTTCTCTCTCTCACTATATACATATATAAAAGTAGGATGAGGGTGCTAGAAAAATGCCAATTAAATTGAGATGTTTTGGTGTACTATCACTGTTTTTTCCTTTAACATATCTTGTCGAATATATATCTATATGAATCATGAGGGGTTGAAATTCATAATACAAGGCAATAACTTCAAATTTTATACCAACCATTTGACGCACAACGTGAATATTATTAAATTGAATTGAAAGCCTTCCCGTGAACCAATGAGTAATGATCGTGGAGAGAAGCATACAAATGAAATATGTATATATATATTATGTTTCTTTGCCAGTTATGAGAATTTATCTAATATATATAGCCTAAATAGCAGGACGAATTATTTTAATTACATAGATAATGCATTAATAATTTTATTAGTACTTAATTAAAAGAAGAAGAAAAAAATCCGAATAATAATCTGGCTGAAATAATGCCATCCGACTGAGCTTTACGAACAAAATATTGCTACGCCTGCCTTTGGCTTTGGTGCTTATGGTTGGAAAAGAAACAATAAAACATTCTAACCTAAACAGAAATTAAACCTACTGTGTATTCATTTGTGAGAAGATATCATTTATCTTTTGCTACCCAAACCCAATGGAGTACTATATCTGACCTTTTTAGAAATTATGATGCGACTTGTTTATTGTTAATTTGGAAAGCTTTTCTTTAATCTCCTCTTCGTCTTCTCTCTCTCTTATTTTTACTTTGGGATTCTTTTCTCTTGTACATGCAACACATCATTTTTTGCTCTCCAACGTTAGAAGGATGTTAAAAATATGTCAATTTAGTAGAGATTTTCGTATGCTTCTTTTGATTCATTACAATTTTATTTTAAATAAATACAAGAATTAACGTAAATTAAATATAAATATTGTTGGAATAATCAAGTAGATCTTAGCGGATTTTTTTAATTAATATTAGTAAGTTTTTTCATCTTTTTGTCTTCTTCTATTCCAGTCTTTAACTATTAATTAATTAGAAGTAAATATAAATTGGAATTTTAATTTCAACTTTGATAGCGATAAAAAATAATGTAAATTTAATTAATTATAGTTTTTCTAAAATGAAATAAAATAGACATTAATTACCACAAAAGATGTGAAGTGAGAATTTGGTAAAAAGGAAGTTGGAAGGTAAATGTTGAAAATGAAAGTTGAAACCTTGGAACGAACTTGAAATATAAATAAAGAGCACGCTAGAAAAGATAATTTAACTAGAGAGCTACCAGAGCTTTGTAAAGTGTTTTTGACTCATATGATTAGATATCAAAGGCTTTTTTTTACAGTGCAATGGAGCAACGTATCATTGTTTTTACCTTTTCAACAGGGGAAGTAGAATACTCTTACAATATTTTGCCAAAACCTACTCATATATGTAGATATATAAATAATATTGGTAAAATAAAATATTTCACGTTTGGTGATCTTGGATGTGCGATAAAAGTGTTAAAGAATGTTAACTTAGTTGAGATGTTTCAGTGTATCATTCTATGAAGTATTTGGCTCAAAAGAAATAACAGAACATTCATTGACAAAGAGAACGCTCCATCTGAACTATGGAAATATATCAAAGTTCTTATCGGACTATGGATAAGTAGATCAAAAAAGCTTTCTCAAGTTATTCGACCAGTACTACTGTAGCTTTAAATCTTAATGTTTTTGTCTATATTTGTATTCGTTGAGCTGTTTGGGTTTCTCAATACCCTTTTTGTTATTGTTTGTGCTTCATGTACTTATGTCTTATTTTATTAATGAAGCGGGAATGATGAAAGTATTAAAGGTGTGTTCATCCAGTGAAAATATTCTGATATACATACTGATCCAACCGTATCTTTTTTTTTTTTAAAAAAAACTTTGTAACTAAAAGTTAATTTAATCACACCACAAGTATTTGGCTCAAAGAAATACACAATGTATGTTTCAAAATATCGAAAAGCTCCAAAATAAACAATGGAGTGATATTGTCTCCTTGGTGGCATTATGGACTTCTAAATCTAATATATATTGTACTTAAGATGGTGTTACTACGGCCCTAAACTGGATGGTTTTTCTTTTAAGTCTCTTGTATCACTTGTGTGTGAGTTGTTCTCTAGCTATTTATGTACATATTGAACCTTTTGTCCATGAACGCATTTTTTCAGATTTGAAGTAGATTTATTAGACCCTATATTTTTGTTAAAAAAAAAAGTGACTTTGAAAAAAGATAAAATATACTCGAAGACTATAAAGTATAAATTCACCAATATGGCAAACTTTTATTGAAACATTTCAACTCCAAAAGGAATAGCTCCAATTAAGAAAATTAAACAACTTAGACCCTTTGCAATGAGTTATAATACTTAGACAACTATGGAACCACAAACATCAAAACACACTCAAAGAATTTAAGAATAGAAAAAACACTAAAATCAGCACTGGAATCCATTGGGAAGATTCTTGTTGCAAACGTTAAGGAGCAAGCTGAGGTGGAGTGGGATTTTAATCTTGTTCCCTAAAACGCTAGCCTTAATGGCAGTGCAAAGGCAGACCGCGGCTTCAAGATCAGCAAGTCCTTGAACCAAGGTGCAACATGGGGTCACTGGGGGCTTGCCGATGGTAAGGTCGACGAGGCCACCAAGAAGCTTGGCACAGACGCCGATTTTAAGGGTGTCCTTGGGACACTTTCCATAGTTAGATGGAGGGTTTGGTTTAGTAGGAGGGCATGGCTTGGGCTTGGGTGGGGCAGGGACATAGCAAGTGTCACATGCTGATACTAAGGTGAAGAATAGGAGATTGAGAGAGAGGAGGAAAGCAAGCGAGGCTGCAGCTTTGGAAGCCATTAGGGGTTTTTGTTTTTCTTCCTTTTTCAAGATGGATCTCTCTTGAAAGTTGAAAGGATTTTGAGGGATTGGTGGTGGGAGAAAAGGGGAGATTGGGTGGGGTTTTATAGGGTTTAGGGAAGGGAGGGTGAAGGAAGAAAAGATGATTTGTGAAATTTAAAATATTTTTGATGCCACTAACCACTAGATATTTGTATATGATATGATAGGTAACCCATGTGTGTGCTGACCTGATCTTGATATATATCTTTATGTGCCAGTTGTATTGTTGTGTTTAATCATGCAAAGTTTGGTACATTTCTAATGTGAGATTGATCAAATTAGAGCTATATATTAGTAAATTAGATGAACTCATCTATGATGTTGTAATGATTCACATGTGAAAGTTTGTGAAAGTTTAGAATTTAGTGTTTGATATATATGATGTAGAATTAAATTTACCTTCACTTTTCCATTTAAGTTTTTGGATCAATTGATGATTTAATATCAAGTTCATACACAAATGTAATTTATACTTTGCAACATGTGAGTTTATTGATGTTTTTCTCCTTATTAACATTATTAATGGAAAGTAGACAGTTAGACCATAGAGAAGGTTTAAACTTTGATTGCGGTGGTTTAATGAAAATGATAGCATTTCGAGATCTTTGCTCCAATATTTGTCACCATCGTTCTTTCAACACCAAAGATATCATCCGCTTCAATGTGTGGTTGCTTCCTGCTACCTTATGGATCATTTGGAACCAACGCAACAAACCGAAACTTCAAGGATACTCAAAATAGTTTCATCACGCAATTGTGTTCTTTATCAAAAGTCAATTGTGTCAAGCCTTATAGGAAGAAGTTATACAAAATATTGAAGAATAATATGAAAATTATGATATATTCTCGTTAATTTTCTAATAATTTAAACTTCATCATCCATCACCCATCACCCATCATCCATGTGTGATGATTTTAATTCCTAAAGCTCTGAAGTTTATGCAAACTTAATTTTGGACATTTCTGGCATGGGGAATTTCCCATATTTTCTTCCCTCAATCTTCGGATACATAACAAATTTATGAAATTAAATGTTGACTTGAGATTAAGATTTTTTGGGATTTGGGATAAAAGGAAATTGTGTTCTTGTTTTCTTAGATTCTTAGGTTCCTAGGCCATGTAATGATTTAACATAGAGTAGAATAATTTTCAAGGTTTGATGAGAAGGTAAGGTATGTCAAACATATTTGAGATATTTGGGTGCATTTCTTAATTTCACTCTTTTATTATTTTGTTAAAAAAATTAAAATAATTGTAAATATAATAATTAGATTGAAAATATTAGTATGCATAGCATCATTTTAAAAAATGGTAAATCTAGCAAAATTTATCAAAATTTATGAATGGAAAATCATTTTAAAAAATGGTAAATCTAGCAAAATTTATCAAAATTTATGAATGGAAAATCATAAAAGTATTGTTAATAGATTTTGTTATATTTGTATTTTTTGAAAAATATTCATTATATACTTAAATTATTGTTCTTAAAATTGCTACACAACCTCCCTGCTCTAGAAATAATGTTGCAGGTGTTGAGTTATTTTTTCCCCCTTGTACTTAATAGTTCAAGTGGTAATATAGTTTTTATATCCTTTTCTCTGGTTCGGGGTCAATCATCATGCAAATTATTGTACCAAAATAATAATAATAATAAGTGATAACATTAGAACTAACGTGTGGGGGAGATTGAATAATGTATATATGATCTGTTATAGGAATATACCAATTTAATTTCTCTATATTCGTGAGAAGTATGTTCAAGAAAATCTTCTATGCTTACATATATTGAACAAATTAAATGTAATTCAATAATTTGGCTGGACTTAGTTGTAGTTATAATATGAATATTAATGGACAATTATAGATGTAAAATAGAGTCTATAAAATAAATTTGATAAGTTGCATAAAGAAAAGAGAGATAGGATGTTTCACATGTCTTATATTTATAAACATATATGTGTGTGTATATGTTTAATTAAATTCACTTGCAAATATTATACTCTCTTTCGGTTTTTGTATAATAGTATACTCCATATTTACACCACTCCCACTAACATGTAAGTTTTCAACAACAAATTAAACAACATTATTATTAGTATTTAATAATTTCCATCTAGCTAGCATTGAAATTGAAATTGAAATTGAAGATTATATTCCTAATTAATTATGTTAAAATAATATGCATGTATTAAGATTTTGCCATCTAGCTTTGAAATAATTCAACCAAAGATTCTCAATCATGTACTTATATATAAAATCATGAACTTCATTAATCTCTATTAAGTATATATTTTGAAGTGAAGAAGACGTCAATGTTCAATAGAGATATTCTAAAGCATCTATTGATTTGTTAGGTGTAATTTTTCTTTAGAAAAATAAAAAAAAATAGCGTAGCATCATAAAATTGAGCAATAGCACATTGTTGAATAGCACATTGTTGAAACATAGATGTTCATTTTTTTTTAGAAGTTTAGGATTTGGAACTTTCCATTTATCATGTTATATTGAGTTTTAAACAATTGTCAAAAGGTTAAAAATATAAAATTATTTTGTAAAGTTTCATATGTTACAAAACACAGAGATATGATCATTTTTTTAAATCGATTATCAAAGCAAACCAAATTAAACTTTTCTTACCTCTAATTAATAATGTGATTAATTATAATCTTCTTTTATCATGGTATATCCGCTCAGTGAAGATGTTTGAATGCACTTATTGATCCCAGTCTAATCAATCTCTTTTCAAAAAATATATTAGAATGTGATCAATTTATCAATATGGTATATCCGTTCAGTGAAGATGTTTGAATGCACTTATTGACTCCCGTCTGATCAATCTCTTTTCAAAAGTTATATTAAAATATGATCATTTTATCAATCGTGTGTAAAGACATACTTTTGTTCATGGGATCAATGGAGCTGATCTAATCTTGTTTTATCTGTTACTCATTTATATCCTTATGCTTTATATTGGAAAGCTTTCCCTTTACTCTCTCCTTTGTCTGGACGAATTTCTTTATTTTATAATAACATTTTTTTGTATAGGTTTGAAAGATTGACGATGACTAGTGTTAAAGATAATTATGTCAACCTAGTAGAGATTATCGAGGGCAGACCTTTTAATTCCGATCTCCCACTTAAAATATTGTGAAAATAAAAAAGTGTGGTTAAATTTGGTTAACATTTCACAATATTAAAGATGTGTTATGGTTTTTAAAATAATCAATGAGAAATTTACTTTTAGAAAGCAAGATACCAAGTTAATTAAATTTTAGTTTTAAACCTAAAAGTGCAGCCAGTATCCAGGCTTGATAAATTTAAGCCATATATGGTAATGGGACCAAGTTAATCAGACATTATTTTAATTATTATAGTTTGATATTTAGTATTCGAATTTTAAAATTTTAACATTTTAATTATTTATAATTTTTACAGATTAAATTTCATATTATATTTTGTTACTTCATGGTAGAGTAAATAATTATTACATAAAACTGAAATGAACCATTATTCCAATTTAAGTACTAACAATTTTCATAAGATCAAACTTACAACAAATTTGAATTTTACCCTTATTCTTGAATATAAGAGTAATTATTTTGGATGATTTACATTAGAAATATTAAGGTTTTTATCTATTTAATTTTTCATTTAAATTATCATTTTAGACATCTCATCTCACATATAATATTTCGTAACAATTTAAATTTGAGAAATTAAGGTTAATTGAAAATGTTCTTTAAATATGTTTTACATTTATATAGTTCTAAACTAAGATTTTGAAATGATTTATTTTCTAAAAATAATTGTTTTATATAACAAAACTTGTTCAAAAGCTAGAGAAAAAAATGTTGTAGAATGTAGTAGTTTTTTAATTAATATGAGAAAGATTTGTCATCCGTTGTCTTCCACTGGTTCTCTCAATATGTTTATAAGAAAGCAAATATATATATGCAAAACTAAAAATCATAAATTCACCAATACGGCAAAAAATTTTATTGAAACATTTCAACTCCAAAAAGAATAGCTCCAATGAAGAAAATTAAACATAACATACAACAATTTGAAATAAAGTCTAAAACTTAGACAACTTTAGAACCAAAAACATCATAACACACTCAAAGAATTCCATAATGAAAAAAAGAGAGACCAAAATCAGCATTGGAATCCATTGGGAAGATTCTTGTTGCAAACGTTAAGGAGCAAGCTGAGGTGGAGTGGGATTTTAATCATTTTCCCCAAAACGCTAGCCTTGATGGCAGTGCAAAGACAGACAGCAGCTTCAAGATCAGCGAGCCCTTCAACCAAAGTGCAGCATGGGGTCACCGGTGGCTTACCGATGGTAAGGTCGACAAGGCCGCCAAGAAGCTTGGCGCAAACACCGATTTTAAGGGCATCCTTAGGGCACTTTCCATAATCAGATGGAGGGTATGGCTCGGGCTTTGGTGGGGCAGGCACATAGCAATTGTCACATGATGAGACAAGGGTGAAGAAAAGGAGATTGAGAGAAAGAAGGAAGGCAAGAGAGGCTGTAGCTTTGGAAGCCATCAGGGTTTTTTTTTTTTTTTGAAAAGCTTAGGGATTGGTGGTGGGAGAAACTGTGGAGATTGGATGGCATTTTATAGGGTTTAGGAAAGGGATGGAGAGGAATAATTAAAAGAATATTATTTGTGAAAATGAAAATATAATGTCTGATCATACCACTAACCAATAGAAATTTGTATATGATAGGCAAACTCTCATATGATAGGCAATCTTTTTGATATTTCGTAGCTGGTTGGTTTAAAGTTGCATAAGCTCATTTGAATGCCATGAATAGTAGTATTTGATACATAACTCTTCTTCAACTTTTTTTTAAATAGATACTTTAGACCAATAGGTGTACCTCGAACATCTACACCAGATGGATATTCCCTTAGTGCACTCTCATCATCCTCGCTTAATTAATAATATGGAATTTAAATACTTTGGAGCAGTACCCCAGTATCTCGACTAAATGCATTATTATTCAAGTACTTTCATCTTTATATCATTACACTAACTCCACACTAAAGAAAAGAAGTAAAATGTATTTTGAAAAGAAGAAAAAGAGAATTTATCACATGACAATTTAGGATTGAACAATTGAGTGGGTTGCACAATTAAAGATTCATCTAAATATTTTTCAGGGGAAGATGACCTTTGGGATAGAGTAAACACATAGCTCCTAAAAGAGTGGGATAAAAGTGTTGAACTTATTAAGAATTTTGGTCTAAGAACGGAGAAATTCTTCTTATTTTGATCACCCATGATTTTCATAATAAAGTGGTTTATTTGTACATAAAAAATATATTCACTTTTTTTTTACTTTTCACATGAGATTTCATAGATCTCTAAGAAAGTTTTCCACGTTGCATTATCTTCTTCATTTACGTGGGGAAAAGTTACTTTTCATTTAAGTGGGGAAAAGTTACTTTTCTAAGTTAGGATATGTTTAAGGATTAAAATTCTATACTATAATGGGCCAGTTTTGACATATTCCTGCTCCATGGATAATTTAATTTGGTAATGTAAGGAAAGGCAAGGAGCATTTAATCAATATAGTAAATTTGGACAAGATTCATGTCACTGTGCTGTTTTTTCTTTCTCTCCAAACTTGTTAAAATGTCTTTCTGAACTTGTTAAAATACCTTGAATATGTTCTCTAATTATGCTTCGAACGACTTAAAAAATAAATTATATCTATTCGTAGTTATGTTATTTACGTTATTTTCAATCATCACCATATAGTTTTGTAGTGTTTAGTTTATGAAAATCAAGGGATGTGATCTATAAAAATCGATGTTATGAAATTAACAAATAATAAATAATAAAATAGAAAATGAACAAATAAATTTATGTGGTTCAATTATAGTATATTAAGTAATTATAGTATATTAAGTACGATCTTGGGTAAAGAAAAGAACAAAATAATTTAGTATAGAAAATTATAATACACAAAAATTGCATAATCAGAGACACCTCTAGGATTTTGAGAGTTGCTTTCTAAATTCCTAGGGTCATGAACGTTAACATGAATATGAAAAAGACGTAAATAACTTAATTTTCAAGAGTGTTACCCTAAGAACAAATTCAACGTATTAAAGGAAAGAAAAAACCTTAAAACTCAAAATTGTATTTTGCAAAGATAATGATAACTCCATCATCGATGATCTACTCAATGTGTATGATGGTTTTAGCTAGCTGGCATATATTTAAAAAGCTCAGAAGTTCATGCCAACATATAAAGTATTTTATGCCAAAAAAGAATTTGGCTTTATAAAGTATTTTCATTCTAAAAAAACCTCAGAAATGTATGCCAACTTAATTTTGGACGTTTCTGAGATGGGGAATATAGTTTCCTATTTTTTCTTCCCTCAATCTTTGGGTGTATATAGTTACTTTGAAATTAAAATGTTGACTTGATCCAGATTTTTTGGGATATGGAATAAAAAGAAAAATGGTTCATTCAATAATTTTGGAATATAGACAAGGTAAATAAATAAGTAGTGGGATGAATGGCCAATTAAATGTGTATAATAGAATCAAATCGATAAAATTAATTTTAATAAAAAGTTCCTTAAAGAAAAAGAGATATGTTTCACATATCTTATATAAAGAATATATGTGTGTGTCTTTAATTAAGCTCTATAGCAATATTATACCCTTATGGTTTTATATAATATTCCATATGTAGACTACACCACTCCCACTAACATGTAAGTTTTTCAATAAGAAACATGATAAATTAATTAATTTCCACTAAGCATTGAAATTGAATTCAAGATTATTCCAGATTATGTAATTGCAATATTTTGATTACTCTTTTGGTTTGGTTTAGTTTTGTATAATACTATCTATATGTACAACACTCCCACTAACACGTAAGTTTACAATGACAAGAGTAAATTAATATTCGCCCTCTAGATTTGAAATTGAATTCAAGATTCCCCAATTAATTATGAGATTTAATGAAATTTGAAAAATGAATGTAATCATATCGGGGATTCCATCACTTGAAAAGTTTACGTGGCGTAGCCATTTTTAAAATATGAAATTTGAAAATTAATAAGAAGTAAAATAATGTAACAAGTAAAGCTAACAAAAGAGACTGAATCCAACTGCATTATCTGTATTTCTTTTAAACACACAAATACAAAGCTAAGAGAAATGTGTAAAATTCCAAATTCCTTAATTAATTAATGGCTGAATGGTTTTTTTTTGTGTAGCTTTTAAAAATAATCGCTACAAGAAAAGAGAGTTCTTCTAATGCATACAAACGTCAGAAGATGTATGAAACAACATCGTAAAAGAATCTTTCGCCACATAAAATCCAGTCGAAGTTGGGTGAAATGCATTGAAAGAGGACCTTCCACGTACAACATGCGGCCTCAAAAGAGCCAAAATTGGTTGTAGTGAATTATCGTTAAAATTTATATTTTCAAAAAAATAATAAAGATCGTGTGAAGTAAAATTTTAATTTTAAACCTAAAAAACAACTAACAATGTTTGGTAAGCTCATACTAGAGCTTGAGGACAAAATTAGAAAAATTATTCTTTGGTAGAAAAATTATTGTAAATGACACGGTTGACAAAATTTAACAAAATTTTACATTCTATCAATAGTAGACACGGATAAATACTTGATATGCATGTCTCTCAGTAATATATATGAATTTTGGTTCATTTTTTTCCATCTTTATAAATGCTACATTTGTGTAATGTTTAAATTTTTAAAAGTTAATTGTTTTCTTGACAAAATACTAGAGGGGGAGGGATGAAGAGATCTACATCCATATATCTAAAAAGTAGGTTAACACAAGCATAACATTTTTCATTGCTCCCTTCCAAAACCAAAGGAGAGCTAAGGAAAAGTTCCATAAAAAAAGTGCACAATTTACTGAAAAGAAAAAAAGAAGAAGAAAAAGATGTACAACACGTGTAAATTACGAATTAACAAAACCTATCAAATGCCACAATTTATTGGCAATTTAGTAAACATAAGGTGAATTATATAGATACTATATAGATTTAGTATTTCAAAATACACGAGAATGTAGATGAGAGGTAGAAAAAGTGGCACATGTACTAAATATAAATGACATCTATTTAGTGATTATTTATGATAATTATTGTATTATTGAAACAAACAAATGTTATTCCAGTTCTATGTAAGAAAAGAGTAATTTTTGTTAAAGAAAATACTACGAGAATAGAAGGGTAAGTAATGCATTGGAATATTTAAACTACATTGACCTATCTTAACATTCATATCTATTGCATATCCAAAAGAAAATGATTCATTCGATAAAAGGAATTTTACATAATACCAGGGAGTTTTTATAGTCATATAAACCAAAGGCAACAGGAAGAGATCATAGGAAAGGTTTTTAATAGAGAATATAGTAAAATTAGTCTGTCCATAAATTTCTATCAATATTTATGGTTGTTAGAGATTACATATTTTTATTATATCTTATAAATATTTTGGTTTACTTTTGTTATTTCTAAGATCACATGGTGGGATAAAATGTATAAACACTTTGGTTCTTTTTTTTTTTCTTTCAAGTTTTTTGTGTGCTTAGCATCATTAAACGAAACTAAATTAGAAGTTCAAACTTTTAGGGTTTAGGATTGCGTGTGCCAAAGCTGAAATAAGAATCACTAACAGAATTCAGCAATAGGAAAAACTTTTATTGAACGTTTGAACACAACCAAGAATAATTTGTTTGTAGTAGTTTTTTTTTTAAAGAAAAAAAAACCATACAACCGTACAACATCAAAACATTCGAGAATTAAAGATTAGGAAAAAGCTAATTATATAATATCAGCATTGGAATCCATTGGGAAGATTCTTGTTGCAGACATTAAGGAGCAAGCTGAGGTGGAGTGGGATTTTAATCGTTTTCCCCAAAACGCTGGCCTTAATGGCAGTGCAAAGGCAGACAGCAGCTTCAAGATCAGCAAGACCTTGAACCAAGGTGCAGCATGGGGTCACTGGGGGCTTGCCGATGGTGAGGTCAACAAGGCCGCCGAGAAGCTTGGCGCAGACGCCGATTTTAAGGGCATCCTTAGGACACTTTCCATAGTTAGATGGAGGGTTTGGTTTAGTAGGAGGGCATGGCTTGGGCTTGGGTGGGGCAGGGACATAGCAATTGTCACATGCTGAGACAAAGGTGAAGAATAGGAGATTGAGAGAGAGGAGGAAAGCAAGTGAGGCTGTAGCTTTGGAAGCCATTAGGGTTTTGGTTTTTTTCTTTTTCCAAGATGGATCTCTCTTGAAAGTTGAAAGGATTTGGAGCGATTGGTGGTGGGAGAAAAGGGGAGATTGGGTGGGGTTTTATAGGGTTTAGGGAAGGGGAGGGAGAGGGTGAGGATGGAAGAGATGATATCATTTGTGGAAATTGAATTAAATAATATGGTATCAATAATTATATTCTATTATTATGATTATTTGGGTGATCCATGTGTGGTCTCTTGAGATTTTAGCTGGCAAGTTTGAAGATGAAAGCTCTAAATTAGTTTATATGCAAATCGCTAGGATATTAGTGAATCGAAGTACTGCAAATAATACACATTTATTTACTTTTATTATTTGTTTCTAATATTTTATGAGTGTACAGTAGTAAATAATTGTGTCTTTTATGAATCTCACATTAACAAAAATTGAAGAGTAGAATTCATGCCTATTATATTGATAGTATTGGTAATTTTGAGATGGAATACATGTTATTGATATGATGTTAGGCTCAAAATTTATTTTAAAAAAAGTAAAATAATGTACATTAATAATATAATATAACGTACTACGAGTTAATTAGTGACATAATAATCTGTCATAGTAAACTCCACGAAAACAGTAGTTTATGACAATGATATTTTATGATTGCCATTTATTGTTCATTAATTATTTATTGTCTTTAAAAGATTTGCAAGAACCATTTAATTTAATTTTAATTTCAACTCTACTCTCATTATTTCCCCTCCATTATTTTTTCGTAAGAAAAAATGTCTAATAATAAAAATTCTCACTCTAGCTTTGAGCGAATGTGTGAATATTTTTTTAATCCACACCAACACGAGCAAGATGAATAACAGTAAGAGAAACAAGTTTGAAATCAGCATTATCGCCAAATTTAATTTTAGTTAATGATATTTTTTCTTTTTATCGTTCTTTCTCGTTTCTAACTTTTATCTTATTCAATCAATTTTCTTTTACAAAACAAAACATAATAATCTCAAACCCCCCACCCAAAAAAAAAAAAAAATAAAGAAAGAAATCTACTGCCAACTACTATTTGATTTTAAACATTCTAGGTAGTTTAGATAGGAAAATTCTTTCTAATGTAAAAAGTTGGATAACAGGTAGGCGGTTCGATATTGAATGGGGAAAGTTGGTGTAATCTGTAGGTTGTCGGTAGGATACTGTCCGAGGTGGCGGCAAAACAGTGCGGGAGTTGATGGCCGGTGGAGTACCGGTAGCAGGGTAGAGATGGATAAGAAGGCGATGAAGGAAGAGAAGATGAAATCGAAATTGTGAAATCAGACGGTATAGGAGGTGGCGACGACGGTAGAGAAACGGGTGGGGTTGTCGATTCCGCAGAAAGCTAGAAGATAGTTGCCGAATGTAATGAACTCAGAGGAAACAAATGTGTGCGATGAAGAGACTTTGATGGAGGATTTCTGGTTGGGGATTCGTTCAGCGGAAGGCAACGAGATGGAGTGGAGAGGTTAGGCGCAGGTATTATACCAATTTACTAAAAGTTTTTTAGGCAGGATCTTTACATATTTAAAAGGATATTATGATAGTCATATATATTTCATTGGTATTTTAAAAAAAATATATTACTTTTTAATTAGTCAAGGTTAGAAAATTGCTAAACTTGCACAATCAATGCTATTACTTCCAAATAAAATGTTTGATATATCCATTCCTATCACATGCCGTCAAAGAAAAGAAACCATTCCTTTTCCATTTCTATTATGGTGAAAGTAAACAATATCAATTGAGAAATAATGAAAAATCATAAATGTCGATTTATCCCCCATTACTCGATGAGAAAGAACATTTTGATAAATATTGAGAAAGACTTGTGAAAATAACAATATGGAATTGATATATTAAATTCTTGATTTTATAACATAATGTCACTCATTGATACAATCATCAATAGGTGAGAACTTATTAAGGAAACGACGGCACGAAATATTAAATTGGAACAATTGAAAACAAATTAGACAATGAAATAATAACGAAAGTAAATGATGGTCATAAACTAATTTAGCATGTGAAGCCCTCAACAAGTTTCTTATTGCAGCCATTGAGAATCAAGGAGAGGTCGACGGGAATGTTGAGATTCAGTCCCAACACTTTGGCTTTAACAGCAGTGCAAAGGCACACAGCAGCATCAAGATCAACTAGGCCACTGATCAAAGGGCAGCAAGAAGTCTTGCCGATCTCGACATCGACAACACCCCCGAGCAATTTTGCACAAACACCGAGCTGAAGAGCGTTTATTGGGCACTTCTTGTCAGCCTCAGCGTAAACGAAGGAGGAGAAAACAAGATTGAGAGCAAGGAGAAATGCTAGAGAGACGGTAGCTTTGGAAGCCATATAGTTTGATGTCTTTGAAGCTCAATGGAAACCAAAAGCTAAATTAGTATTGAGTAAGGGTTAGCTTGGGTGTGTGAGAATTGGAGATAGGGGTTTCAGGGTTTTTATAGGGTTTAATTTTTGAAGATGAATGTGGCCTAAGAGGATTACGAAACTGATAATAAAATTAAATATTCTTAAGAAACAGTAATAATGACAACTCCATCTTCATATTATTGCGTGATGACTTTAGCTGGCACATACTTAAAAACCTAATCACATGTTTATGTCAACTTAATTAATTTTGATCATTTGTAAGATGGGGACTCACACAATTATTTAGCATGTTTCCATTCCTCAATCTTTGGGTGCAGCAATTACTTGAAATTTAAGGTTAATGCATGCGTTTTTTTGTTTTTTTAAATTAGATTCTTCAATATATGGTAACACAAGAATTTACTATGTTATATAGTATTAGCATAAATGGAATCTCTAGTTCAAAAAGTACTTTCTACTACATTATTATTGTTGTTGTTATTATTTATTTTCTTCTATTCAATAGTTTAATTACATTGTAATATTTGAAATTAAAATACGTTTAGTGGTAATGTGACATGTATTGTTTTTTTAGACTAATGTTATCCAATAATCTGGCATGATATATGGCAAATATAAGCAGTATAGATGAATGGAGAACTAAACATATGCAATAAAAGAGAAAATCTCTAAAATAAATTTTATAAGTTCTTAAAGAAAATATATATGTTTCGCATGTCTAATTAAAAATTTGTGTGTTTAAACTCTATGAGCAATATTATACTCTTTTGGTTTTATATAATAGCCCATATGTACACCATTTCCACTAACATTGTAAGTTTTGAATTAGAAACAACATATGTTAATAATTTCCATCAAGCGTTGAAATTGAGAGTTCAGAATTCTAAATTATATATTATATATGTTTGCAATATTGCCATGCTCTTTTCTATTTTGAACAATTCTCCATCATCACACACCACTCCCACTAATATGAAAGTTTTCCAATGAGAATAATAAATTAATATTTTGCCACCTAGCTTCCAAATTCAATTTAAGATTCCCAATTATGATAGAGATTATATATATGGCGTAGGGGTCAATAATAATTAGTCGCGTTAAAATCTCTCACCTCTAGTTTTTACTTTAAAAAAAAATTATTAGTTCAAAATTCTCATATATATGAAATTATAAAAATAATAACAATATAAATTAATGATTTCCATGAATTGATCTAATGCTAAACAAAGAAATAATTTCAAAAAATAGTTAAAAGGTAAATAGGTTTAATCTACAGTGAAAATCTACCTATCAATTAATACCCTAGAGTTTTTCCTTGAAATAGTCTCAAAAAAGTTTTGTTTGAAAGTTTTAGTTTTGAAAATATACTTTTGCAGCAAAGTTTGACTGAAAGTTCTAAAATGATTTGTTTTATGATTTACAGAATGAGAATGAATTTCAAATCTCGACGTAAAAATTGTTTATGGACTATTTGTACTCATCTCTTGGAAAATTTCTTTCTAAAATGAATTCAATTTCAAATAAATGATCATGGATGACTCCAAGGCAATGAAGTTTTACGTTTTTAGCAATAGGGTAGGACATCAAAAGATGTCTTTCCTAGGATTTGATAGATTGAATTATATTTTGTTTGTAATAAGTTGCTTCCACTATTTTATATATGTTGCAAAAGCTTACAATGTTCACGTTTGAACATTTTTGTTATAATATCTTTATTGAAAAATATACATGTTACAATTGTTGTAAGGATCAACGAATTCTTCTGTAAGATTAATCGAAGTATATATAAATTAATCGTAACACATATGAATATAAAAAGAAAAACAAAATAAGGTAGATGTAAAATCATTAAACAGAGAATGCAATATAGTTGAGATTGAACCTGTTAAAAATACCTTGTCAATTATGAGAACTTATATTACATTCTTGCGCTTTCAAGTTATGTTATTGTTTTATTTTATTTTTTATTTTTTATCTCTTCATGGTGTGTCCTTGTCTTTCATTCCTTTTTTTTTCTCTCTCTCTCTACTTCATTTCACGTTTTCTTTTGCTCATATTATGTCATTCTTTTTCTACTTTTATGGAGCCCTCATTGTTTTTTTGTTTTTTTTTTTCCATTAACTAGGAATTAGTAAATTGAAATTTAAAATTAATTCATTTTAAATCATGCATACACATACCACAAACATAAAGCAGTATACCACAAAGATAAATATATAGTGCATGCATAAAGTATTATTTCTATCACTTCCCCTTGTTCTTGAAACAGCAAATTTTGAGATGGGCCCACATCATTCAGATTCACTAATGTCTTTCTACAAGATGTTGAATTCAAGCAAAACATTGAGCTTTGGTGGAAAAATACCTACCGACCTTGTCATTCTGGATACTCCTGTATGAAAAGGCTCAAACAAGTATAATCTTCATCCATCAGAGATTGGTGCAAAAGAAAAAATGGTTTGAATGAGGAGAATAAAAAAGCCTGGATTAAGGAGCTTGATGATCTTGATAAAATAGAAGCTAGAAGATAGTTGCAGAATCTAATGAACTCAATGTTTGCGAAGACGAGACTTTGACGGAGGATTATTGATTGGGGATTCGATCAGTGGAAGGCAACGGGATGGATTGGAGAGGATAGGCGCAGGTGTTACACCAATTGTATATGATTCATTGCATGTCTAATTTTGCAGTTGATAATTTGGAGAAATAGTCTAATCTGTTAAAAAAAAACTATATAAAAAAAAAAAGAGGATAAAAGTATTGACTTCAAAAGTTTTTTAGGCATGATCTTTACATATTTAAAAGGATATTATGTCATATATATTTCATTTGTATTTTAAAAAAAAACTTTACTTTTTAATTAGTCAAGGTTAGAAAAATGGCTGAACTTGGACGATCAATGCTATTACTTTCAAATAAAATATTTGATATATTATTCTTATCACATACTGTCAAAGAAAAGAAACCGTTCCTTTTCTGTTTTCTGTTTTCATTATGGTTAAAGTAAACAATATCATTTGAGAAATAATGAAAAGTCATAAATGTCGATTTATCGCCTATTACTGGATGACAAAGAACATTTTAATAAATACTGAGGAAGAATTATGAAAATAATAACATAGAATTGATATATTAAATTCTTGATTTTATAACATAGTGTCACTCATTGATACAATCATCAATAGGTGAGAACTTATTAAGGAAACGACTGCAAGAAATATAAAATTGGAACAATTGAAAACAAATTAGACAATGAAATAGCAACGAAAGTAAATGATGGTCATAAATTAATTTAGCATGTGAAGCCCTCAACAAGTTTCTTATTGCAGCCATTGAGAATCAAGGAGAGGTCGACGGGAATGTTGAGATTCAGTCCCAACACTTTGGCTTTAACAGCAGTGCAAAGGCACACAGCAGCATCAAGATCAACTAGGCCCTCGATCAAAGGGCAGCAAGAAGTCTTGCCGATCTCGACATCGACAACACCCCCGAGCAATTTTGCACAAACACCGAGCTGAAGAGCGTTTATTGGGCACTTCTTGTCAGCCTCAGCGTAAACGAAGGAGGAGAAAACAAGATTGAGAGCAAGGAGAAATGCAAGAGAGACGGTAGCTTTGGAAGCCATTATAGTTTGATGTCTTTGAAGCTCAATGGAAACCAAAAGCTAAATTAGTATTAAGTGAGGGCTAGCTTGGGTGTGTGAGAATTGGAGATAGGGGTGCTAGGGTTTTTATAGGGTTTAGTTTTTGAAGATGAATGTGGCCTAAAACGATAACGAAACTGATAGTAAAATTAAATATTCATAAGAAACATTAATAATGACAACTCCATCTTCCATATTGTGTGATGACTTTAGCTGGCACATATTTAAAAACCTAATCACAAATTTATGCCCAGCTTAATTAGTTTTGAACATTCGTAAGATGGGGACTCGCATAATTATTTAGCATGTTTCCATTCCTCAATCTTCGGGTGCGACTTGATTTTTTTTTTATGGAAATAACAAGAAAATGCATGTTTTTTTTAATAAAAAAATTAGATTCTTCAATATATGGTAACACAATTTACTATGTTATATAGTATTAGCATAAATGGAATCTCTAGTTCAAAAAGTACTTTCTACTACATTATTATTGTTGTTGTTATTATTTATTTTCTTCTATTCAATAGTTTAATTACATTGTAATATTTGAAATTAAAATACGTTTAGTGGTAATGTGACATTTATCCAATAATCTGGCATGATATATGGCAAATATAAGTAGTATAGATGAATGGAGAACTAAACATATACATTAAAAGAGAAAATCTCTAAATTAAATTTTATTAGTGCTTAAAGAAAATACATATGTTTCGCATGTCTAATTAAAAATTTGTGTGTTTAAACTCTATGAGCAAATATTATACTCTTTTGGTTTTATATAATAGCCCATATGTACACCATTTCCACTAACATTGAAAGTTTTCAATTAGAAACAACATATGTTAATAATTTCCATCAAGCGTCGAAATTGAGAGTTCAGGATTCCAAATTATATATATTATGTTTGCAATATGGCCATGTTCTTTTCTATTTTGAACAATTCTCCACGAATACACCACTCCCATTAATATGAAAGTTTTCAAATGAGAAAAATAAACTATTATTTTGCCACTAGCTTTCAAATTCAATTTAAGATTCCCAGGTGGAAATCTACCTATAGATTACTATCCTTAGAGTTTTTTCTTGAAATAGTCTCAAAAAAAAGTTTTTGCTCGAAAGTTTTGGTTTTGAAAATATGGTTTTTTTAGTAAAGTTTGACTAAAAGTTCTAGAATGATTTATTTTATGATTTACAAAACTTTTGAGACAATGAATTTCAAATCTTGATGTGGAAATTGCTTATGGAGTACTTGTACTCATCTTTTGGAAATCTTTCTAAAATGCAGTCAGTTTCAAATAAAAAGATCATGGATGGCTCTAAGGCAATGAAGTTTAACGTTTTTAGCATAGGAGTAGATCAAAAGATGTCTTTCCTAGGATTTGATAGATTGGGTTAGATTTTGTTTCTAATAAGTTGTTTCCGCTACTTTATATTTGCGTTACAAAAGTTGGCAACAATGTGTTTCCGTAAGTCTAGGTGTATATAGAAAGTGCATATCCTATAATACTGAGCACAAAATATAATTACATAGAGCAGAGTTACATGAAAGGAAGGCCAGAGCTAAGGCTATACATCCTATTTTAGTTTAATAAAGCTCTATAATTTAGTGAAATACTGCAAGGGTCATAGTGTTCTACAAGATTTATGCCTGTTGAACCATAGACCGATCAGATTGGCCAACGTCTTTCCATATGTTCACAGTGCTTCTTTTGATTTCTCTAAAGATTTGATTGTTTCTTTCCACCCAGATCGTACATAGAAGGGCCGCTCCGGCATTGAATCTGATAGTGTTTTTTCTGTCTGTTTGCTTGAGTTTGCATATGAATAAAGAGAAAAGATTTGGTGCTCTCTCTATCAAAGTTTAATCCAATGTGGGATAGTAGTTTATCCTAAAGGGCCTTTGAAACTTGGCAGTCAATGAATAAGTGGTATATGTCTTTACTGTTGGATTTGTAATGCACACAACGGTTTGGGTTTAGCAGGCAGAAGTTTTTTATTTTCTTTTAGATAACATCCATTGTGTTGATTTTTTCATGGATGACTGTCCAAACGAAGAACTTGCATTTTTAAGGCACCGTCTTTTTTTTACCAATATACAATCTCATTGCAGTTATTATTTTACATTGTTATTATTTTCATAATTATATATATATATATATATATATATATATATGAGAATCTTGGACTAAATATTTTTTTTATATATATAATCTCATAATTGGGAATCTTAAATTGAATTTGAACAAAATATTAATTTATTCTTCTCATTGTGTAAACTTTCATATAAGTGGGAGTGGTGTAATGATATATGGAGAGCTGTACAAAATAATAAAGTACTTACAATAAATATTGCCACATAATTATTTGGGAAATTTCATAAATATAATAAAATAGAAAAATATTTAGGGCAATTACAACCATTCAACAAAAGCTCGTCAAGGTTATTTGTCTTTACTAGTTTATAAAGATCTTTTAATTTCGATTCTTTCTCTTATTCCCCATTTTTTCATCTTCATTTCCATTTATTTATGTCTAGTTTTATATATTTTTTATCTGCATCATTCTTTATTCTCTCTTCTTTATAATCTGTAATATTATTCTTTTTTTCTATCATCGTCTTTCTTTTTCCCTTCAATTTTTTTTTTCTTTTTCTCCAATTTTTTTATTTTCTATTTTTTTCAAACCGTTATTTGGTTCAAAATCATGTATTAATATATAAGATTTTTTTTTAAAAAAATGTTATTTGGTTGTTTAGATCATGAAAAAAATTGTTGGAATATCTTTTTTTGATGAAGGATACGATATGATGGGTCAGTAGATGCACCCGGACATCTCCACTAGGTGGACATCCCCTTAGTACCCTCATCATCTCCGCTTCATTAATATAGAAAATCAAGTACACGAGAAGCAAAGAGAACAACCCAAACAAAGCCAAAGGGCTAGAGACAAGCCCAAAGCAAGTACAAACAATCGTTAGAATATTGGATAGCCAAATCTAAATGATCGTGTATAGCCAAATTTAAGGGTACCAAACAATCTTAACGAATCTTTAAAAAAACTCATTCAGATTTGGTAACTCAAATTTAAACAATCAAATCTAAACGATTGTCTAGAAAAGAATAATCAAATCTAAATGATCGTTTTGCAAATACTAGATGACGGTTTTTCAAATATATTACGCGTTGGATGCCAATTAATTGAGACTTTTTTCTATTTTTGAAATTGTTCTAATACGGTGTAAATATTTTGTCGTTTTATTCTATTTATTTAAAATTTTAAACTCAATTTGAATGGTTGGTGGAAATTATTAATCTATATATATATATATATATGTTGTTTCTTATTGAAAATTTTGAATGTTAGTGGAAGTGGTGTAAATATGGAGTATTATTATACAAAACCAAAAGAGTATAATATTGTAATAAAGTTCACACATATTTTTTATAAGACATGTGAAACATACATACAAGTCCCAACAACTAAAAATATATTAACATGAGATTTCATTTTAAATTCAACTAATTTTGAGATAAAACATCATCTTATTTATTAGGTAATTGTATGTGTAAAAATTTTAAGAATAATAATTAAATGTATAACAATATTTTAACAAAATTAATTGTAAATATATAACAAAGTCTATAATCAATAATAAACTTTTATATATCATCAATCTACTTCTAATTTATCAATGATAAATTTTAACATATATTATGATATTTAAAAACTACCCCTATCATATCAAGATATGATAGAATCATGGACTATTTAAAAAAAATGTCATAATAAGACTTTTAGTGACAATAAAATAATTGTAAACATTAAATAATTATAAGCAATTAGTGACAATTATATGTAAAATGTGGTCGTCAAGTTTCCTAGGACATGTTAACATTTCTCTTATTTATGGGATCATAGTACATTATATCATTATTATGATATTACATTATATTACTTATTATCTTTTAAATTTCATTTATATTCACAGGAATCTTGATTTCAATTTCAAAGCTAGGGTGACAAAGTATTAATTTATGTTTATAATTATTGCATGTTAGTGGGAGTGGTGTACACATACGAGAGTATTATATACTTCCACAAATTCCAAAGAGACTTCACAAAATAATATTGCTAATGGAACAAGAAATAATAGCTCTCTTCACATATAACATCCTCAACATATATATTAAAATGTGTTGAAAAAGGATCTTCCAATACATATAGAATTGTTGGAAGACGATTTTCCAACGCTGTTATGAATGGGTGTAAGGAGTAGGGAACTCCTGACGCGATTATTATGGCGTTGAGAGTAAGAACAACCTCAACGCCAATGTCTTTATATAATGCAATTTATTTTTAAGTTGGATCTAATTCTTGTTCATCGTTAAAGACCTAAAAGATTTAATAGATTTGATCATTCAATAATCTAAATAGAGAGAAAAATAGTTTATGGAAAAAGACTTAGCGTCCGTTTGGATTGTGTATAAAATAAAATATTTTTTTAAGAATACATTTTTTTAAAAATCCTTTTTGTATGAGTTTAAAATCTAAACACTTACATATTTGGTTCGACCTTTTTATAAATGTTTATATGCAAATTGTGTTTGGTTTCTCCTATACTAACCATGTTTATATTTAGTTAAATTACATAAAAGACTATTAAACATTATGAACTAATTTCATAATACATACATTTTGAATCTTTTTTTATAAATATATTTTAAAACTAATCACACGTTATCATGTAATTATTAATTGTTTAGTGTTACTTGAAACTAAACGTTAATTTCATTTTTTTTTGTATTAATGTTTTTTGGACAATTCAATTTTAGAAGCACAAATATCAAATGTAAATAGATAACCATAAAAAAAAAAACAATTGATTTCCATCAACAGAATATAGATAAGATAAATAATTTTTTCAAGACAATATAATATCAACTAGACAAAAAAATATTCAATTCGATCACGTTCTTCATTCATCTTCATTTTACGAACCGAACGATCATGTTCTTCATTGACGTTCTCATGATTTCTTTTACAGATGTTAAGGCGAAACATTTGTAAATCCCTATATATATTTAAATGTATATGAACACACGTTGAAAAAATATTTAAAATATTTTTAAAAAATTAAAAAAAGACGACAGAATGAAAAATAGATAGTAAAAAGGAATAGAAAAAATAGATGAAGAAAAATAGATATTTGGGAAAGATTCATCGTCAAACACCAAACAAACATTTATTCTAAAATTTGGTTGCATGTGTAATTTTCTATAGAATGATTTATTTCATAATCTCATTTTTCTAAAAATTATTTTAAACCCGTGTCAAACACCACAATTTACCTTAAAATAAATTATTTTAAAAATTAAACACTTCAAAAATCAATCCAAACACTCATAGGATCTTAAAATTAAATAGGGACACTCCATCTCTGTAAGAGTGATACAACTCTAGAGTCACTCTTAAAATACACTTAGTAACTTGGAATTAAACATGAAAGTCAATTGATTCAACTATCTTAAGAAATAAAATCAATGGAATTAATTAAACTATGAAACTTCTCAACGCCCAATAGTAGAGTAAAATTGTTGAAATTAATAACATGGAACAAATATTATCATGTACTCTATTTTGCAATATAGACCAAGATTCTAAGCAAAATTGTTGAAATTAATAACATGGAACAAATACCATTATTTGACATATTTTGCAATATAGTTTTGCAACAAATACACATTGTGGCTTCCAAATTCATTTCGAGGATCTTCAAACATGCTAAAATTTGAAGCACATTGTAGTTTTCAAGTGTAGTTGCAACATTCCACGACAAAACAATGTGATTTTTGGGAGATTTTAACCTTCAAAGTTATTTTAGGGCAAAATTAAAAATCTACCTAAATTTGTCAAGCATCAAACACAAATATCATCAACCAGATGATTACAAGAAGCAAATCTAATTTTATTTTATTAAGTTAATCAAAAATAATAAAGAGGAAAAAAACAAAACAAAAATCTATAGTTATTGAAGAAGAAGGCGACGACCGAGGCACAACGAACAACAATGGCATAGGGCGGCGGGTGGTGGTCGTTTCTATTCTCGCGCACTTTCTCGTTCTTCTCTGATCTTCTCCTTTTCTCTTCTAGATCTGGAAGAGAGTTTTTAAAGAGAAAACTTCTGACACACCACGATACGCGTTGGGAGTTCCCAACTACTCCCAAAGCATTCGTCAGGAGGGTCCCATCCAAATCCTAACGCACATATGCGTGGTGTTAGGATAAACATAATACTCATTATTAAAATGATTTTTTTTTCTGCCAACGGATGCATGTACGACGTCAGGAGTAGCCCTACAAATCCCAATGCATACATGCATAGAGTCGGGATAAACACAATCATTATTTAAATGATTATTTTCTGTCAATTCATGCATGCATGACATCGGATGTAGCCCATGCTTTCCCGACGTCTTTGCTACTGCATCGGAAGTTTGCCTCTCTTCATGCTGACACATTATGTTAGGTGTTTGTAGATACCCTATTTCTTAACACCTTTTCTCCATACGGGTTAAAGCAGCGTTGGGATATCTGAAATTTCGCGAGTGAATTGAAAACTTAAATGTTAATAGTGGTGTAGTGTGAAGTAAATTAAAAGTTGTTAATATTTAATAGCACGACTTTTATAAGAATTCAATTTTAAATTAGATGTAAGTATATATATATATAGATATATATAGATGAAGTATATTGTCTCGTGCCTGAGACAATATAGAGTGACCAACACATCTTTAATTTTAAATTAAAATCAATAGATGTCATCATCAACCATTTTTACGGGTGTCTGATTGACCGCTAAAATAAAATAAACAATTTTTAGTTTTGATTGAACAGTAATGTATCCCTATTAGTTTCGAGATATAATGAGGGAAGTAAGGTTGTGTCAAACTCTAGTTAACCTGACTTGGTGCATTTATTAATCTCTCGAACTAGATCAAGAAGAAAAAAAAGAATCAACAACTGCACCCACATAATGATATCTTAGTAAGTATAGATCAACTAATGTGATAATGGTTTAAGAATTGGACCTCTAATAATAGTATTCTAAAACAAAAATTCACTCATGTTTATGTTATCTCTGACAAGAAAGATATCACGGTACATGAGGCGTGAAATACCCATTTTATTGAGGTGGCTTCCAAACTTTAGAAGGCAATTATTGGATAGAAAGCAGGTGACTGGAACTTCCATTTTTTATGCTTGGCCAACTTCCATTGAATAATAGAATTGCTCCGATATTCTTACTTGGTCCCTGACGTCAAATGGTGCTTTTTCTTTTAGCTCTTTGAAGGCTATCTTATGCCAAGAACGGGTAATGTCAACATTATTTTTTAATGTCAGGTCGGTCTGAAGTAATAATCTATCCAAAAAAATGTAAAATCTTCATTAATTGGGCTCTGTTACATGAAGATATTAACACCATCCACAAATGGCAACTCAGATTTCCCTCTCTCAATCTCAATCTAAATTGATGTCCTTTGCAAGAGTCACTGTGAAACTCTTGACCACTTATTCATTTCTTGCAATTATTTTCATGATATTTGGTGTTGCTTTTACATGTTGTTGGATGCTGGTAATATCCTTCCCTCTTCTTTGGATGTCCTTCTTAAACTTCATCAACTTAAATATAACACACCACAGAGGAACACTTTATTTGGTTGCCTTATTGGAGCTTCTTCGTTGTGGGGCTTATCGTTGGAGCGAAATGATCGTACTTTAAAAAGTGGTAGAAAATCTTCCAGTCACATTTGGGAAGATATTCTTAATCTTGCTGCTCTTTCATCTCCAAAAGTTCACTTAATTAATAACCTTACTTCTATATCGCTTAAGTGGCTTGCATTTTTTATATCGTTAGTTGAGATGTCTTAGTGCACCTTTGATCCCTCTTTTGTCTAATGAATTATTTTCGAAAAGTATATCATACTCGATATATTTCAATTTTCAATTCGCTGAAGATTTTTTCTGGTTGATTAATTTATGTTTTGTAGTAAAAGAAAATTGATTGAATTACCTAATAGCTAAAAAAAAAGTTAACGTCAAAAAAGAAATTAATTAAAATCAAATTTGGGCATAACTACAATTTCAAACTAGTGTCTCCTTGTATAACTGTGTCTTCACTTCGCTTTTGTTAGTCTCAAAACTTATAACGAATTTGATAGTTATTAGTATACACTCAAATTGAGATAAGTTGTCAATAACATAGTTTGAAATGGTGCAACGCGATTTTGAATATATAGAATGAATAAATTGTTGGATATGGGTTTGAATTGTCAAAGTGAGCCATAAATCTTTTTTCAAAAGCAATAACTATAACATTAAATCTTTGTTCTCAGTTCAATCACGATGATCCATACTTAAAAGGAATATGCAATAACTATAACATTAAATCTTTGTTCTCAGTTCAATCACGATGATACATACTTAAAAGGAATATGGATCAAGAGCAAGAGGTCCATTTAGATATATCATAACTAGGTTGACATATCTTCGCATACAATTATAATTAGGAATGAACTAAATATTATTTGATAACCACAATTATACAAACTATGTTTACCTTCCAGCGATAGTTTTTTTTTTCTGAGTTTATTTTTCTAAGGAATACACTAACCGAATTTTAATAATTATTTGTCAAACATAATGTTTAAATTGTCGAGATTTTAATGGAAATACCGACGTGTTAATTTTACAAAAATATTGATGAAAATATCTATAAAAGGAAAATATCAATTCACTCTTTAATCATAAAAACGTGAAAATATGAATATGGATACGATCATACCAGCACTAATGCACCAGATCCCATCAGATCCCATCAGAACTCCACAGTTAAGCGTGCTTCGACGAGAGTAGTACTAAGTTGGGTGACCACTTGGGAAGTCCTCGTGTTGCACCCCTTTTAAAAAAGATATCCGTCTATCAATCAAAATTTAATACTACAGTTAAACTAGCTAGAAGTTTACTTTGGTGCACAACTTATTGGCTTTGCGTGTTTAAAAGCTGTAGAAATGTAGAAATTTACAAGACAACAATCAGTAATTGAATCCACCAATTTTTTGGAAAAAGATTAAAACTTTATTGATCAAAGAACTATTTAAAAGAAAAACAACCAATGAAACCAATTCTACAACCCAGAATAAATGGTAATAATTAAATTAACACAACATAGAACCACAAGACATCAAAACATTCAAGAATTCAAAAATACGGAAATACTGAATTAAAATCAGCATTGGAATCCATTGGGAAGATTCTTGTTGCAAACGTTAAGGAGCAAGCTAAGGTGGAGTGGGATTTTAATCTTGTTCCCCAGAACGCTAGCTTTAATGGCAGTGCAAAGGCAGACAGCGGCTTCAAGATCAGCAAGACCATGAACCAAGGTGCAGCATGGGGTCACTGGGGGCTTGCCGATGGTGAGGTCGACGAGGCCGCCAAGAAGCTTGGCGCAGACACCGATTTTAAGGGCATCCTTAGGACACTTTCCATAGTTAGATGGAGGGTTTGGTTTAGTAGGAGGGCATGGCTTGGGCTTGGGTGGGGCAGGGACATAGCAATTATCACATGCTGAGACAAAGGTGAAGAATAGGAGATTGAGAGAGAGGAGGAAAGCAAGTGAGGCTGTAGCCTTGGAAGCCATTAGGGTTTTTGTTTTTTTCTTTTTCCAAGATGGATCTCTCTTGAAAGTTGGAAGGATTTGGAGCGATTGGTGGTGGGAGAAAGGGGAGATTGGGTGGGGTTTTATAGGGTTTAGGGAAGGGGAGGGAGAGGGTGAGGATGGAAGAGATGATATCATTTGTGGAAATTGAATTAAATAAGATGGTAACAATAATTATATTCTATGATATATTATGATTATTTGGGTGATCCATGTGTGGTCTCTTGAGATTTTAGCTGGCAAGTTTGACGATTAAATCTCAAAATTTTATGCAAAGTTTTGGACATTTCTGAACGAGATAGAAATACACTTTTTTTAACCTTTTGTCTCTCTAATTATATCCTTGTGAGTGTATATTTGCAATTGGAAGTCATGTGCTCTGATCTAAAGCTCAATAGGGGATCACAAATTGTCTTGTAGGTGGGGGTTTTGTAAATACCTACCAACAATAATTGTTTTCATTTCTATTTGAACAAAGATACAAAAGCAAAGGTTCAATGCTTTTTTTGAATAAGATACGAAAGGTTCATGCTGTGGGAAAATGTATAAGGAATAAGCTGGTGGAAAGTGTTTCAATTTAAAATTGTTACCGAGAAATAAGCACTACTATATATATAATTACAAACTAACTGATATTCCCTTTCGTTGGGAGCAAATCACGAAAAAAAATAGATTGATGTATAAATTTTTGTTTGAAAAGATACATAGATAAGTAGGTGTATCCGAACATCTCTACTACAGATCCTACGTCTCAATAAAAGAACTATATATGTATTTCTCAAGCACACACAGTTTTCTTTTTTTTTTTTTTTTTTAGAATTCATGCATTTACCGTTTCTCTATAGAATCTCAGGATGATTTTACCAATAACTATAATAACTAATTTTATTTCTAGTAGACACGTTTCGGCAATAATCGTATTCTCTTTCTATTTATCATTCTTATCTACAATTGTTTTTTTCTATTTAGTAAGAATTTTTTAAGCATAATTATCATACTTATTTATACACCTTCCGTGATGAGAAAAGTATAGTTGTGCGACACCGGAGGTACATAAATATTAATTAATGGGATCACATATGAATAAGAGAAATTCTAAGGATATTCAAATATCACTCAGAGAAGTTTATTCGACGGCTCAATCACACTCTAATTTTATCAATAATGAGAAATGAATGAAAGTAACCTAATTAGACTTAGTTCTTTTAACATCTAGCAAAAATTAATTAACCTTCTACACAAAAGAATATTTAGTGATTTTTTTTTAGAAAAAAGAATACGACTAATATTTAGTGAACAATTAACTATAAAAGGTGCTAATCTTAATTTAGAAGCTGAATTGGAAGCAAAACACAAGACAAAAATATAATATTTTGAATGTACATCTCTTTTAGTACTATTTAAAATATTGACATAACTTATAGCCAATCAAATAGGGAATAAATTAAAAATTGAGAGGCAAAAAGTTAATTTTAAAAAATTTTGAACCGAAACAAAAACTAATTGATCAAAACTTAGAGCCAATAAAGGATAATATTTTCTCTTTTGTTTTACATGAAACACGATAAAATCTTACACACATATATATATTCGTAGTGTGGAGGATGTCACACTGAAATTATAAGATACATAAGCTAATTCACTGAGCTCAAACTTTATGATGAAAACCTTCCAATAATTTAGAACCATAGAAATGACACCATAATTTAAAAAATTAATTTTTGTACACCATATATGAAAAAGGCTACAAGAGAAATGATCTCATCCCACAATTTTGAGGTGTATTTCTTAGCCTTTCGAACGACTTATAAGACTGTACCACGGAACTTTTCCTTTAGAGCTTTTGTGTAGATGGATCATCTTGTAAATGAAGTTGTCCAGTGAAATAGGTAAATCATCGTGGAAATCAAACACCCTTCCTCACTCTTTATATATATAACAAAAATAGTATCATGTTTGATTAGTTAACCCACCAGTAAATTTATTTTTCACCTCCTGCAGGCCTGGGCTTAAGTCCCCATTTTTTGCAAATTTTTTAAGATCACTTTTACTGAATTATCCCAACTAAATTTTTATATTTTTATATCATCGATTGTGTGAAAATACCTATTTCTTTTAATAAGTACGTAGGGATCAAAAGGTGCACTTGAACATCTCAATTAGCTTGATATTAACGACATAGTGCTTTTGTTGTTTTAATTTCAAACTCAACAAGAAATGTCGATGCCAAATAAGATGATACCGGAGAGTCCAGCAAAAAGAGAGAAAAAAAACTCAAAAAGGTTAATTAATGATGGTAACGTAGGAAGAAGCTAGTTAACCTACCCAAAAAGCTTGACTATTCTTCCTTTGCATGGTAACGTAGTTAGTTAACCTACTGAATCACGTAAATTTATAATTGATTTTATTTATACTTGATTGTTTATCTAATGTATATTTGTCGATTTTATAACAATACCTTTGAGATGAGAATATAAAGAGGAAGAGTAAGGATAATGAATAAAAGTAGGTTTTATACAGGGACGATTCATTATGTGGTTCCCACAAAGGACACACCAATTATGATTGAGGGACATCAAGATTATCATTTATCAATCATAACTAAAACTTTCACATCGTTATTAATTTTCATCGAGGCACATCGAGGAACACACCAATTGTCATTAACGTTATTAATAATGAAAAATAGACACATGATTATATGCCCATTAATCAATTGTCAAGCTTTTAGGAAGAAGCTATACAAAATATAGAGAAAGAAAATGGAAATAATATGGAAATATATATATATATATATATATATATATATATATATATATTCTTTATCATTAATTTTCTAACTTATTATATGAAATCTTGACTCACTGATAAAATTACCAATAGGTAAACTTATATATATTGGTCCTTAATAGGTAAACTTATATATATTGGTCCTTAATAGGTAAACTTATATATATTGGTCCTTAAACCAAAAAGGAAAATAACATTTAGGAAACAGAGCAAGTAAGCTATAGTAATTGTAAGTATTCTAAACCACATACCCTCAAATTAAACATTAAACATTGTGAAATAATTATTGAAGCAAAAGATACTAAGTTTAGCAATGGAAGCCATTTGGAACTTTCTTATTGCAAGCATTGAGAATCAAGGAGAGTGAGAGTGGGATATTGAGGTTGCTTCCCAACACACTGGCTTTAAGAGCACTGCAAAGACAGACAGCAGCATCAAGATCAGCAAGCCCTTGGATCAAAGGGCAACATGAAGACTTGCCGAGCGTAACATCAACAAGATTACCGAGCAATTTTGCACAAACTCCAAGCTTAAGAGTATTTTTTAGGCACTTTTTTCCATCCTCATGGATAGGTGTATGATTAGGGTTTGACGAAACATAACGGTCATTGTGGGCAAAGACGAGAGAGAAGAAAAAGAGATTAAGAGCGAGGAGGAAGGCAAGAGTGGCAGTAGCTTTGGAAGCCATGGTTTGATGTATTAAAACTCAATGGAAATTAAACCAGAAACCAAGTAGTCTTAGTTGAGGATTTGGTGTGGGAGAATTGGAGATGGGGTTTTAGGGTTTTTATAGGGTTTAGTATATGAAGAATGAATGTGACGTAGAAGAATGAACAAACTTTATAAAAGTGTATATATTGTTTTAAAAATAATAATGATAACTCCATCATCCATGCACGTGTGATGAGTTTAGGTGGCAATTATTTTAGAAAGCTCAAAAGTTTATGCAAACTTAATTTTGGACATTTTTGAGATGGGGACTTGCATTTCCCATTTTTTCCTCCCTCGAACTTTGTATACATAACTAACTTGAAATGTTGACTCGAGAATTGAGATCCTGATTTTCGGTAATATGGAAATAGAAAGAAAACGCTTTATTGTTTCTAACATTTGTAGTTCCATAGTTTGTATATATCAATTATTTAATTTATTCATTTATTTTGTGTAATATACTAGTCTTAAATTAAAATATCCTTTTTGTTTTTCTTTTAAAAAAAATCACAGAACAAAAAATTATGTCATTAATGGTTGGAAATTAAAAGTAGAAAGGCAGCTAGAAGAAGCTTGAAGTTTGAACACAACATGTAAAAGCGGCACCATTTTTTTGGATTTTATACACATAAAAATCAAATAATTACTTTATATAATAAATCAATTAACTTCTTAAAAAAATAAATGGTTCGAAAATACACTATACACAAAATTAAAAGTTAATTGATCTATGTGAGACAAGATTGAAAATTTACACATTAAAAGAACCAAAAATTTCAAATTTTAATTATTGACAAAACATGTAATTTAATATTTCAATTAATTACATTAATCTTTGTATATCTTAATTTTCATTTAATTGCCTCAACTATTGACTCTATATTAATTTAATACAGATTCTCCCGTTCTTCTTGACATTATTCAGTTTTTTCTGATTTTTATTGAATATATATTTTGGAGTAGAAAAAGAGTGTCCAACTAGTGACCGAATTGGATAATATATATTTTTATTGATATACAATAATACTTAAATGCATCTACTAATCTACTAATCTGAATCGTATCTCTTTTTAAAAGAATTTAATTTGTTTTATTGTCAAAATTTTGAGATGGTTTTGCTATATTGTATATGCAATTAGTTGCATTTAATTTTGTATATCAATTGTATATATTTCATATTATTTTGTATATCGATTGGTTTATGTCATATGTAAATAGAAAGAAAATTAAGCATATAATGATATAAAGGATTTTGTCTTTTATACATTATAATATTGTTGTGATGCCAAAATATTAAGTATATGGTTCAGTTTATATACATACTAATTCAAACAGCTTTTCAAAGTTAAATAATATAATTAATGTACCCATAGTATATCATCATTCCTTAAAAATACAATACTAAATTGTGTTATATATTGGTATGCAATAGTAGTTATCAGTACTCAATTCAAAATCAAAATTTTAGAGCCATGAACAGTAATAATATATTATTAGTAATCATTAAAAAGTTGTTTCAAGTATATAATCAGACCATCCTTCATTCTAAATTTGCTTCAAAAGTTTATCATCCACGAATTAACAATATATCAATTGATAATTCTTTTTTTATTAAAATAATTAATGGGACAAGAATTGAACCTCCAGCTTAATCCTAGGAACGAAAGTCATGCATGTCAATTACCACTAAATCACTACAAGAAATTTTACCTAGTCAACGAACTAACCTCATTTTTACCGTATACTTTGAAATTTTAAATTGCAATAAGGAAGCCTCAAAGAATTTCTAATGATATATATTTGACCTCATTGCAATGATAAATTAGTTCAAAGATAATTTAGACAAAAAGAAATAATAATAATAACGGATGAATGGTTTTTAATCACTTTTTTGTTTGTATCTTTTAAGTCCTTGACACCCAAATAATAGTAATGCAACTGAAATTTAAATTATTTTAAAAAGAAACTAGGAAAACCCATATACTTCTGAACCCAAAAACAAATAAAGAAGAAGGGAGCATTGTTCAAGTTATTACAAAGAAGGAAGAATTGTTCAAGTCATTCCGAAATAAACAATAATGCAAAATATGTTATCGACATTGTTATCACAACAAAGAAAAACTCATATATGCATTATAGATCTGAGTCCAACGAATTCATGTTGTCTCCTTAAGATAAATTTACTCACCCTAGTACTTGAGTTTTGAGAGTAATTGTCTCCTAGAATAGAACATATCAGCTTTCTACAAAAAATAGTACCATGTCTAGAAGATCAACAAATGAAACTTTGTGGATCAACCGAACGTCAAGATTATGGATAATGAAAAAATGTATTTTTTTAATCAAATAGAAAATGACATATTTATAGACTTATTCGTGGCCATTCGAAAAGTCATGCCTTTTTCTATAATTTAGTTATTAATTTTCATGAAGAGATGCATCCTCTTATGATGCATCTATTCACGAAGAAACACAAACAATTATCATTTATTCCAATAACCATTTATTCTAACAAAATAAAAGATGGTAATTAAATTAACATTTGAAGCCTTTTGGAACCTTCTTATGGCAAGCACTCAATATCAAGTTGAGTGAGAGGGGGATATTGAGATTCTTGCCCAAAATATTAGCTTTAATAGCAAGGCAAAGACAAGTAGCCGCTTCAACGTCAATAAGTCCTTCCATCATCTTACAACATTTTGGACACTTTTCGATGTCAGCATTAGTTTCACCATTGAGTAATTTCGAGCAAATTTCAAAATTAAGAGTGTTTTTCGGACATTTTTTTCTTGCCTTGGTTGAAGGTGTAGTAGGTCTAAGGTTCGATGTGTCATAACAGGAAACGAAAGTCGACGAGAGGAGAATGAGGGCAAGGAGGAAAGCGAGAGAGGCAGTAGCTTTTGAAACCATTGTTGTAAAATGGGAAGCTCTCTTTAAAACTCTACAATGAATTAAATCAAAAGGTTTTGTTTTTTTAATAAGTTAGATAAACAATCACATGATGAGATATCTTGGGAAGAGTTGTCCCAAGAGTTGTAAAAAGAATGACAACCCTATAATTTCTCCACAATCTTGTGTATAGATAGATAACTAACTTTGAAAACTTGACTTGATCAAGATCTTGCAACTAAAAAAACTTCCTTTTGAATATTAAAAACAAAAAGAAAAAATAGTATGGAAAAAGAATGTTGTCAAAATTTTACAATATTTTGAATGCTTCTTTATTCTTTAATGTTTTTGGTATACTTTGCTTGTGGATTGGTCGATTTTGTAACATATTAGATAAAGCCTATAACATTACATGGTTTAGACAAATTGAAAAAGATAGAAAGTTGAAAAAGTATACAGACCAATAGAGTGGCAAAGTCTAAAGTATAAATATTAATGAAATGAAGAGTGATGTATTTCCAACACATTCTTATCTTATTATAGTTCTATTAATAAAAATTTTGTCCTCCCTTATATTTTATGAGGATTATTTCTTTCTTTCTTCTCTTCTATTAGTCAATTTGTTTTTTTTTTTTTTTTTGATAAGTTACGGTTTTAATTAGTCAGTATAGGACTTTATTCTTATATTTAAAAACTTTTATCATCGTGATAAGTATGTCAAGTATCGATAGATCATATGCAACTCTTAAACTCTTATCTTCAAGAGTCACACACACATATATATATATAAAATAAGTCAATAAACTTTGAAAAACATCTCTAAATTTTAAATTTTATAAGACAATCGATTTAATTTTATATCCCACAAATTTATTGATTAATTATAAAATTAGAATATCTTATTGAATATCAAATTGAAAAAACAAAATAGACTCACATTTCTTATAAGATAGTTCTCCTCTCATTACAGTTAGTTTTGAAATGAAATCCTACACTATCAAATATATTTCAAACACCAAAATAAAAAGTTTTAGACAAAAATATTTTTTTAATCAAAAGACTGAGAAACAAAATTAATTAACATCTTAAACTTTTCAAAAATTTAAAAATAAAAAATGAGAAAAACTAAATTTATATTTGAAAGTATTTACACAATATAACAAACTTTTAGTTTTTATCAATGTTGATAGATCTAAAATTTCAACTTGTTAACTTGAACTCACGTTATGATGTTTTATTAAAAGAAAAAATTCATCCCGTGAACGGATGATTTCCAATGCCAAGAGACTATACGTGTTGTCACATATAGCTGGGAGATCCAACTCAATATTTCAAAATCATATAGTATATTTAATATGCGATATTATAATTACATAACGTGACAACTACTTAATTTCTTTTAATATATATATATATAGAGGACATTTCAATAATCATTTAGATTATTGAAGAACACTCAATAAATATGACATATATACCATGTTCTTAGGAAATAAACCCAATAATATAAAGTTGCATGATGATGATTATTTATTGAGACATTTAGAGGTTTATTAGTAATATGTTTTCATTTAATAAAATATGGAAAAATGAGTACATGACTTCTACTATTCTTTTAATTATAAGAAAGTGTAGCTGTAATGAAATGATAATGGATGATTAGCTAGTTGTTATGAATATTAATAGGTTGAATTATTAAAGAAAAGATGAATTAAATGGTTAAAGAAATGTAGCATGTGAGATGTGAGAATAAATAATGAAGGAATAATAATAATTAAGTATGCACGTGTCGGTGTTTCACAAATAAAGTAGCATGCAAAGATTCGGATTAATAGTTATTTATTGATATTGTTATATTGTTATTATTTTGGCCAGAAGATTCACAAGAATCAATATTTTTGTTTGTTTTTATTATCAATATCTGTTCTAGTTTGTCGTGGGCATGGCCACTTCTTTTTTTTTCCTTTTTCCCTTCAATCAAGCCAATTAACCTAATTATTACAAATGACAACATTAGTAAAATTTAAATAATATTTATCCACTATATATATATATGGATCAATTAGGGAACAACAAACAAATAAAATAATTTTTAAAACAAAAATATATATATTAGCACGTAATATATTTCAAAAACAATCATTTCCTCGGTTTTACTCGTTCTAATTGTAAGTATAACGTTAATAACAATTTTTTCATTTTCAAAAATTTATTAAATAAAAATTTAAAATAATTTTGCAAAGTCACTTGTTAAGTTAATTAATAATTAAAATCTAAATATTGATTAAATTTAAAACAAATTACCACTAAATACATTAATTAGATATTAATTACACTTTATTCCTTCTAATTCTAAAAATCTCTAGCTTCTTAAATTTTCATTCATTCTTTCAAAAAGTGCTTTTAAAAGAAAATTATCCTTACAAAACTATCCATTAGCTACTGTTGATTAGACACTTCACACCAATAATAATAAATAAATTTTTCATCTATCTCTTCTTATTCTATAAATTTAATTTACTATATAGAGCTTATTATGCTAATTGAAAAACATCATTCTTTCAAGTTTGCGATGATGGACAGCGATATAGAAATACGAGAATGTTTGAGACCACGTCTTTGAAGCATCAAGTCACGTACAAGCCAATCCATTAAAATAAAAACCAAAAGAGAAGAATGAGGCACCAAAATTCACTAGCTAGCAAAATTAATAGAGATTTTCATAATAATCGTTAGAGTAATATCAATAATAACTTATTTAAAATTTTATATTTTTCATGACAATACCAGTTAATTGCTACTCATGATAATTGCATTTTGACTACTTATTCGTCTTTGTCCTTGTTTTATCACGTCAAGATGAACGGATGAATCTAGGATGTCTTTTTATTATATTTCATAATCATTAGTTGTCTTTAAAAAGAATAGATAAGTAATAACATATAGTTATTAGTATAAAAAATATTATTAGCAATATGTAAAAAACAGGCACAAATACTTCGAACAAATTTTTCTTCCATTTAATTTTTTTTTTTTGTGCTAATAATTTACTATTTTACTTTGTGTTTATACTATGCAGAAAATATTGTATTTCTACTATGTATAAAATATTTTATGAAAAAATATAATTTAATAAGAACATAAGGAAAATTACAATACACATCTTTCAAAATATCATTTAAAATGTATGATTGGTTGTGTACATTCCAACACTTAATGTCTACTAAACAAATAATTTATTAGCACAATTTCTATAATATTTTTTAACTCTAAAAAACTCCATGAAAATAAAAGTAGGTTATAAATATAAGAAAAAATAAATGTTATAATTTTATTTTTTAAAAATATTTGTTTTCAAAATTTAACAAAACCTTGACATTTAACATTTAACGTGGATAACACGTGGTTTTTACTAGTTTATGAAAAATTTTAATAGACGACACTATTTGTGGATTTAGACTATTAGTGTATTATTTTAGCAATAATAATTAAGGATATAACAACATTTTTTAAAAAAATGTAAATATAGCAAAACTATCATTGATGTACTTGTATTATTAATAGACTTTGTATCGCTGATGGACTTAGTTTATCGGTGATATACTTATATCATTGATAGAATTTGACAAATTTTGCTATATTTGCAAAAATTTTAAAATGTTGCTCTATACTTAATTATTTTGAATCTAATTGCTAAATTTGTCATTATCCCCTTTATCTCATTTAGGCTTTGTTGGTGTTTGTCATTCCTAGCTAGTATTAAATATAAGGATGCACAAAAAGAATAGTATATATTATATATATAGCTAAACATCAATAGTATTTATAGTGTTTTATTAGAATCCATTAATATTTATATTTTTTAAAAGGAGGCAAATTGCCAAGCAAGACGAACAGGAGGATAAATCCACCTAAAGATCAAATTCCAAATTGGATGCCAATATTATTGATAAACAAAAGTGATTAAGGACTAGAGGAAAACCCAAGAAAAAGACTCTAACAAGGAGAGCTAAATAAGTAGGAGGGTAGTCTTTGAAAAGGTGACGGGGGCTACACCAGATACCTATGTAGTTACAATAATTTTCTCAAAGATTTAGTAAGCTCTTATGCTTATGGGTAAATATTAAATCTATTTATTGTATGAGTACTGTAGATTTAATTTAAATAGTCTCAAATAGAGATTATCCACTTAAGAGACAAACTTCACACCTACATTTGACAACACATCATCTCTAGAACACATGAGATTGTAATGTAATAGTTATTGTTTTTCTTCAAGAGACAATATGCATCATCGACCTATAGCTTCTAAAGGATTTCAACTTTCACCTTTACGAAGGCCTTTGTCTTTCAGATTATCAAATGTTTTTAAGGTTAGGTCTTTCAACTTGTTTAGTATATTCTACACTGTGTGGATGTATAGTAATTTGTTGATCTCGATGTTGGATCAACCTCAGGGTTGTTGATGTTTTACAATGGATCAAAATCTTAAAGAATTGAGCTACGTCTTCGATTATTCATCTTCTCTAACCTTCTTTAATTCCCCTCCTTAAATGAAGGTGTGGTTCCTCTATTTATTAGTTTCCAAAGGCTTTTTTTTTACGAAGGTCTGTGCATGGGTGCATTTGGGCCATCATTTGGGCATAGGCTTATTTGGGCCTGTTTAGACCTTTTTATCCAATAATTCTTCATCCAATTTCAATGGTCTTCAGCTAATTAAGCATATACCAATTAGATTGAAATAATTAAATAGTAACAAAAAAAATTACAAACAAGAAAAATCTGTTAATAATATAAGTCTCTATCACGAATAGATTAATATTTCCAATATGCTCTATCAGTGATATATCATAACAGTCTATCAGCGAGATTTTGCTATATTTGTATTTTTTAATAAATGTTTGTTATATATTTAATTATTATTATATATATATCAATTTATATAATATATCGTATTATATTTCGAACAATTATATAAGCACAACAAAAATTAAATCATGGTATTTTTTTGATGCAATATTGAGAATTTATGGAATAATGTAATGGTCAATTTTTTTGAAAAAAATAATACTTTTTATTTTAAAATATTATAAATTAATAGATGATAGGAAATTAAAAGGTTAAAAATGTAGTAAAATTTTGCTAAAAATTAAAAATGATAAATTATTAAATTTGAGAAGATTTGTGAAATATTACTTATGAAATAAGGGTTTGCCATATTGAAAGATATTGGAGAAAACTAAAACAAAGTAAGAGTGGTAAGAGATTTTTTAAAAAGAAAAACTGTTGTAGGTGAAATGAAAGGTAGAAGAAGAGGTTGGAGTTACGCCCAAATAAATTCATTTTAACACATTTTTTAATATTTTAGTTTTCAACTTTGAATACTTATCTATCAAGTTGTAAAATTTTTAAATAGTTTTAGTTCAAACTCAGAATTGTCTAAGGTTGCATCCAAAATTGATAGCTAATTCATCTGAATCTTGTTGATAATTAATAACCAAATAATGCATGACATACTTATTTTGCTATAGTTTTTTTTAAAAAAAGAATTGTGTGCTCATTCCAAGTATTTTTCTCTACTAAAACTAGGGATAAACATACACATTTGAATAAATATTTCAACTAAGTTGGCATATCCTTAAATGCCTCTTTCGTCACACCTTGAAAAATAAAAATTTTAAATTGAACTCCAAGAATTGATCGGCTAATAATTGAACTATTGAAGATATTGTTTGAATTAATGTTGCCGGGGAAATTACATTGGACAAAATAATGACAAGCTAAAAAATTTAAGTTTGACTTAGGCTTAAATATAGTAAATTCATACTCAACTATTATCATTTAGCGAATAAGATCATCTAGTTCTAACCGATATAATTTGAATAAGGAAAAAATTATCTCATCTCAACAAAAATTGAATTTAAAGGTGATCCTTAATCTCTCTATAGGTACATTATTATAACTTTCCATGAGCAAAACGAATTTGAACCTATGACTTCGTTTTCACTCTAGAATTAAATCCAGCAATCTTTCATGATTTCATTCTCTCTTCTTCAAATTTCTAGAATCTATTATTATTGATGTTATTATTATCTTCTCGATGTTGACAATTAAACTTGATTTTTAGAGAGATAAATAGAAGAGGTATCTAAGAAAAGAGATAAATAATGGATAGGTTAACTAAAGAATTTTATTTTCGGGAAAATAATGTGTGAATTTTATTTAGAGAAAAATTTAGAAAGGGAAAAAGTTAAAAAGAAATTTGTTGGAGGAAAAATATTTTTTAAAAATTAATAACCATAAAACATAATTGTGGCAATAACAATTGTCCAACATAATTTGATCATCAAACAGTTTTACTTTCTAAAAAATGAAAAACAAAAAAATAGAAACGAAATAAAACTTTTTTGTTTCAAAAACAAAGTTTATAGATTTGCTTTAAACTAATTTTAACATCTTTTATTTCACTAATAAGATATATGGAAGTCAACATTTGAATTTCTTTTTATTTTTAAAGGAAAAAAAAAACAAGTTTCTTTTTAAAATAGAAAGAAGAAAGAAGAAAGAAAAAAAACTAATTTTATAATTACAACCATATCCGGACACTTTCTATTCTTCACAGGCAGAAGAAAAGCAAAGGAATTTTGTATATATCTATCAAACGTCACAAATTACAACCTTATTATATAATCTCTCTCCTACTCACCCTTGTTCTTAAAAAACATTACCCTATAGATTCGGCTCCATCTAAATTATTAAAACATACCTATACAGATATATATATATATATATATATGTCTATCCTAATTATTCCTATGCATGCATGTGTGTTAATCATAATTTTACTTCCAACTCTAAAAAATACATAGGTTTAAATACTACTTTTGGTTCCTATATATATTCAAATTTGGTTTCATTAGGAATCAAAGTAAGTTCGATTCAATAATATTGATGGTATTACCTTCATTACTATAGGTTGAGGATTCAACCATCCATCCATTTGTTACATTAAACGTTATTTTGATTTATTTGGTTTATCTCACTCCTGCTGTAGCATTTTAGCTCATGTTGTATATTCTGTCTTATTCATCTACAAACAGGATCAGGTGGTTCAATCTAGTGGGTGTTGCCTTATTTATGAAATATTTGGCTCCTTCAACAGTTTTTCTTGTCACTCATACCATGATACAACCACCTTTTGGAGGACATTTTATATATGACAGCCTCTTTGCTCTGCTAAATTTTATCTTGTTTGTAACCATGGTATCTAAATTAGAAGACTTTTCTCTATCCTCTATGCTCCTTTGTTTTGTGGATGTCTTGACTAATTTTTTTTATTGGACTTTGGTGAGGCTCTTTCCTAGCCCTTCATGTACATTTTTTTAATTCATATACATGATATAATTTTGGATGGATCGGCATGTTGAGAGTGTTCAACATGTGTCAAAAACTTTAGTTGTGAGATATGTTGAGAGTGTATGTTCCGATCTTTAATTCACATTTTTTGTTAAAAGAGTTTTATTTATTTTGGTTTTTATATTTTTAAAATGTTTATTTTGATAATCCTTGTACTAATTACAACTTTGATTGTTAATTTTAGTTGTTTAAAATTTTAAAATTCGACAATTTTAAGTATCTAAAAAAAGTGAAGTGAAGGGACAAAATTGACTACATTTTGAAAATACAAAAGAATAAATATTTTGAAAGTTCAAGAACTAAAATAAATCAAACTTAAAAATATAGAAATCAAATTGCTGTTCAAATCACTTCTATCCATTGAGAGAAATAGTCATGATATTAATCCTTTCATAATTTTTTATAATGCATGGTATGATAATATAAACCATCCTAATAGACATAAACTCTAGTAGCTTTATTTGATTTTTAATCCACTCAAAATGTAAATGTTATTAGATCTTTCAATTCTCTAACCATTTTAAGACTTATTCACTTTTAACCATTGTTAATTCATGACAAGTTAAAGATATTTTTAGAGGAAAAAGGACATTGTACACTGTTACTACATAAACCAAATATTAAGTTGGAAAACACAAAAGATAATTTCTATTAGTTTTTTAGCTAGGGCTCCCTGCAAAGAAGCTTTGGAAGAAAATGGAAGGTACGCTGTGCTTGTTTTGTTGAGCTTCAAGTTTTATGGTCAAATTGAACTATATATGCTACTAACAAGAGATCCCTTTTACAGTAGTTTGTGAGTAGTAATTAAAAACTTTAATCTAATAGCCAAAGCGAGAATAAGTTCAATCAAGGTATAAATATTGATCTCTCCAACTACATCACACATTACCACAGTCTCTCTCTTACTCAGCATTGCCCTGAAAAAAATTTGGTTGTCCTACAATACATGTTTTGTATTAGCTAGCTCTTTATTTAAAATTGATAAATACAATTAAATAAAAACTTAGGTAACCCTAACCCTTATCCACCTCTATTTGACTTGCCCTAATTTCCAGCACACCTTCATTAATCATGTATAGGCATCACTCCTTATCCCTCCATCTATAAACTCCTCTCTCTCCTTATGAAACTCAATTATTTATGAATTTAATGCACTTGTTCATCTTCAATCATTGCTATTTTTTAATTTAGAATCTCCTTCTTTTTCCACTTGAATTGAATATATTACACTATAACCCCATCTCTACTTTCGTTCATTATTCTAAATTTGTCCCTAATTAATAAGTAGTTTCTTCTTCTACAAAGTTTTATTAATTTAGTGTTATTTTGACTTTCGATCACGTTTTTTAAAATATTATTTATGATATATATATATATATATACTAGGGATGCTCTGATAATACTATTTACATTAACGTCATGTCATAGCAATGAAATAATATAAAACAAAGAAAAAGGAATGAAATTGAAATTGAAATTGGATATTATAAGTATAATAAAAAAAAAAACCATATTGAAACTTTTCATAAAATAAAAAAAGACTAAAGCATCATGTGACCTTCCAAAATGTTTGTAAGTGGCTTTTAAGCAAATCTTACCACTGTTCCTCTAAATTATCAAAGTTACAACAGATTCAACATTTAATCACCAGCTAATTGGTTCTTTAATTTGCTATTCATGTTATCGATTTAAGCTTTTATTTCTCGTTCTTTCTTTTATACTTTCTTTCAATCTTAATAAATGAAATGCTTAGCTTTTAGATGGAGAGTATGATAAAGATGCTTAAGGTGTGTCAATCTAGTTGACATGCCTCTATGTGTTTATGATTCTATTATCTTTGGTATGTTGTTAAAAAAGTTAGGTTGTGTACTATTATTTTAGTAAAGTTTATGAAAAGGGTCGTATATAAACTCTCCCTAAATCGACCCTTTATCATATAACGAATGTTTTTCCTTCTACGTCTTTTATAAGGTATCCACATACAAATATATATATATATATGATAAAATACAATGGTTTTTCTTAGGTTGATCACCCATAGCTTATCATCACCTCTCTTTGACAAAGTATACTTGCCACCCATTTCATATGTGCATGCTAAATAATAGAATTTTTTTTTGAATGTGTGTGGCTATCATAATTTCAAATTAGTGTCACACCAATAAATTAATTAGAATCCCAGCCAATAGGCAACTATCATAAACACAAGTGGCAATCTTCTCTCCATGAGCTTCCTTAGCTCTTATTATTTAATTTATTTTTTAATTTATCAAAAAATGCATCTCTTCTATTATGAGAAAAGTGGTCTCTTAGGGCCAAATCAAATGGAGCCCATTGGTTTGGAGGTGGTCAATCTTTGACTTTTTTAAATCATCCTTCTCTTTTTCTTTTTATAATTTTTTGGTTTGTGGCTCTTGGAGGACATGAAAGATTACCAAGGAAATTCTTCTTTTTTTTCACATGGACCCTTTTTTTCCTTAAGTTTGATGTTTAGTTTAATGTTCAAGGTTGTTGTTTCTTTCTGTTTAATTTTTTTTAATGAAAAACTATGAGAGAAAATAAAAGTGTTAGAGAGGTTGTTTTCAACGATGATGTCAAATGCTTTTAGAAATTACATGCGTATAGAAAAACGATGATGTCAATGTTTTAGACATTAGAATATGCTTCCAAAGTTTATTTTTATTTTATTGTCTTTTTTTCAACTTTTTTTTCTTGGAAGGATTAGGTTTTACAAACCCAACAATCTTAATGTGTAAACTTAAACAAGATGATAATTAAGAGTATTTGGGATCAAATTAGGTAAGATGTTGTTTTTGTAACCTAAAGAGGGTAATATATACATACATATATATGTATTGTTAGTTTAGAAATTTATTTGGTTTTTTTCTCCATTTTTCTATGTGGACCATATTTGTGGTTTGCAAGAAATTTGCATAAAAAAAAGTGACCTATTTTCATAGGGAAGACTTGCATATACATTTAGATATTTTATATATTTAGAGTGGGTATTTGAAAATGTTAAAATTTTTGAAGTGTTTGGTAGCTTTTTCAAAATGAATTTTTTAAAAATGATATTGAAAAATTAATTTATTTAAACGAAAACACTCAAAACTAAAATTTTAGAAAATTATGTATATAAAATATCTAACCAAATATATAAGTTTTATGAAAAACATTTTATTTCATAGATAATTCAAACGCACTCTTATTGTATTGGTAGTTTTTTTATTGTTGAAAGTGATTCTCTATATTTATTTCTCGTGTTTACCGCATAAAATTGTTGAAAGTGAAAGTAAATATACATTCTAACGTAACTCTTTAAAATCGGAAGTTTATTGGTAATCAGACATGGTACATTTTCTAACTTTCATATAGACTTTAGTAAAAATAAAATGATTACTATTAATATATAATAAAGCTTAGACAAAATGAGAATTGTTGAACTGATATCGAGTATATACTATCAACTTTGAGAGCAAATGATCTATCTTCCATCCCACACATTGTGATCAAAGTATATATATAAAAGTTTAAGTTTTTTTTTTTTTTTTGAAAAATATATGGTTGGGTCAGTAGGTACACCCGAGCATCTCACTTGGTGGACACCCCTGTAGCACGCCGTCATCATCCCCGCTTCATTAATATAAAAAAAAAAAAGAGTACATGAAGCAAGGGAAAACAAAAAGGGTTAGAGATAAGTCCAATGCCCCACACATTGTGATCAAAGTATATATAAAAGCTTAAGTTAACCATACTTAAATAACGCAAATCTTTGATTTTGAGGTATGACAAGAGTACTGCTAAAGAAATGTCAACCTAGTTGAGATGTCTCAGTATGCATACTAACTCCAGATAAATCTACCATAATTCTTAATGACATAACCTTAATTCTTTTCTTTTTTTGAAAAAGATACGACGGTTCAGTAGATGCACCAAAACATCTCCACATGGAAAAAGATACGTTAACATCACCCTAATTTAACTAGACTATATTTTATATATTTGATTTGATGACTTAAACACAAAAGATGTAGTTATTTACTTTTGGAATTTATTTTTTTACAATACGTACATATAAAGAAAGAAGAATCCAACTTTTAACTTCAAATTTATATATGAATTGGATTAATTTCATTTGGACTAAATATTATAATTTTAACCCACAAAATTAGATGTGAAACCTAAATGGCATGCTCTTTTTCTTTTGAATAATGATGGACATTTCAACCATAACTTCAATTAAATAAATTTATAATTTAAAGACTTGGACTTTATATATAATCAATTAAAAATTTGCTTTTTAGTCAATAAGAAGAAACGTGTTAATAAGTAAACTCAAATTGAGAACACAAGAAGAGGCAAAATAAAGTTCCTAGTGAAGAGTGCAAATGAACCCCTACCCACAAAGTATATATATCTTATTTCAATTCTCCCTATTATTAAATTTACTTCTCATTCTCTATTTATAAATTTTGATTTTAAATTTACTTCTTCTATTCATCAAAACTTATTTTTAAGGACCTAATAAAATTAAATATTTCATCTATTTATTATATCATTTTTTATTTAAGTATTAGTATCTTATCCATTAAAATCTATGACAATGTATACTCAATAATCGTTTTTTTGTTTATTTGATAAGTTTTGTTATTTTTAATCTTTAGTGATGTGTTTAATAAAAAAGTACCAATTGAATTAAAATAACCAATATGATCAACTAACATGAAATTTGTAATTTATTAGGTTAACGTTTTTGAATGTAATATATTTCCTTTTCTTTTTCTTTTCTCTAGACATATATTTCGTGATATGGGTCACCAAAGCAATAGATTTTTTGGTATTATATGGTGCACAAGTTGAGTTAAAAATTTTGAGAAAAAGGAAAAAAGAATTCTTAAGTGATTACGATGTTAGTTTATTTTTAAGAAAGAATTGTAGGTTTAGAATAATTCCACTCTCTCACATGTAATATTATGATTTCAATGGATCAACAACTAACACAATGGCGGATATGTGCATATACCCCAAAGTCAACTTAGTTTTCAAATTATTGGAAATCTATTAATTGTTTTTCATTTTCTTATAAATAATAATCATAAGTAGTAGTAGTGTATTATTAATTAATATATAATAATAATAATTTTAGCCGACCTAACTCACTGAGTCAAAATACGTGTCGTTCCCTTTGCATTAAGGAAGAGAAAGAGAAAGATGAGCAGTGAGGTCGATATGTCGTCTCGGCCGGTTTTTTATTTTCTATTTGTAGAACCTCATCCACTTCCAATTTACTATTTAGACTCTTCCAAGTTAACCGATACCAAAATTAAAAATTAAATTAAATATTGTGTATATGATACAATTTTAGCTTAATTTTTATATAAATTAAATAATGTATAATTGAAAAGATATAGGGATTGACATAACAGTGGTCGTGAAATTCTCAAGATGGTATCTCACACCGCTGATAACTATTTAGCGTGGTATCAAATCATGAGATCGTATATTTAATTTGGACTTTTATAATTTTATTACCTCCACAAATACTTACAAGTGGTGTGAATGGAACTCTTAAACAAATTTTATATAATGTTAAATTTAGTTTACTACAATGGTTTAATACCGTGGTGGCAATTTTTTCATTTTTTTTTTTTTTTGTGGATTAAAAGAAATTAATTAAAGATCTCGTTAACATTTGGTTTTGATCTAAGTTGATGATTGAAACTAAAATAAAACAAACTCTAAATATTAAATCAAAATAATATTTTAGTATATTTATTTTCGATAATCTTATTTTTATTTTGTCATCGACGTAAGCATGTGACTTAATTTACTATCTTCCTTACAAAGTTAAGAACTTTAAATCTTTAGATTAGGTTGAATACCTAAAAGGACATTTTTATTTCTCCCACATTTTGACGAGTGAAAAATAAGAATAATAACTCTAAAGATATTTTTCGTGAACTTTTTATCTCAAACAAGCACTAATATATACCGTGAGTTGCAAATAAATCAAATCAAAGTATGTACATGTAGCAAAGTTTATCAATTATAGTCTTTTATCGTTGATAGGTCATATCATCAGTGGTCTATCAATGATCTATCAAAGATAAATTATACAAATCTATCAACGATAAATATATATTATTAATAAACTTTAACACAAGTATTATTGTACACTTCATTTATATTCCTAAAATTGTTATCCATCATAGTTATCTTTTATATATATATATCAACAATTTGTTACTGTCAAAGAGTTCAAAGATGCTAAAGTACTCTCTCACCCAAATTATTACTGCTAGAAAATTTAAATTGTCATTAGTTTTACTCAAAGAATGAGTCCATACGGTTGGTAAATGGTGATCTTATAAAAGCATATTTTTTCTGTATCAATTTTGTAATCTATTTCACTATTTGTTTAGGAGGGTTAGAGATGGCTTCGATGTTTCTGTTCACATCGTCTATTGCATTGTTTATCGTAGTAAAATTTTCTCTTGGTAGGAAATTATTATCCAATTAATTTTAGAAAAAATATCTATAAATCATTTTTGTATCTTTTTTTAATTAAATAGTTAATTATCTATTTCTCAATTGATTCATTTCAAATTTTTATGTATAATTCACGGTGATTTGAATCTTACATGTTTTTGTTCTTGGAAACATAATGTCAATTGAGCGTTTATTTCATAATGTGAATTGAGCTTGTTTATTTCTTTGTGAATATTTCTGATGAAAAATTTTAAATCCTCTTAAATCAAATAAAATATCATAGTACGTTTCTTAGCTATTTGTACGTAACATATTGAATTGGTCCAAACCTATCAAATTATTCATACAATATCATCAATACTTGAGCGTTTAAAGAAATGTGGTACGGAAGATGGAGAATGTGGTATTCTTTGTCCTCGTCTCTATCTTTAGTCTGAGAGAGTTTACCTCTCATTCTCTCTTATTCTTCACCTAAATAACGATTTTTTTGCCTCATTAAGGACATGTCCCGTGGGGTCTCATCTCTATTCATAAAAATAGGTATTTTTATGCATTTTGAAAAATGACCTAATTCTGGATTGTTAAAATTATATTTTAAAATTTTTAATTGAGTTGACATGAAGATAATGAACCGATAAGGCATGTCATCATATTTTTAATATATTTTTTTCGCCTCGTCTGACATTATACATCCGTGCTTTATTTTTTGGTTCTCTACCAAAGGTTTAATTTTTTTGTAGTGATATATTTAAATGTATACTTAAATAAAGTTCTCCATTTTATAATTCTTGAACCTCTCAAAAGGTTTGAATCTTTTAGAAGGAAAAAAATGTCATATAAACAAACTTTTGGAGTCATGAATTTAACTAAAACTAAGAGTTAGAAACTCAATAAAAGTAAAACACCGATTCTAATTTAACCCTAAATTTTTTATTTAAATTAATACACTCAAACAAAACCGCATTGTTTACCAAAACCCATAAATCACAAGCTAAGTTGTCTATCATAATTCTCTTTTGTTTCATTGGAATAAACAACCCATATAAAGTATAAACCCCACACAAAAACCTCAAAATTATCATTAATTAAACACAAAAACCAATACAAATTTTGAAAATTTTGAAAACTTCAAACACAATGAAAATATTCATATAAATATATATAATAACAACCAATAGAATAAGAATAGAATATTTCCAAATTAAAACGTCAGCGTTTGAAGTTCTCACTATAAAACCCTCCAAAGTCCTCGTAGAATCTTCATCCACTGCGCCACATACATAATCCATATCAATTTCTTCTTATTTTCATTTCTTGAGCTCATAAGCTTCACCATGAGTAGTGTTCTCCCAGAAACAATTCAAGAAAAAACTCTCCCAGATGCTTGGGACTACACCGGAAAACCCGCCATCAAGGCCAAAACCGGTGGCTGGGTCGCTGCGGCCATGATTTTAGGTCAATGTTCTGTTTTGTTTTTTCTTTTTTAACGTATCGAACTTAAGATTTTGAGTTCAGTAGTTTGAAAAAGGGGAATACAATTACTGTGTACAGGACCTGAAGCGGTGGAGAGGCTTACGACGCTCGGGATTGCAGTGAATTTGGTGACGTATTTGACGGAAACAATGCATCTGGGAAATGCTACTGCAGCCAACAATGTCACCAACTTCCTCGGAACCTCCTTTATGCTGTGTCTGTTTGGTGGTTTCGTCGCCGACACTTTTCTCGGCCGGTAATAACACTATTAACATTTTTCTTTCTTTTTCATTTGAATTGTATATTTCGTCTTATGCTTTGAAAACAAATATATTGTATTTTTATTTTATTAAAAAATTTAAAATAGGGTATGGATTTTCAATCGCTATACTAATTTTAGTGAAATTTTTCCTTTTTTAGTTAGAAAAGATGTAGAGGTAAGATTTCAAAGTTGGTCAACGTGTCTTAATATTTTGTAACTTTTTTTCTTTTTTTAAGTTAAATTTCAAAAAAAGAAAATTTAAAACTATTTTTTAGTTTTGAAAAGTTAGCAACAAGTGGAGAAGCAGAAGTAATTATCCATTTATTTTCAAAAACTAAAAACTAGATAATTAATATAAATTTAAACAAAAATTTGGACTTTTGACTTTAGGGTTTCCTTTTTCTTTTTTCTTTTTTACCTTTTATTTTTTGAGGTAAAAATTACTTGGATGATTATTCTGATTGGTTCCTTTTTTCTTGTGAAAGGTATCTGACGATTTCGATTTTTGCAACGGTTCAAGCAGCTGTAAGATTATACTACTTTTATTGGATCGATTAGACGATTAAAGTGTTATTTTTTAAGATTTTTAGGTTTAAGTGGTAAACATATTTTAATTTTTTCTAACTTTTTTTTATTAATTAGGGTGTAACTATCTTAACAATCTCCACCATAATTCCAAGTCTCCGACCGCCAAAATGTTCACCGGGAGTTTCAACCACTCCATGCATTATGGCAGACAGCAAGCAGCTGGCAGTTCTCCACACAGCTCTATACTTGACCGCGCTTGGCACTGGCGGCCTCAAGTCGAGCGTTTCGGGCTTTGGTTCCGATCAATTTGATGACTCGGACAAAGAGGAGAGAGCGAAGATGTCCAAGTTCTTCAATTGGTTCTTCTTCATCATTAGCATTGGGTCACTTGGAGCTGTGACAATCCTAGTTTACATTCAAGACAATTGGGGCAGGCAGTGGGGATATGGAATATGTGCCTGTGCCATTGTGTTGGGACTGGTTGCCTTCTTGTTGGGTACTCGTAAATACCGGTTCAAGAAATTGGTCGGTAGCCCATTGACGCAAATCGTCGCCGTGTTTTACGCTGCATGGAGAAAGAGAAAGTTGGATTTGCCCTCTGATCCATTTTCCTTGTACCAAATTGAAGATGCTGTTGATGGATCTGGAAAGAAGAAGCAGAAGCTACCTCGAACTAAACAATTTAGGTTTGTGCCACTCGTCATTTAATTAGTTGAATTATTTTCATTTTTCAAACACAATTCAATCAAGAATTAAAAATTAAAATGATAATATTTTTTAATTAATTTTCAATATAGAAAATTAATATTAAAAAAACAACATTGAATAACACCCTTTTCTAAAAATTGAAACTTTATATATTTCTACGAGTTCACTCGATATGAAGTGTCAAACATAGTTCAACAAACATATACATATATATTATAAACTTGAAAGTCAAAGGTTTGATTCTTTCTCTTAATAATATATTAGGATATATATAGTCGGTAAGGATATGATAAAATAGTTAAATCATTCACTTCTAAAATGATTAAATATGTGAATTATTACATAGTTGTGGCCATTTCCAATACGTATTCCTACCACATAGGCCAAGAAAAACCAATCCCAAATTCTACTTTTGGTCATCAATTATATGCTTTTTAATATATATATTTTCTTTAAAAAAAATGAAATTAGATCCTAATACAACAGGGAAGAAGACCAAGCTTAAGACAAAAAACATTTTCTACACTTGGAAGTTAGCCATAATTGAAGATTATTATATTTGTTTTTTTCAATTTATAGACAAGAAATTGGAACAATTTTATTCATTATTAAATCATTATAAAAGTTAGGACACAATCACCCAACTCTTATTTAAACATCCTAGCCGACAATTTTTATCTCTTTTATTATTATTCTATTTTATGAATATTCATATGTATAATATTTCATATACAAAACTCAATTGATTGGTTCTACAAGTTGTGTGAAAAACAATCTAAATAAATCAAATGGCCTTTATCTCCAATATTTATATTCTCACATTGCTTGTCGAGCTATCTCTAGCTTTCTTTTTCCAAGAAAAAAAAAACCATTAACTTTTAATTACTACTTATTAATACTAAATCTTGTGCTTTGAACTCTTCCATAATATTTAATTTAGGTTCTTTCAGCACTTCTTTATATGTCTTTTGGCTCTCATTTTTAAAAAAATCGAACTTTAGTTCAAGTTCTAATAATCATTTAGTCAATTTTGGATAAGATTAGTGAAATTCCAAGCACACGATCACCTTCTATATATAATAATGAGAAATTAACTTCTACTATTCGATAATTACATTGAGCCTTTAATACTTTTAGGATTTCTAACCTATTGCAAATATAATTTATAAGTGATGAACTCTATTGTCGATAGATTTTTTGTTAAGTGATACAGTGTATTTTGGTTTTTGGTATAGATTTTTGGACAAGGCTGCAATCAAGGATGAAGAAGTAGTTGGCAATGTAGTAAACAAGTGGAAAATATCAACCCTAACAGACATTGAGGAAGTAAAATTAGTGCTTAGAATGCTACCCATTTGGGCAACCACCATTATTTTTTGGACAGTCTATGCCCAAATGACAACATTCTCTGTGTCACAAGCCACCACAATGAACCGACACATGGGAAAATCCTTCGAAATTCCGGCTGCCTCCCTCACTGTCTTCTTCGTGGCCAGCATTCTCTTAACAGTCCCGATCTACGACCGTTTCATCATCCCAATAGCATCAAGAATTTTGAAGAACCCACAAGGCCTAAGCCCACTCCAACGTGTGGGGGTCGGTTTGGTTCTATCGATAATAGCCATGGTCGCTGCGGCACTAACCGAAATAAAACGCTTGAAGGTGGTAGAAGAAAATGGGTTGACATACAAGCCAACTGCAGAGGTGCCATTGAGCGTGTTTTGGTTGGCCCCGCAGTTTTTATTAGTAGGATCAGGTAAAAAAACAAATTCTCATCCTCTTTAAATTCATTGTAAATTATTAAGAAAAAACATATATAAAAAGTTAGAATGTAAAATAATTGTTTTGGCCATGCAGGCGAGGCGTTTACGTACATGGGACAACTGGATTTCTTCTTAAGAGAATGCCCTAAAGGGATGAAGACAATGAGCACAGGGTTGTTTTTAAGCACACTTGCTTTAGGGTTTTTCTTTAGCTCATTGCTAGTTACAATTGTGGGGAAAGTGACTGAACATGGGAGGCCATGGATACCAGACAATCTCAATGAAGGGAAGCTTTACGATTTCTATTGGCTATTGGCAATATTAAGTGTGTTGAATTTGATGGTGTTTTTGGTTTGTGCTAAGTGGTACGTGTACAAGGAAAAGAGGTTGGCTGATGAAGGGATTGAATTGGAGGACTGTGGACCAACTGTCCATTGAAAATCCCCATGCACACATGATATAAATATTGTCACTTTTTTCTCACTTTGTTTAATTTGTGTGTGGATTTTTTGTTTTAAGCATACAAGTTTTAGAAGCCCTTTTGAATGGGGTGGTACCCTTTGCTTTTTAATAATGTGTAAAGTTCATATATGTAAAGTTTTGATTTTGATGTACCAACAAGCCAAAGGAAAAAAGTGAGAATCGCTTTTGGAAGTTCTCTCTAATATAATACAAAAATATTTGGGTGTTACTTTCTATTACCTTTCTTTGACTCACCAATTTGGATATGTATTAAATGAAAAAAAAAAAGAAACTTTTCTAGATAACTTGTTCTAGTATCGTTTTACCTCATCAATTGATCCAAAAACTTAAATTGGCGAATATAGCAAATTTAATCATTTATCGTAATTAACAACCTTCTATCTAGATTCTAATTCTAACTTTGTTTATAATTAAAATACATATTGTATTCCATTCCACCTTTTAAAGTTAATTATGTTACGGTCATTGTTTTATATTTTGAAATTTTTAAGTAATATGTATTATTTCGTTGAAAAAATAACAAATTAAAATATTTAGTTATTTTGATAAGTGCTTTAATAATATTTGGAAAATTGTAAAAAGAAATATATAACATCTTGACAAGTATTTAATAGTTTGTAAGTTATTTCTATTTATTTTTTAAAATAAATCCTTTAATTTTAATTGTTTTCTTTTTTAAAAATTTAAAAAATATAAGTTTTAAAGTGGTGTATCTATGCATATATTATATTAAGTTTTCCTCAGTTAGTTTTTCCTCTCTTTTTTTTCTTTGAAAGGAAAACAACTCTATTAGTTTTATGTTTATATTACATATTAGAGTGACTATGTACTTATTTTGAAAAAAAAATTTAATTAACAAAATTGTTCAAAATATTTAAAATTATAGCAAAATTTTAGAATTTCAGTCTATCAATATCTATCGGCAACTATTAATTAAAGGTTGATAGTAGTAATATTTACCAATGTTTATCAACATCTATCATTGATATTATTTTTCATGTGTATAAATGTTTTTGTTCATTGTGTTACATTAGTAAACAATCCATTCATTTAAGTGCTTGGACGAACCTTGCGGAGGAACCCTTAGGTTTTCGGGGCATTGGCTTGTATGGTTTTTTTGGAAAGCTAAATCATTTCCTAAGTTCGAACATGAAATCAAAATTTAGAAAGTTAACTTTACTTTGTTATACATAAAGTTAAAAACCAAATATTATGATATCTTTTTAAAACATATAAGCTAATGCAAATTTGAATTGGTTAGAGAAAAAATATTTTTTTAAAAAAAAAAATCATTTTTATTTATATTTTTTATTAAATTTATCAATTTAAAAATGTTTCAAAAAGTTATTTTGAATCATTACCAAATATTAACCATTTTTTTTTTTAAAATGACTTATTTTTATTTAAACTAACCATAAACTCGTAGTTCTACTGAAGTTAATTAATCAGATTATTTTTAAACTTCATTGATTAGATTCCACTGGAAAGATTCATAGACCAAGCTTAAAATTAAATACAAAAGAGGGAGATAATCGAACTCATTTCCAAGGAAAAACGTGTACATTATTATAGTTGTGAAAACATATATTATGAGTTTGAAGATGAAATGAATAGACATACGAAATAATGAGAGGCCATGTGAATATCCTTCGGAAATCAACAAAGAAAGCAATTCTCTAATATTATAATGTACATAGAAATGAGTAGAAATGGAAAAGATCAAAATTGGAAGATCCACATGAATCAAGTGAGATTCTTTGGAGAAAGAGAGAGTTATTTGCAATTCCTTATAATGTGGATCTCATTCTCTTTGCCTCTCAAATTATCTAACCATATATAAATAATTATAACAATAATATTTAATATAGTTATCTCATAATAATAACTAAGGATATATTAATTTTTGATAGAATCTTCAACCAGGGAAGAAGTATCTGCTTTGGTTGCCTAGGGTTACCTATTTTAATGCACCTCTTGAGAAGGGGCAGATTCATATATATATATATATATATATATTTTTTATTTTATTTGTTGTTATTTTTGTTTGAAATTTTGTATTGAGATTTGAAATTGGTATACATCCTTACCCAGTTAGCCCTCAATCAATTAAATTATTCATGAACAAAATTGAAAATTTGAGCAAAAAATTATAAAAATGGGGATTGGCATTTCAAGTTTTAAAACAAAAAAATATATATATATTATATATATAATATATATATTCTTTTTTTGAAATTGTTAATAAAACTAAACTTATACTATTAGGTTTCTTTTTTTCTGTTTGTTTATCTATTATTAGTGCTTGATTATCGATAGAATTTGACATTTTATTATATTTTATAAATATTTTAATATATTTAGTTATATTAAAAAATGTGTCGGTTTAAGATATTACATCTTAAATGACCATTAAGCCTATTTTCTAAGTTTTAAATTATTACTAAATGGGTGATCTTTAAAAGTCATTAGAGCAAACTCATGGTTAGATAATCTTTATACTTTTTAGGTAGCATTTGATTAAATTTTAATTGGCTAACTTTTTTTTCTTTGAAAACGTTAAAAAAATATTTCTAAATTTTAAAAATAGTATTCATAGGATTAATTTTAGAAAATTAAAAGTCAAAATCAAATAAACAAAAGTTTAAACTTCCCATTCTTTTTTTTCTTTTTAGAAGAATACTATAAACATTTGGTTTAATTTTATGATGAGTTATTTTTTAGTTATATAAACTTGTCTTATAATTAAGGTTGAGTGCAATAATAATTTAGATGATATGATTAATAATTATTTAAGTATAATTTTTTTTTGAAAATTAAGCAATTAACTAATGATAATATTTAATTTGTTTTTGGAATCTTGTGAATCCCATGCTGTTGTGTGTCCCAATCTGAAGCAAAGTTGAAATCAAATTACCTCTATCTTACATTACATTAATGGACAGACCAGACCAATAAACACATATATAATTTTGGATGATGATTTGAATTTTAAAGAGAAAGAATGAATGGCACATAAATAATGCATAGGATATCTTATTATTTGTAGCAATGACAGGGAACACTACAGATTGTGAATGGAATCTTCTATGTGTTTGTTTCATCTCTTTAATTCCAATTTTTATAAACAATGGTTTATGGTTTCACAAATTTCAAGATTTAACTCTCTTTATTATTATTTTTTTAATACAACAATGGATGCTTTTGATGGAGGAAAAACGTACTTGATTTTTGTGTGACAGCTATGAAAAATTTTGTAAGAAAAATTACATCAAATAAAAAAAAGATTTAGAAAAAAAACAGTGCATAACACCTTTTTTTTTTTTGTCTTGCGAATATAGTGCATGACAAGTAGTTAATGATATCATACGTCTATTAAAAGGATAACTGCTTTTAATTTTGCTACTTTTGTAATTTAGAAAATGTAATAACATGGACTCTATTATCATAATTTTTTTTGCATTTTTACAAGCACCCTAATTTGTAATTTAGAAAAGAGAAAACCAACGAAACAAATATAAAAAAACTATGGTGTGAAGAGAATTAAAAAAAAAAAAAAAATCTTTGCCTCATGTATGGAAACCATAATGATGTATTATTTTTTTATGGAATTTGATGTAGGATTTATCTTAGTCGGACGAGGATTGGATTAGAATATGATCATTTTTCAAAACCTAGATAAAATAGGTTATATTCCAAACTAAATGAGTTAGAGTGTGAATTTGACATGTGTTGTTCATTAAATTTTGAGACTCAGATTTGGCCAGTGATAGGTTGAGGAGGTCGGATTGAACTAACCCCAACCGTCATCTTTTGAAGGCCCAAAATAGCTTAAAGAAAGTTTCATTCGTCGAATGGAGAAGGTCGACTTCGACTTTATCTTACCCTATAATTGGCCGAAGCTAAGGACGGGGAGGTTAGATTTGGGCTTTTGGCCAAACCATAATCTTTCCAAAGCCCAAATAGACCATTGATCGGTTCTTGTGACCCGCGTTTTCTCTTCCTACAATTGGTGACTAGATCATCACTTGTATTAGAATCAACACAAGTTTCATTGTTAGTTAATTGCCGGGTTACTCTCTTTTCATAATTCTCTATCACTATGGTTATTGAATGTGGATTTTATCTTTGTGGTCATCAAATGTTGATCGATGAGTGAGTAACCATGATTGACATTAATATCTACCTTAATATTTACATTCTCCATGTTAACACCATCGTCCAAATCTCTTAACATGTTTCCATCAAAGATTTGACTCTATACTATAAAACAACTCATATATATGCATCTTCACCCAATTCAAGTAGGACCACATTGTCATATAAAGGACTCAAGGAAGGTCACTCAGACTAATATGGCATTCATGAATTAATTAAAATAAAATGGAAGGAAAATGATGGTATGCATTCAAGGCCATTGGGATTGGAAAAGGAAGGTATCATACTCTGAGTGCTCTACACTACCATTGATAACTTAGACCTTAAAAGTGTCATCTAAGACATAGGTATAACCAATTAGGTCTTACTTATTACTAATCACAAAAGGAGAGACATTCAAACAAACATCTTATTCCTAACTCAAACTTAGTATAAGTTACTCCACTTCTTCTATATAGTTGGCCAGAAAAATCCTCCTACTTTATTACAACATCTACAATTAAACCTTTCAATTGCCTCTACATGTTCTTTCTCATTCTTCCTCCATTTGCCACTGAACCAAACAAATGTGCTAAGTTATGTTGAATAAAAGCAAACAAATTAAATGTACAAAAAGTTACATAAAACTATTAGAATTCAACGAGAATAATGTCTCTCAATATTTAATTCTTTTAAGCCATATAGGGGCAATATGCATGAATCTTGGTTGAGATTTATGTGTGTTTAGGTTGAAGCTACATAAACGACAGCCAAGAGGATGCATGTCAAAAACCAAACATCTTTAGTGAAGGCAAGATTTGAGATAAATACTTCTTTTTTTGTGTGGGTAAAAAATGTGTTGAATGAAATATAAAAAATGTGTAAAGAGAGGATATTTTGAGAGCCTAAATTAGTTGTTGAGCCAGCTTTCCTGGGACAACAAATGAGGACATTAACCTAACCTCATGTCTAAGCCCAAGCAGATGTGTCCTTTGCTACTCCAACAATGAGGACATTAACCACCTCCTCTTGGATTGGAGAGTCACTACAACTCTTTGGGACAAGCTTTTGAAAACTATTGGAGGAAACATTATTAAAGACAGCATCAACTCTCTATGCACGTTCTCAGGCAGATTCAAGGAAACAAACAGGAAAAATATTATAAGTTCAACCCAATAGCAGCTCTTCTATGAACTGTGTGGATGAAAAGAAGCAATAGAATTTTCAAGGATAAGTCTAGAACTATTGTAAACTTATGGGAAGATCTTGAAAATATGATAGGAGTTCGGTTTAGCCGACGTACTACTTGTAAACAGTATGACCATTGCTTAATTTCTCTTAATTATAAAGCGTTGTTAGATTAGGCTATTTTAGGCTTTGCTCTAGCCTTCTTGCTTTGTAACAAATCTCTATATTAATAGAATTAGCCCATCATTCTAGAATCTCCATCTACAATTACTATTTCCTTCTAAAAAAACGTTGTTGAGCCAACCAAGATGGGGTTTCTAAAATACTTATCTAAATAATAATTAAGACACAATAAAAATATATAATTGGGGACATAAAATTAAAAACAACTTTTGTCGGTCTTTATCATAGTCAGGATGGACCAAAAAAAACCTATTTAAACGAGTTTTTGATCTAAAGTATATTAGTTGTTAAATATGAAAGCTTTAGACTTTCTAAATTATATATAGCTAAAGTGCAAAAGACTCTAACCTCTGTACTCCTTTCCAAAAAGAGGATGGTGTCGTCTAAATTAGAGCCAACAAATGTACAAAAAGTTCAATCGAATGTTCAAACGGGTAGCCAAATTAGAAGTTTTGCATAATACCATAGTTTCCATTGCATAATACCATAGTTTCCAAAGAGAGCTTGGTGCCTTAGATATTACAATGCTTAATTACTTTTAATTGGAAGCAGAAGAAATGAATGATATAGAAGAAGAATAAGCAATAGTTTATTGGGATTTGGGGAAAAAATTAAGATTCAGATGAGAAGTGAGGAAGCAATATTACTACATCAACTATTCTCCCCTTTACATTTGGAAGAGATTACGACAACACCTTGTCAAGCTATCTATGACCTAATCCCAAATAGTAAACCTTCAAAGTAAGCAACAACAAAAAATGGCCATAGATAGATATCACTATATCACTTTCCCTGAGGTTGTGTAGATCATAAATCTTCTTCAATTCCAATCGGCCACAACTCCCCATTGTTCCATCGATCGGTTTCGAGGATCCTCATTTATCATTCCTCCCTTACATCTGCAAAGTTGCATCAAACCTACATTTAAACATGTTTAACAACTATTTCATTTTCTTATTTGTACTCATGTCTGATCCAACTTAAGAGCCTTTGACTAATCTCACAACCAACTCTTTGATAACCAAGGATTTTTAATATATGTATAAGTGTATATAATGTGTACATAAATTCCAAGGATTTTAAATTTAAATGTGTAACCATCATAATTTGAATCTAAAAAGTATAAACACATTAGTTCAGCTAGCGTTGTTTGTGTCATATACATATTAATTAGACACATTTCAAACATTTGTTAGTGCAAAATAGGTGTATTAAAAACTAGTTGCACAGAGTCATTGATAACTTTTTTAGTATACTAACTATATATATGTATGAGAATAATAATAAATTTTGAACTTTCTTCGTTATGACGCGTCAATGTGTATGTGTCACATCCGTGTCTTGTATGGGTATATTTCTTAGGGATGAACCTGTCTTTTTCATACCAAATTCTCTCACTTTTAGTTCCAATAACTACTAAGTCAACCCATGTTATGGTTAATAGCGGTTTTGTTTTCTCGAGTTTTTATCTTCAATGTAATTTTGTTTTTACCCTCTAACGAGAAATTATATCGTTATCTTGAACTTTTAGGTATATGTTGAATACTAGATTTAAAGTTTAGGAGCTCTTTGGACCCTTTTAAACATTTTGAAATTCGGACAAACTTCAAAAGTTAAAACACAAAACTTAAAATTTAATCCAAATATAATAATAAACTTGGAAAACTTTATAAATGAATGTGTATGGTAGATTTATAGACTTGAATAACAGAATCATTATTGGATATTCCTGTGTAATTTAACATTTCAATAATAAGAAATTAAAGGCAGATATCAAATGCTTTAGTTTGTTTTTTCCAAATCAAAACAAAAAGAGCCAGAAAATTCAAAGTTAAGAGAATGTTAGTGTGCAGGTTGAAAATTTGAGAACGAGAAAAAGTAAACCAAGGGTCTGTTTACTAGAACCCGGTTTATGACTTTTGTTAATTGCAGTCCTTTTTTCTTTTTCTTTTTCCTTCTTCCTTTGTATTTCATCTATTAGTTATCTGCCTTAACAATTTTGTACCATGCTATTTACAAAAGGAAATCTTGTTATGACGTTCTTAACTTTAAGAAAGAAAACACTGACCTGAATCCTGATTATCATTCTTCTAATTCTCCATAACCTCCTCATTCAACTCCCCAAATATATCTGCGCAATCATCCCATTTACTCTCTTCCCTTGCTTCCCAATATCCTCCGACATATCGAAAGGGTCCATCTTCACCCTCTCTCTGAAACCATCTCGGCTTCCAACCATTTTCTTGTAACTTCCTTGACTGAAATAGACGAACTACAATGAATCACCAAGAGAAAAGCAGAGGTGGATAACGAAGAAAAACCCAAGAGATCAAAAGAAGAACTTGACATACAATTCTTTGCCTCTGTTCTAACCGTAGCTTCTCTGCATTGGCTTTATCATACTGGCCATTTTCCAGATGTCGTTGATCCGGTCGGAGTCTAGAATCCGTGGGAGGGAGCAACTCCTTAATCCGTGATCAAATATCCAGGATCAGACAAAGCTATACAAAACAATTAGAGATACACAAAGAAGGGTGTATGTATATGGTAGAGGCAAATGCTCATATATGCTAAATGACTGATTTTTTCAACACATATCATGTGTGTCTATACCTTGAGCCCTGGTGTCAGCTCATTCAAAGTGATCGCAAATGAAGTCAAGTTGTATCGAGTCAGATTCTGTGGGGGTTCACTGCTTTTCCACAATAAAGTGCCATCACAACTCTTTGAATTTATGTTCTCATGGCCATTTATGTAATACATGCTGTCGTCCCACTTCCCAAACAATGTCGCTACTTTTTCACCGGTAACGTCTTTGACGTACCCTTGAACCTATACATATGTAGTATATATTGAAGGTTAGTTTCTTCGTTAGAACGAAGAGAAGGGTGAGGACTCCCATCAATGATCTAGATCAAACCTGACGAGGATTTCGGTCAAGAAAAGATTGCTCTTTGAACTTGAGGTTGCAAGAATAGTCCCTATTACCACGTATGTGCATCGTTCCATGGTGATCACAATATACTTTCCCGAGGATGAGATTATAAATATTTGTTGTTACCTAAAAGAAATCATAAAATGTAATGAATACTGATCAGCTATCAAAAATTAATTTTCGACATCATAGTGTACTGAATAATGATCATCTTGACCCAAAAAAAATAAATAGAAACTTATTTTTTTCTTATTAATTTTTTGAAATCAAGAAAGTCCAAGAATCCAGAGGGGGTTATGAGTGAGTAATCTATTTTCTCTATTTGAGATGAAGCACTACGTCTTCTCCAAAGCTAACTTCCAAGTAAATAACTATCCTCAAGAAAAGGAAAACAAATTATGGTCGTTATCAATTCACATACCTTGCTCCACTGGAAGATTTCACCATCATCAAACTCGAGTGTGAGTACTCCAAGAGGGTCCAGCTGAATTGACCTTCCTGAGAATTTGGACTGAAGGTTGCTATCTCCCCAAAACTTCCACCCTCTCCCTTCACAGTGGCATGCTATCAGAGTTGGATGGTGGCTCACCTATATGAATACACATTCGTTTTCCAATTACTTTTACAATTATCTCATCACATATTCTAGTACAATTTTTCATCCCATTTACTCACCTTCTCAGAGAAGAACCGAATCCCTTTCTCTGGAAAATCGGCTTCATAAGTTTCCCCCAACAGGGGATTGAATGGTTTGCAATGCCTGCCTTCGGACGAAGCATACCCCGAAACCGCAAATGCTGCAACATTGAGAATCCTCTGTAGACTATTTCCCTGCCCATAATACAAGTTTCCAAATCCTAATTTCATTTCCATGCATAGCAAGGTATGTAAGAAGCTTGTATCTTCTTGTAAAAGCTCACCTGCTTTCCTTGCTCGTATGCCTGATCTAATAGATACGAATACTCCATGTCTTCAAAGCATTTCTGCAGTGACGATATCGGTTCATTGAAGTAAACAGGGAGGCATACTCTTGTCAGATCTTTTCCCACGTTGTCTTTGATCATTGACCAAAGGCTGACTCGTTTCTCCTTCTCCACTGGATCAGGAAGCTGTTTTCGCCTTTGAATGTGTGAATATTTATTCTGTAACCGCATTTTAGCAGGCATTGTCTCAGCATTGCTATCAACTTCATCATTGAAAGAATTTTCAGAGAAAGAATCCTTGGTATCGTAAAAGAACACTTCGTCTTCGTCCGAAACCTCCTCAAACTCTTGTTTCTCGATATCATCTGATTCTGTGGTGCTGCATTCTACAAACCAAATACAAGTAAATAAATGTACCAACTCTTCAAGCATAACAACACATCAAACAAGATTTCAGTTTATAACCACAAAGTTTGTAACACTACGCAATTCAGACTTTTACGGTCACCAATGCATAATTTACAAGTAAACTCAACATCTATCAACTTAACTGGCATAATTTTTCAACATCACATCTTACATTAAAATCACAACAGACATCAAACCCTTTTTTTAAAATTTTAACAAAAACAGAGCTAACACAGACCAGCAAAGTTTAAATCTCTTATAAGAAACAGTTCCGTTGTGTGCTGAAATACCCAAAAAAATAAAGGTTAAGAAAAACTCCTCTGGCTGGTCCTAAGAATGTTCGTACAAAATTTTTGAAAGAGGGGCATCTTTACACCAAGAGAGGACCAAAAGTAAGAGAGGGAGATCGGAGAGGGTTGAAGAAAAACTAGAAGTTCTTTTATTCTTCTTCAAGATCCGAAAGTTTTTTAAATCTCAACCAGCATAACTTTCAAGATAAATGAATACTATAATTTAATCTTAACCAATGCAATCTTCATCTAGTTGATAGCTTTGCCATGTAGTTTATTACTTTATATCAACCACACACAACAAACTGAGACGAGAAAGAATAAAGAAGGTTCATGTAAAAGAAGATTTCAATCAAATAAAGAGCAGAAAAGAGAAGAGAAAGGACCACTATATTTTCCACGTTCTTCAGAGGAAAGATCATGTTTTGCAAGTTGGAATTCGCCATCATTTGTTCCAGAAGCTTCACCTTCAAAACTAGCAGCCTGAATATAATCATCAAATCTATCACGTTCATGAGTAACATATGAATACTAGATAGACAAAAAAAATCATATGAACTCAAACCAAGAATCAATTTCTGGACTTGGTTAACATTCTCATGTGTTCAAATCCCTATAATTTCCTTTCCTCCCAATTAATATTAATTTTCATTTGTAGATCTTCTGCAAATTTTCAAGCTTCAAAGGGAGGGGAAGTGTTGATATAATTAAATCAACCACAACTTATCAGCTTCGGTTTTTTATCAATTGATGATTTAACATTTCCTAACTGGACACTTTGTACATTGAAGACATGTCCATTGTGCCAAAAACGGTGAACTTATAATGAGGAGAAAAGTAATGCTTAATCCTTTCCTATGTTAGAATCAAATATATCAAGATGCCTTAACAGAATCCATTAACGGATCAATCCTTCACATGTGTTGCATGTCATAATCTGCTTAAAAAATCATTTCACCAGATATCAGCTTTAGTTAGATGTGTAAATGAATATGCAATTTTTTGCTAGTCCATCTATTATCCCTGTAGAAAGTTAGACGAAGTATCTGGACCTTGGGATGCTCCAAATAAGAGAATTCCTGAGATGATAATGGTGGATATATAATACAATGTCCAAAAAGATAATGGCCGCCCTTCAATCACCAGATACTAACAATGTGGAAAGGGATTCAAAAGGTAACATTACCTCCAACTGCCTAATTGTGTCAAGCAGATTATATCGTTCTTCACATAGAACTTGAAGCTGCCCTTGAATTTCGGAGAATTCGGAGAGCATTATCTGTTCGCAATCATTTACAAGAGTTTCACTGATTCCCTCTTCAATTAAACGCCTCTTCAGTCTATCCGTCGACACTGATAAATCACTTGGCACGGAAGAGAGATTATAATTCAATGATGTTTGAGGAGATATGCAGCGATTCGAAGCCAACGCTTGAATCCAAGCCCCTCGATCACTCTTTGAATTAGTTCTCAAATGAAGAGTCTTTGTAGCAGTGGATATATAAAACCTCCTATCATCCGACTTGCTCTCTCGAAATGATCCAATCTGTGTTAACAAATTTTAGAAATTAGAAAATGGCACATTACATCAAAAGCCATTACAAATTATATTCTTTTACTTTTTCCTCTCACAAAACAAAACCCACAAGATTACTAGTAACATCTTCTGAAGCCTGCGAGGAAGCACAAAACCTATCCAATTCCTAAAAAGTTTAACATTTTTTGCCTTTTTTCTTGGTGGTGATTTCATTTTGATTACTCCATAAGTAAGCCAAATAGTTACTCGCTTAGAATAAATTCTTTAAAAATGGGTCATACCCAAAAGGGAGAATAAAAGTAATAGGAAAAAACTGGTGTCAATAAACACAAATTTTATTCCTTCAATAGGGCATCTCTCTCTTTCTCTCTCTCGCTCGCTCTCTCTCTCTCTCTCTCTTTTTGAGTTGTCGGCTAAAGCAAGAATAAAAAAACAGTGCGTCAATGAAAGAAAGAAAGGAGGGAGAAAACCTGAAGTAATTGCATTGGCAAGTACAGATTTGGAAAACATCCATAAAATATGTTTAGAGAGATGAGATGAAATGCAATCAATCTCATAAACAGTAAAAGGATGGAAGGAAAAGGTGAAATTCAGAGAGTGTAAGGAGAAGAGGGAGATTAAAAAAAAAAAAAGGTTAGAGATTTCAAATCCAACAAAAATTGATGATTCAAACAGTGTAGAAAAATATGAAACAAACATCCGTTAACCCTAAACATTCAGTCAAAACTAAAATGACCCATTAATCCACCTGTGGATGTGACCCACTAGACATGAACAAGCAGTTAGAAAACTGTGAAAATTTTTGCAATTAAGTTCATCAGAGGATGACCCAGTAAAGAGAGAGAGAGTAAATGCAAGAAGAAATATGACGAACAATGCTATAAACCTGTGGTTTCACGCGTTTCCTTTTTGCTCAGATTTCAATGCCCCCCTGAGTATCTGGCAAAATCAGACTCAGCCTCAGACTCAGAGGGAGAGAGAAAAGGGAGAAAGACATTTTCAGAGAGAAAGAAAAATTAAAATGCCATTAATGGGTAAAACACTAAGCTAAAAAGTTATTCGAATGTAAATGTTGCCCCATAACGGTAAGCTATTCTTCTCTATTTAGCGCCAAATTCATGGCCTAAAAAGCATACCCCATTGCAAATTCGATGCTCTGCTTCAGATCATCAGATCATCAAATCATAATAAAAGGAAAAAAGAAAAAAAAAAACCCAGATCGTAAAATTTCAAATTGGAGATCCTAATCCCCAATTTCGTTCATAAGTTTTTATTATACCTTCAAATGAACCACTCCCACCGCTTTCTGATGCTTTCGTCTCCCTCCACCTTTCTCATCACCCCTGGGAATCCGATTGCTCGAATCCTCTCCGATCAACCGAACATCATCATATGGAGCAAGAAGGTTGAGATTCTCCGGTCGGCGAATCTTTGCATAAGATAACACCCCATTACGAAGGAAAAACCATCTCGATCTCCACCCTTTACCGTAATTAGTCCACTTATGAAGAACTCCAGCGACAGTTGATTTGGATCCGGTTGGTCGTTTGATGACATTCCCATCAGATCCATCAGAAAAGGCCGCTAAACTAGCGGGCATGCTTTTGGTTCTAGAGAGAGCCAAAGCCGCAGCAGCCTCATCCTTGGAGTTACTAGTATCTCCATCACCACCACATGGTCCGATTCCAAAAGTATCCACCGAGATGCAACACAGAGGGTGCATTTCCTTCACCTTCATATTGCCTCTGTTTGTTGTGGTGGAATCCGTTTTACCCTCATGAATCAATCCAGAGAATGTCCCCTCCGGTCAATTGAAATGGAGAAGATGGAAAAAAAGGCATAAAAGGGAAAAATGTGGGAAGTTGAGGTATTTAAGAGAAATGGTGACAGAGTGTGTGCCCGTTGCAAACGGGACTGTTAAAGGAGAGAGAAAGAATTAGATAGGAATCAATGGCGAAGAAGAAAGTGAAAAAGAAAAAAAATGGTGGAAGAGAAAGGATTACTTATATATACAGCAAAGAATTGAAAGACAGAGGAGAAAGAGAGCTAAGGAAGAAAGTGGGACATAGAAGGAGATGTGGCAGATGGCTGAAATTAATGCTTCTTTTTTTCTCTTTTCTCTTTTCTCCTTTCTTTTTCTACATTATGATTAAATCAATTTAAGTTGTAATTCTAATAATTACTTCCTCCAATTTATATCTTCCTTCTAAAAACTAAAAACTAAAAACTAAAAACTATCTAACATCTCTTTCTTTCTTCCACTTTCGTAATAACCATTTCACTTTTAGATTTTACTACTTTCAATCCAATCCTCCTTTTCCATCCCAAACCAAAAAACCTTCCCATCTTTCCTTACTCTCTAACCTTTCCTATTTCTATTTAATCTTTTTCAAATTTTATAATACTTTTATTCCGAACCACTCTCATCACTAATAATTAAGTTTATAGAAACATTCTTAAACCATTACAAATATATTTAAAAACTTTATGCTCAAACTCTATCATTTATTACTATTAATTAAACTCCAATACCTAAATCTATATATTTCTTATATCTAACAATTATTTCACAATTATTTCACATACACGTACATATACAAATTAATATTTGAACCATGCATGATAGCTATATAATTTGCAACCGCCTCTTTAATTAAATATTATGTATCATAAACCCTAATTTTTCAAGCTTGTAAGTATAAAGTTCTAAGTTGTTAATTTAAAAATTGTGTACACATGTTATTAACCCAAAAAGTATAGTCTCAAACTTTTAAAATTTCAAAATTAAGTTCCCTCGAACTTGCATAACTATTTAAATTGTATTGATTATATACTATTTTTATCATTTATTAGTCTAAATTTTACCATTACTTTGGTTTAGAACGAGAGAGAGAGAGGGGGGGTTGACAATGAGTGGCATTTGGCAACTGCTTCTTTAACTCACTTCTTCTTTTTATTTATTGTTCATTTATTTTCTTTTCTTCTTTCACTTTTTTTTTTCCTCAAGTAATTTCATTGTCAGATCAACATAAATACTATGCATCCCATGTGAGTACCAAAAAAGAGTTTAATTCTAAAAAGCACAAAAGAAAAGAAAACTCATAATTAAACTAATTCAAATTATTATATTACTCACCAATAAATGGCTTATTTGGGAAATTAGTGTTGCTTTTAAATAATTTCAGTCCCAATAAAAACCAAACTTTCTAAGAGTAATATTTTTTAAGAATCAACTTGGGTTTAAACTTTAATTTGATGAAGCTTAAATAAATTACTTTCATTAATAAAATCATTTTAAATTTTAAACTCTATTTTCAGATATTAATTAAACTTTATGGAGTAAATAATTAATATAATCTAAATCAAAGCATTAAATTGGATATCCAAATATTTTAGAACGTGGATATTAAAATATTTTTTTAGAAAAATTGTACATTTTTTCCTTTAAATATTTAGGAACTTTTTTCAATTAAAAGAATAATAGAGAAAAATGTCTACATACAACATAGGTTTTTTTTTCAATGATATAAACCATAATTTTGGCTCATATTATATCTAGATTTTCAAGAAAAATATGTAAATGTAAATTGTTCATTCAACAATAATGACTTGCTTTCACTGATTTATTTTATTTTATTTACATGAATTTAAATTCTCTTTGTTTTTGCTGGCCTAATCTGTAAAGAGCTTAACTAATTGATTTTATAAGAATCTATCTTGTTTTGAATTAATACACTCGAACATCTAAAAACCGAAACATGGATTTTTTAGAGATCTCTAGATTTTCACATCAAAGGCATTGCCTTTTTTTTTTTTTTTCTACCGTTCATTTTGTTCTACACATATATATAGTAAGTAGTGTTTTGTGATAACTCTTATTGTAATTACTATTTAATTATAAGAATTTTCACGAATGAGAAATTTTATCAATTCTTGAAGACTGTCAATAAAGTTTTATCAAATTAAAATTGTAAAGAGTACTCATTTCTCAGGGTCAAATTTGTAACTTAACTAAGAAGAAAAAAGTATTTATTCTCTTAATTCAATATAAAAGAACTAATGTAGTAAGTGAGAAAGGATATTGTGTGAAACTAAGTTTAGAATCTCTATAGTATATAATTAAAAAAAATCAAATTCATTTAATTAAAATTTCTTTTAAAATTCAAATGATATATACTACTAGATAAAGTCAAGGTTTTTATTTTTTTCAAAAAAGTATAACTATATCTATCGTTTTGACGTTATTCGACATGATCATAAAACACACATGTGGTTAAAGAAAATTTGGTACAAAGGCGAAGATGATAACACCAACTTTAAAACCAAACTTCATTCTTGTTGTGATGAATATAATTAAAGTCTAGGAATAAAAAAGTTAAAATAGTAATGAAAAGGAAGCATTTGAATGTTGTTATGTGTGTGAATATGAGCTTTTTTTTTTCTGGAGTGGAATGTCCATGGTTTGTGTATTTGTGTTTAGAAGAAGATAATAGAATGGAAGAGTTGAAATGAGTAGTGAGAAGTAGAAAAAAGAAAAAGAGAGTAAAAGAAATGGTGGGTTGGATTGGTCAAAGAATAGGTATGATGAAATTGACGTAACGGTGGATACAACAAAGTTTTGCGAAGCCTTGAAAACGAGGTAGATTCCAACTCCTTACGTTATTTACAAACTCTTTTCTTTTTCTTTTTCTTTTTTTCTATCTTTATATTATATAATAGGAAAACCACGTGGGATTCTAACAGTGGAGGGCCCCTTTGTAAAATGTAATATCAAAATGGTAGGTATCTGCCACGCGTGATTGACACCTCAGATTCATTACCCCTCCTCTCCTCTCCTTCTCTATCTTTCAACTTAATTACTCTTTTCCATTTCACATCACTTCCTTTTTTTACTATACATTTACATATCCCTAATTCATTTCAAATTATTCTTTTTTTTAACTAAAAAATAATTCCAAAATATAGACCATCTATTTATAATAAATTATTAAACTTATTAGTGTTTGATTTCAATAACTATTGCAATGGTTTCCATCTAGTTAAAATTCAGTATGATTTTCTCACATATAATTCCTAAATTTCCTTTTAAAAAATCATTCAAATTCTAAGTCTAAATTAAAAAAGACCCAAGCATATTTTTTCTTTTCTAAAATTGCATAATTTTCCCAACGCATATAAAACTTTGACTCAAGAAAAGTTTAAAAAATAAATACTAAACTAAATGACGATAATTTAACCTTAAAAATTTCATTTGTCGATTTCAAAGAGAGAAAAGGAGATGAAAACTTTAATGGTTAAAATACCAAGGAGTCGACCCAAGCATCAACGATAAGTTGGTGGATAGCCCACTCTATGCTTGTGACATGTACAATAGTAGTAGTGTATATAACTATTTATTACCTACAATTAAGTACAATAAATTATATTTCAAAATCTTTTTGGTACAATCTTTACTATTTGCTACATTATTTATTGTTTTTCACTTGTGAGTCTATTTCCTTCTTTGTTTCAATATTTACTATTTCTATCCAAACAAATGAATTAGTTTACACCTTAAACACAAATAGTTAAAGTCCACGTATTAAAATAACTTGTACCCTAAACACTAACTATAATAATTAGCTCAATTAATTAAATACTCTCTAGTATTAAATAATTGAACATATGTGTATGTATTAAACTGAAATAAAACTTAAAAGTATAAGAATGGATCATACTATTGGAAAAACAAAATGTTGCTCATGTTGTGTCGTGTGTAACTATTGTCTTAAAAGTAAAATTCGGTCGGACATTGGTGCAAAATCGTATATGTCAATTGCTCTCCAAAGTTAAACAACTTTCTCTCACTCAAGCGTGCACTCCTAAAAATTGGACAAGTAAGTAATTAGGGTTTGGGGGCAAGAGAAAGAACTCTTCCCTAAAAATTTTCCTTAAAAAATATATATAAATAATTATTATTAATTTTCAATAATTAGTACAATAATAGTTATATACAACGCATATAATAATTTTGACAATTATTTAAATGATGTAAGAGTATGACATTAGGGTGGGGTATTTAATACACAAGGAATGAGATTTAGAAAAAGAGAAGGATTAGGGTACCCTAATCCCTAATCCCTAAACTTTGCTTACATTTCATATTTTCGAGGCAAAGTGTCTCTTCCACTCCAACCCATCAATAACGTAGCGTCTAATTTTCATCTTTCCCTTTAAATTTAACCCCACTTTCCTAAATAAAATCCATACTTTATCACTTTTTTTTTTCTTTTTAAATTTTTCATACTAATTAATTAGATCAATTTTTTTGTGTACAATTCTTAATTAATCATCCCATAATTTTCAATTCACTCCTTTTTATTCTTTAGTTTTACCCAGGTAGATATTGGATTCTAGACTTCATTACCTCCAAATAAAATAAACATTAATTAATATAATATTTTAGCAATCAAACTTAAACCTATTGATAAATTTTGTAATAGTTACAAATTTTTAAAGAATTGTTATACATTTAATATTAGTTTCTAAAATTACTATATCATTATAGTTACAGTTCTTAATAAGCGTATTATAAAATCTTCTCCATTTTTATTTTATTCATAATCCTTGGAAAAAACATTAAACATTATATAAAACAAATTAAGAGTATCAATTTGAACACAACCTATGTCTTTCTTCTTCTCCTTCTTCTTTTCTTAACAACATATAGGGTGAGAAACGGAAGGTTTGGTTTTGAAATTGAAATTACAATTTTATGTCAATTTAAGTTTTATGGTGGTGGGTTGCATAATCATCATCGCCTATATGTGTTTGAATCTATATACATAAATGAAATATCAAAAATTGAAGGGAATAAGTATTGTGGGGATAGTGATGGGAGAGTGGGTTCAAAATATAATAAAATTGTGGGGTAAAGAGTAGGGAGATGGTTGGTTGATGAGTGAGAGAGGGAAACAAAGAAGCAAATCAAGTATGGGAAATTAGGTGTATCAATATATATAATTTGAATCTATATATACATATCATGTACACACACTCCTCATCAACATAGCCCCATGCCGTTACATCTCTTTTAATTTCTCTCTTTAGCCGTTGTTCATTTGTTGCTTCTCTTATTGTCAATGGACCATTTTCATATATTTTGAACACAAATTTAGTTTCACTTTTTCATATATTTAGATGTATGACCAGTTAACCTACTAAACCAAAACTCATTGTTCCAAAACTTTGGTACACCATCTAGGTTTTAAAAGATTCTAATGAGCCATATCTATATATATAAATAAAGAAAAACATACATTTCTATATCTTATAGTTTTGGAGATATTTCATAATTATATTCTCAGCATCAATGATTCTAATTTGGAATATTCTACTCCACTTAATGCTTCAAAAGTATCCCACAACCAAATAAATAGAGAGAAAAAGAAAGCTTTAGCAAGGACCACCCAACCCCAAAAACTTACAAAAATTCTTAAAAGAGATGGGTGTATTTATCCCCTTTTTATAAAATTATTTTTCAAAAAAAAAAATAAACAAATTATAACGTGGTCAATCTCTTTACCGTCAAGTTGTACGATAAATATCACGCGCGCACATTTGAAAAAAAATAAAAGTTATGAAGTTGGTTCACTAATAATTTGTCGCCCCATTAGGTATTCTAAAACAAAACTCTACATAGAATGGAGACGACGAATGTCTCAAACCCTAACAAATCTAAATTCAACCAATTTGGAATTTTGAATTCATACCCTTGTGTGCACAAACACACGAAGAGAAAAGAATGAAAACAAATTGAATGATTGTTAGAATAGGAAAAGGGGAGGTTGGGGAAAAAAGAAAGAAACAAAAAGGGCTATCAAATCCATGTTTGTAGAGTACCAAACAATGGACTATTTCTCACCATCACCATCTACTAAACTTATAAAACTTATAAAAACATCCAGCTGGGAAACCCAAGGCAAACCAACTGGCCCCCTTTCTTTCTTCTTCCTCCTCATTTTTTTTCGACCTTTGTTGTTGTTATTATTATTATTGGTTTCTCGAGTTTCCACCGGCATTACACGTGCCACAGGCACGTACACTATAATTGTTAGAGGTAAGAAAAAATATTTATGATATGGTTGGTTGTTACGTGTGTAATAGACAGAGCTGTATAAACCATTTATTGATTTGGACCCAACGTACTGTGTTGTCCAAAAACAAAGAATTTTTTCCTTTTTACAACTATTACTTTTTTCTCAAATCATAATAATAACAACATACCGACTGTAATGCTTTAAATCTATGATTTCTTATATTTTTTAGAATATGACGATGTCATTCTTTATATTGTCTCACATGTGTTTTAAAAAATATTAGATATTATCTTTTTAAAACATGATATTGGTTGATTAATATAAACTTTTACATTAAACTAAAACTGCTAAAAAAAACAACTTTAAATATTCAATATATTTATATTTGTGAATAATTAGTTAAAATAATTGTTAAAAGGAAGTTATATATTCTTTTGGGTGTTGATATTCATTTGGTTGGTGTTGACCAAATGCCAAAATTTTGTGGTGCAAAATTATGAGGTTTTGAAATGATTACATTTTTATCAATTAATATATATATTATGTGAATATTTCTCTCAATACTTTTTTGGGGTTTTGGAATTTTGTTCTTTTGGATTGAGATTCTTCCTCACATGCACGTGATTCAATGGATGATAATAGTGTTAATGTTGACCAAAGAGAAGAAAAGAAAAAAGCACTTTCAATAGTAGTAAAACACATTAAAAACAAATTTAAAACTAGTTGGTGTTGGAGACTTTTAATAATAGTTATCAAATCTAAATCTCATTTAATCATTAAGCTCTTACTTTCATATCTTTTTTAATTAATCACTCCCTTTTGACAGCATACATTTACTTTAATCAACTTATTTCAACCAAAATAGTGTACTCCAATTGTGTTATGATGTCATATCAATTTTACATCTTCCAAATAATTAAAATTAATCATTTAAGTTTCAATATAGTTGAAAGCATGACTTTAAATTAAAATGGTATTTAAAGTTTTATCAATAAAGTTAACTAAACAAATAACTATTGTGTGGTTGGTATGACGTAGTGAATGCAACGAGAATTGTGTTTAGAGTCAACGAGATAGGCTAGGTCCTCTAGTTTGTGCTTTGAACTAAATATATCATAGAGAATAAATAAGAGAGGTGGTAAAGTTAGGGTTTCAAACACACTTAGCCTAAAGTTGTTAATAGAATAATGAGCATAGCTCAATTCACATATTGTATATAATATATATATCAAGCTCGAAGTTAAAAATTTAATTCTCTCATCTTATATCTTGCCAAAAAAAGAATTAAAATGTTGTAAAACCAACATTAAATATTAGTTATACGATATAATGGCTAAAAGATCACATAAGTAAATAAAAACATAATATTAAATACTCTAAAGACATGTTTGAGAGTGATTCTAAAATGATTAAAATTACTCTTTAAACACACTTTTAATTATGAGAAGAGAGAATTTTCATTCAAAAGTGTAAAAGTAAATATTAAACCAAATTTAAGTGATTAGAAATGATGTATGAATGTTTCTCTTTAAAAAAAAAACCTCTCGACCCATGCATTTCTAACATGAAGTAATATAGAATGGACATGAAACGAAAGTTAAAAAAGAGAAAAGGGGAAATTTTTTTTAAAAAGTGAGTGAGATTCTTAGAAAAGGATATGTTTGTTTAAAAGGAAAAGAAAAAAGTGTATAGTTTGGGAAGAAACAAAAAGAAAAGAAAAGGAGTGTGTAAAAATGATGGAAGAATATAATAAGATAAGAGCAATAGCTCCAAAATCTCCAAATTTGTGCAGCAAATCTCTGGTCCTTCTTCAGCCTTAGGCCCTTTCTGCTTTATCTTTCCATACACACTCTGCCTAAATCTCTTACACATAATATATATATATGTATATATATATGTTATATGTACAAAAAGACATGCATGGCGTCTCAAATCAAATCTAACTCTTTTCTCTCAACACCTTCTTTCTCTCATGCAGTTATATACATCCAAAATCTGCTTTCTCTGTGTCAAAGGGTGTGTATAATATTAGAATTTTGATTTTCTTATTCTATTTTCACATATAATATATTGTCTATACATAACTCTCATAACATTCTACTTTTGTTTCACACCCTAAAGATCTTGTACTATTTAATCTATAGAGACTCAACTACAAACTCAACTGCCATAGTAGTCATCCATTTGAATTACACTTGAGCATATTCTCTATCTAAAGACTCTAATAAAAGCTCTCTAGATTTAACTTGTCATAACTATAACTATTAATTTGAAATTTAAATGGATACAATAATTAATTTAAAAACATAAAACAAAAATGGAAGGAAAGGAAAGGAAAGGAAACATAAAAAAAAATGGTCTCCTGAAGTAAAGAAAAAGGGGGGAAGGTAATCGGTAAAAGGGAAAGGAAGGGTCATTATCAAGAGAGGTTTGACTAGTCGTCTCTCATCAATTTATGAATATCATTTTTGTAATAATTCCACACTGCCACGTGTCGTACACTCACTGTTTCAGGCGCCTTTTCAATTATTATTTCTTTTTTTTACCTTTTTTTTCAATTCAAGTATCTTAAAATAAAAATAAAATTTACATTCAATTTTAAGAACAAATTACTTCACTGTTCTTTCAAAATCTAACAAGTTAAATTAATATATAGTTGTAACCTCTTCCGGAATGTTGTGGGGCGTGAAATAAGTTATTATAGTCGGTGAATTATGTAATTATAGTCTGTATTTGGAGTTCATATTATTATAATTTAATTATTATAATCTATATTTGGAAAAGTAAGAAATAATGAAAGGAGGGAGTGAGGAGTAAGAGAAATAAGAAAGAAAAGAAAAATAGAATAGTCATAATTCTAGGATTGTGATAATCCTTGAAGCAAACATGGAGTGAGCTAAAATAGTTCACTCCACTCCTTCATAATCTGAGAGTCGAACGGTCCTTTATATGTAACATCATATTAAAAAACAATTAAATTATATAATTGACGTGTTTGATAACATAAAAAAGAAACGAAGAAAGATCGTTTTAGACAATCTAATGTCAGTTGATTTAAAAGAAGTTTAACAGTTTAGACCTGAAAATGGAAGGATGAAAATTAATAAGCTACAAAGTAAAATCACAATGGAAGAACATATGTCCACTAGTTTTACATTTCATTACACACAAATGGGTAAACAAATTCAATAAAAAAGACACAAATTTTTGTGAGTCCTAGAAGATAGGCATGTCAATGACAATGATATCAGTTTGTGGTAGATTAGGGTAAAGAGAGTAATTGCAAAAAAGATTGAAAGAGCCAAAGGAAAAAAAAAGGTATAGATTTTTAAAATGAAAGTTAGCCTTTAAAGAGGAACCATTATTATGTAAAGATAGGAGGAATCATCCATGAACCTATAAATAAAAAGCCTAAAGGGGATATCCCTCCAATTTAGAGAAACATAGTCATATGTTATGTTTCAACAAGCCAAGACCAATTCATGTGGATTACCATAACCTTCATTACTATTAAATATCGAGGAATATATGTGTATGTTTATTGCATTGAATATATATGGATGTGTATTATATATTCATTATTATAGATAATAAAATTTGAATGAGATTCAAATTATTTAATTAAGATATTATTGTATGTTTAAATTTGCTGATAAAGATTGTATCCTAAATCACAACTAATAAGGTCAATGAGTGGAGCCAAAGAAATAATGTTTCATTTATTTCTGAACTTTTCTAATTATAGCTTGTGAATTTTCTTCCTAAAGATCCACATGTAAAATTAAACTTTGATCCTAATCTATTTGAACACTATCAAAAGAAGATCTTGTGATGGAGATTTTGTTTTTCTAAAGATATTATTTGTTTTTTATATCTATTTTCATCTTTGTTTTTTTATTTTAATTTTATCTTGATTTATCATCTACTTTATATGAGTATTTTCAAAGACCAAACTAATATTTTGAAAACTTCCAAATTTGATCAAGCATTTGACAACTTTTTATTTAAGAAATATGTAAATCATTCCAAAGAACAAAAAAAAGATATATAGTAATTTCTAAAGTTACTTTAGAAATTACAAAATGGATCTAGTTAATCAACATTTTGCTCATACCACATTTCATAATAAAGAAATTTTAAGATATACATAGTGATTGCTATCAAACTATCTTATAACTTCAAACCAAATCTTTGTGTGTGTCTTTTAAAATGATTTGGATAGCTCAAACCAAATCCAACTATATATATCTATCCAAGCTCTTTTTAATTTGTGTGAGTATTAAATTAACTACAATCCAACTTCAATGTAGACATTCCACATCTCTTGAAATCAAGCAATTATATGATATATCTTTTATGACAATTATAAAAAGACAAGAGCCATAGAAGACTTTTGAGGAAAAGGTTAAATTGACACCTATTTCAATTGTATGTTGATCTTTCTTCCATTAAAACCAACAACAAGATAACAGTATCATTATTATAAGTTAAGAAATTAAACACCAATTTATAAATAATCAGATTATAACAAAATAAACCAATCATATGTCCAACATATTAATTAATATATAACATGCATGCAAAAGAATTTACAAATACAACAAACTAAATATGAGTATTGTAAGAAAAAAGAAAATGATTGGGGGAAGGTCCAAATGGGAATTGTTGAAAAGTAGAGATTCAAAATGATAGTCGGTGGTAGGTTTAGGGGTAGCCTTTGACATAGCCTTTATATTTCTCCCACCAAAGTCTTTCTTTCTTATTATTATTTCTAATTAATTACTTAACTAATTAAATTATAATTTCTCATTCTTTCCTTTTTATTAGAAAAGTTACTTTTTAATAAGCTCTTCAAGATTGGATAAGATTTTTCTTTTTTACTCTTTTCTCCAAACTTCATTACCTACTTTTTCTTCTTCAATTCTAATACTTCATATTCCAAACCACCCAAAAATAACCATAAATAAATTTATAAAATTTCAGGTAGAAAAAATAATTTAATTTTTTTAAAAACAAAAATTAGTTCAACATTATAATTAAACTATTTAAATTTATATTATCAATTTATCAACAATAATAATAATAATAAAATGATAGATTAGCTCTTTAGGTTTTAGTAAGTGAAAGAGTCCAAATTAAAAAGAAAGAAAGAGAAGAGAAGAGGTGATTCAATAATTGGGTATTGAAGAACAAAAGTAAAAGGGGGAGATGGTAGGATCCAAAGAATAAAACTTTACCTATTCAATCCCACTCCAAATCTAAGATGTGGCCCTTTCCCCACTCTAAAAAGAGTTTTCAAAACAAAGAAAGTATATATTCTTTTTATTTTACATATTTCTCAAATAAATCTTAAAACCACCATTTATTGTTATTTTATAATTTGTTTTAATTTAAGATACAATTTTAACTCTAATTTTAGAAAATGGATAATTATTGCAAAGACTAATAAAAAAAACAATGTAAAGTTAAACATTGGTATATACTATAAAGAAAATGACGAGGAGGAAAGGAGGGTTCACGTATTTATGGTGATGCATAATGTACTAGCGTGTTATGTAGTACATTATTGCAATTGAGCTATCTACTTAGCATTATGAATGGTTTATTTACTTTGATTATGTCTGGTGAGGTTTTGGTATAGATGTGGTCGATGTATGTTTTTTTTATCTCAAAAACGATAATAACGTGAATATATGTAAAGAAGGAAAGAGAGAGAGAAAAGTGACATATGACCCTTTTGCACATGGGACATAAAACATTTTCTTTGCCTATGTCTCTCTCAAACTTCAACCTTCCTCAAGTTTTTTTTTTTAAAGCATCCAATGGCCATTCTTTTACCTTAATTTTGCTATATGTCTCCCTCCATATACAATTTCTTTTATTCTAGTCCTCATCAAAAAAAGCAATATATATACCTTACTTTTACTATTTTTTAAAAAAGTTTATATATAACATACATATACTATACATTGAAATTGTCTTTTTAAAACATTTAGAGTTGTAAGATTGAGTTTTTTGACACTGAAAAGTAGATTGAGAAAATGGGAAGGAATTTAGGTAGTAAATGTGAAATTAGAGGCAAAGGAGAAAATTGAGTTTCTTGTCAATTATGTGAAAGTATTAAAAAATAGAAAGACTAAATTATTTGATAAATGTTTGCACTTATTAACAAAGTTGGATTATTTACTACCGATTTAAAACGTTGGTGGGTAAATGACTTTTTTACAAAATCCAATTCAAATAAATAAGATTAATTTTAAGAAATTTTTTATTGGGTGCATGATAACTATTGCATCCAATATATATTGTATTAATGAATAGGAAAATGAAATTTTTAATTAACCAAATAAATTAAAATTATACCATAAGGAGAAAAAAAAACCCCAAATGAAGGGCAAAATAACAACAACAAAAAAAAAAAAAACTATTTTCTTATTCCTATTTAGAAATTTTCTTTGATGCCATTAAGAGAAATAATTCTATTAACCACAACACATTGAGGGGGGGAAATTAAGGGAAAATGAAAGAAATATGTTAGAAATAAAATAAATAAATTGAAGAAAAAACAACTTTTGGCATATTAAAAACTAAAATAGAAATATTTTTGGGCAATTTTGAATTAAAGAAAGTACTTTAATGTTGTTATTTATATATATATAAAAAATGTACTTTATTAACAATAACACGTTTAATTGCTTCATTATAATTAAAATATATTAGAAAAAACTGACTTGTAGTCAATGTTTTGTACGGGAGAAAGACATTAGATTCTAATTAAAAAACTCTTAATAATTAAATGAGTTAAACAATTTATTCTAATTTGTTTTTCTTATTAATTGTTGGTATTGTTACATATAATCTATGTAGCATAAAAAAAACAAATGTGATAATTTATAATTATAAGCTTGTTAACTACAAGCCAGAAAATTGGTCTTTGATTACTAAGCAGACATTTTTTCTTTCTCCAATTATATGATATGATGCACTTTTTAAAAAGTTAATATAGATACTAAGTTTAATTAATTAATTGTTTGATTTTTAATAGAACCAATCTTAATGGAAAGTTCTGTCCCTCTAGGCCCAGATTAATAAGAAGGCCCAATGAGCCAGCTTCAAGGCCCACTTGTATATTGATCCAAATAGGAATTGAATTTAGATTATTGAACCATAACATATAACAAACTAACAAAGAATGAATTGTTGTTTATAATAAGTTCTTTAATCAAAGATTTTTTTAAATTAAGTATGATGATTGGCCAAGGGTAATAACTAAGCATAGTTTACTTTTGATTTTGATGTGCACTGTTCTTAAATACAAAAGTTGTTTCTACCCAAATTTTAACAACTATTGTTTTAGTATTTTAATTTTGGGTTCATTTTTAAAGCATCCATAGAAAAAAGTAGATAACAAATCAATTTGGATACTTGCATACATATGATTTTCAATTTATTTTAATATATGAAAACCGATGGCTTAAAAATAAATGAAAGTGTTAAAATATCATTTTGGTCGATGTAATAACAATTGTCTAATTTTAATCTACACTTTTAGTAAATTTTTTTTATCTAAAATAGTTAAATAACACCCACCATCATTTTTCATTACATATATATAAGACATTATATGTATTCACACAGTTAAAAAAATATGACTTTTTTTTTTATGGGGAAACAAAACCATAGGTTTATAAATGAAAGCAAAAAGGATGTAAAATTAGAATTTTGAAAGTGGATAGTTGACTATAATGATATATAATAACCTAATTAAAAAGGTAGAAAATTTTGGAAAAAGAGAAAAATACTTTCAAAGGAAAAAAAAAAGGATTTAGCAAAAAGTTTGGGGAAAGGAGAAAAAATGGTGAAAAAAAGAAGAGAATATAACCTAAAGTGACTCCAAAAAAGGCCAAAAAGAAAGAAAAAAGAAATCAAGAACAACATCATCAACAAAGGAACCCACTTGGAAGGTTAAAAAAATGAAAACCACTCTCTAAAAACCTAAAGGAAAAAAAAAAGGCAAACAGCACTAAAGAAAATAGCACCCAAAACTAAAAAAAAAGGCTATAACAAAAGAAAAAGAAAAAAACAAAGTATTAATTTGAAACAATATTAGTATTTGTAATACTATAAATTTAAAAAAAGTGAAAGTCAAAGGTAGAAGGAATGAGAATATGTAATTAAATAAAGATTTCGTGTCAATTTTGAGGCAATCTTAATCATTATTGGTGTGAAAGAAACAAAGCTAAGAGACAAGTCATAAGTAAGTATAATATATATATATGTATGTATGTAATTTTGGATTTGTTTTAAGAACAAAGTTGTATGTGTGGGGAGCAAAAAGAGGAAATGAATTTGTTGACATTTTATAAACTAAGCTTTTTCAAAATTATATTAGAGAGTGAGAATGACAGCCCACAATATTCCATGTTTTTCAACCATTATTTTGGCTAATAACTAACCATGTGATTTTAAGAGATAACCACATGTTAACTAAACTTCTATAACACTTGATGAAGCTATATATGGTTTTGTTGATTCCTTCACAAGTTAACTTCTAAGTTTTGTCTATTATTATTGTTTAATTTTAGTGATCAACCAACGATATGATGTATATAATACTCAATTAATTTGAAAGAATTTGTAATTTTGCATGTACTAACATGTGACGTTCAAATTTTTTTAGCATTTCTTTTTCATGTTATTTGTTAGTTTTTTTTTCACAAAGATAAGTCATCCATAAAGTCTACGACCAACTCTTTCGTAGCTCCTAAACAAGTAGGAGGAAAATAACACAATTTGAAAAACTCATCTTTACAAATTAAATAACAACTCTAAGAGAATGCTAAAACTAGAACAAAATGGACAATAAAGAAATTGATCTCTTGAGGGATGTGACAAAAATATATAATATTAACAACATTCCCAACAAAAAAGAACTTTCAATAAAGGATCGCAAAAAAGAAATTAACCACATTCATGTTGAGAGACAAATGACTTCTAACAAATCTATACTCCACTTTATGGGAAGGTTGGTCAACCCACGCTCAATCAATCACACATAAGTCTTTCCAAATCGTTTTAACTTTTCTAACAAGCTGACAATGATCCCACCTTTCTAAATGAGTGAGCAGCCACTAGATATCATCTTGCCTACACGATCATGAACAATCTAGTCAAGCCTGCCTCAACCTCTCTCCCATCGACACCATATCCCATTAATATTTAACTTTCAACTTCTAATTGACGACAAAAACCAAAAGGAGATCGAAGAGAAGCTATCTTGACTCTACTCAAAACAACTACAAGGACAATTCAGCAAGGAAGATTTCTTGATCCTGAAAGAAACAACGTTCGACACCTCATATATGAAGTTGACCTCGTTTCGAAGATTCCACTAGCTCCAAAGACAATCCAAATAGAGCACACACTCTCCTCAAGCAAACCCAATTATAATATATATATACATTCTACCAACACCAAACAAGCTACTTTAGAAAAAGTCTAAAAAATTTTCAAAAACTGATTACTACTACACGATACTTCTTGTCAATTTTAACTCAGATATGAAAAAAAAACATAGAGAAGTTATAAAATTTTAATATTAAACTTGCTAATTTCAAATAGTAAAAATAATATGAAAAATCAATATTAACTAGTTTGAGTGAATGAAAAAGATAAAACAAAAGTCATAAATGATTGAAGCAAACTATAAAAGTTGTTATGTATATATATATATGTATTATTGAAAAGGGAAAATGAAGTGATTTGATTAGGGGATTGGAAGCAAACGTCCATATGGTTTGATAAGAAAATAAAAAGAAGAGAAAGGGTGGTTGATGAGAAGTAAATATCATAGATTGATACATGAAGTTGCAAACCTACCAAACCATCCATATGCTTTCCCTACCATTTTCTACCAAACTTATACACTACTATCTACCAACTTATTCTTCTTCTTATTCTTCTTCTTCTTCTTTCATGTTTATCAATTTCATTTTGTATTTTCTTTTCCATTCATCTATATTATATAACTCATATCCAATTTCATTGACTTTAGCTTTCATATTATACTACTACATCATTTTAACTTAAACAAATAATTAAGTTAGAGTAGACTGTGTTTGTTCAAATAATTTATTTGCAAAATAAAAACTTTTATTATAAAAAAGTATTTGGACAACGATAATAAAAATAATTGATGATCTTAGGAAAAACAACATCTCACCTACTATCTCTGAAACAAATAAAAATTAATTAATAAAACTATACTCATTTACAATAATTTACCCTTTTATAACCTATACTCTATTTTCTACCCAAAATTTGGCCTATGATGAACTTGTTTATTTACTAATATATATTCATCCCAATATGTGGCATTCATAAAATTAAGCAAACTAGAAAAATCAAAACAACATATAGGACAATATTATGTCGAAAAGACAGTATTATTAATATTGTAATAAAAAATAACATTGCAAATGATAAAATTAAAATCATGCTGTTTCTTTCTTTCTATATATATAAAAGAAAATTAGTATTATATATTTTGTTTTGTGGGGTTTTATCATGATTTGAATAACAACAAGTAATAATGGAGTTATAATTACAAAAAAATCTTTTAGAATTATATGAGATCCCCACTTAAAAATTTAATTTTGTCTTATCACATGCTTCAAACTTCTTTTGCACAATAAATTTAACGAGTATATTTTAAAATACGTTTGTCTTTGTGAATAATTATTGGAAAAAAGAATTATTATTTTATTTCTTTCACAATATAAAATTTATAAGATATGATATTTTTATGAACAAGCTAAGCCCCTCAATGTTTAACTAACTAATTACTATTATACTTTTATATGCTCAAAACATATCATTTAAAGATACTCTTATTTAAATAGGTTTATAGAGTAAAGTTAAATTTAGTATGAAAGTCACTTCTTAATCACTCTCTCTTTCTTTAACTTTATATATACTCTCCCTATTTTTTGAAGAAAAAAATAATATATACAAGAGGGCCTAAGAAAATAAAGGATGAATAATAATTATTCTTCTAACCATATTTTCTATTCTAAAGATTCAAAAACTAATTAAATTAGTAATATGTTGAAAGCTAGCTCAAAAGATAACAAAGAATGGTTGTTTTTTTGACAAAATATTATAAGAATAGTTGTCTTACGTTGAACTTAAACGATATACTATGAAATATGAGCTTGAAGTTTAGTATTTTAGATATATATAATGTTTTGTGAGAGAGTTATTGTAATATGATTAGAAAGAATCATTTTATGTTAAATGTAATAATTTTTCACATAGTAAAAATTTCATGGTTTATGATTATAATTTTTGTTGAATATAGAGGTTTTTTCCAACAACTGCTATACAATTAATATACTTTCGAATCAAGAGGTCAAAAAATCGGTTCACATCCTTTATCCGTACGTGTCATTCGTTGGAAACATTAAAAGAATCTCATTAAATATAGAATTATTCAAACACATAAGTTGTTGATTTCTTTTCCCTCTTAATGAAAGAGAGAAAAATGAATATAGTTAAAAGAAAATGGTGAGTACTTTAGAGAGAAGGCATTTATGAAGAAGGATTGGAAAGAAGGAAGAGTGAGTTATTATAGATTGTTTGGGATTGGTCTAAAGCTTTAAATGAAGAAAGGAGGTTTGTGTTTCATGAAGTTATCGCATTAAGTTTAGGGTTTGAACTTTTTATGCTATATATTAATTTAACTCAAACTTTGTGTTTTTGGTCAAAGTCATTGCTATCAATCTCTCCCTTAATTGATGCTATAGGTTTTCCATACATTTAATATTTGCCTTTTTCCAAACACACAATTATTATTATATCCTTAGTATCTTCATATAGGCTATTTATATAACTTTTATATTATCAATGCCTAAGTTCTATTCATGTGTCTCCCTACCACTTCATGTCCATTATTAACTATTTCTTCACCAAAAGAAAAAATTGAATAAAGATTTATTTTGAGCAACCAAGACAATAATGCCACTATCATAATGATGGTTCAAAAACATTGATAATATATGTTAAAGTTTATAGAGAAAAATATAATAAATTTTTAGTGTATAGTCCTAGTTACTTGTTTGGAATTCTATACCATCAATGTTTTGATAATTATATTCATAATTTCTACCTGATGCTCACTAGATTTAATATGTGAAAATGAGATATAATTTAAATGAATTTCCTCTATCTTGATCTTGGAGGGATTAATTACTAGACACTTTATGTTTTCTTTTTAAGAAATTCTAGATGTACTATAACTTTAATGTTGTACCTTATTTTTGTTACATTAATTTTTCTAATATATTGATAGTTGATCAAATGCAATTACATTATTATTTTGAGTTAAGAAAATATGTAATTTGGGTTCAAGTGAATTATTTTTAAACCAACTAGAAATCATTCAATAAATCATTTCATATATACTGCCTAGGAAGTTTTTCTTTTCTTTTTTCAATTTCAATAATATAAAAAGGATGAAAAATTAGACTTGTCACATTCTTTTTATTGTTTTTAAAATTGATTGTTATTATTATTATTATTGAGAGTTGAGAACTTAAATAAGGATTTATATCTCCAATTAACTGCCCCCTAGGTTTTATATACATAGAAGTTATCGTACGGACACATCTTTCAACCGGATAACAATTTTTATATTATAAACCAACTTTTCCTTTTTTGTCATTTTTATTAAATTAAAAATCTCCAAAAAAAGTCTAAATTAATTAGGGTTTAGCATGGTGCTTTACTTGCTCATCCTAAATTTATAAAAAATATCCATACCCAAACTATCACATTCCATATTGAATATATCTTCATTGATACACACAAGAGTGAACCATAGGAGAGTTTACATTTGGAGTGAAGAACACATGATGGAAAAGAAAAGTTAGTTGATAGGTGTGTTAGTGAAAGTAGTAAAAAAGGGGGAATAGAAATAGAAAAAGGGGGAATGGAAGGGAGTGAAGGAAGTTGGTAAAAACCAAGGTTTGGAAAGGGTAAACAAAATAAGAAAAAGGGTATGGCTTTAGGTTAGGATACAAAGTAGTTTCTCGGAACACAAAGCATAGATTGAATTGAAATTAGAATGTGTGTGGGTGTGCAGGCGTGACACCAAAGGCTGTCAAAAGCCCCCACTCCCATTTTAACTTTATCTTTTTTCTTCCCCCCTCAAATTATATATCTTCCTATTTCTTTCTAACTCCCTTCCATTCTTACTTTATTTCTACATCTTAAATTCTCCGTTTATCTAATACCATCGTATTGTACAAGTTTGAACAGAAGTTCTCCTCCTAAACTATATGATTCGATATCATCTTAAATATTCATTGAATGACTTAAAATTTTAATTTTAGCTTATGATCATAATGGTAAATTTAAGATTATATAATCTATAACCATTTATTGTTTTTCAGTAATATATTGGTAGTTAATGATGTGCTAATTGTGAACCAAAATAGCACGGGTCTCTATTATTTCATCAACATCTCATCATTTCTATATTTTTTTTATAATTTTAGTATATTTAATTTATAGGATGGTTGAATTGAATTTTACATTATTGTGCGGTAGAAAAGTTTGCATAACACTAAAAATTAAGCAATATGTTAAGTATTTGCTAATATCATTCTAATTATATGTCAATGTTTTATAATTTATTGAATATCCACGTGCAAATTAAACACTAGTTTCACAAATGTTTTAATAAGGTAAATAATTGTAACATTTTAATAAATGTAACGCAATTAAATAGGATGAAATGATATATCTCCATATACCTACAAAGTTTTGATATATTTGGTAGAGTACAATTTGATATATTTGATCCATTTTAGTTATGCCCTCTACCCATTGAAACATTTCAATTTTATTCTTGAATATTGTAATTTGTTACAAACAATACATTTGAACATTATTGAAAGCCTTAAAAAATATATATATATCTTTCTTTTTTTTTATTGAAATAAAGTTTGAAATTAGCTTAGTTCAATTTAGAGGTTTAATTTTCTTGCTCCATACATTAATCCTAAACCCTTTACAAAATATATAAAAATAATTAAATTTTGAAGACAGGTGAAAAAATTAAAATATATAGTTGATGTTAGAAAACTGATTGTAAAACAAAGTTATAAATATTTTTAGAAAAATGTAGATAATATCATCTTGTATTCGTAGAATCTAAAATTTTGTTATAATTTTATAAATGGTTACTATATTTCAAAATCGTTTTAAGATATTATTTATTTTATAAATAAAAGATTGATATGAAAATGTATGATTATTATACTTTAGAGTTAACCTAAATTATAAATCATATTGTAATAAAAAAAAGATTAAAACAAGTCTTTCATAAACTAATTTTTTTTATCCAAATAAAAAAAGAAAGAAACAAGTAGTATTCATATATTTAATTTTAAAAACTAAAATCCAACATCCAAAACTAATTATTATTAAACATGACTTTAGTTTTGTTATTTGATTTTTGAAAACCTATCTTACAAACCCTATACCTTCCCTCCCCATTATTAGTTTCTAGATTTTCCTATCTATTTTCAATTAATATTTAAAAAAAACAAAACTTATTTTATTTTATTTTTGTATAGAGAAGTAATTAAAGTAGAAAACAAAATATAAATTTAAAGATAAAAAAAATTGGGGAAGAGAAGTTTGATTTTGAATTAATGAGAGTTGTAGTGTAGTGTTGTCTGTTCTTAGGGTTTAGGAGTCCGTAAGAATCACGAAATGGTGAGTTTATATTATTGTTATTATTTATAATTTCATTTTATGGGGTTTCCCAAATGCAATTATTAAACCAAAACATAATCATTCATTCATTTTGTAAAATACCCATTTTTGGTTGATTATCTCTATGCATTTGTCTCCTAACCCCCTTTTAATTATTACTTTAATATTTTACAAAAAAAAAAACCTTCTACTATTTTATTATTATTATTCAAATTTCTTGCTTTGTAATTCCCACACCACAACCCCCCTATATTATTAAATTAACCCATAACAATATTTTTAGGATAATAATCAATTAAACCCTAAATTAATTATGTTTAAATTTCAGTGCTTTTTTAAGCTTCTATTCTGTTTTGTAATTCTTCTATTCCTATTTCCCACCTATTCTCCCATTCAAAACTTCCATGGAAGATTCCTTTCTCTCTTTTTTCCCCTATTTTTCTTCTTGTGGGATTTTACATTTAATTATTGTTAAATGACGAAAATACCCTTAAACTCTTAATTATGATATCAAATATATATTTATTCACAGTATATGTCCCCACAGTTGATGAGTCTCTCCTAAATCATTTCAGGTAGAGAGAGAGAGAGAGAGGATTAATTATTAAGTGTGACAAAAACTTTCAAAGTGCTTACTCATTTGTGGTATAGAGAGAGAGATGACTAATTGTTGTGGAATTTACAGAAACTTAATTAATATTATCTTATGCTACAATGTAATTTTGTATGTTTAGCATTATTTTTAAAATGAAATTTGAATATATATATATCATTTTAGGGTTTTGTGGATCTTTGGAAATGACTAATAAAAATTATTTCATCTTTTTTACAATATATATACACACACATAAGTTCATTGTGATGTGAGAAAGACTACTCAAACTTCTAAACTCTTAATCTATGTTATAATCATGTCTTCACCTTGACCAATAATTGTACTATGTTTATTATTTAGATTATAAAAAAAAAATGTGAAAGCGACTAATATTTTTAAGTTATATACATTAAAAGTTGGAGCATAGAATTGTTTCAAAAAAAATTACTCTCTAATATATTTTATAGGTAAACATAATTGAATTATTTGAACTTCATTCATTTAATTAACTATTTTATTTTTTATATATATAATTTTAAAATAAAACAATGTATGATACAATGATGAATATATTGGAGAAGTAGTAGCATATAAGATTTGTGCATTCCCAAAATGAAAAAAAGGAAAAGATTGATTGATGTTCAAAATTGATTTCATTAAAAGAAAGATAATGGTTTAAATCATCATATTATAGTTCAATTATAGTAAAAGAAGAAGTAAAATGATAAAGTTAAAAGTGGGGAAGGTTTAAAATGAAAAAGAAATAAGAGAAAAAGAGAAAGGTAAGTGGTGGGTAGTGGGGATTTGAGACATAAATGCGAAATTAAAGTGTTTGTCCAAAACTCAGTTGACCTCTTTTGTTTCATATTCAATTCTCTGTCTCATCTTTCTCAAATTCCAATACCCACATTTCTTCCATTTTATTTTTTCCTCTTTTTTTAAAAAATAAATTATACAAAACATATAATCAATCATAATAAATAAAAACCCCCATATTTATTATATATATACATACATTTGGCGATGACAATTCGGCTGGAGCTGGTTTTAAATTTGTAGTATAAAAGTATTTTTTTTATTTGTCACATCACATCAACCCATTCTCATTTTGTCATTTTTAACACCCATTTTATTTCATAAGACCTTATGCTCCAAATTATTATTCACTTATACATACAAACTTCAAATCACATTTCAATCTAAACATTTTGAAACAAAATTAGGATACCAATTTTTTAAAAAACACAAACTTTATTTTTATATAATATAAAGTTTCAAACAATATAATAAATGTTCTTATATTTTATTTGTCAAATTATAAATTTAGTCTCTACAATAGCCTTTGTATTTAATAATTTTTTTAAAAAAATAATCCTTGAAAATCATTAGTTATTAACAAAGATTTTATTTAAATGTAGGGATTGGATTCTAATTATAGTCCGTCTAAGTTCTAATTTTTGTCAAACAATATTAGAGACTGAATTTATATTTAACATATTTTAAATTAATTTACTTCAACTTGTTCAAACAAATTTCATATCTATATTACTATTTAATTTAAAGATATATATTCGCATGTTACTCCTATAAATTATTATTATTTATTTATTTATTTTAATAAATCTTAATTTTAAACGAGTGAATTTAAGATTTATTATAGTGTTTGAAATAAAATTAAACTAACTCTAAAATTATTAATTTTCAGCTCACATTTTTTCCTTTAGTTATTTTATAAGCCCATGCATGCAAATAGACACACACATGTTATTATGAATATCTCCCATTCTTTGCTTTTTATTTTTCTATGAGATTATATTTTACTCATTATTATTGCTTACAATAAATAGCATGTTCTACAAATTTCTTTTTATAAAAAATGACAGTTGTGTCATTTAACTTGTTTTCTATTTTATTATAAATTTTTTAAATTTTCATAAACTATATTATCATTCTATAAAATTTTCAAAATTTCACAATATAAAATTTCTTTTTTTTTTAAAAAAAAAGGTAATATATCATTCTATAAAATTAATCTTGTAAATAAGTGAAAAAGTTGAAAGTCTTTTGGTAACTATATATATTATTATTGCGAGAGGAAAGGGAAAAACAAATGATTGAAAACTATTTAACCCTTCTTCTTTATATCTTTAATGTAATTTGAAGTTTTCAGAAAACTTTTATATTTTAATCTTAATATAGTCTTTTATTAGTCACATCCTTTTACTTTTATGCCTACCTATGCTTTTCTAACTCAAGGTTTATCAAGTGTTGGACCTATCTTAAAATACAGAGAAATAATAATTTAAAAGAAAAAAAGAAAAAAAGAAAAAAGAAAAAGAGAAGAAATCCAAAAAGAAAAGAGAAAAAAGTAAAGATTGTAAGAGAATTCTCATCATGGCATCATGTTCTCAAAATTTAATAATTCTACTAAACATCACAAGTTTAAAATGTCAATATATCAAAGTTCATTCTTATAAAAATATGAATAAAATATCCACAAATATGCTAACGTCCATTGATATTATTTTTCAAGAAAATTATAATGAATTCAAAGTTTTTATAATTTATAAACAAATCTACCACGTTTATTATTTATATTTTATTTGTTTCATTTTTGTTGTTTTGATTTTTTATTATATAATAAAAAATATCCAGTCACTTTTTAATTGATGTGTGATAAAATTTTAATACAATAATCATCTCCATAGATGAACTTAAACTTTTCTAAACTTATTTTGCTTAGGATAATTATAACTTGTAGTAAATTTAAGGATAATAATTAAGTATATAGTAACATTTAAAAAAAACGTAAATATAGGAAAGTTTATCTGAGATAATCTCTTATAGTTTATCAGTAATCGATCAATATTTGCAACATATTTATTAATAATAGACTTCTATCATTGATAAACTTTAATATATATTTTAATATATTTGTAATATTTTTAAATTGTTGCTACATGCTTAATTATTTTGAATTTTATTACTATATTCGCTACATTTTTTTTTTTTTGCCTTATTGTTTGAATAGGCATGATGACGTAAGTATAAGAATTGCAAAAAAGAAAAAAAAATATCAATAGATCTCAAATTTAATTATCTAGATTTTTTTTCGCTATAAGAGAAAGGTTAATTTTTATTTTAATTTTTTAAAATTTGGTATGAATGTTAAATATTTTGTTATCCAAAATAAAATTGTCAAGAAAATATTTTAAAGACAATAGAAATTTTTTCAAATTTATGGACAAACACTTTATTGTTATTATTATATATTATATTTAAATTTGATATTTCTTTTATATACATCATATGAAAGTGTTAAAACTAATTTACATATTAATTTCACGATACAATCTCTAACCTACAACATGTTAGTGTGAAAAGCATAAGATTTATTTCATATATATAAATATATAAGAATTTTGTTGTTGAACAAATAGACAAAATAGTACTGGTAGAAAAACAACAAAAAAGAATTATGAAAAAACAATAGTTATAATGATATAAACTCTTTTGAACTTTTACGATATATCTAAGTCGTTTTTATATATACATATGAAACATATACTTACACGTATATCACACGTCAATTTAAAAAAAGAAAATTCAAATTTCAAAACAAAATTCTTATTATTTCTTTCATTTGAATTAGATTGAAATAAAAAAAAACAATTTATTATATTTTGTTGACAAAATTTGATTTTGTAATTGAATTGAGTAAAATTATATTATTGAATTTGGGTTAATTAGAAGACCAATATTAAATACAGTTAGTTTTTATTTAAGAAATTAAAAAAAAGTGATTATTTTTTAAGAAAAGAAAATATAAGTAGGAAGTAATAATAAAGTGCGGTTAGAGATAGTGTAAAAAATCAGGTAATCATGTGGATGTAATTAAATGAAAGAGTGTGATTAGATATAAAGAAAAAGAGAGAGGGAGAAGGAGAAGGAGAAGGAGAAGGAGAAGGTGGGTACCACAGAAGTCAGAAGGGCATTTCATGATTCTTATTTTTGTTTTGTGAAAATTAAATAGGGTTTTTGTTCATCTTCTCAATGTTCTTTTCTGATGTGTGATTGGGAGAAAATCAAACCTGGTCCACCTCCAATTAACACACATACAATACATTACAATACATTACTTAATTCAATTTCTACAAATTCCCTTCCAATCTTCACATCATGCACTCACAATTTTCTTCGTTTTTCTTGATCCAAATTCTTCATATGTCTACTCAATTCTATTAACTACTCAAATACAAACAACTATTTAAAAGCATATAATTACAAATTAAAAACAAATACCAATTTACACTTTAAACTAATATCTAGTTGTATCAATTTAAACTATAAACTAATACTTATATCAATTCAAACTTTGATTTTTCACAAATACATCAAATTAGATCATAAACTTACATAAATATATAAATTTAAACTATTAACTTTCATAAGTGGTATGTAAAAACAAAAAAACATATGAGAGAGTTAAATTGATACAATCATGTAAGTTTGAGTTCAAATTGACACACATGTGATTGTTTTTAAAAAGATAGATGATCTACATAAATGTTCATTCTACAATATATATTCTTTATCTATGGTTGTCTTTTATGTTTCTCCTATCTACATCTACGATTGTTATGGAAGTTACGGTTGATCATTCAACTTATCTTAAGCAATATTTGTATTGTTTTGTTGTAGCTGTTTCAACTTGTGTTAGACGAATGATTGTTACATGTATTGTAAACATATTTTATTCTCTTTACTATTATATATGTTGTGATTTATTGGGAAATGATTTTTTAAGCTTAGAGGGAGTTTAAATCATTAGAAAAAAAAATTTGAAAAAATAACAAATGAAAAATTTTGGAGGTAGAAGTAGTGTCTATAAATTTAATTAAAAAAACAAATCATTATCAAATGAAGCCAATATAATTTTTTAATTGATTATTTTTCAACTTAAAAAGATTGTAAATAAATTTAGATAGAGATATTTTAAATCTATCACTATACTATTTGAATTGGGAGAGTAATTTTTTTTTTTTTTTTTTTACTTTTCAATAGTGTAGAGGTATTTTTTACCCAAACTATCCAAAAAAAAAAATAGTAAGAGTATTTTTTAAACTATTTTTTTAAAATTTGAGAGATGTTAAAAAAAGGTTAGGTAATTTTTTATTCTAATGAATTGGAATTTAAAATTTTAAAAACTTATTTAAAGATAAGAGTGGAAAAGAACGGAAAATGGAAAAAAAAAAAAAAAAAAAAAAGAAGGGGTAAAGTAGTAATTAAAGAAAGATGAGTGGGTGTAGTGAATAAAAACCTCCATTTAATATGGCGCCTGCGCCTCTTCCTTCCGTTTCCACTTCTCTCCTTTACACACAGCGACGAACAATGAGACACACCCAATCCCCAACTTGACCCCTTTCCTTATTTTCTCTTTTTCCATACACCCAAAAAACTATATCCGGCGAATTTCCAACGGCGACGACTGCGGCGGCCTCGACGGTGTTGCATTGAGCTCCGTTAATGGCGTGGGTCAAATCCCTTCAGTGCAAATCCAGAGCCTTCGAAGACGTTTATCATCCATCTCCTAAAAATCTAATCCCCAGCGCCAGTTGCCGGAAAAGCGTTCAGAGTCTCAAAGACGTCGTTGAAACCACCAAATCGAAGCACAAAAAGCCCAAACACTCCCCGCCGGAGAAAAAACCGGTTTCCAAAAACCCAAGGCTCGCCAAATCGGAACCCGGCTCGACTCCCAGTTCCCGGCCCAGAATGAGCGTTTCGTCCCGTCCGTTAATCAGGGCCGACGATCTTATCTTCCCGGCGGTGTCGGAGTTGCCGGAGGGGCACCATTCCCGGAGTGTGGTTGAGATAATCTTCCACACGAGCTGGAGTCCGAAGGCGTTTACAGGGCGGGTCGAAATGATTTTCAAGGTCCAGAATGGGTCGAAGACGGTTGCTCGGTTTGAAGAGTATCGGGAAATGGTTAAGGCTAAGGCAGCGATGGGATGTCCCGCGGACGAGGAGAATGCGCGTTGTGTCGCAGATGGGAACGAGGTCATGAGGTTTCACTGCATGGGTCCCACTTCCGACTCGGCCAAATACGACGGATGCGGCGGCGCGTGGAGTTTCCCTGGAATGAGAGGGTTGTCATCGGCAGCAGCGATTTGTACGTTCGCCGGAAGTGGAGTGGCTCACGAGAACGCCGGCGGCGGGAGAGGGAGAAGAGCGATGTTGGTATGTCGGGTAATCGCAGGTCGGGTTTCAAAGCAAGTGGTGAAACCCGACCCGTATCTGGAAGGCCGAGTTGGACTGGACTCAGTGAGTGGGGATAATGGCGAGTTACTCGTGTTCGACTCGCGTGCGGTTCTTCCTTGTTTCCTCATCATCTACAAATTGTAAAAATATTAAAAAAAAAAAAAGAACAAAAAATGCCAAGAACCATTATTATAATTTTTTCTTTCTTTATATTTTCGGATTTTTTGGGTTTTCTTCTGGGGGGATGAGTTGAAAATCTTTTCAATTTTCATCATCTTGCATTTATCAACACAATTTTTCTCTAATTTTGGGGGCTTTTTTTTCTTTAATGCGTCATTTTTTGTTTGTGACCGTTGTTAATACTAATCGTTTGATTAATGTAAAAAAAATTGTGTTGATAAATGCTAATACCAAACTTTACGGTTTATTTGGATTTAAATGTTAATTAATTATGGGGTGTTTTATTTTAGTTTATTCTAAATGCAATTTTGTAGCATTTAAGACGAAAGATTTTGTAGGAATCCTTATTCCATCGAATTGGCCCAGAAATTCACGTGTTTGGCAATTTGGAAAAGGGAAAGATTTTGTACTTTGAAAATGATGGGGAAAAAAAAAAATTAAATTAGCAAATAATAATATTCCGTTTAAATTTCCCATTCTATAACTTTAAGGTTATATGTATATATATAATTGAATTGATTTAGCATTTATTGTATTTGTGTAAAGTCTTTTTGAATCTCTGTCGTTTATGGATGAAATTGAATTTAACGAAATGTTTCCAAATATGATCCGTTACAGTAGTTTATAAATTTTGTTTTTTTGGACATTATGTGTATTGAAGATAATTATTATATTAGATCATATGAATTAAGATCCATGCTTTTAGTCCATGTAATCTTTTTTTTCATTAAGAAAAATTAATTTAGAATGATTAATAGTGATATAGAAGTTGTAAGAAAATAAACATATATAGATAATCTTTGATCATAATTTTTTAATAATTAAACAATATCTTCATATGTAATTAATGAATAAGAAACCTGCTTAATTATATAGATTTATAGCCTTTTCTTTTTCTATTGAAAAGTCATGATGTCTTTTCTAAGTTTTTTTCAAAGGTTGATCTGATGCATGGATGAAGACATAATTTTGTACCTACTTCAATTTCATTAATTTGTTTAGAAGAGTTTCCAAAATTGATGGCAAACATTTTTTTTTCAATGGTTGATTTGTTTTTTCATTGAAAATTCATGACAAGTTTGTAGAATACTTCTTTAACGACTTCATCGTAGGGAAATTTTTTTAAAAAATCTTACTTAATCAAAAGTTCAATTCTCCGGTTTTTTGTATTGTAAAAAAGCGAAAAAATCCAAAATAAGATAAAGTTTTGCAAGAGAAGCCAAAAGGGGAAAAGCAAAGAAGACAAAATATAGAGTGATAATCCAAAAAAATGGAAGAAAGAAAATGGGATTAAGTATAGCGCAAGTCAAGGTTGTAATGCACAAACCTTGCTTTCCTTGACAGAAAATGAAAGGCATATTCATATAAAAACTAATTTAGATGTTGCCATTTCACTGTCTTTCGCAACCAACTTTTTCCATCTTTAATTCCCCTATTTAACAAAGCTGCATAAAGTTATCAAAATCCTCTATATACATGTTCTTCACTCTATTATAAAAGCTCCAACCAGTTTTCTTTTTAATCTTCAACATCAAATTCCTCATCTATGCTTCCAAGCAAAGTCCTTTGCATTAAAGTAACATCCAATTAACGAAACAAATGAATCCACAATTCTACAATTCTCCTATATGTAGTTTAGTTTCCTATTTTCACCAACACATTGACAAGTAGGGACGTGAACATAAACGTGCATCAATCGAAATATGGGTGTGCGTCTTTTTCAAAAGAGTCTAAGAATAAAACATTGAAGATAGGAGATGGAAGTGAATAATATCATATCATTGTGAATATACACAATAGAACTTTCTAGTTTTAGTTTTAGATAGCGGTGATGATGTTTATTTGAAGGAAACTAGAAAGACAAAGAGTGTTCAAGTTCTCAACTACAAGGATCTATCAGAAAAGCCTTTTTTACTATTGAATGGTGTACAAGATAGATTTTAAGGCTCCTACCCAAACTCACCAAATCATTGGACAGTGAAAATGGCATTTGACCAGATTCTCCTTAGAAAGTGGGGCAGAGGTTGAAAGGGTTGATGGCTTGATTTGTCACATTGGCTTTTGAGGTGAATATAAAAAATTATAAGGTGGATATTGAGAAGCAGCCAATACCATCCTCAGATGCAATTTCCATCTTTGGTGCATCAATGGATGAAAGTTCATCTACCTGCATTATTGGTACTCTACTAGCACAAACAATGGCTTATCGTTCAATTGTTCCCGACCCTGCATCATCAAGAAATCATCATTTCAGCATTTATCGACAACGGGTGTCAAAAAAATCACTCTTTAAATCCAGTTCATACACAAATTTACATTCATTGAGATAACTATTGAATCTTGTCAATTCGATATTAAACAACTTGGCTTCACGTGGAGATGGGTCCACAGAAACAGAAAAATGTAACCTGCGGCTGCAGCAATTCACCTAACCATACTCCATTATTTGGGACAATTTATTCCATGTGACTCTCCCATAATAGCCGTTGAATATGTAATAAAAATTCTTAAGTCTTCTAATAGCCATCAAATACATATTTGAGTTGCTTCTTTCATGATCACATTGTGAAAATTACCAACCACATTGTGGCAGCCTTACGAAATAAGTTCTCCTATCTAGGAGGTCTCCGTAGAAAGCTTTTTGTTTTCTTTTCAAAACTATTCATGAAAAAGTAGGGCAGTCCACAAAATCAAGTTATTACCCTTAGGGCCTATTTGAAATGGCTATTCAAGTACTTAAATAAGTTGAAGTGTTAAGCAATTGATAAGTTATTCCGAACATGTTTCTAATTACTACTTTACTTGCCTATAGTTTCAGCATAAAGAATAACTTAGCTTGTCCTAATCGGCCTACATGTAAGTCATCTAAGAAGAAATTAAAAAGAAAACAGAATAGAGAAATCTTAAAGAATAGTCTTTCAGACGTAAGTGTCCTTATCAACATTTCACTATCAGTATTATAATTCTAGTGCCGTGATTTGTCAAATCCAACAGAAGATCATTGAAATCAATAACTAATATTAACTTGGACTAGTCAAGCCTTGCGGTTTCTGAAGGAAAACAAATGCTAATAACTTGTCATTTTGTGAGCAAATGGTGGTTAGAATATTCGTTATCCACCAGTGTCCAGACCAATTTATGCATACCTCGATTAGTCTACAGGTCAACTTGTCCGGTCCTACAACATTTGACTGTCAAGAAAACTCGTAAAAAATTACTTCCTAGGTAAGTGGTCATCATGGATTGAACCATAACCTCTTTTCACGACTAGGCCAACCCATTGAGGCTGTCTTCTTATTTACGACTAGGCTAACCCAAAATGGTTGTTAAAACATTTACACGTAATCGCAAATTTGTGACAGTGAGAAGAACACAAAAATAAAAATAAAGAAAAGAAAAAAAGGGGAAAGAAAAGTTACAGAAGAAGCCAAACATGTCCTAACTAACTATTCCACCAACTTTTAACTTTATAAATATAGACAAAAGGAGTTTGAAGAGTTATGCATACCTTTAGAACTGGCAATTCAATGACGCAAGCACATTCAATTACTTCAGCTCCAGCGCGTTCTGAAAAACAATGCATTTAGGTTACAAATATTTGAATAAAAAAGAAAAAAAAATGCTAATTTTACTTGTATAGATCACCAGACAACAGAATGAGAAGTTTAAAACAGCATTACATTAAACAAAACCAAGGTTCTGAAACAACTTATATGAGCAACATGTAAGGTTTAATGTCCAAGTTTCTTCATGTAAACTTATTAGAATCTTCACTCACTAGTCATAATATTGAACTATAACATCAATTATTTGGTTTGTTATCTGAAACAGACAAATTCTGCAGTAAGTACAGAATCTCTTTTATGCACTGTCTTTATACTAAAGCTTCAAGGCACTGGCTAATACTTTAAATGACAAAAGGACCTCATATCAAACAAAAACAGGCATCGAATCTGGACCCAAAACTGCAGTCTTTATATGATAGATTTTTCTACCGTTAGCAAATAGTTCTTATGCCATATGTTATATATCCCTTTATATGTGGGTGTAACCCATTAGTTAAAGCATCAATTACCATCCCAAAAGTTCGAAGGTTTGATCTCCGACGCCACAGTTATTGAACAAAAAAGAAAAGGATAAAAGCCTTCTTTAGCTTACATAAGAATATCAGAGTGAGCTCACCAAGTAAATTCATAGCTGCACGGAGAGTGCCACCAGTCGCAATCAAGTCATCCACCACCAAGGCCCGTTCATGTGGTTTGACAGCTCCGACATGCATCTCAAGGCAATCACTTCCATATTCTAATATGTACTTTTCAGAAATAACTTCTCCTGATATGGTGATAGTAGTTGATTGAAATTCATTACTGACATAGAAGGAATTTCTTTTTGTCCAGGATCTAAGATAATTTAACTTATGCTACAAGCATGAATAAAGGACCCAAAATCCAACTTCTAATTTAATTCAATGTTCTCCACAAAAATATCGTCGTTTATCTCCTAAGCATAATATGGAAGGTACAACGATGATTAATTACTTGAGAGCTTTAAAAGGTTAACAAGGAAGTTTGGAGTTTTAAATGGTTTTAATCAATAAACTTAAGTTTAATAAAATCAAATTTGTAAAACCAAATATTAAATTGATTTTGTATTATTAACACATGTTTCGGACTGATCATGAACATGAAAAAATTGATTCTTACCATTTCATAATCACTTTCACTCCCCAAACAGGCCCTCAACGCTAATAAGAACAACTACTTTAGTACAACCACTTTCTCTCAAAGGTATAAGGAGAAACTTGGAAGAGGCAAGAGGTTAAGCAAAGTGAAGACTTGAATGCCTGTGGAAGAATCAGTATAATGCACAATCACGTGAACCAAGGAAAAAGACTGAAGTTCATTTGGTGTATGGCTTATTCATTAGAAAGGGAGAACTCCATGGGGACGTGTTTTCCAGATCATAGACACGTTTGTGCCACAGAAAAAAAGAGCACACTTAATTAAATGAATGCATAATAGGTATACATGATTACCAGGTAGCTTCCTTGGTTTCCTTAAAGGGATAAATTTTGCTCCTATAGCCAATGCAATTGGAGGGCCAAATATAAAACCTCGAGCTTCAATTCCTGCCAAGCAACACCGTATTTCAGAAATCAATGTAGATGGCATGTTATTTACTTTGATCGAAAAGTGTCATATGTAAACCACATCACTTCTAGACAAATAATAACAGATGTAGCTAGGCAGCTTAAGAAAGATAAGCAGGAATAGAAAAACAAGACAAGCTGAATGCTTGAAACTACTTGGAAAGAAAATAATGCTTGAAATGAATAAGAGAAACCTGGTCAAACTAAGAACTAGTTAATCTCATCATGATATTAATATCACAAGAGAGATTTATTTACCAGCTAAATGGCATGGAGTGCTGGTCAAAATAAATGGATTAAAACTTCATGAACGGGGATTCTGATTGAGTACTAAATTTTCCAAGTAAAGGGCCACATATCCTTAATAGAACATGGACGCAAAATCTTTCAGCTGAATTCACTGAATTGAACCACATGCCCCCATTTGATAAAAGACACCTTAACAGAAATGGTTACTTATTTCACATTTAGATACCAATTAGAGTTATTTGTAAAAGAAGATATGCATTAATGCAAGGTCGATACGAATATGTGGGTCCACTAAAGTCCACTGAGCACAGTAATGAAAAGGTTATAAATCATCAAAAGACCATTACGGTGATTGAAAGAAATGAAGCTGGAGTTAAAGGATTAAGATTATAATGCAAAGCTCATTATCCTACAACCACCACAGTGTGATATCATTATCAGAAATATAAATATGTGGTCGTTCTTTCTCTTCCTGGCACAACCCCCAGATATTCTCAATTGGTTTGTACTGTTACAAATACTCTTCATTAGATGTTATCATCAGAGGTTAATCCAAAAAGGAAGTACTTGAAACAATAAATAATGTAACAGTATTTTAAACAGGAGAACCACAATAAATAAAATCTATAGACCAACAAAGTAAAATTGTCAAGATGTTCAACAGTGCTGAGTTTAAAGAGAGTTGTTTTTTTTTTTTTTTTTTTTTACATGAAAAAAAGAGCATGGGCATGAATATAAAAGATAGAAATGTTGATAAAGGAAACCAACGATTGAATAAAAAAAAAAGGAGATGCACATTATTGGTGGAGCCAAAATGTCATAGTTCAATATAAAAATCTATCCCATGAGTGCATACAAGTATGAATCACAAGGCCAGAGAAAGAGAAAGTAGAAGCCAGAGAGAGAGAGAGAACCAATATTAGCTGATCAGGTAAAAAAATGGTAACATACAGCAATCAGTGGCATAGCCCACCAGTAAAGCTCATAGTCAAACATAGAATCACTCCCAAAACCCACAGTCACTTGCATTCATCAATGATTAAAATGTACCAAAAGCATTATAAAAAACAACCGGAAATTCATGCAATGGGGGCACTTGTGCATCATTTAAAGCAACTTTTTTCTCGAAAGAATGGACCCCGCCATCTTCAGGCTAATCAAAAGCGACAAGTTTCTACCCAGCTTTAGATCATCCTCATCAAAGTTATAGAATACATTAATCTTTACTCAAAAATGGAAAAAATGGAAAAAATGAATAAAGAATATTATATTTCCTTTTCACCTGCAACAACCGAAATGTTTTTCCCTTTGTATCGCTCGACGAACAAATCAATAGTATCCTTGAATGCTTTGGGGTCGAGTAACAGAGTGGTTATGTCTTGGAACATGATACCTGCCATTAAACCCATCAACAGTAAAAAAAAAAAAAAAAAAAAAAAAAAAAAAAAAAAAAAACACCAAAACATAAAATGGGTTCTCTCATTATAAACTTAAGACCTCAAAAAAGTGAAAAGAAAAAAAAGCATCTTCTTCCCTTAAAAGGAACGAACCCCAGAAACCATTTGACAAGAAAAAAACACATGTAATTTGAATTTGACGGAGACATGCAGTAAATTGATAGAGTCCGAAAACAGTGAAGAGAAGCCAACCTGGTTGAGGGAAATTAGGGACAACACGAATCCTAGTCCTGATGCCATGGATGCGAGGATCTTCGTCTCTGTAAGCTGACATTGTGAAAAGTTAGAGGAGGGAAAGAAGATAAAGGTGAAGAGAGGGGTTATGAGAGAGTGTGTGAGTCAGAGAATGGGAGAGAGAAGGGAGTTGAAAAGGGCATGGAGAGGGAGAAAAAGAGTTGAAAGCAGAGAAGGAGAAGAAACAGAGAGAAAAGGGGATTTGGGAATGGAGGAAGTGGTTGGAAATTGTGAAGAGGGGATTTGAGAGAGAAGAAAAAGAGGGAAGTAATAAGAGGAGAAAGGAAGAAGAAGGAGAAAAGGAAAGGCGCAGTGTGTTTGGTGATTTCGCGCGCTCTGCCACTCTCACTCACACGTCCCATTGGTTTTTGAGGGATATCTTTTAATTTTGAACAAAAACTCTTCTTTCCCATTTCATTATTATTATTACCCATACATTGCCCTAACAAAATTATAACAATTCTTCTCAATGTGTTCTTTTTTTTTCATATCAACTTTCCTAAACCTACCACACTTCTTTTCCTTCTTTTCCTTTTTTGAATTTTAAACAAAAATCCACACATATAATTCATCCTAATTGCCTTTCCCCCCTGCTAAATAACGACCATATTTGTTTATTCTTCCTTCCTTCCACAATTAATGATAACAAATTAACTTCTTTTACACACACAAAAAAGAAAATTCAAATGTAAAGGATAGAGTGCACTCAATTAAACTTTATATTCCTTTTACATATTATGAAAATTACAACCAAACAATTTTTAAATCAAATATAAACTTATGTATATTTTTCAATTCTTTTTAAGTAGAAACATAAATATATTTGTAGTTATTTTTATCGGTCCAACGGTACCTATTTTTTATCAATAATATGTACTAATTGAGATGTAGAAGAAAATATTAAAACAACATATTACAAAATTTAAAACTCAAAATTGACTTATTTAAGTTTCTTTATTTCTATTACTTATATATATTTCTTTGTTTCTTTTAATCAATTTACTAAAAATATTATTTTTCAAAATCTAAGTTGAAAGTTTTCTTAAATTAAATAATAGCCTTGGGAAAAACATATAATTATTTACACATATTAAAAAGGTAAAAGAAAAAAAAAGGAAATAATCACAATTCTAAAACAATCAAAAGCTAAAAATCAAATTAATTATCAAAGTTGTTTGTTGTGTTTTAAGATGAGAATCCAAAGGTTGCTTTCAAATCTTGATGGTGTTATTCTTTTCCTAATTCCATCATTTTCACATTAACCAAAAACTATACACACACACACACATTTAATTTAATAGCAACATGTACCTGCTTTCAAATTCTTCTTATCCATCCTATGTTCAATTTTGATACTATCTTTCAAAATTAACCATATCTATTTCTCGTCGAAATACATATAATTGAACTTGAGGATATGATAATCAATTAAAGTCGATGTCGTTTTGAGTTCAAATAGAGTACGTTTGTTCACATACACTTTGATTGCTTGCGGTAGGTGTTTATTGGTAATTTGGACAATATTTTCAAATGTTCTGATAGATTGATCATTTTTTTTATTTAACGTCTTCAATTAAACTTTCACGAAAAACATAGATATGAAGACTAAAAAGACAATACAAAATTAAAACCCCCAGAGAAAGAGAGAAAAGAAAGTTGGATTTTTTTTTGTTATGATTGCATTTATTTAAAACATTATTTATTTAATTTATTTATTATATATCCAAAATTGGTAAAGTGGTTTTCCTCTTAGGGTCATTAATGTGACCAAATAAAAACAGGGCTACTTTTTCTCTTATGTATATCCCATGTTATAGATGTGGCCCCTTTGTAATAAAGAGGCTAAAAATAAACATAAGTTTGAAAAATATACAACTACTTTCTTATAAATTATTTGCTTAAAATTAAGTTTATATTCCCACTAAAAATTAAAATACCCTTTTCTTCCTACTACTTTTATCCTATTCTTTTTAGTTTATTATTAAAATCAGTTAAATTTAAATATAAAAATATTTTTTTAAGCAAACAAGAACATTATTTTCAAATATAACAAAATGAACAAAAATATTTATAAAATATTATAATTTTTCTATGAAGATAGACTATTTATGTTTAATAAACACAAATAATAGTTTACTTGGTCTATTCCAAACAATTTATGATTTTTAATATAAATATTTTCTTTTTTTAAAAATCAACATTGGCGTGGAGTGAATATTTTGTAAGATGATTTAGTGAGGGTTGGACATTTAAAATATAATGATGTAAATGAAATGAACTAAAATGGCATTGTAATCCAAAATAAAAACAAAATGGGTATTTATGTTAAATTTGCACTTCTTTATGATAAGATAAGATGTACTTTTAAGTTTAGCACAATAATGTACCATAGGGTTTAGGTTTGTGCATGCTTCCTTAGCACCTACCAATATATATATATATATATATATCTTGATGTGTCAATATCATATGGTGTTTTATATAAATATATATGGCCTCAATAAATGTTACCCAAAGGCCAAAGGACAAACATTTTTTAGAAATGGTAAGTGCATAGATTTATTTATAAAATATATATATATTGTTTAATGTTGTGGAAATTTGGTTGTAATTACTTTCCTTTTTAAGAGGAGTGTTTGGATGATTAGATGGGATGATTAGATGGGCATGATGTATTTTTATCAACTTTTCATTACAAATGTTTTGTCTTTGGTTTTCTTTTTCTTCTTCTATTTGAATAAAGCTAAAGTTCTATTAGCATGTTTTAAAATATTTGATCCTATAATATATAGCTTCCTAAACTTTCCTTATTGTTTCCTCCTCCTTTTCCTTTTTAATTTAATATATTGATCTTTCACGATTTAAAAATAAATAAATCATGTAAATCTATGGACTATCTTCGTATAAGTTTTTCATATTCTTTTGTTTAACGATTTTGTTACAAACTCGAGGTAGAATAATGATTGGAATTGAAAATTTTATGGTAAACTAAGAGATATTTGTTTGAAAATAAGCTAAATTTTTAGGGGTTATTTATAGATAAATTTAATATAAATATTTTTAATAAAATTAAAAAAAAATATAATTTACTATGCACATAATTAAGAAATTAGTGCTATGTTTTTTGGAGACCAAAGTTGTGGTTAAAACAAAATAATTAATTTTGCAATCTCGAGTTTTTGGGATCTTTTGATTTTCTTTTTCCTCTTTAATTCAAAATTTGTAGACTGTGAACTTTGCCCCTCCAACTTCTAAAGTTTGCATTTAATATTTTTAGTTACCATCTATTATATCATAATTATTTAGCAATATGAGTGATATTCTAAATTTTGGAGCAATTGAAATCAAAGAAATAGGCAAAGATTGTTGATGAATCATATCCAAACTTCTATTTTATATATATTATGCATGACCTCTAGGATGAATTCTTTATAGATTTTACATCATGGTTTTAAGTTTTATTGGTTTGCATCATTATCGAAAAGACTTTGATAAAAACAATAGAAGAAAAAAAGTAATTAACTTTATCCTTAAATATATAACAAGGTTGAAAACATATAGTACATAAAAAAGAGGGTGAAGTTCAATCCCTATGCTTCATAATACGAAGAGAATTCATGTTAAATTAAACAATCTTTTCCTTTTTTGTTTGCCCCTTAGCACTATTGAGAGTATTAATTGCAATTATAAATAATGTCACTAATATTTTTGTCTTTTTCAATATTATATGAAAGTTGAAAAAGGAAAAGGATTTATATATATAAGAAAGCAAACATTATGACATTGCAACAAATGAAGGGAAATGTGTAGGTGGATATCCTAGTGGCAATTATGTTCTTTACTTGATTATGTTAAAAGCATTATTATCAATTGCTTTTCTTATTCTGTTAACCCAATAATCCAATACACACAAGTAAAAATCTAAATTTGGCTTCCAATCAAAATTTAAGCAAACCCCACATTTAGGAAATATATATAAACACACATACACACATACACACGTATTATATTTGAATATTTTGTAATTAAAAGTGCTTAAAAAGTTAAAAAGGGATTAGCTTTTGAGCAATATGAATGGATGGGTTCATACTGATCAAATAATGGATAAAAGTTTGGCAATAAATATATTTTTTATAAGCTAAAAAAGTTTGAAAGGGATTTGGCACAAAAGGATTTGCTCTTTTTAATTTGCGACCACCAATTTGAGTAATTTTGGTATGGAAGATGGCTTATCAAAATTAACTACCCATAATCACTCCTAGAGAAATAATATATATAGCCAATTAGATGGTAATCATTTTATTAAGATCTTGTCATAATTTGTTGGTGATTATCTATTAGTTTTGTTTCTTTTTCACATTTGGAAATTTGGGATTATCTTTAATTGAAGAATAGTTATTTAATAGATGGTTAATCAAATTTATTAGAATGTGTTATTATTAGCACTTTTTTATTGAAATGTTATAACACAAATAACTTACGACAATTCCTATTAAATCATGAGAATTTAAATTTGATTTGAATTCTTTTTGTTTTGGATGATTTTGATTGACAAAATATCATCAACATAAAACAAGAAAATATTGTAAAACTAAAGAAATAACAAGAACCGAGTTAAATGGTAGCACCCTATAGCCGAAACATACCTAGCTAGGTGATGAAGAAGGTTCAACTTGGGTCTTCGGTGACGCCAAACCTAACAAAATGCCTAATATAAGCATATGCTCAAACCAAAACAACATTGTTCTAAGACCAAAAATGGTTTAGAGAAATGTGTTATGCCTCAACCTAGCAAAATGGCCAATAAGGCATGTCTCGACTCGATGGGATAAAGAGTTATCTTAATATAGATCAAAAATTCTATAAAGGATAACTAAAGTTATCTCTTTATGTGAATACATCATTCTAATTTTAGGAAAAATAAAGTTGATTCTCACTCTCAAATCATAAAGTTGATTCTCATACTAATTCGCTTTTTGACTTAAGCATTGAAGTGTATGTGACAAACACCACACTAACGTACAAATTACTTTTTTCCAAATCACACTTTTCCGTTTCTAAACAAAATTATCATTATCATCACGTGTTGTCTTACTCTTTTTTTCTATTCAAATTTTGGCATTTGCCACTTAAATTAAAATACACACACGGTTAACTTCGATCTTCCTTCCGTATTTGATGTCCTTTTTCATTATTTCAACTTTTTCCATTGTCATTCTTTTATAGAAAATGTTATACTTTTCACGTATTGTTTTTGATAAAAAATGAAAAGTTCGAATCCAATTAGATAACATTCATGAGTCATTATATACAATAAACTCATATTTACATTTTTCAACTCAATCTAAAGAATTGTTACGTGTAGGTCGGCTCAATTAGTGAATGTTATTCTCAATATGAGTAAGGTTTTTATTTCATTATCAAAGTGAGTCTTACAAGTTGAAAGCTAAATCTCTTATCCTCACAATTCTCTACCATTTGTTAAAAAAAAATTTGTGTGTTATTATATGGGGTTGTTTTCAAAAATAGAAAAAAATCAACAAATTATTTACACAAAACCGACAAAATTTATTAAACTTCATTAAATATTTGATTAGATGTTCTATTTTCTTTTATAATTTTCCTTTCTTTCCCTCTCAAATGGCTAGGTTAAAAAAAAAGCTAAAAACAAACGAACGTAAACAAATAAAATTAAGAAAAAAACAATGTATCTTTCTAATCTGTTTTGAATATTACTTTTATTTTGGTCTCAAAATGTTATATATTTTGATCTCTAAATTCCCAATTTTACATTTTTCTTGAGTTTTAAATTTAGTTTTTACGTAGTCTCTTATATTTCTATTTAAGAAAAGAACCATGGTTGGCAAAGGTTGGTGTTAAATTCAATTAATTAATTAAAAATAACAAATGTGAAAATTTCAATTAAACTTTTAATAGTAACCGAGAATCAATAAAAATTAAGGGTGTGTTTGGTTGAGATTCTAAAGTGTTTAATTTCGTCAAAAAAAAAAAAAAAACTATTTTGAAAAAAGTAGTGTTTGCAAATTAAAATAATGCATATTTTAAAAATTAATTTATAAAATAATATATTTTGGAGAAATCTTTAAAAACCAAATTCGCATATAAAAGCTTATAAAAAAGTCTAACCAAACATTAACTGTTTAAATTTTAAATTCATTTTTTTAAAAAATGTTTAAAAGGAATGTATTATTGAAAAACATTTTCTTCTTAATTCAATCCAAATGAACCCTAATTTAATACAACAAATTAATAAAAAAATATTACAAAACAACAAAGAAAATGAGTATCGGTAGAAATTCAAAAGAAAAGCCGAGTTGAAATAAAAACTAAACTCTAATCCATGAGTACAAGAATATTGGTGAAGTGTAATATTAACTTGAATTTAGAATATTATTTTGAAATAAAGTGTTAGCCTTACTTTGAAATTTATGGATCAAATCAAAAATCATACTCAAAAGACTATAAACACAATATTTTTCCACATTAAAAATGAGTTAAAAGAATACTTAAGGTCTTATGTTGATAACTATTATTATTTGGTTTTTGGATTTTGTAAATTTGTTCACATGAGATTTCGGGAGAAATTTAATTTGTAGAGTTGAACTTGTATTTGTGTTGATTTGATGCGATGTGGTCCGATCTCTATAATTTGTTTCTTTGATTCTCTATTGGCTAAACGTCTACGCTTGATTTGGAGGAAGCAGAGAGCACATGATGTTCTTGAAGTTGGAGTTTTGGAATAAAATTTGTATCTTTCGAGGAGTTTCAATCTTCGAGCGTAGTCGGCTTCAGGAGTCTTCTAGCTCTTCAGATAATTCTCTATAGACTTTCTAGAGTAAAAATTTTCCCCCTTACAAATAATCAAAAGAACTCATCTAGTTATAAAATTCTTTTGTGGAATTTATGAGTTTGAGTCTGATTGGTCCATGAATCACACCCATGAGCTTAACAACATGAGTTTAGGTCATATTTAAAAACATGTTGCATCAATAGAATCGATCAATTATGTCATCAATTTTAATTTGGGACATATCAATTTTTTAATTAATTTCAATTTCAATTATTTATATTTTTCATAGTTAATTTAATAAATTTGACAATTTGTGATTGGTCTCAAAATTTGTTATTGAGCAAAGTTGTTTGTTTCCTTTCCCCTTTTCAATTAAAATTTCCACTATCATTAACAAAGCAATGGAACCTTAGAATCATTAGTCAAATTTGTTTAAAAGAAGAAATAAAAAGAAAAAGTGTACTTTAAAACTTTTTTTTGGATCTAATTTGATAACTATTTGACTTTTAGTATTTTGTTATTAAAAAGAACGGTATACAAATTTAACAATCAAATATAAAATATCAACATATATTACAATATTTTTAAAAAATTACAAAATATCACAAAGTTTCTTGTTATCTTTATATATATTGATAGGCTCTCATGAACTATTACATTGGTGATCCATCACAAATAAATTATACAAGTCTATCATTGATAGAATTATAGACCTTTTTATATTTATAAATTTTTAAAATTATTATAATTATTATCCCTAAAATTTGTGGGTTATTGAAAATTAAGCCTATAATCGATACTTTTAAATTTTGTAAGTAAACAATATATTATTTTTTTCGTTAGAAAGAAAGAAAGAAAGAAAGAAATAGATTTGAGTTATTGTGAATTGTAAGGATGGAGAGGAAGAGACCAAAAGTAGTGGAAGTGAATGCTCAAATGGATACTCTCATTTTGTACGGTCCATATTATTTTAATTTTTCCACATTATCAATATTCTCCAAATATCTCTTCTTCTTCTTCTTTTTAAATACACAAAAATAACCTTTCTTGTTTTTCTCATGCAATAACTCAAACTTTGGTCAAAACTTCCATGAGATTAAATGAATTAACATTCTCATTTCACATTTATTTATACAAACTCTAGCTCAATCTCTCACTCATTATTTACTTTTATTTTTGATTAAAAAATAAAAATAAAAGAACAAAGATAATCTCATCTAAACACTTATTATATATAGTACTTGGCGTTTTAACTATTATAACCTACAATTAACTACAAAATGTTATAACCCACATATTATAACAACAACTAGTTGAATGTTTGAATTTAAAGAGTTGATAATTTGGGTGTGTAAATATAATAAATATTTAAGAAAAGGGGAAGGGATATATATTGTATGTGATATGGTAACAATTTGGAGTGTTTGTTGATAAGGGTGTTGGTGAAGTTCCGACCGACACTCTCCTAACTGTCGGCAGTCGGTTTCTCTGCTTTCCTTTCTCTTTTACACTTTACAATAACAATAAATATACACCGCCGTCCCCCGACATTTACTTATAACTTCACTTCCAACTTTTATTACATCTCCATTTTCTTACCTTTTTCTCCAAATTTTAAATTCCAACTTTTCATTCTACAAAACCTTTTCACCTTTTTCAATTCTCCAACATATTAAACATCAAAATTCTATATATATATTTTAAAAATATTATGTAATAATCTACCTGATATTTTTCAAGTTTTCTCCATATTTGGTTATTTTTGTTCATATTATATCCAATCCTTACTTTATTTTCCAATACTTTAGTCCTAATTTTGTAAAACTATGATTCCTCATTTGAAAATTTGAAAATTAAGTTTAAAAACACCATTTCTTTTTGGTTTTTCACTAAAATTAAGTCAAAATTTGTAGAAAAAAAATGGTGAAAACCCTTTTTAAATTATGTTTGTTTAAAAATTTAAGTAATAATTGTGATGAAAGAAAAACCACAACATTAAAGAAAGGGTTGTGAGGGGGAGGGACATTGGCCCAATGGCCCCCCCTGTTATGAGTGGGAAGTGGGAGTAATTGAGGCAGGCAGAGATAGGGTATTGTATAACTAAAAACTAATCTATCTATATATATATATTTGATGTATATAGGGTTTTAGGGTTTAGGGGTAGGTGCCCCACAGATGAAGGGAATTGATGAAGATACTATTGAGTATAGGGTTCACAAATGGGAGATCTTAGAAGATTGGGCTCTAAGATCTTCTTGTCCCTACTCTCTCTTTCTCTCTAATCAAACACACACACACACACACACTTCTTAATGCACTCATACCCTTTTTTTTTTTTTGTCCTTATTAATTTTTTCAACTTTAGAGGATGTTTATTTGAGATTATAAAAACTCAAATACTTATTTCATTGTTGATGATGGTCTAAATAATTAGTAAGAAATACCAAATTGCTATTTTAGTTGTGTTGTTGAGCCACAAACTCTCTTTGAATTCATTAAGAAGTGAAGTATGAAGTTAGCAGTTACATTTTTCTTTTAACTTCTACTTCTTAGGTCAAAGTACTCTATCCACTCTTTCAATTCCATTCTATATCATTAAAATGGAGATTACAATTATTTCATTTGTACACTTTTCTTTTACACATCTCTCTACATAACATCTTTTTTCTTAATGGAAAATCTTTAAATAAAATATAACCATTTTAAGAATTTTAATTTTATATTATTGTGTGTATAATTCAAACTTTCCTTTTTATAACAAAGTTAAAAAGAAAAATAGTAGTGAGGTGACAAATTTAAAGTTAATTAATTAAAATAAAGTATAAACATTTGAAAGTAAAACCTAAACTATATATATATATATATTTGTTAGAATTTTCATTTGAATTTATTTTACTCAATTCTTTTTGTCATTCAGTAAAAATACTTCACCCTACAAACTCAATATTAAAGGTTAAAATTGGTTGTATCCTTCCATTCTAAAATTAAATTGTGAACTAAATTCACCATAAATTCTCCAACATATATTTTGCTTCAAATGAAACTTCAATTGTCTACATACAATGGTTTAGACGAGTTACTTAATATTAACCCATTTGCAACACGTTTTGTATTACATTTGTATTGAAAGTTTTAGACTTAGAGATTATCTAAATCGTAACATTCATATATTACGTACTTTTTTATGTTGTATTGAAGGGAGTCAACCAAAGTTTAAGAAAAACTCATGAAGGTGGGAGATTGCATACTTAAGGAAAGCTTAAGCACCTTCTACTAAGTTTGGAGAAGCTTTTATACTAAAAGTTGGGAGAACTCAAACTTACAAGAGTCTAAATTGGGAATTTTAAAGTGAGGACATACTAAAGAGAGGGTATATTAAATAAGTACATCCATTGTAGTTACTTTTTTTTTTTTTTGTATAATGAAGTTCATTTCTGTTGGACGTATAACCCTCCTAATGTAATGATATTGCATCGAACTAGCTACTAATCTATGTATCTCACTGTCTTTGCTTCTATTGCTTGATATTAAGTTATTATATGCTTGTTAGTTTTCTTGTTACAAACATCATCATGCTTGACTTTTGTGTATTTTGGGTTATATTCATTTTTAACTTTTCAAGATGGTGAATGATATCATGGGGCCAAAGAGAAATGAAATGTTGATAACAAAAAAATGGACTTTCCACGAAGATGTTAGTGGGTCATGTTAGTGTTTTATTTTTAAGTTTCTAAAAGGAAAAAGAAAAAGAAAAGAGAGAAAGGATTTCAACATAAATGATGGAGATTGAATGAAAAAGTTGTAATGTGTGTATGGATCATTTTCAAGAAACTCAATCTTCCTTTTGTGATGTCTAAAGAGCTATTATTCTTAGCTTGAATACATTCAAAGTGCAATGTGCAATGTGAGATTCCCTTCTTCCTTTTCACTTAATGCTCTATGTTTTTTTCTTCTTCAAGATTTTTTTTTCTTTAAAAAAAAAATAAAGTTTAGGATTTAACCCAATTCATTAATAAACAATGTTTCACATTTATTTTTTGTTTTTGCACTTTACAATAATTTTCATCTTTTCCTGAGAAAATATTTGAATTTATTAACGAATTCTAAATAAAACCTTCTTTTATTATTATTATTATTTTCAAAACTTAGTTTGACTCGGGAAAGTATCAAAAAAAAAAAAAAAAAGACAAACAAAACAAAATCAATAAATTCATAGGTAAAATCATTTGTGTTTTTTAAGTTTGATTTTAGAAATTCAAATAATAGTTTTGAATATCATTAACTTCTTTGAGTCTTCATCTTATCTAGTAACTTTTTTTTAAAAAAATTAAGTTATATATAAACACTAATTTCACCTCTACATTTCTTGAATTCATATCTATCTTTTACCAATGTTTTTAAAAATCAAGCAAAAAATTTAAAACTTATTAGGTTAGTTTTTTTTTAAAAAAAAGAATTGGCTACAAAGTATTCAATTCATGCATGGATCTAAGAAATATGCAAAAACAACATAAAACAATTAGGTTTGAAAAGAAGAAGAAGAAGAAGAAGAAGAAGAAATGTTCACCATTTTTTGTTTTACATAATTTTCTTAAGTTTAATAGTTTTCCAACATATTTTGTAAGCTCCATATTTTGGATAATGTGTAAGTTAATACCATGTAATGATCATTGAGCACGATGCCCTCTTTTGCACTTTCTATATGATATTTAATGATCGTTTTTTTCCTTACAATACCTTCTCAATACTCATAATTTATTTAGGCAATAACTATGGGTTATTAATTTGAACTGTTAGAAAAAGTAGGAATAATATGCATGGGCGTTGTTATTCTGAATTATAAATACCATATTCACATATGTTGTTATCATATAGTAGTATTGCGTAATGGTCATATTATCTTCAATCTATTAACTACATATATGGAAAATTGTGTTTACTTTCAAGTCAGTTTAATTTTAGGGATGGATGAAAGTGAAAATTGACTGAAGAAGCTACCATATTCACATTCATGGATGAAAGTGAAATTGGTTTTGGATGTGTGGTTGACGTTTATTCTTGTTCGAGCTAATAGATTAACAAAATCTCAAATTCAAATGTCCATATCAATAAGGAAAGCTTTCATTTTTTTTTTCCCTATATCAAGTTTTTATTTATTTTACTAATTGATTTTTTATTTCCTGTTTTTTTGGGGGGGTCATTTAGGATTTGGTTATATATTTGTTTATCAATTTTTTTAGGCATTTAAGATTTAAAGATTTAGATTGTAGAAAGAAGAATGAAGGGATTTATGAACATTCACAAATTATTAATTAATTAATCAATCATTTTGAAATCAATTTCCATATTTTGAGATGAATTGTCTGTGTATCTCATTTGTTAGCCAAAAAAGAAAAGTGTAAAAGACGATGTTCCCTTTGATTGGCCCAATGGAAAGGAGAAAGTCTACTTACCCGATAATGGAATTTCAACTCCAACATTGCCCTCATCAAATCAAAGAGGCATCCTATGTTACAATGTCTAATCATCATCCAACTTTGCCCAACACAATTTAATTTTACATTTTGTTAAAAGGAAACTAAAAAAACTTTAATATAATTCAAACCAAGAAATCTTTGACAATGGAATTAAATAAAAGAGATGTCTAAAGATAATTCTCAGGCATCTCTTTTCTTGATGAGTTAATAATTTGACAATCAAATCTTTAAATATCTCATTTCTTGAGCAGCTTGGTAGGACACATGATGCAACTAATCAATCCTATACATGTTTGTTTCAACAATTAAATGGTCAGAATAAATTAAATCTCCATTTAACTACAACACTCACACAATTACAAACAACTTTCACAAAATGATTCTTCGTCTCGTGTTGTTTAGCCGAGATCGAGATTGAGATCGTTTGCTTTTTACGGGACTGCAGACTTTCTGTCCATCTCGGATTTTAGCTTGGTTTTTTCGATATTCTCTTGACCGTAAAACAGCCTCCATAATGTTAATATCTTCACAAATCTCATGTCTGGAAAGACAGGATAGACCAGGAAGTATCTCTTTTCGGAAGTCTTTCAGTCTTCGTCCTCTTCTTAATTTAACACCAAAATTCATATTTTCCATGTCAGTTACTTCAGATAACTGTGATGATGACATGGAGAACTCATCATCCTCTTTGTTTTCTGTTTGCTTTAAGACTAGTAACTCAAAGGAATCACAAGAGTGTTGTGGTTGATCCACCTGATCTTTTACCATCTCACTAGATTCTGTTTTTGTGTCGCAATCATGATCAAAGGCTGAATCATTCAAAGACATATAAATAAGCGTTTCAACCGCATTTTGAAGTAGAACTTTCATTTTAGAAGATTCTTCACCATGTTCTGATTCAATGCTACCAGAAGACCTATGATCTTGCCCACTGGAAAAGATGGTTTCTGTACTATGCAGCTCCTTTTGAGTTTCATAGCATTGGTTAGACATGGGGAGACTCAAATTTTGCACCTTCTTCTCCCCACCTGAGTCATTTTCTGCGTTGCAGGTAGATGCACCAGATACAGTCGCCGTCAATATGCTGTTGCAACCATCTTCCACAGCATGACTACAATCAGAGCATACTTCACTCTTTTGAAGCCTTGCATGGACGTCAGCAGGAGGCTCAATTACTGCCTCCAATTTTTTACTTTCTTTAGAAAAGGTTACTGATGACTCCATTGGAGCCTCATCACATTGACAGTTATTCATTTCACCTGTACTTGTTTCCTTAATTTTGGACTCTGTTGAGTGAGTTTCATTTCTTTCATTTCCACTTCCACAATCCGTCACATCTAGATTTGCATCTTGTTCAAGTGTGGAAGATTCAGCAGAACAGTAGTTATTCTTATCTCTGACCCAAATTCGTGAGGAGCAATTGGCTTGTTGTCCCTTGATATCTGCTTCCTTGATGCCGGGTGACGAACTTGAGGTTGAATAGTGAGTTGTAATCATATCATCGCTCTGAGCTTCATTAAGGTCAAGATATCTTGCTTCACGGGGTCTCAACTGCTCATTCTTCATACGGAGATTGTCACTTGAGATATGATTAAGGCTGGTTTCAAATTCTGCAGAAAAGACAGCACTTGAGAAATGCTAAATGGAAATAAGATAAACAGAAAGCAGACTGAAAATACCCCCCCTCCTATGGATCATGAGACTAACCCTTACCTACGGGTTGAATTGTTGGAACATTTAGATCCAAAGAATATACATTTTCTGCATCCCCATCAACTGAATCTTCCAAATCAATAACTTCTTCAGAGAGCATACGACGAGACTTCTTGTACGAAAGTATTTCCTTGTCATTCTCCTTTTTTGGATTCCCAATTTTGAGATCAAGGGAAAGATCTAACTCCTCCAAGTCTGGTTCTCAAAGATTACCACGACAACAAGAAATCTTACTTTTTGAATTTCATTATATTTAGATCAGGTACATTTGAGAACCCTTACCAATGAGGCTAACGTACTGATCTGGAGGAAGCTGTAAATCGAGTGGACCATGCCGAAGCTTGTGGTTTTTAGCTGGGTGCTTTTCACGCTGATGAAAAGGGGTTCTCATTAAAGCTAGAAAATTGAAACTTGAAAATTCGAAAATAAAAGTTTTAAGTCATTCGGCATTGCAAGGAATTTGACTATATCCTACAAACTAACTCTTACACTAACGACACTACACTCCTAAAAGTCAGGAAACTCATTTACCATGCAAATTGAGGAAACTACGGTTTCTTTCATGAATGGATCATATCTTGTGGGAGATGCATATGGCATGAATGTTGGTATTATCCCTGCTTTCTTAAAACGGCATCGATCAAGCTCCTTGAAGCCAAAATTCTGCATTAATATCCTTTGTACACTGTACAATTGATGTAATTGATGAACCTGGAGCAATTTGAGGAGATGAATAAATAACAAAACAAGTTACAGGTAAGGAGCATCATCAGAGATCATAAATTCTGAAAGGTACCAACTCTTGAATACAAAAAAAATGACAACAGAGGATGAAATGCGCATCCCCAATACCTGCTTCCTAAACATAACCTCCTGGCTCAGCATGGTTTGCTTCAGTGCTTCTTTAAATGAATCAGAATACATTTGCATTGAATCTGAACTAAACTCTCCTTGCACCCACATTTCTCCCTTAATTAGAACAGACAATACCTCACATTGGAACAAAACTTTCTGTCTTTAGCCGTAACATAAGCGAATGCTTCACGTGGATGATTTCAATAACCAGCAGCCATCATTGTAAATTATCTAAAAGAAATTGTAAAATTCAGCTCCATAACTACCGAGACAGATTTCTCGAAGAAAATGCTAAACGTTATAACAGTCAATAATGTATGATGCAAATCCTACCTACCACAAACCCCTCCTTTAGAAATACTAAACAATTTATCGATAAACTGAAGTGAAATTTCTATTACTATTCCACTAAAACATTGTAACATAACAAGAACAGAATTTTGTTCATTTCATTCTGAAATCATTAAATAAAAAGTCCACACTCCATCCATCGAAACATGTCCCAAATGACAGAATTCACAAGATCCCCGGAGTTGACCATTGTTTCAGCTCATCTTTAGAGTTGTTAACAAATCATACATAGTATACACAAAAAACGATTCTACCCATTTAAAGGTCCACAAGAAAGAGTAGTTCAACATAATGGAAGACCCTTTAGTGAAGTTCGACATAGTTAATAAAAAGCCCAGAAAATGCAATAAGAAATTAAACAGGGGAAAAACACAGAGAGGGAGAAAGAGAAAGTGTACCAGGAGAGAAGATCCAAAAGAAGGGAAAATGGGGTTGTTGTTCGTGGCTTGAAGGGAATGAGATGAATGAAGAAGAAAGATAAGGTGAAATTAGAGAAGGGTTTGTTGAGTTTTCGCTTGTAGTTGGGATTCCGAGAGAGAAAGAAGGAGGGGGTAAGGGCGTAAGGGTAAGAAGAAGAGCAAAAATGCGTGCGTTGGGAAAGGATCGCAAAGAAAAAAGTACGTCTTTCTTGAACATAAAAAAGAAAAAAGAGAAAAGGAAAAAGGAAAAATTCTTCTGGACCAACCTTTTTGTTGCAATTCATTTCAATATTTGATATTTGTGCTCTCTTTTCTCCTCTCTCTTTCTCTCTCAAAAGAAATATGATTCTTTGTTCTAAGCTATAATGATAATGATAATGATAATAATAACAGTTGGTAGCTCTCTTTTTCATGGCTTTGCAAAACCGATCATCACAGGTTTTCTTGTGTGGACGACCGTTTCAACTTACAATTTGCTTACGTGCCCACTCCCTTCCTGCTGACGTGGATATCCTGATTACTCACTCACTCTATTTGATTTTTTTAAAAAAAACCAGATTTTTGTTTTTAAGAAATGGATATAAACTAATTCAATCAAACATGTAAGGACTAAATATTTTTGAGAAACATTTTTACCATTTAGCGTTAAAGAATCTAATACACATTTCTGAAATGAATAATGAATCTAAATTGCAAACAAAATACAGACCATTGATTATTCTAAAGAATCTCTTTTCAAAATAAAGACAAATGACATTTTATTATTAGTACATAAAGTTTCAAAAATGTTTCTTTTCTTAATATAATATAGTATTTAATTGTAGCTTCAACTTTAGGGGACAGCTGGTTCTGTCTCTACCAACATTTTCTTCTTCTTTAATTTAATTGAATCATTCAAATCTCGTACAAATCTGTTTATCCTTCCACAAACCTAACACATAACATGCCTCATTAATTTTCTAATTTCATAATAAGAATTTTGAATTATCCCTTACATATTGTTTTTAAATCTAATAATATATATTATATAATTATATGTATCTATTACTTAATACATATTTCACTCTCTATCAAAAATATAGATGGGGAATATTTTGCTAAACAACATTAATAGATTTTTTTAAAAAATAATTGATTAAATTGTTTGTAACGATTACGCATTAATGCACGTACATACATGCACCAAAATCTTAATTATTCATCAACTATAGATCTTAAATTATTTCTTCAACGTGATTACACATTTTTTTACGTAACATATATGGGTATTTTAACTATTAACACGTTATATATAATGAATTTAACTTAAGAATTGGTGTGTTAATTAACCTTACTGTGTTTCTCGTGGTTTTTATCATTTATGTAGAAAGGGACAAAATTCAAGAGAAGTGCAAATGGTTTTTGCAATTGCCAATTCCCCTATCCAGCTACTATCTAGTAGTGCATAATTTTCAGACTTGGAAAGAATCCTACACTTAGCAATTTTTTATAACATTTTCTCACCATTTCAATATCAATACTTTAGAGGCTATAAAAATGGGTTGCTAACTCATGGATTACATCAAACAAAAGCTTTCAACTTTCTCTTCCTTCTTTTTCCACCTTTTGTTAGAGATACAGAAACTTGTTGTGACGTTACGGAAGGGTTGAGTTGGGTTAACTGGAGAAGAAAATGTATAATTATTTTCTCTCTCTCTCTTCTTTTTCCCTCCAGTTTATCTCACTTTGTAGATTTTAAATTCTCTATAGATACTAAAATTAAGTTATGTGTTATTTATTTTTAAATTTTTCTTTAATTAATTACCACAAGTATACTCCATTCCCTTTTAGGCAAATAAACAACTTTTTCCTCATTACTTTTAGTTTACCTATTGTCTTCTTTTTCTTTTTTGCTTTTATTATGCAATATACTAAATTTTATAGCTTGGTCCCCTTCACTATCACTAATGAAGTTCAAACCAAATCTTATAAATATATTTTCCTTCTATGTCAGTGCCAACAATTTTGGTAGGATATTTAAGTTTTTGTAACGAGTAAGACGTGTCCAAATTGATAAACAAATATACGTTACACTTTCTAAATTAAAATCTTATATATAGTACTTTTTTAATGTCTCTAAGTCATAAGTCATCTATATTCAACTATAAAAGTCCCCCATTGGAAGCTTATTGAAGGGAGCATGTTTTCTATTTAAACGTTTTAACATAAAGTTTGAACAACTATGGGCAAAATTTTATAATTATTTCTTTGATGAATACAAGTAGTTTCACTTTGTTGGGAACAACATGATAATTTGAGAAATTTAAACGTGTTTGGACTTATTTGGACTATGTATCGTATATATTATCTACCAATAACAATGTTGAAATGTCTTGAATCTATTATTATGATACTTCAAACTACAAAACATGAAGCTCTCTGCTGGATTACTTACATTATTTTGCAATTTTGCCTCTAAAGGTTAGATGAATGCACTATATTTATAACTCTCTAATAGGGGTGAAATCGAGTTTGGTCAGTAGATATTCTCAACCCAACCCATATTTTCAGGTCGGGTTGTATAATTATTTTTTTTGTTACACCCGTCCTCTCTAGTATATCTAGTGTTAGTTGTTTACTGTTTACCTTTTTATGCTTATCTTCTGTTGTGGGTTTCCTACCAAAACAATGGACATTATTAATAAATAACACACTTTCAAAAAAGGGAAAAAAAGAGACCATAACAATATTTTCTCTACATTTTCTAAGAACCATATTTGCTACATTGATTCGAAAATTGAAATGATTTTTTTTTAGAAAGAAATGAATGGTTTAAAGTATAGATACATTAAATGTTATTTTGAATAATTTTGTGTATAAATGTATCAAAAACACTATTATTATTGACCGACAACCATAAATTATTATTAATGCTTTATGAGTATCGAGTTGTCCAAAATATAAATGTATGTACCATAAAATTGATATCACATTATAATATAAGGTGAAATAAGAATTTAAGGTAACTGATTGAAGATACGAATCAAATAATATCGAGTGTAAAGTAGAAAATTATTCATAGAGAAAATAATTGGTAAAAACATGTGTGAATAGTCTTTAGTTATATATATATATAATAATTTGTTTAGCTTTGATAGGTCCTTATCCATGGCTACAGGCATGTGACCAATGCTTTAAAATACTTGCATGTGACCAATGCTTTAAAATACTTACCTTCTTTGTATTTTATATACATTACCAGCACTGATGCACTAGCTAGATTAAACGTGCCCTTTTAGAAATGCATACAAGATTTGAATGTACTAAATTTGTTACCACTCTAAAAACCATTTTTTGATAGGGTGAGGAAATCCCTAACACAATAATATTTTAGATAATGATAGAGTTGCTATGAGCTGGTTAATTAGACCATTCTCCACTGAAACAAACTGTAGTAGGTCATTTATTCAAGAACATGTAGTTTATTTTGATTTTGAAATCGATGATATATAACATTCAAAATCATAAACATTTAGTTTAGGTGTGGATTATAAAATTGGAACACATTGAATCGGACATAATTACAATATATATATATATATAATAGGAAATTTAATTACATACTTAATATATTATGATCATGATGAAAAAAACATATATAATAATCAATACATGGTAGAGTAGCCAAAAGTCAAGTTAAGGGCGATCTTTGAGGAACGCCCTTTCGGCGGTTCACGGCGGTGGCGAAACCGGATATAGGGAAGCATCTCGGCCGGCAAAGAACCGCCGCTAACGACTTCACACAGCTACGGTTGTTCTTCTTGGCTAACTTAACGGCGGCAGCGGAGGAGAAATCCCGGTCCAGAACGGAGGTTGGGGTTTGATTTTCTGTTGTGGTTCGGGGTGGAAGATTCTCATACTTCCTTTTTTGTTTGTTTATTATTTCAATTTTCTCATTCACCTTTTGATTGATCTAAAGAAAAAGAAAAATACCATAATTAAATATTAACATTTAAATTATTGGTAGCAAACAAAGTGTAGATTCCATCCTTGTATTTATGATATCAATATTTTAAATTTCAAGTTAACTACAACTATAAGTTTCCAATATCTATGTATAGAGAATTTGAATTTTAGAATTCTAAGTTGGTAGAAAACTACGAGTTTAAAATTTTATTGTTAGGTTATTTAATGATAATATATTTATAAAAAAGAGTGATAAAAACGCAAAATCAAGAAAATCTTGAATTTAAAAAGAAGAAGAAAGTGGGTGAGACTAAATTTAGCTCTTTATATAGTCATGATTGTTCTATCATAAATATATAACTCAATAATAATTTGAGGTACACTTTAAATATTCATATTTTGTTTGTACTAATTTTTTAAAAAGAAAAACAAAGAAAATAGTAAAATAAACTATATAATTTAAATTACAAATTTAGTATATGAATTTAAAGATGTAGACATCTATTTGGTTTATATAAACTTTAAAAACTACCAAATTGTATACATGCATCTTCAATTTTTTAAAAAGTTTAAATTTAAATAAATTAGTTTATGAAAATAGAAATTAAATTGAGTAACTACTAAGTGAAGAATAAGGTGGAAGAATAATTAATGTTTAAAAAACAAAGAAAAGAGAAGAATGTAATGTATATAATTGAATAATTAAAGTTAAAGTTAATTAAAAGGGAATAATTAATAAATAAGAAAAGAAGACCTTGCATGAAAGAGAGCAAAAGAGATATGGATATTGAAGGTTGCGAAAGCATGTGATGCACAAATTTCCATTATTATTATTACTTCTCCATCCTCCTCCTCCTGATGATGATGATGATGATGATGATCTCAAACCCCTTCTCTTTCCCCTTCTTCTTTCTTTTAGAAACACCACTTTTGCTCTATTTGTTGTGTATGGCTGCGTTCACAGTTATTTAATATTACACACAAATCACTATATATATATATAAATAACCTAATTAATTATTAATTTTCAATGGAAAATTAAATTACTAAATTACTTGTACGAGAGAACAATTCATGAGTTTTTCAGCATCTCCTAGCAGTACAACTTCATGGTACACATATCTTCTTATCTGTTCAACAAAAAAGAAACTTTTACAATATGATTGAATCAAAATTAAACTTAATATCCATAGTAATTATGTTAGAGAAGGAGAATGAGAGAGTGAACTATCGATGGTTGTAACTCACTTTGTGCTTTTTGTAGGTTTAATAATCAATTGTGGGTGTATGCATTTAAATACAAATTGATTTTGTAAAGGTTATACAGTTAATCGGTTGTGTATGCCATGCATCGTACAGTACATATAATTAAGCTAATTAAACTATCACTTACACTAAAAGTTTAGGCCGGTAAAGTTTGAGCATTTTAATTTAGTTACTATTATAATTATTATCATGTACTTTTTTAGAGTTCTACAATATGCTTTGGCAATAGTGTATATAACTTAATTAACAAATTGAGAAATGTTAATTACATGAAAAACGAGACTTAGAAAGAGATAAATTAATTATAGAATCACAATCTTAAACCTATATATTTATAGTTGGGAGTGATTAGAGTGTGAGATGTGCAATATCAAGTATATGTAAAAAGATGGTTTAAATATAGATAAGTGGTTTAGGGTATACCTGAAGAAGAGCATGAGTGCGATGAGAGGAGAAACAAGAGAAGCAAATAGCAGAACGACAAAACAAACAAAAGAAAGTCTTGTCATTCTTCTTACAAGAGATGTGAAGGGAACATGGAGTAAAGAACTTCTCCCCCAGAAGAATTTCAACCCATTCAGGAACTGAATTATTCTCAACTTCTCTCACCATACTCACCTCTTAAAAACTGAGTGTGTACGGTCGTTGTAGAAGGAGCAGAGAATATGTGAAAGAAAAAAGAGGTAGAGAAAGTACTTATGGAAGCAGAGATGATCAGATTGATGAATTGTTGAAGAGCATCAGTATCATCATATATAATTTAAAGCGGCCTTGTAATTAAATTATATATTTCAAAAAAACTCTCCCTTTCTATGTAAAAACTTATTTCAAAACTTTATTTTGGGGTTGAATTTTTGTGAGAGAAAGATGAACATTTAATAAGAATCACGAGGGCAGCAGAATGCCAATTAATTAATCTATTTATTCTCCACCTTTTTCTTAAAAGAAAAAATTATTTTGTTCTCAAAATCAAATTATAAATTATTGGAAAATGGTGACCACATGAGACCATCATATTGCAAGTCTTGTAATATATATCTCATCCAATTTATTTTCTTCTAATAACTTCCATATTGTAAATTAGTTAAATGCATATATATGAAAGGCGGCTCTTTCTTCAATTATTTTTCCCACTTATATATCCATATTTATTATTTGAAATTCAAATATTTAGGGATATAGAACAAAAGAAAATAATGATAATAAAGATATATGGTTTGCAATGCGTAAGAATTTGTCAGAGTGGGAAATGGAAGCATTATTGATGGATACCCATTTATGTCCTATCAAGTTTTGATACCTTAATGATTAACAACTCAATATAATGGGTGGCAAAGGGGTTAGAAGTTGTATTTTCGGCACACACATATATGCTACGTTTTTAAATAATGATAATAATAATGATGGAAGAGTTATAGATTTCTAAATTATTGTTTTCTTTTTTCAGAAAAAAAAATGTTTGAGAAGATAATTAGTACATTTTTAAAAAAAATTAAAACTGATTTGAAACTAATTCTGTTTTTTAAAATTAATTATATTAACCACCACTTAATTCATAAAATATTAAATTTGTGATTAAGAAATTCAACCCAACTTTAAAAAAAAAAAGCTAAATATAAAAATCTAGATGGAAACTTTCAAAATATAACAAAAAAAAAAGTATATATAAATATAACTAAAATTTATTTTTTATTACACGGTAAAAAACCACTATTCATGTTACCTTCAATAACTGAGATACATTAATCTGTTGTGGTCTATTGTTGAAAAACGGTGATATTTTACCATATTTGTAAATATTTATCAACAACTTTATTATTTAAAACAATTTTCTAAATTTAGATATGTGTTTTTATTTTTCAAATTTCTATATATGTTTTTTATAATTGTTTTTCTTAGACCACTTTTTTTTAGTTGTTTTTGTTTCTTCCGTTATTTTTAAACAAAACGTACAATATATATAATAAACTATCTGATAATAATTTTTTATTATTACAAACGGTTTGATTTTGTATATTTAAAAGCCAAGTCGTGATTTATAAATATTTCTCACATAACTACATAATTTGAAAAGTTTTCAATGTTTTTAAGTGCAATCAAAGGATAAATAAACACATAAAAGTGTCCTTAAGATAGGTATTAAAGTGAGTAATTAACCATATTACAAGAGCTAACAAATTTTTTAAAACTACTAGTTTTAAAATTATTAATTAAAAATAAATCATTTAACAAATAAAGTTAGAAAATCAACTTAGCCAATTAGAGCTTACAAGTCCCTACTAAAAAATACTTATTAATATAAATAGTGAAAAATAATTCATATAACTCTCAAAGTTAGAATTATCACTTTACATTGTGCAACTAGCCGTATATATTTTTAAAATACAAAATAAAAATATGAGACATCAATCTCATTACTCTACACTGTTTTAATCAAGTTAGTCGAGAGTGAGATATAGGATATGATAAAGAGTCGTAGTCATGTCGGCAAATTAAGCAAATTAATTAACTCACATGTAATAAAAACTATTAATATTATTATTTTGAAAAGTGTAATATTCCGAAAGAATTGGAGATTTGGAAATATTATCAATTATTTCCCTACCCAACTACTTAAAGTTATTCCAATTGAATGGAAACTGCTAGAAACCTCAAACCAACGAACAACTAAGGGACCATATATATACATATTGCCCTCATATATTAATTACCTCTCATATTTTATATCCACTAAATTGTAGTCTTCCAAAAATTTGACTTATTTTCCCTAAATTAAAGAAACTATTTAATTTATTTGTCTAACCTAATTAATATAACTAACATCAAAATTCATAGCTCTTCAATTTCCTAATTAATATGTATGTATATATATATACGTTGAACTAAAAGAAACTAACGGATAAGAGATATTATAGATATAATAATGAAAAATAAATGCATGAATTTATAAATTAGCCACCATAATGTAGTAAATTAATAAGAAAGTTGACCAATAGCTATTATTATTGAAGTCAATGATATGGATGTTCATACTAAATCTATATTATATTGGTGTTGGTATATTCTAGAAATTAAAAAATATTAATGATAGATCTTTTTTTTTTGTTTAAAAGCACAATATTTACACGATCATTATGCTAAATATGTTTACAGTAATATATATATATATATAATTCAAATAAAAGGTATGTGTATTTATTGCTTTTCCAAATTTAAACGGCAGGTATATAATCTAATAATTAAAAGAATTTTTAGGATAGAAATCAAATAGATAAAAAACTTAGACATAGACATAAATAGAGTACACCACTCAACCTAATTGAAGACTCGATCTTCCAAAACTTGTTGTCCAATATAATTGATTGATACATTATGATTACAGTGAACATGACAGAAAGATATAAACTCTAGCTCACTGATCATTATTGACTTGGCCTTCATAATAAAGGGAACTCTAGAGAAATTGTCTGTTAATAACATTCAAGAAATTGATTACTTTTCAACGATTAGAATCAACCAAGATATTCAAGATTAAAGCAAATCATCATTGCTGCAAGAAGTTTCATTCATGTGTGTTAAGAGATAAACTTCAAGCTATCTAGATGAATATAATCCAAGTAATCTCAACGTTGACATGTCCAACCCATACCACTGAAACTGTAACAGAGAACCGAAAACCAAGCAACATCAACATTGAACCTCTAAGAAAAACTTTTAGATGAGCAACAAAAGATGTGGAGTAGAATGGTTGTTTTCTTGCCTTTGCCATCGACTTCCTCACTACGAATATGGTTGTGAAATATGCATCTCAAAATCATGAAAGCATGAAGTAATAATGTTTAATTAGAAAAAATGAAAGATGATTAGTATAGTGTAAAAGAAAAAGAAAAGAAAAGATTAGAATTAGATATGAAAAGAAATTGAGTATCACATGGATGGGGCCATCGTATAAAGGAAATTAATGTGATCACAAAATGAGACTGAAATCAGGGACCGGGAGGGGAGAGTACCCATGTCCCATACAGTGTGGTCGCCTGCGGGGTAGCATTTTTCCTTTTAACTAGCCGACTTTTTCCCTTTGTATGTTTCAATCCTCTACAACTCCACCATACCCTACTTTCATACTCTCTCTCCCATCCTAACCCTTCATTTCTTCATCTTCTTTTTCTTAGCTTTATTATATAGTAAGCTGCAATTCCAACTTGCAACCAATTATTTCTATTCATATTTTCCTATCATAATTATTTAATGGTATTCACATAACTTTACATCATTTTTCTTTCAATTTAAACTTTCATTTACTCTTCCTTCCCAAAATTGATTGTGTAATTGACGCATTGCATTCAAATGAATGGCTACATAATCAATTAATTTCTTTTTCTTTTTTTTTTAATTAATCTTATGCCCAACTATCCTTTTTTTTTTTTTCAAGACTAATAACCTAAACATGAAAAGTAAATTGGCCAAGGTTGTATTACAAAATTTATAAAACTCAATTAATTGTGGGTATGGCGAAATAAATATAATTAATTAAGTAAAATTAAAACATGTAATTTTATTAACTTAAAAAGCTATGAATGAATAGATTCATTATTTATTCCTTTCCAATTCAATGGCCTACCTTAATCTTTATGAATAAAACATATACAATGTGCATGTTCATAATTAAATATGATTTACATCCTAAAAAAAACATGTAATCTTTGTTGTAATTGCTATTTAATTAAAACGTAATGCAAGTTTATATATATAGCAAGGGAGGAAACCACTACATGCATCAAACATTTTTTGTTAATCAATTCATGATGGTTTATGTAAAAGGTGTCTAGAAATCAACCATAACTATCAAATAAGCAAAACATTACTATCTAAATATATGAGATGATCAAAGTTCGAAAAGAAAGTGTGTTGTTGAAAATATTATTGAGGATGGAACAACAAAGATAAGAGCTTTTGTAACCAATTAAGTTTAAGAAAATATTTAGAGTGATAAGAGCTATTTGCAATCTTGTTACGGTATGTAAACACAATGTTGGAGCTTTTAATGTGACGAGAAAATTTAAATATTGAAATATCGTTGAATAGAAACTCTAAGAAAAAACAGACCGTGATCAAATCATATTTTACCAAGTTGTTCCAATTATATGTGTAATTTTATGAAATTATTAATTTATAGTATTGAAGGGACCATAAATTTATATATGGGCCTTCAAAAAGTTATTATCTTATTAATTTACCAGAAGTATTGATCTACCCCTTGGGCTCAAGTCAAACACAGTAAATTTTATTTTTGTTTCTGTTTCTGTTTCTTGAGAGAGGGAAAATTTATTATTTTAGGGATGTTATTACTTTATAGAAGAGGGACAATGCTATTCAAGTAAAAAAAAAAAAACTACTGATTTGTCATAAATGTAATGAAATGTGTTAGTCGGTACCAAATTCATTAGTAAAAAAAATGGAGGCCTATTTTTCTTAAAGATCACATACTGCCTATTTCTTTTTTTATGAAACACATATAGTGCCTATTAAAGAAAATGTATGGATCAATCTGTTTTAATTTTGAAATATTAATTAGATTTAAAATATTAGTTTACATAATAACAGTTTTTAAAAATAGTAAATATAAAATTTATCAAAATTATCACATAACACACTATGTTACAAATATTGGTAATATATTGTAAGAATTTATCATTAAAAAAAGTCTATCAAATTATTATATTTGTATTCTTTTCTAAAAAAATATTACAATATATTTAGTTATTATTTCTAAAATTACAATATATTGTAACAAGAAACGTTTTAATTTATAAAATATAGCAAAATTTATTTACCTTTTCTTATGTGTAAATAATCCATGACATTTCCGAATTTCACCGTTAAAATACGCTTGGAATCTTGAATTCCGTTCAAACATGCGTATGTCAATATCTTTTGGACCCAATATAGGCCCATTGGGCCTTGGACCAATCGGAATTTGGTCACTTTCTCAAACTTTTTGAATAAGGTGTGATCGAGAGTATCACTTCAATAGGTTGAATTTGATTGCTTTCTATGGTGAATGATTTTGTTGCTGTTGATTCCTCTAAAGTCTCATCAAACTTCTTTACCATGGGTTTATGATTTTTCTGATATTTGTTGTAGTTAAAATGCATCGGCGCACTGTGTTGCATACAAAAGTTTTAAAGAATCAATCATCTTCAGACTTTATTACTTGATGTTTCTTGACCTGAGAATGATTTATGTTAACGATATTTTGTAATGTTTTTTTGTAGTTATCTACAAAGTTTGGATTTTTGTTGTTTGTAATTTGATTTATTTTAATAGAAAAAATCCCATTAAATATGGACCAAGTTCGAGTGCATAGCTTAAACGATATATAGTATATGAATAAAACGTTAGACACCTTATTTTGGAGACATTACGAATATGGTTCGCTTTGTAATTAATAAAAATGATGTGAATTTAAATCGTTTACGTAGAGACATCAAAGTGGAGGCCATCATATGTAAAGAGTTTACATAAGATTGAAGCATGAAATAATCACTTTTAAGTTATAACACCGTTTACGATATAAAATTGACTATATCGATTATTAATCACCTAGGTAACTTAATTTTTCTAAGCTAACTATAAACTCATGTTCACACGACATTATCCTTAGATTTATATAGGTGAGGGCAACTCATCAACGTTGACCCAACAAGTTTTGCATTTCAGAGGTAAAATTGAGTGTACAGTTAGAGACATGTGGTGCAAGACGAAATTTCACTTATACTCATTATAGAGTTAGTAAAATATGATGTTCCCTTAAACATTAAATCTAAGTCTTGAACAAAGGGTCCCACCCTCTCGTTGGTAAAAGAGAAATTCAATTTCGAGATAATCTCACTAACTCTTAGTGAGCTATGTAGAGGTTGATAGTGATGACACAAAGCCGACTAAGAGAAAGTACAACGTTGTATAATTTTACTAACCATTAGTTAGTTAAGTGGAGGTTCATGACGATCACACCAAATGGAATTTTTTTTGACAATTTAAGTTATTGTCTTTTAGAAAAAAAAATCACTAAAATTATTTTCTCTCCAACTCTCAACCTTAAGTCCAACCTTCAATTTCCATCTCTCTCTCACACACAAATCTTCCACTCATCGGATCCTACGACTTGATTTTAAGTCCAAATAATAGTGGATAATGAACGCTAGATCGGGCGGTCCGAGTTCATGTTCGTGAAAAGTAACGAGCAAATTAGGAACTACAAAGATATGTATAATCACCAAATCCTAATTTGATTTTATTTTAGGGTTTATCCACGTTAACTTAGTACAATTATGGTAAAACTTGATCCAATTTTCGCTCCACGTGCCTATTTTTCCATCATTAATATCATATCAGAAGGTATAATTAATTCATCTAATTTATTTATTGACAATTGTATTATTTGAGTTGGATGGACAAAAAGTAATTTCAACATTTTACTAATGAATCTTCCTATACATTTGACATCTAAGTATATACGTCCCTCAGTGTTCATCACTACTCTTTAAAGTCTGTAGTTATTATAATTGAAGCATAGATGGTTTAAAAGTAGTTACCAAGAAAGATTTTCAATAACCTTCCAAACTTTGATTGATTGAAGTAATGAATTAATAGGTAAAACATATAAAATTAATATTAATTTCACCAACTCAAACACATAACCAAAATATATGATACATAAATTCATTACATTCAGAGGAGTTAAAATAATTCATTAAAAAGAGACAACAACTAATCCCAATTGAGATAAAGGATTAGGTTTACATGAAGTTGATCATAATTTAAATCAAAGGAGTGTATCCTATTGAATTGAGTTTAGATGACTAATCTTTTGACCATCATATTTCTTTCCTTATATTATATAAAGTCATTTACAAAACATTAATAAAGAATGACTATTTATAAACCTACACTATTAGAACATTAATAAACCATTATTAAAGCATTAACTACACAAAATAAGTGTTGGTTGAGAAAAGTTAAAATATAATTTGTCAATCTTTTTTTTTCTCAAATAAATATTTGTACATCTTTTTACATATTTTAAATTCAAGTTATATGAGAATACCTAAAAATTAGTCTCACTTAAGCTTATTTATACCTAAATACTATAAGGTGGAGCGAATTGTTGCACAAAACTAGTGGAAGTATGTATTTGTGTGTTTACATCAATTGTATGTGATGGTTGAAGGAGAAAAAGAAAGAGAATAAATTTTGAATAGAAAAAGAAAATTGAGGAGGCAACTAATTTGAAAAACGAGACTACGAAAGTAGCTAAACAACTTTCAGCCTCAGATTGTGAGATTACATAATAGGCATAAGGAAAATGGGAGTTGCATCACGAACATTAGGGAGTTCAAAGTAATTTTAGACTTGCGAAGCAGTGAAATTATTTTATGCGTTAGAGGAGAAAGATTTATACGTTTCTCTTTTTCCTTCTAACTACAAGAGACTTTATAAATGAAAAATCAAATCTTGGTGGGGGAAAGGGCAAGGCAATGCATGTCTGATCCTTCCTGTTTCAGCTGAATTTGCTAAACATTGGAGTTTCCGCTATTTGGGTTTTGGAGTAATCGCCCCCATTTTCTCTTTTTTCCCTTTCTCCTCTGTCTCTCTTTTCTTTTTCTCGGACTTTTCTAGGATTTTTTGCAGAATAAGCATCGAAAATCGCCATTTCCATTTTTTTTTCTCCGTCTTATGGGTTCTGGGTTTGAATGCTGTTTTCATCCCATTTTTCACTTTTTTTAAGTTGTTGTTACTTTCCCAAGTCTCTCTTTGTTTTTTTTTTTGTGTTGTGGGTTCTCAGTGTTTAGTACAATGGCAAATACATCTGGGTTCTTTGCAACGTCAGTCCCGAGTCTAAGGACGAGGAATTTTCCATTAGGAGCCTGTTTTCGATCTGGGTTTAGATCATCTGATAGAATTCCTAAAGTAATATTCTGTTCTAGTTCTATCGGCGCAGAGAAGGTTTCTTCTGGAGCTTCCCCTTCTGAATCTCGTGTGCCCAGGTAAATTACTATATCTTCTTTTTCATCTTCAGTTTCTATCTGGTTTGGTTGTTTCATTGGTTTCTTCTGGATTGAAATGGTTCTTGAGAGCGGCATAGTTTCCTGCTCATTTGAGGGGGTTGAGATTGCTAGCATTGTTTACGAGTTGTTACTGGAACTTAATTTGAATGAATGAATTTCGTGGATTAGTGCAAGAAAATCTATAGTTGAATCATCATGTACCTAGAATTTAGCACAAACTCCTGAGATGATAATTTATTTGAACCTTCTCGGCGGGTAGAACAGTGGCGGTAGTTGGTGTGGTTTTGGATTTGGATTTGTGATTATAGAGAGTGTAGCTGTCTGGACTTTTTACAGTATCTGGATACTTGGGAGACAACTTACAATAGTCATGCATTTTAGAGGATAGCTCGGAGCAGATTTTATCTTGTTTATCTAGATTTGTGAAAGATGGTCCACATTTTTGTTTCAATTTTCTGGAAGAATATTTTCGTGCAAACTGACTGCAGTGAGATTGTGAGAATGGTTCAAATGTGTGAAAGCTGGTCCAGACTTTTACGGATATGAAGGAAAGAAAATTCTGGAAGAACAATTTGACATTTAACTAGTTTGGTGCCTTCATGTTTTCCCCATTACGTCCTTTTGCAACTGGCGTTTAACTTGGGATAAAAATTAGAGTGATAAGCTCAGGCCTTCATCTTATGATAAAGACATTTGCTACATCAATAAAAGGTTATCAATAAAAGGATAAAAATAGTACTTTTAGTTAGGAGATAACCCTCTATATGATCTCTTTTTTTGGACAAAATTCTTTTCGAGAGAACCTCTGTATGTTCTTTTGCTGATTAAGATGGTCATGCTAAAAAGGAAAAAAAATTTACTTTTACAGGATCCTCACCAGAGGCTGCAAGCTAGTTGGGTGTGGTTCAGCTGTACCAAGTCTTCAGATTTCAAATGACGATCTTGCAAAATTGGTTGATACAAATGATGAATGGATATCTGTTCGCACTGGTATTCGCAATCGAAGGGTGATTGCAGGTGTGTGCTACCTCATGAAGTAAACAGTAGGAGTCTACAACCAAATGAACAACTTACCATAATTGCATGACTTCGTTCACTTGTTGTTTAGAGTTTAGATAGTAACCGTAGCACAGTTACTCTTGAACTTGTTATATGGATCTTACTAGCCAATTATTTCACTTCTTTATTTGATTTCCTTGTACAATATATCTTTCATGATGATCCTAATTTACTAAGTAGCCTTTCATGAGTTCTTTTGAATAACAGAATGTCAAGTCGACAACTTCGTGGCTTTCTAGTTTCAAGGTTCGTAGCCTTTTCTGCTCATGGGATGGTGGTTTTAAGACTTAAGCTTTCTTCTTCCGATTCACAGGCAAGGATGGTAGCCTGACAGCTTTGGCAGCAGAGGCAGCAAGAGGAGCTCTTCAAATGGCTCAAGTTGAACCTGATGATGTAGACTTGGTATTAATGTGCACTTCGACACCAGAGGATCTTTTTGGCAATGCTCCACAGGTATGTGTTTCGCAGATCATTTATCCCAATATTTAAATAATAATTCGATATGAAGTAGAAGACATAAGTTCATAACTGAACTACATGTGTTGCTTGGTTCTCTGGATTCTGGAAAGTTCCGTTACTGTCTTTTGTGGGGATATGGAGTGAGAATCATTCTTTTTCTCCCCATTCTACTATGCCACCTAATTAGGGCGGTTATATAGCTGTTTCCATTCATAAAAATCCATTGCTTCTTCTAACCACCACAGGTTGACTTGGAGGTAGTTGGGGCAATGAGAAAAATGAGCTTGGAGGGGATAGTTTCAAACTATGCCACTAACTAAAGATTTAAAATCATGTTTCCTTTATCAACAAAATGTAGGAGAGTCTATTGATTGTTCCATAAGATTAGCGGAGATACGCACAAGCAAGCTTGAACACTCACGGACATATAAGAAAACTAAATCCACTGATTCCTTTCTATTTTGAAGATTTTGTCCCTAGTTCTTGTTTGCATAGCTATTGAGCAACTATTGAAGAAGATTTACATGATTCTTGTATATTGCCTTTGCCTTGAAGCTTGTCTAAGGTGTTCTTTCCCTATCAATGTTTGCACAACTAATTTGGATGGTAAAATTTGTTATGAATTTCACCAACTTCTCTCGTGCTTTGCTTATACAAGTTGAAATAAGAATGTAATATTTGGCTTAAAAGATTACATTATTGTTGGTGATATATTTGACTTAAACTTAACTTCTAGTTTGGATTTAGATTGTACCTCCTCAACTTATTGTTGGTGATATATAATTAAATTTGCCTTCAATCACCAACTTAAGCTTTTGGGTGAATTGGTGGTTTAATAATAGTTTATATAAGTGATGAAATCCTTTTTTTCCCTTTATATATACACACACATTTAATTTAATTTATTTTAATAATAAACAAAACTTTCATAATCAAAGAGAGAAATACAAAAGGAGGGGGACATTAGATGTCCCACATACACACGGTTTAAAAAAGGAGACCTAACTAGAGTAAATCTGTGTCAGTCTATAATTACAGCAACAAAATGAAAAAAAAAAATGAAGAAGAAAACGACCTAGTAGAAGCAAAAAAGGTAATCAAGTCCCAAAAAACATCCTTGTTTGTCTTTTGATTAAGAAAGATTTTGGAATTCCTTTTAAACCAAAACCGTTAGAGGAGGGCATAGCCACCATTGGACCAAAAAAATTTCGCTGGTGCTTTAGGGTAAGGGTTTTTTTATGACAATGATGAGTTGATGAGCTGATGGAAGGGATCCGGAGCTTTACTAGGCAACACCAAACAAGCTGAGCAGCCTATTCCCCAGAAAGCTACAAACAAGAGAAAAAAAACAAGATATGCATTAACTATCCAAACCCCAAAATTGGTTATTTCTGTGTCTTGTTGTCTTGTTATTGTACTGATGCCATTTTGCTGATCAACCATGTTTGTACTTTACCAAAGATACGTATTTTGCAATTGTTCTATTTTAGCAAACTTCACCTTCGATTGATTTTTCCGTGGATATTACTGGATTTATCTAAATCACATGCTTTTCTAATTGCCCTCCACTGCATTCCAGGTCCAAAAAGCTCTTGGTTGTAAAAGAAATCCTCTGTCTTATGATATAACAGCTGCATGTAGTGGATTTCTACTGGGTTTAGTATCTGCTGCTTGTCACATAAGGGGTAAAGAATCTTTGTTTTAGTCCTGTTGCTTAGATCAATTTTCCCCTTGGGTTTTAAAGCAATAAACTACCTTACCTATAACTGCAGGAGGTGGATTTTCTAATGTTCTTGTCATTGGTGCTGATGCTCTTTCTCGCTATGTCGACTGGTCTGATAGAGCATCCTGCATTCTTTTTGGAGATGCTGCTGGTGCTGTACTACTGCAGGTATAAGTTCTATAGTGAGGACAGTAAACAATAGAAACCGTTTTGTAATAAGGTTCTGACGTATGTAATATGTTACATCTTATTGCTAACGTTTATTTCCTACGAAACAAGTGGAATTACTTAAGAATTTCTTTCAACAATTTATTTGGTTTCAGGCATGTGATACTGAGGATGATGGTTTATTTGGTTTTGACTTGCACAGTGATGGGGATGGCCAAAGGTGTGCTTTTCTGATATTTTTCCTTGTTCCATTTTATGGTTTCGTGAGGTGTATGATTAGAAACGTAAGTCTGGAACAGGCATTTGAATGCTGGGATCAAGGAAAAGGAAACTGATAAAAGTTTGGGTTCTAACGGCTTTGTGGCTGGTTTTCCTCCCAAAAATGTGTCATATTCTTGTATTCATATGAACGGCAAGGAGGTGTTTCGATTTGCTGTTCGCTGTGTGCCACAGTCAATCGAGGCTGCCCTTCAACAAGCTGGTCTAAATGCATCTAACATTGATTGGTTGTTGTTACATCAGGTATCTGTGGGACTTTATTGTCTTTAGTTTAAAGTTTGAATTGAAACAGGGAAAATCCAGCCGAACTGATTAATCTTCTTAATTCTAAATTCAACTGTGACTTAAAAAGTTCTGTGTAGGGATTCAATAACAAAGTATTTACTTAAAATCTTCATTAAAAAATATGCAGGCGAACCAAAGGATCATCGATGCAGTAGCTGCTCGATTAGAGGTTCCATCAGAGCGTGTGATATCGAATCTGGCAAACTACGGTAACACAAGTGCAGCTTCCATTCCATTGGCATTGGACGAAGCAGTTCGAAGTGGGAAGGTGAAGGCGGGGCATACAATTGCAACTTCAGGTTTCGGGGCAGGTCTAACCTGGGGGTCTGCAATTCTTAGATGGGGTTGAAACTTGAAAGTCCCAAATATCATCTTCTACTAGAAGTAAGAAGAGAAAATGTATATGTTATTGCAGATTTTGGGATGCTGCAATGACAGTGACACTAGCTTGATGACAATCCAATCCCCCTTGGCTTCTTCTACTTGTTTGTTTGGTTTTTTTTTCCTTTCTTTTTAGAGATTTTGAACACTAGAGCTGAACTTTCATTCTTTCCTTCTGACTCACAAATAATTGAGTGCTGCTTAATTTAATGTAACCCCCTTCTTCTCTCTTTTTCCACTTTTCTCAACCTCTGTTCTTGTCAAATCTATCTTGATTAGGGAAGATAAATCTTTTTTTTTCTTTAATCTTTATGAATGAAATCATTATATCTTGTTATTTTGAATTACAAATAAAATTCAGGCTTTTGTTTCTTTAATCAAAATTATAGACTATTGGTATTGTTCTAGTGGTCATGATTGTTACTCTTTTAAGTTAGATTTTAAGGAAATTCTCCATTTACTTTTAGAGTTAAAAGTCTATCTACTACTTAAAACATTTATATTAGATGTTAGTATTAATACATTTATATTAGATGTTAGTATTAATACGTCTTTGAACTCAATTTGGAAATCTAATGTCTCATTGGAATATAATTTAATTTAATAGAGATTTATTAATATTGAAAAATTATTTCAAATGAAAAAATTTCTAAAAATATCTATAAATATAGTGAAATATAAAATGTATTCCAAATAGGTTTAAAGATATTTGGTTATATTTAAAAATAGATATATATGTTTTAAGAATTAATAAAAGAAAAATGAGTTGTAAATAATAATATTTACAAAATATTGGAAAATTTTAGATTGTATATAATAAGTTGTGAATCTAAAATTTTAATAAAGGTTGTTGGTTTATGGGGGTGTAATAATGATTTGTGTTGGGAAGGTTGATATTGAGGAAAAAGGCGTTTAGTTTTAGAAATGTGAAGTGAAAAAGAGAGAATATTTATTTCGTCTCAATCTCATTTTAACGGTCTTTCACTCACTCTCACTCCCAATTCCGTTTCCGTTTCCATTTCCAAAATGTCATTCTCTTTGCAATCTCCGCCGTCTGCAACCATCCCCCCGTCTCTCTCGCCGTCGCCCTCCTCCTCTTCCTTCCTTCAGGTCAATTTCCCTTATCTTTTCTTTTTACATTTACCATAATCCTTCATTATGATATCGGTGAGCTGACTGATTCAATCCTTCAAATCTTTCCTCTTCAGAAAAAATTGGGCTTCTCAGCTGGATTATTCACACCCTCCATTCTAATTTCCCATTCCCCTACATCTCTTCCTTTAACTTCTGCTTCCTCCGGCTTCTCCTCTTCCCTCGACACCGGTTTTTTTTTTTTTTTCTCTCTCTCTCTTTACCCTTTACCGTTATTTTCAGCTCAACAACGTGCTGTTTTTTTTTTTTTTACCTCCCCATGTTCTTGTTTTCAGGTTTGACATCTGAGTTAGACGCTGTTTCTAGCTTCAGTCAGATCGTTCCTGACACTGTCGTTTTTGACGATTTCGAGAGGTATAATTTCCAACCCTCTAGTTACATTCTTATCATTTGATTCAAATCTAGTTGGATGTGCTTGTTTGGAATTGTGAGATTATATTTCTAATTTGGAACTGCAGGTTTCCTCCTACTGCTGCTACTGTTAGCTCTTCTCTCCTTCTGGGCATATGTGGCCTTCCTGATACCATATTTAGAGTAGGCGATTCAGTGTTCTTTTTCTTTGTTTTAGATAATAGTTACAAAATGGAATTTTCTATTTATTAGATAATAGCTTCACCATTTGGTCTATTTATTGTTATGGTGTTGCAATTCAAATTTGAATTTTCTGACATTCTACAGAATGCGGTTGATATGGCATTGGCTGATTCCGAATGTTTTGGGCTAGACAACCCCCAATTGAAATATTCCTGTATTTTTAACAAGGTTGATTCTTTCATTTTACCTTGTTTGTTGGAAATATTTCACTATTTTGAAGAGATCAATAAATGGTAAGTTGGGTCGATTTGCAGGCTCTAGTAAATGTTGGTGGTGATTTGGCAAAACTAGTTCCTGGACGTGTTTCGACTGAGGTGGATGCGCGTGTTGCGTATGACACACATGGCATTATAAAAAAGGTTTAGCCTTCTTTAAGTCTCATCCTTGTAAACCATTACATAACTTCAATCATGTCGGATCTAGCCTTATTTTCCTAGCTTGTGTGATCTTTTGGAACTAATTCTTTTTTCATTTGGGGGAACCTCTAGTTTTTTTCAATCTTTTATATTTGTTCTGTTTCAATAATGATTTCCTTTGGGAGGATCTAAATGATTGAATATCGATTTTAGCATTCTAACTAGAGATTCTTCAATTCGTCAGAGTTTTCATATTGCATAATAATTTTACCCATTCAGTACAATGGGTATGCTTGTGTGTCTAGTTTACAGGGATGTATAAATCATATGCAGATGTTGGATGTTTCACTTGTGTACCTAGAAATTTTATAGTTTTTTGTTTGTGGATCAAAGGTGCATGACCTGCTGAAATTGTACAATGAAATCAATGTTCCTCCTGAGCGGTTGTTGTTCAAAATTCCAGCAACTTGGCAGGTGAATTCTGACTTATGGGCAGAACAGTCTGTCTTGTTGATTATGAAAATTTTATTTTATGGATCTGGGGTCATGATACTGATCAGCAAACCAACAATTACGATATTAGGGTATTGAGGCCTCAAGATTGTTGGAATCAGAGGGAATACAGACACATTTGACTTTTGTATATAGGTATTCTAACCTCCTTGCTCAAGGACCTATTTTGTGCTTTATTTGGAAATACGTTAGACACTAAATTGCAAGTTTGGGATCCTGATTTTTTTTTTTTTTAATATTTTAGGGATCTATCAGACAGAAAATTAAAAGCTAAAGGACTTATTCAACATTTTTTTAGCTTAGAGACCTTTTAGACACAAAATTGAAAGATTAGGGACTTATTTGACATGTTTTTGCTTCTCATTAATTGTTATGATTATATGCCAATCTTTTTATGTATATATGATACAGATGTCTATCTTCCTATCTCTCTGTCAGTCTACATATATACCCTTTCATGTACTAACTGTTATGTCAAGCCTTCGCCTCATGCTTACCAACTAATTCATTCCTCAAGCTAAAACATGGAGATTGTATATCGTTGGCTCTCTCTCTGTATGGTCTAACCGATTGCATTGTATAAAATGTAAAATAAGTATTACCATGGTGCTGTCCTGTCCAACTGATAATTATCCCGCATTAATCATTAATCTTAGTTCCTGGAAATTCTCTTTTGTCAAATCAATGTTGTTCAATATAATTAAGATGAAACAAAATCAAGAAGATTTTTAGCATATGATAAATTCAGTTAGAATATGTGGTCTATTTCAACTGCCATCGCCTTGCCAGTGCCTATCACACTAGGAAAAACACGAGTCAACCAATACCCTTATTGTATTCATTTTTAGCTCTCATATTTTATTGACAGTCTCTCTCCATGTTTCTTTAGCTTTGCCCAAGCAGCAGCTGCTGCTCAAGCTGGTGCCTCTGTCATTCAGATTTTTGTTGGTCGTCTACGTGTAATTTTCTTACCTCTTTCTAATACTAATCAGAAACACTTAAATTATCTTGTTGAATTCATGATGTTACTCAGAAACTTTTTATTTTACATTGCTGATACACATAACTACCCTTCAGGATTGGGCTCGGAATCACTCTGGTGACCCTGAAATAGAAGCTGCACTCAAAAGAGGAGAGGATCCTGGGCTGGCTTTGGTTAGTTGACTTGGATAATGATGTTCAGCTGAAGAAATACTGTCCATTTTATTCAATTATTTTCTCTACCCCCAAGCGTCACTTCATTCTAGAATGTCAAGCAGACAATTTGTTGAGTACAATATATCTACAGTTCCACTTATCACTGTTTTGTCATTTGTGACATTAAGCCCATAGTTTTGTGACATTAAGGTGGTAATTGGAGTTTTCTATCCAAACACTATTTCGATATTTCTCAAATCTGTTCAGCATCTTTTTACTGAGTCAAGAAATTGAACAGAACGGTACAAAGAATGCTCATACAATGGCCCTTCCATTATTGCAGGTGACAAAGGCTCACCATTACATTCACAAATATGGATACAGATCAAAGTTGATGGCAGCAGCAGTTAGGAATAAGCAAGATTTATTCAGTCTTCTGGGGTAAATCATATGATAGCATCAATGAAAATTTGTGAAATTGTCATACTTGTCTAAATACGTTTCCTGCTAACATCACCATTTTCTTCTTCCTTCAGCGTGGATTATATCATTGCTCCATTGAAGGTATTGCAGTCCCTTAAAGAATCAGTTACCACTCCGGATGATAAGTACTCTTTTATTAGGAAACTCTCTCCGCAGTCCGCAGCTAATTACATTTTCAGTGAGGACGAGGTCCATTTTCCTTCCTTGACCTTCAATTATACTCGCACATTAGGCTTTTTATAACATGAGTGTCAAGAAATTGCCTTATTCAACTTTGTTTATTTTTGTCAAGAAATGTTATATCCTATGGAAGAGGTAGAACTTTGAAAAGTGTTTGTGTGAAATGAAATCTATAATGATGTTATTTTATCTGAAGGCATCAGTTGCTAATTTTCAAGTTTGGAAAACTCTTACAAAATTCATCAAATGGGTATGTATAATTGGAAAATGAATAATTTTTGCAGGTAAAAAAATGGGACCAATTAAGCCTTGCATCAGGAATGGGGCCTGCAGCTTTGCAGCTGCTTGCTAATGGTTTGGAAGGTTATGCTGACCAAACAAAGCGAGTTGAGGAGCTTTTCGAGAAGATTTGGCCACCCCCAAATGTATGAAACCCTTGGCCTTTGGTATTTACAGAAATGTTGCTTTTTCTTCATGAATAAGAGCTGGTGAATGGTTTGTGTCTGAATACTCTAATAAATTCTGTTCTACAACTTCTGCTTTTCTGATACCCCTTAATGATAGAAAATCAGATGTGTTTGTTGTATAATCTTCCGTTTCAACTTTCTGTTTTGTAGAAATTATTGAAAGTGGCTACCCGCTCTACCATCTTATTTTAAATTTCCAATGGTATGTTTGGATTAGTCTGTGGAAGAAAAGTGTTTTTCCCTTTAAAAAGTTATTTTTATTTATACTCTTTTTATAAAAACTATTTAAAATAAACTTTCAAAACTATATTTTATATTTGTATTTAGTACTACGATTATGAGAATAAAAGATTGAATCTCTTACCTCTAAGATTAAATTTCACGCAAATTATCAATGTGTAAGCTCATTTTGACGTAGAATGTCATATTTTGATACAATATTATATACTACCAATTGATCTAAAAGTTTAGGTTTATGGATTACTATAAATTATGCGGTCACACACATTCACCCCAAGGTATCCCGATCAATACCCGAGCAGGGAAAGAATCAAAACGAAGAGTAAATTCATAAAATACCATACTGAATTCTCTGCTGTTTTGTTCCTTTCTCATTCATCTACATGAAAACCATATATTTAGACTTTAGAGGGTTGGTTTTGGCCCTAAAATATGTAAACGTAATTCCTGAAAATCCTCTAAACAATGGGCTGTTTGTTATCTAAAATACATATATAATTAGATTTTGGAAATGCAATGCATTCATAATAATATTCCTAGTAGTAGATAGATACTATATCAACCAGCATACCCCCATCTCAACTTTAATTTAAATCTCCTAGTTAGCACAAAATGATTCGATTCCTAACAAAACCAAACCACTCATACATTTTCTCAATGGTCTCTCCTCATACCATACGAGTCTATTAGTAATACATACAAGTTTATTATTGAGGGAGTGTTGAGCGACAATGGAGAAAAAGCTAGAGTCAGATTTCATTTCGTACACCAAAGTGTTTCAGCCGTTTGATATCGTTTGAGTTTAATAAAAGTTAGGTCATTGGGATCAGGACCATTAAAAAAAAATAATGAAAGGACAAGAAAACGTCATGTTCCAAAGTCAAAATAGTAGAGAACCTAATGGAGTGATGCATATGCAAATTGGAAACACCAATTGAATCTTTATTCATACATTTTCATCCCATAACCAAACAACAATTTCCCATATCATATTTTATAGTTCCAATCTCAATACTTATACTTATAATGTACTAAATAAATGGTTTTATATAATCACACATCGCCCTCTTTCCTCTCATTTTCGCTTTCAAAATTGATGAAAAATTCTATTAGCCAAACACTTCGGATTGATTTAAAATATTATACCTTTATCTATAAATTTTGTGTTTAATTTATATTTGTTCTCGTGGTTTTAAGATGTTATTAAAATTATTCTTTTTGCCAATCTTTTCACTATTAAAATTAATAAAAGAAAATTCAACATCATTACTATTTAAAATTAATTGAAGTGAAAGTTAATAATAAATAATAAATACTAAATAAAACTATATTAGCTAAAGAAATTAAGGGTAAACGTGTAAAATATCGAACCTTATACTTATAGGCCAAATAAAAGGCAATTTCAAACTAGATTTAAGCAAAAATACTTGAAGATAAAATGGAGTATTTTGAAATCTAGGGATGAAATGAAAACGACTCAAAACTAATTATAAAATGTGCGATCCAATTTTTATTTATTTATTTGAAAGTACCTTAAATTAAATGGCTGATTTTTTTTTTATTTTTTATTTTTAAATTCTAAGTTACTATCAATACATTATGAATCTTCAAAAGAAAAAAGAAAACAAAAACTTAGAATAGAAATTTGGGTGGTTTGTGTTAATTGTTTCATTAAAGTGCTGATATTTGTTTGAAAATGTAAAGTAATTCTACAAATGATTAATAAAGGTAAAAGGAGAAGACAAGTGTAAATTTGATGTATGTGTTGATAATTAAAGAGTAGAGAGTGATTATTAGAAAGAAAGAGAGAAAGAAAGAAAGAAAGAGAAAAAAAGAGATGGAAATCGGATGTGATTCATCTAAGAACGAATGAATATCGGAAGTTGGGAGAGCCAAGAATTGTGGAAAAAAGACAACATTTTTGTTGTTCAAATTGCCATTATATCCATTTCTATATAAATTCTTTCATCTTTATATACATTTCTATATAAATTCTTCCTTCCATTTTGGTATATCAGCAAAGCCCCACATTTCTTTCCCTTTCCCTAATTTCTCTCTCCACTCTTCTTTCTCTACAACCAAACAAATTTAAATATAATACCCCTTCTCCTTCAAATCAATACCTTCCATTTTTATTGCCTTTCTCTTCTCTTCTCTTTTCTTTTCTTTTCTTTTCTTTTGTAAGTGCTTAATATCAACACCTGATTCTCATTAATCTCAAACCATTCCCCTTCCCATTCATATATGGTGACTTTTAATCATTTTCCTACTTTCTTTGCCTCCGGTCATCACCCGGAAAATCTTCCTTTTTACAGTCCTCTTCCTGGCGATCCCCTTCAATCTCCCTCCATTCAACGGCGACCCGTTAAGCGGACCCTCTTGATTTCATCTGGCTTTTTCTTGGTTTGCTTATTGGTCGCCATTATCGTTCAGAATAATGTGGATTTTGTTGCCACATTTCCAGGACTTTCGTTCTTGAGCTCCAAGTCGCCGGAGATATTGCCTCCGGTGTCACGTGGGGTGTCGGAAGGTGTATCGGAAAAGGCCAACCGGCACTTTATTGGACAGAATCTCGCTTATTTTCCTTGGAATAACAGTATGTTGTCATGGCAGAGAACCGCATTCCATTTCCAACCAGAGGAGAATTGGATGAATGGTATTCTTATTCTTTCCCTTTTTCTTTGAGGAATTAAATCTCTTCTTGTTTATAATTACGTGGGTTTGATATGGTGGAACGTTTATGAATCTTCAAATGAAAGAAACAAACAAAAAGTGGAATGGAAAGTCATTCATTACCTTTTTGACTTTTCAAAGCAAGAAAAAAACAATGTTCATCCTATATACCACTATAACATGTTCTATAATGTGTGTTTTTGTTTTGTTTTCTGCTTCTTTGCAACTTCTGATTGTGCTTCTTGGGGGAATCTACTTGTTTCTGGTTCAGATCCTAATGGTAAGCCATTTTTATTTTGCCTCATCAATCAGAATTGAGTATTGATTGTGTTTGCCTCCCCTTTTGGGTAATGATTGAAACTTGAAAATGTAATAGGTCCTCTGTATTACAATGGTTGGTACCATTTCTTCTACCAGTACAATCCACGTGCTGCAGTGTGGGGAAACATTGTGTGGGGGCATGCTGTGTCAACAGATTTGATTCATTGGCTTCACCTTCCATTGGCCTTAGTTCCAGACCAATGGTATGATATTAATGGAGTTTGGACTGGTTCTGCCACTATTCTTCCTGATGGCCGAATCATGATGCTCTACACTGGCTCCACAAAAGAGCATGTCCAAGTTCAAAACCTGGCATATCCAGCCAACTTGTCTGATCCTTTGCTCATCGATTGGGTCAAATTCTCTGGTAATCCAGTTCTTGTTCCCCCACCTGGCATTGATTTCAGGGACTTCCGTGACCCCACGACTGCGTGGTTCACATCCGAAGGAAAATGGCGGATAGCGATTGGATCAAAAGTCAATAGAACTGGGATCTCTTTAGTGTATGATACTGAGGACTTCAAACATTTTCAGTTGTTGGACAATCTGCTTTGTGCTGTTGCTGGTACTGGAATGTGGGAATGTCTAGACTTCTTTCCTGTATCTAAAGATGGGAAAATTGGGTTGGATACTTCAGTTAATGGACCTGACGTGAAGCATGTTGTAAAGACAAGCCTTGATGATGATCGACACGATTACTATTCACTTGGAACGTATGATGAGAAGACTGCTACTTGGGTTCCTGATAATCCCAAGATTGATGTTGGGATTGGCTTGAGATACGATTATGGGTTATTCTATGCGTCCAAGTCTTTCTTTGATCATAAGAAAGGAAGAAGAGTTTTGTGGGGTTGGATTGGAGAAGCTGACAGTGAATATGCTGACGTTCAGAAGGGATGGGCATCATTGCAAGTAAGCTGATTCATTTATAAGTTCCCAAATTATCTAATGGATTCATCTTTAGTAGCATTCTAATACAAAGGCGTTTTGGCAGGGAATTCCAAGGACTGTTTTGTTTGATAACAAAACTGGAACCAATTTACTCCAATGGCCAGTGGAGGAGATAGAAAACTTGAGACAAAGAAGCCATGCCTTCCACAATTTGGTGATCCATCCAGGATCGGTGGTACCCCTTGAAGTTGGCTCATCAACTCAGGTTTGTTTTTGCAACACATCTTCAATCATTGCCAATGTGATAGATGTATTTTCTTGCTAACAATCAGGGTGAAACTCCCCAGCTAGATATTTTTGCTGAGTTCGAGTTGGACAAGGAGGCTGTGGCAAAGGCAATTGAAACCAATGTAGAATTCAGCTGTCAAAGAAGGGGTGGGGCAGCTATCCGTGGCGCATTGGGACCATTTGGTCTTTTGGTACTTGCAGACGAGACCCTCAGCGAGCATACTCCAGTCTACTTTTATGTTGCAAAAGGCCAAAATGGTACTCTCAAGACTTTCTTTTGCACTGATGAATCAAGGTATACAAGTTCTCCTATTCGAATTCAGTTTTGTCCAAATAGAGATAGTGAATGAACTCTAAAGTCTAAACATTTCGGTGCTTCAGATCCTCGGAGGCTAACGACGTTTACAAGCCAATTTATGGAAGTTCCGTTCCAGTACTAGAGGGTGAAAAGTTCTCTTTAAGAATACTTGTAAGTCCCAAGAGTCCCTTCTTTCATTCATTCACATGTAAACAAATCAGTTAGTTGAACAGAGTTGAGATTGAATCATGTGTGGCCATTCAGGTTGATCATTCAGTGGTGGAAAGTTTTGCTCAAGGTGGAAGAACTTGCATCACATCAAGAGTTTATCCAACAAAAGCCATCTATGGTGCTGCACGGCTCTTCGTATTCAACAATGCTAAGGATACGAATATTACAGCCTCCCTCACGATATGGCAGATGAATCCTGCATTTATCCGCCCATACCACCCCGGTGGAGATCACGACTCATCCAAAAGTTGTGTGGTCTTGTTACCAATCTACCTGTTCCTACTAGTTTCATTGTTGCATCTGATTAAATGGGATGTGCAAGTTTGAGTCGAGACAAGTAAAGCCTGAAGAAATTCTGCAGAGAAGAAGAGTTATTTGTACATATGTTTGACGTTTCTATAAATTCTATATTTGTGTAGTGAAATGAAATTCATTTGAAAGATGATGGAAGAGAATAGTGTTTTTGTTTCTTACATGTAGATGGTTAAATATGTCATATTTGTTGATATATTTAATATGACATATTCAAGGCATGAATGTTTAGGAATAAAATGATTATATTCAGTTTATTATTTCCCATTTTTCTGTAATTATTTGAAGAACACAAATATGAACATACATTTTTTTTCTCTCTTTTACTTTTTTTAATGTTTCTACATTTCCTATTGAGATTTTAGGTTTGATTTTTTTAGAAATGGCGTTTAAAAGTGTTGTGGAGGGATTTAACGAGCTTCATTGAATTAAAATAATTTAAAAGGTGTAATAAATTTTGTTGTTAATGATTTTTTTAATTAAAATAATTTCTATTGATTTTTATATGAATTATACCATTTTTAACCCAAAAATTGTAAAAAATAACAAACTTGATAAAATATTGATAAAATATTTACAAATATGTAGCAAAAGTTTCAAATTCAAATTTTATCAATAATAGACATTGTATGAGTGATGTTAATTTATTTTGTTATTTTAAAAAATGTAAGTATGCAAGCTTTTCTCCTTTACTTCATTTTGTTTATAGTTTTTTTTTTTCTATGTGAGCCGATTTGTTAATATGCATTTAGAGTAAATTAATAGTTTTTGATTGATTGTATGTTTGAGCTTCCAAATAGATTTAAACTTCAAAATTTATTTTCTTGAATTTTGACAAATTGCTTTAACTTTCTGTTCACTTTGAAATGATTAAAGTGGAGTATTTTTTTTTTTCTTTTTAACAAATTTTTATCTTTCTATTTATAGGATTGTGAGGATACCGTATAGATTTGGCCAGTTGGGTTTAGTGACTTTGAGCCCAAACAACTTTTTTTGCTTGGGCTTATTTCAATTTAATCCAAACCCTTTTCACTATTCGTTACAAACTAGACATAGTTACAAATTTATCAATTAGATTCAAAATAATTAAGTATATAGAAACATTTTAAAAAATTTACAAATATAGCAAAATTTATCAAATTCTATCAATGTTATAAGTTTATCACTGATAGACTATACGAAGTCTATCAGCGATACAAATCTATCAGTGATAGTTTTGCTATATTTGCAATTTTTTTTAAAATTTTGGTGTATCCTTAATTATTATTGCTAAAATATTTATCCCTACAGATTAAATTAAATATTCGACTTTAAAGGTGAAGATTAGGTGGAGCTAAATTCAAATTGGATTGACTAGAGAAAAAATTGTTTTTGCAAAAAAGATATTTTTATTTAACTCTTCCATTAAAAATTTGTTAAAAAAAAAGTTAATTTTGAGAGAGGCAATACATGTTTATTTTTAAAATTTTGCACTTGAAAAATTAAACAAAACACATTGTGATTCAATAGATGAATGACTTATGTTTGAACTTGTTCTTTTAAAAGATAGGTATAGTTTTTATGATTGTTATAATTTGTTATACCATAAAGATAATTATGAGAACAATAACACTTATCATAAATAGAGGCATGAATTCAACTTATTTAAAGTAAAGAGAAAAAAAAAAAAAAGATATTTAATCATGTACGTGAATTAGTACATACTTGTGTGATGAAACATAAATTAAAATTGATTCGGAAACTTTACTATTCCAACGGCCATACATTAAAATAAAATAAAGTGAAAAATGTATAATTTGAGGCAAAACTTTTATGATATGGTTTTAAAAGATATTGGGAAACATTGGAGCCAAAAAATTATAATTATGCTTCCTCATTTTTGTGCACCCATTTGACAGCTTTTCCCCTTTTGGATATGGCTCAATTATTTCAACTTATGGTACCCTTTTTCCTATTTACACACATCAAAATGTAGACAAGTGGTTGAAAGTTTGATACAATGTTTTTTCTTTTTTCTTTTTTTAATTCCAATCTCTCATCTCAAGTTTAAGGAAATAATTAATTAAATATCAAACTTATATAAGTGTTATAATTATAATTCTAATTATTGCCATTTTTTTATATATAGCTTTTGTACTTTTTTTTTCCTTCTTGTTATTATAATATATTTGGCTGAATAGTAGTTTTCAATCCATGACTAAATTGGCACTGCATGACATTTCTATAGGTTTTGTATGATCGCTTACTTAATACAGGCATGATTTGACACATTTGAAAACTTTATTGTATAATCTTTTAATTATATATTTGAACTAAGTTTTCTTGTTTTTTTGTTTTTTTTTTTTATATATATATCTTACCAAATTGTTCAACTTTTTTTAAATTTTTTCCTAAGCTATTTAAATTCATTGTTTTAGTATAATATAATTAATTAAGAGTAAAAATATAAACTATTTAGTCGAAGTTATTTTGTATTGGCGTATTGAAATGAGAATGGAAGGTGTGTAGAGATAAATAGATGAATATTGGAATAGGTATGTGATGAGGTAAAGATTTAGTAGGGTGGTGGTGTGGGTGGGTATAAATAATGAGTTGGCATATGAAAGGTTTGATGTTTACATGTGATGGGTGATGAACAATCATCCACCAAACAAAACTTTACACCCATCTCTCCACGCTCTATATTCTAATGCCAACCCATCATTTCCCCTCCTCTTCTCTCTCTCCATACATTTTTCATCTTCTTTTATATTTTCAACTCTACAATCAAAAGTTAACTTCAAGATATTGTTTATTCTATAAGTATGTGTATATATACTCACATTATTGGTAGTTGCCTTAGGTAAGACCCAAACCTAAGTGAACAAGCATGGTATGGGAGAACGCGTGTAAAAAATAAAAAAGTCCTTTCAATTTTAAATCAATCAGTAGAACATACCAAATTATATCAATAGAAAATAACCTGACATGATATTTGATACAATTTTACTTATTTATATGACCCTTTTATCTTATACATCTTTTATGTCATATAAATGAATAAAATTGTATCAAATGACAAAATATTTAGAAAAAAGTAATGAATGACATCTATTTTTTTGCATATTGCGAATATGACAAAGAATTAGTGATATAAGAAAGTTATCTAGGGTTATCAACTTTTAATTTTGCTATTTTTGTAATTTAGAAAATGTAGTGATATCAAATCTATAATTAAAAAAATTGCTATTTTTGCAAACGCCTCTATTAATAACCTAATTCAATCGTTCCAAAATGGAGAAGCAATCTCAAGCGACATGGGAGTAAGAAGATGATACAAAGTTTGGATGCAAGTTTCCTACACCACTAAATTAAGGCTACAAGAGTTAACATGTGCATAATATAATGCTCTTTTACAACTTTATATTGAAAATGAGTATGGTTAGTTATTGGTTATTTCAACTCAAAATATATAACTAAAATTATTTAAACAATCAATTTTTAGATATTTGTTAGGGAGGTAATAGAACAAGTTAAAAATAGATCGTGTAATTTTTAAAGTCCATATTTTTAGAGGTGGTTTGTGCAATTTTTCGGGTTTGTAATTATCCCATAAAAATATTCAATTCAATGAAAAACACTTTTATCAAAATGGAAAAAGAAATAGAAAACGTATTACCTTTTTTTTCTTTCTTTTCTCTTTAAAAATGTGGGGACTTAAATTATAAATTTCCCCTTTAAATTTTTGAAATTAAGTTCCCAAAAAAGAGTTTAAACGTTGAATAGCTCTATGTCTAATGGTTTGTTAAATTATAGATTGGTGGAAACAAAAGTTACATAAAGGGGTGAAATTTGAAAAAGGTAAATTAAAGGTACAAATTGTCTAAAATGGGCCTATAGAATTTGTACAATAGATATTGATGTTTCACTCTGAATGACAGCCTGCCCTCACCTCACCTTCACCTTCACCTTCACCTTCACCTTCACCACCCTTAATAGTTAATCCTCTTTCTTTGTATTATCATTTAATAATTTTTAAATATCAATATCAATCTCAATAATTTTAATTTTATTTAATTCAATTATTTCAATTTCTTACAAATTTTAATCAATAAAATTATGCCCACCATCTCCTAATAATGTAATGCCCTAAATGTACCCATTATTTTGCTTCCCCCCTTTTCTTGTTTTTTACGGCAAAGAAAAAGAAACTTTGTCTATCTCCTCACTTTCTAATTAATCTGCTTCCATTCCTTTCCTACATCTTTCACTTTAGCTTCTTTTCATTCTTTTAAAATGTACCTTTCAAACTATTCTTTTTTTTCTATTTGGTTTAGAGTGTCGAACGAAACGACTTATCATCTCGCTCGAATGATGATTGAGTTTGATAATTTTATACATAATTTTTTGTTGTGATGCTATTGCTTGTGTCCACTCTCTCCGGAAAAAAATGGTGGCTTTGATTTTTCTGCACCTAATAAGTTTTCTTCAAGTTGTTGCTATTTTAGAAAAAGTCAAAAAAATTTGATTTCCCATTGCCTTTAATTTAATTTTTTTAATTGATTAAAAGCTTGAATTTGACTACATGTATTTATATATTAATATGAACATGATCGCATTTGACAAAATAGGTATTAGATGTTGAAATATGATGGAGAAAATGCCAAAATAATTGTCATTTTAATGTACATGGGATAAGAAAAAGGTTTTGAAAATTGAGAAACCAAAATAAATAAGCATGTCCATTATTATTTTAAACGATGCTCTTTGACAAATATTTTGACTTTACATTATCTTTTCAATTGTGTTTAAATTTGAGCAATAATATTCTATTATAATCTTAAACTTCTATAAGTGATATGGTCAATCATTAGTAAACTTTTAAAATTAAATCTAAATTTTATCGTTTCTCCAAATTATACCTTGAGTCTGTTTGATATATTTACAATTGTTCCTTTACCACCAAAGAATAGGATCTCTTGCCAAGTTGATGCAAAAATATATTTTTATAATTTAACTTTCATGTATGCATCTATTTGTCTCTAAATTATAAAAGTTGTTTAATCCTTAGACTTCCAATATCAATTTTTGTGGATTTTTTTTTTTAATGGAGATAACTGATCGTTTGAATGTCCAAAATTTGAGAGGTCTAAAGTAACAAATGTCTTACCTATTCAAATATTCATAATTATTTTACACATATTTGGATAACTATATGTTATTTTTTTGGAATTATACTCGAAAATGTTTTTAATTTATATAATGTTAAAAAAACAACCTCACTACTATTCTTTGACTTGTAATTAATTAATTAGATTTAAGAAGGAAAAAGCGGACATGTTGTTTATGAGTATCTTAAAATCTTGAGAACGTGTAAAAAACTCTTGAAATGCGTTTGTAAAAGCATCCTAAGAAGTTTGTTTATCTTTAACATTATTCCAAAATATGTTGATTATATGAGAACATTGGATCTTATAAATTTATTGGGCTCTCAACTTATTGAAGGGTCTTAAATTTTTGTTGAATTGATGAAAATTGGACTTTGAGGAGGAGTATGTTATAGATCAGTTATTTATGACATTTATCAAACATACAAAAAATCGAGTAATAAGAAAATTCAAAATTCAAAAACCTCTTAAATACCAAATTCAAAAGTTTGGATACTCGTAGCAATGAAAAAGATGAAAGTAGTGTAATGCAAAGGCTAACATAGATGAAATTGAACCTAAAAAAATAGGTCAAAAGCTAATAAAACAATCAGATTTAATAACTCCATTTAAAATATACATATTCTAAAATTAAATTTTGATTAAATTAAGCAAACAAGGAGGGGGAATAAAGTGAATGGGTGTGTCAAAATTTTGAAATTTAATCATTAATAACTCTCTAATCTTAATTATTAATGTTCATTAATACGTATGAGCCAAAAGAAAAAAAAGAAAAAAGAAAGAGAAAGGGGCCCACAGAAACAAAGGGGTTAAACATTTATGGTGGGGGCCCAGTATTGTTGACGTCAAAATGGTTAACGGCTGGCAATCACGTGCCGCTTTCAGACAGATTTTTTATAAAAACGTTAATTCCCAAATTTTATATTATATTACCCTTCTTCCCGTTTCCCGTTTCCCGTTTCCCCCCTTTTTCTTCTTCTTTGTATTTATTATTTTCTTTCCCTTTCAATGTATTTATTTATATCAGACTCTTCTCTCTATGTCCATTCCCCATTCCCCATTCTTTTTCATTTTTTACATTTAATGTATTTTATATAATAGTTTACCAATTACAATTCAATATTATGTTTTGGAGCTGCTAACCTTTTCTTGTAAAAATAACACTACACACCTTACCTCAATTAATCTTATCAATCAGGTTTAAGAATATCATACTCTCCCCTTAAATCAACTCATAAATTACACTAACTTATACTCATTTTAGCCTTTCTTTTTTCTTTAATGAAATTGTCAATTCTTTTCACTTTGGTGCCTTAATAAAAGTTATTTGTGTATAATTTTAAGATTATGAATTTGTTAAAAACAAAACCAAACCAAATCAATAAAATAATTATTAAAAAATGATAGAGTACAAAATAGAGATTTGAAAGTTAAAAAAACAAAAATAAAAGCATCTAAAGTTAATAAGAACAAAAATGGAAAGAAGTATTGCATGAATCCCCCATACCTTGATTGGTTCTTAATAAATACATAATTTTCGTACATAATAAATTAAAATACTCTATCCATTTTTCTTCTACAATTACAAAATTGTTAGTAACCCAATTAAATTTTGTATTAAAGAAATAAAAAAGAAAGGTGTAGGTTAGATAATAAAAAAGAGACAGTTGCGTAGATGATAAAAAAGAGTAAAATATAAAAATAATTAGAGAGTAATGGAGTTTGTCTCTCTTACTATCTCTTTCTCTATCCTCTCCGTTGGCTTGAACGTGAATTAAGGGGTGACCGGTAACCGACAGAACCATGTCCATCTTAGTCAGAAAAAAAAAAAAAAACCAATAGCCAACGCAATTGCTCTGTCTTTCACGCACTCCTCTTCTTAGCTACATTACACTACGCCCCACCAGCTCAAACACACCACTGCAAAACTCTGCATCCCTTCCATTATCAAAAGCAGTGAAATATAGCCGTTTTTTATCCCTTTCTTCTCTCTCTCTCTCTCTCTCTCTCTCTCTCTCTCGCTCTTCACTTTCTTCCATTTCTCAACGCATTTCTCCACTGATAATGTAAAACAGAGGTTTTTCCAGTGAAGTTTTTCAGCTCTTAATTCGCGTTTCCTTCATTCACACAAGATTCGTTTTAGAATGATGGCTTCTTTTGGTTACTTATCTCTCTTCCTCCTTCCATTTTGCCTGTTTCTTACCTTCTCATCCGCCGCAGATCCGTTCGCTTTCTTTGATTTTGAAGTCTCCTACATCACTGCTTCTCCTCTGGGTGTCCCTCAACAGGTATGTTTTGTTGGATCTTGTTTTCCTCTTCTGTTTTTCCTTTTTTCCACTTCTGGGGGATCTCTTTAGTTGCATGCTTAGATGGGTTTGTGTGTTTTTCTTTTTTTTAGTTCTGGATCTTCTTGTTATGTTGCTATGTTTTTGAGAAACAGAGTACATTGTTGGAATTGAGCTAAGAGGAGCTGAAGGAAGACTATATCTAAGTAGTTGTTGTGATTTCTGACTTGGGTTCTGCAGGTTATTGCTATTAATGGGGAGTTTCCTGGTCCTACTGTCAATGTGACTACTAATAACAATGTTGTTATCAATGTCCGGAACAAGTTGGATGAGAGCATGCTCATGCATTGGTATTGTTTGATTTAAAATTCAATTTTTTTTTTTTTTGGAATTTATGTTGATTTGTGAGAATGGAAGGACTGATTTGATGAGTAATAGGTCTGGAGTTCAACAACGGCGAAGTTCGTGGCAAGATGGAGTTCCAGGAACAAATTGTCCAATTCCTCCCAAGTGGAACTGGACTTACCAGTTTCAAGTTAAGGATCAGATAGGGAGCTTCTTTTACTTTCCATCACTCCATTTCCAGAGAGCGTCGGGTGGATTTGGTGGCATTATTATTAACAATAGGGATGTAATCCCCATTCCTTTTTCAACCCCAGATGGAGACATTACAATTTTGATGGGCGATTGGTACACACGGAATCACACGGTTAGTGTTTGCTGAAGGAACAAAATGTCTGGTCTAGCTAATTGCAATGTTGTAAATGTATGTAATGGTTCTTGGCTTGATATTAATACTTTATGGATTGGTATGTAGGCTCTGAGAAAATCCCTTGATGACGGGAAGGATCTTGGAATGCCACATGGTGTTCTTATTAATGGCAAAGGCCCCTACAGATATAATGACACGCTAGTCCCTGATGGTATTGACCATGAAACAATTGAAGTTCATCCAGGTAACATCAATACCTCAACAAAATTGGTGAAGAGAAAGATTGTCTTCTTACTCTGTCTTTGGTTTAAAATGTGCTTTCTTTTTACCAAAATTGCATTAACGTGTTCTGATATCATTCTCTCACTTGAATTGCCTCAGGAATTCTATCTCAGTATTAGATGCTTGATGTCACAACTTTAATTTGTGTATTTGCTAAAACTACAACATTATATAATTGAGCACAATTGGATTGCTTTTCTGATTGTGGACAGTGCGCAATCTACTACTAAGCAATGAGCATCATCTAGGTTCTAGCCTGAGAGGAGAATCCCTAAGCCTATTTTGTTTGGGTCCATCTGCATGGGTGATAAACCCGATTGGCAGACTCAAAGAGCAGGGTTTTCATACCTAGTGGGACACTCTAATGTTCAAACATGGCATTATTTTTCTAGTTTTCTCCTATGGAAAATCCTCTTTGAACACATTTAATAAGGGGCTTTGAACACATTTAATAAGGGGCTCTGAACACAAGACTACTAACTCTCGTTCCAACTAATGTGGGGTAGATAAGCCAACTCTCCCTAAACCCATGTTCTTGGTTCTCTTTCTACTCTCTTCTCCCTAAAGCAAGCCTACTAACTTTCTACTAGGCTCACCCTCATGTTCTTGGGAGTCTGAATCTCTTATTATTGGACTTCTAAAAATGCTAGTTATATTGTCAATTATGTGCGTGTCAGCTAACCAATCCTTCCTCCTAACTTCTCCTTCATTTGACCAACCTGATTGTGGGAGTATAAGACTAGTTGGAAGGCATATAATTATTTTTTTGAATTGGATGCTGTGGATACTGTACGAATCAATGCAACACAATATATTCTTGATTTCACGTTTGGGCACTAAGATGGTTGCCTAGTTATCCAATATTTAAGAATCTTTATGTGTCTAAAATCTTCACACAGTTATGATAAAAGCATTTCGACTTCTTTCGTACTCCTCAATGTTGTTAGCAAGTCCTTGGTTGTTGTGGTGGAGGCGTCTAAAGATTGATGGGTTTTCTGCTTCTGTTGAACAGGAAAAACATATCGGATTCGTGTACACAATGTTGGAATATCTACTAGTCTGAATTTCAGGATCCAAAACCACAATCTTCTTTTAGCTGAAACAGAGGGGTCATATACAGTGCAACAGAATTATACTAGCTTAGACATACATGTAGGACAGTCGTATTCTTTTTTGGTCACCATGGATCAGAATGCGAGCACTGATTATTACATTGTAGCTAGTGCTCGGTTTGTCAACGAATCACTTTGGAAAAGAGTTACAGGAGTTGCTATCTTGCATTACTCTAATTCCAAAGGAAAGGCAGCTGGCCCTCTTCCAGAAGCACCAAAGGATGAGTTTGACAAAACTTTCTCAATGAACCAGGCAAGATCAATCAGGTATGTCCACAATCACAAGTACCAAGAAAGTTAGGAAGATTCTATTCTTTTAGTGGAGTGTTACAAGGATTTGACTTTTGTGGTTAATAAAAATTGCACGATATGCAGTCACAAAAGCAAACTTGTAAGTTTTGAGAATTTGGCATTCTTAATATTTTGTGCTATCTAAGAAATTTGCTAATAAATTCTGCAGATGGAATGTATCCGCTAGTGGTGCTCGTCCCAATCCACAAGGATCATTCAGATATGGTTCAATCAATGTAACTGATGTTTATGTCTTGAAAAATAAGCCTCCTGTATCGATCAATGGTAAAATGCGAACAACGTTAAGTGGAATCTCATTTGTTAATCCGTCTACACCAATCAGATTGGCTGACCAATTCAAGTTAAAGGGTGTTTATAAGCTCGACTTCCCCACTAGGCCGCTTACAGGACCACCAAAGGCAGAGACATCAGTGATTAATGGAACATATAGAGGGTTTATGGAGGTTATACTGCAGAATAATGACACCAAGATGCAGAGCTATCACATGAATGGATATGCCTTCTTTGTCGTGGGGTATGTTTTATCATTTATGTTCACGAGCACTAGTAATGAGACACAATTACATTTGTATTCACTCAATGATTGAATGGTTGTAGGATGGACTATGGCGAGTGGAGCGAGAATAGCAGAGGTACATACAATAAATGGGATGGAATCGCTCGCTCGACAATTCAGGTACGTTTTGATGGGGTAATCTGCTACCTCTGTGCCTGCCCAGATGTGATTTATAGCTTTTCTTTTACTAGTATAATCAATTCCTAGTAATCTTTTTAACCTTATGTTGACATGTAAAATTGAAATTCAATAATTTGAGAAGCTTGTTGGGTGATGTATGATTATATGTTTTATGCTTGCTGAAATCTGACTTGTTCATCTCCTGGTCTAGGTTTATCCTGGAGCATGGACTGCCATCTTGGTATCTCTTGATAACGTGGGAATATGGAACATCAGAACAGAGAATCTCGACTCGTGGTATCTTGGGCAAGAGACATATGTTCGGGTTGTCAATCCTGAAGCTACTAACAAAACAGAACTGCCTATGCCAGACAATGCTCTCTTTTGTGGCCAGCTTGGTAAATTACAAAAGTATGGAACAAATACCCTTTTCAACTATATTTCTATTCATCTTTTGGAAACTGAAAAATTGTATTGATTATATGAACTCTAATTTTCTTGTTTTTCTTCTATCACTCAGGCCTCAAGATATCTCTTCTGCAACTTCAATCACTGGCGATAGATTGAAGATGTTATTCACTCTGCTGATGATCATCTCCACTGTAATCTGTGCTTTGCAGTAAGCACCGTTGCTCTATGGCTGCTCGTGTTATGTAAGTTGTCAAAAATGTCGGGCGTCTCAGTAAGGTTTGTGGTTGAGTGTGTAGGTGGTCTGTGTAAGTCTTGTGGATACCCAATTTTTCATGATTTTTGCATAGCATTTTTTTTCCAACATGCTGCAAGCTGTAGAAGATGTATCTTTGGTTTTCATAGTTCATTAGATTTGGATTAATCATTCTTTTAATTCTCGAGTCATGATACACCAACTGTCCCATTAACGATTCATCGATGTTCAATTCAACTGCTTTCTCACGTGTTGTTTATCATCGTATTTCTTTTCAGTTCTCTTTGCTTTTTGCTTAGGACAGTTTTTATTCATTTCTTTTCGCAAAAACATATACTGAACTTTTACACAGCTCATTTCTATTGCAAAATTGTTCCGACTTCAATTGATAGAGTGCAAGCACATTTGAGCTCAAATTAATTAATAAACCAAGAATAATAATATAATTGATACACATAAAGAGGGCATTATCAAATTTGTAGTAATCATAGAAGATAAGGTCAAAACTAAGAAGGTACAATTTCTGATAATCAATTCTGGTGTGTAATATTATGCCTAAAATCTGAGTGATAGTTGCAAATTTGGTAATTAAATTTAAAATAATTAAATATATAGTAACATTTAAACAAATTTGCAAATATAGCTAAATTTGTCAAATTCTATCAATGATATAAGTCTATCACCGATAGACCATGTTGCAAATATTGGTCTATTAGAAGTCTATCAACGATACGAGTCTATTCGTGATAGTTTTGTTATATTTGCAATTTTTTTAAATAATTATTATTCTTAAAATGGTTATCAATTACAATTAACCTCGTAAATAATGAAATTAGATCGGGCCATATCATAGATCCAATCCACATCGTTTGTCATATCTACCCCATGAAACAATTTAGTCCACTTAAATTCATACATGTCATAAATCAGCCCAATCAAAATTAACTATGACTTCTTTTCTTTTCTTTTTGAGAAAAAATAACTATGACTTTTAAAAGTTAAATCTACAATCAAATTAAAATAATTAATACTTATATTTTAAATCCTGAAATTCTTTTGTTTAAGTACAAAAATGGTTCAACATATTTTTTAAAAAAGAACTATTAAAGAATGAATAGGGCATCATAAAATTAATTAGAAATATAAAAGGGTATTATGGTAGTCATTTCCCATTGTTGTTTGGGTTAATTTAAGTATATAGAACAAAATTGAAAAATATTTACCATTAAAATAAGAAAAAGCTTATGAAGTATAAATTGTAGATTTTCCCTTCAAGAATTTCTTTATCTACTCTGCCCATTTATTTCTTTTTCGTCTATCATCTTACATGTTCGACATCAAATTTTTTTTGACCTTATCTTCTATGATTACTACAAATTATGGACTTGAATATATAATCAATTCTGGTGTGTAGTATTATGTCTAATCAACAAATTATGGACTTGAATATCTCAACTAGTGTGACATTTTAACACATATATAACACATTTCATCTGCCTCAAAGACACAAAAGCAAATGCTGATAGAGAAATGTTGTGATAAAGTGTCACATGTTGTGGGATAAATTAATATATATATAATTAATTTGGAAATAGATTTATACAAAATAGTGAATAATGGGGAATTGAGAAGAATGATAATATAGAGTAGAGAAAAGATGGGGGGAAAGGGGATTATGGAATGAAAAATGATGTGAAAGACAAAGGCATTGATGGGAGAGGGAATGGAGAAATGGTCAAAATAGAGAGAAAGGAAACATACACTCAACTTCTTTCCCTTTGTCTTCTCCCAAAAGTAAATCCATATGTTTTCTTTTCTTTTCTTTTCTTTTCTATTTCCTTTTGGGGTGGGCCATTCTATCCCATTGCCTCACCATGTGATTCAACCCAACAACTTCCTCATTTACTATCAATTCCAAATTTCACAATCCCATCATTACTTAATCATAAACTTTGTAACTATATATATATATATATATATATACACACACATATATATTTACTTGTCAAACTCAACTCTTTATATGGTAATATTGGTCACCTTTTAAAATGGTAGGTTCAAATTTCCATTTTCAGATTTCAATTACAACATACTCAAAACAAATATATTCTTATTCCTAATAATGTCTAAACTTCTCACCTTATTTTTAGTGTATTTATAGAAACACACAAGTAATCTTAGGCTATTTTTTTTCATGATATTAAATTACTAGTTTACTTTTTTTGCTCTTAAATTTCCATCTATTTGATTTTTAAACCCTTTAAAAGTTAGTTTAATATGTCACTAAATCCAAAATGTTTAACAAATAATTGCATTTTCAATTTAATTTATGTTTATTATATATATACATATATTTTGCAATTTTTTTAAAAAGTAATTATAGTATCTAAATATGTATTAATTTGACCTTTTATATCAAATGGAATTCAAAATTAAAGTTTTTATCTTGTAGATTTATGATTTTTAAAAAAACACTAAATGGGTGGAAGATGAAAGAGATGAAAGGTTTCATACAAATATAAAATTTAAAGATATACATTGTACTCAATAGACAGAGAAGTGATCAAAGTTATAATTTAACTGTATATGTTATTATCATTAACATAACTTAACTTTTATGTAAAGGAAAGAGAAAAGAAGACAAAACTCATTATTATTGATAAAAATGACATGTGAGAGAGTTTATGTTATATGTATAGAGATGGTAATTAAAAGAGTTAAAAGGTTAAAGGGAGGAGAAGAAATGGTGGTACCAACTGATCCCCTCACTGCCTTTTAGAGTCAATTCCTTCAAGTACTTGTAAATTGTAACTCAAAGGAGAAAGCCAAAGGCAAAAGAGTAAATCCACTAGTCATCACTCATCAGTTAAAACTTCAAGAAAGAAAAGAAAAGAAAAGAAAAGAAAAGAAAAGAAAAAAGACACAAAGAAACAAAAGAAAAAAAAATTAAAAGAAAAGCAACACAAAACAATTTGATTATTTGAAAATGTTTTAAGTAAACTTTATTGATTCTCTACCAACAAAAACATCCAATGACACCTCATGAGAGACAAACATAGAGAGATTGAAAAGAAGCTGAAAGATCCTCATATCCAAAACCTACAGCATCCTAAATAGCTCCCCTATTCACACCCTTTTCTTTTCTTTTCTTTTTCAATTTATAATAACTTTTCCTCCCCTTCCTACCATACATGCATACATACATATATGTTGTTTCTTTAAATAGGGTTGGATGGAAGTGCATGATAGACCTTTAGAGTTGGTTCATATATAAGACTGAAATGAGCGACTATGTCAACACTGGTATAAAAATTTGCGATTTGGGTGAACTTAAAATGTAAAGTTAATTAACAAAGGTGATCTATAGCCAAATTGAACATCGATATCAATACATTATATGAAGATATATGAAGGGATATTAGACAAAAGTGACAACGTTCCATCTTCAAAACTAGTTGGTAGTGAGAGATAAAGTTGTTCATATACTGTGGGATCTTTATTATATGCTCCTCAAACTGATGTCTTTTTGGATTTACCATTTTTTCATCAAATCTATATATTTTTTTTCTATTGAATACTCATTTTAGTTTTATAACTTGGGATCTAATACACACGTTAGATAAACATAAGTTTTGATCTCATTAAGAAAGAGCTACGGATCGTAATATATCTTATAAAAATTACAAATTCTCTTCCGATATGAAATCTTAAACAAAAGGTCATATAAACGTGGTTTATCCCGGGTTATTTAGTTAGGGTTTAGTATAAGGTGAATGTGTTTGGGGTTGAAGCTTTTTATTTTTTATTTTGAAAGTACGGTGACTGAGAGCTCGAGCCTTGTGCTGTTTGCAGGGAGAGAGAAAAGGAAGGACTTTGGATCAGATTCCTTTGCCTGCCCTAATCTCACCTAACCCAAAATTTCTCCTATTTATCTGATTATCTCTATCTCTTTAGCTCTTCCAATATGCTTTGGATCAAATCCCTCTACTTCACATATACATTAAATATTGTCACTTCTCATCTACACAACCACATCATATTTTAATTTTTATATATATTCTCTTATTCCTCATCTCCCTCTCTACTATTAGATTAGCTAGGTATACATGCTGACTTTTTCTCTTATAATAAATTGACTAAACATGACATCAGTTGGTAAATTCAAAACACACACACACTTGGGCATGGAGATAGGGGACACCATTGGGATAGGGATATAGGAATAGGGATGTTTGACACGCTCTTAGATTTAGGTTTATCCAATAAAGTTTAGGGTTAGAATGTATTTAAGTTTGTGTAATAGGTAAGGGAGTTATGTAAATTAATGAATAGATTGTAATTGATTTTTTCAGTACAATAACAAAAAAAAAAAAAAATGTGGGATATTCGAATCTTTCCCTTGTAATAAAAATATTATGTCAATTATTATTGAGTTAAACTCAAGTAATTGGTTGACAAAGTTTAATTGAAATGCTAGTTGATTTTCACTTAACTTTTGCCATATATAAGATATATGTTGTTAAAATTGATTTTTAACTAAAATGGTATAATTTGTTAATAAATAAATAATAGAAGCCATAAGGAGAAAATAACAAGGTTTAGGCTAAATATAGTACATTAGACCTAAATAATGGACTTGAGAAAAATAGTTAGTTTGTGTTAAAGCCTAAATTCATGTGCTTAACCTTAATCTTTAACTAAGACAAAGGTCAGAGAATGACCCGAACAAAATAGATAATAGGACGTGTTCCTTGAATGTCCCAACCCAAAGCATCACTTAGGACCAAAAATTGGTCTAGGGGGAGATGCTTGATTTTGGCCAAATTATCTACGACCGACCTAGCTAGCCAAACATGAAATTGGTCCCTCTCCTTAGCTGGGTAGGTTTCATATTTATTCTTCACTCCAGAATCCTAACATAACGACGTATCAATTACATCTATAAATACATCAATTGCTAGCTCTATAAATATATACATTACAATGACTTCATATAACTTTAACCATTAATTCTACTTTAAGACTCTACAGCTTTCTCTCCTTTTCACTCAATGACTTAAGCATCAAAATATGTGTAGCAAACACTATACCGATATGTAGGTTTTGTATATCCTTCACTACTAAAAAAAATCACTATTTATGTCACCATATATTTCTCCTATTCAGATTTTGATATCATCATATGTTTTGACTAGTTCAATTTTTTGGATTGATAAAAAATTGTGTATTTATGATTATGTGACTTTAGAGTTACACATATTTATACACAAATTAAGTATACTACACTTTACAATTCATCTAAAACATAACTTATAACAGAAAAAGAAGAAGAAGAAGAGCATTATGGTATGCCTTTTTTCTTTTTATTAATATAATTATCATACAATAAGAAAAATGAATATTGTTTTGATTCTTAAATTCTATACTCATAATCGGATCAATAGAGCCATTTTAATTTTCTTTCCGAATTAATAAATGTGAAAATTAGTCTACATTTTTTAATGTTTATTTTTCATGAAAAATTTGGATGTATTAAAATTGAATAGGCACACCTGTTTAGGTAACAACATATTTGGTTTGATTTTTTTTTTTTAAAAAAATGAATTCTACATAAGAATATTTTAAAATTTACATTTCCTTTTCCATTATTTTGGGCATGGTAGGAAAACATTGAAGTTATTAGATTTCGTGGGAATCTCAAAGGCATACAATACAATAATTATGGGTATCTAGATTCCTAAATTTATGAATATCTTAAAAAGATATTCTACAACAACAAACATGAGTATATATATATTATTGAATAAAAGGATATAGTTCAATATGAAAAATAATAAGTTAATTCATGGCAACTTGAAAGTTTAGAAAAAAGGTGATAATAAACTAATAGTAACAACAATAATATAATGCATTTCCACTTTCCAAACCCTAATGCCTAGATTGGATGCACAAATCTCAAGATGTTCTAACTTTAAAAGCAACCAACAATAGCAAAAGCAAAGGACAGCGAAACAATGAAAAAAATATCAAAAAGAGAAAGAAAAAAAACATCACTCAACAATCATAGATACAAAGTTTAAAGTATGGATGTTGTTTAACAATTTATATCGTATTAGTGATATTCGTATTTGATGTTTGAATGTACAAATCTTTGTTTACATTTTAGTTCAAATCGATATTGAATCCACAAAAATATATAAATATTTATGAAGAATGTGTGTGTGTATGTATATATATATATATATATATATATATTATTTAATAGTTTTATTTCCCTTTTACCTATGTTCATTTAAATGAAATGTGATTGCGGCCGTCAAATTAATACCTCTTTTCCCCCATCCCCTCTTTCAATCTTGACTTGTAAAAAGACACATAACATTCATGCAAAGTCATATATTCACAACCCACCAAAAATAAATAAATTTGAAAGAACCTTTTTTTTCCTTTCCTTCAAATGGGTTTTTTCTTTTTGCACTTATAATTCAAATTTTGAATTGGGCACTCAATGGTCTGCAAAAAGGCAAGCCGAATTTCTTACTGTTTTTTTTTAAAGAAAAAACATTCAACAACAAATGCCCACAAACAAAGCAAAGCAACAGCAAAGGACTCCCCTTCTTCACGCCTTAAAATTTTCAGATAGAGAAAGATAAAGAGTTGTATAATTTAGAAAAATAAAAAGAAAAGAAATCATTCTTTAATTATTTTTAAATTTTATAGGGAAAAGGGCTCTGCCATAGCTGCTGCTAATTTCCAGAGGCCACAAACCCAAAGACTTTACCGAGTGTCGATGGTGATGGTTTCTGAATTCCCCAAAACAGAAAAAATCAAAAAAGAGAAGAAAAGGGTTTTGAGATATGAAAATTTTAAAAACTTATGGAACGGAAAGGAACCATCTTTTTCATAAGAATGCCCTAATCAAATATGTGTTTGTATATATTATATTAATGTAAATATTAAAAGAGGAAGAGAGAAATGGGAAAATAGTAAAAGAGAAAGTAACTAAATTAGTTAACATAAACACAAAGGAAAAGGGTAATTGTAGGAAAGGACAAAGGTGGTATTTAAAAAGAGAACCTCTGCATTCTGATTTGGTTTTTACTGACTTAAATACGTATCTGTCTATGTGTAAGAAAGAAAAGAGAATGAGTAGTCAAATCATCTCTATAAATCTATAAATCTATTTTATATTTTAATTATATATTTAATTCTCATTTTTCATAGTAATATATATTTTATTTATTGTGTGTTCTTGGTGGGGAAGAAGAACAAACGACAAAGGATCATAAAAGCCTCAAACTTTCTTAATCGAAAACAATGTATATTAATTATATATTATTATTTGTTGAAAGATTCATCATCACCATGATGACATAAATATAATGAATACAATTTTTTTTCTTTTTCTTTTTCTTTTTCATGGATGTGTTGTGTCATGTCTGCGATGTCTTTTCATCATGTTTTGTAGTAACCATATACTAATAATAAATCAAATCAATTTATTTTTTAAAAAAGAAATAACCCGAGTTCTACATTTAGAAATTGAACCAATTCCATGGAATTTATGTCTGTACAATGCTATATATATTTATATAAAAAAGGTGTACTATGACAAATATCATATGAAACGGTGGAAGAAATTAGTTTTTTCTTATTATATTTTAAACTAAACTTGTGCTTTCCTCATGTCCTAGAAAGCACAAACACACGTCTAGATGCGAAGTACAAATATGATCAAATACGTTAATATATCAATTTCTAAAAAAATTAAGATACTAATACGTTAAAAATAAAATCTAAGTTGATATAGGTTAAATTTAATATAAAATCATTAAAATATAATTTATTAGATTTACGAAAAATCATAAAATGTGTCAAACTAATCGCAATGATACAAATACTATATAAAAAAAACATCATCAAAGTCGTGGAATAATAATTAATAGAGGGCAGTAGAAAAAACACAAATTAATTAGAGGAGCGGAATAAAATTAAAGAAAAAATGTGTGAATAACTTCCTCATAGAATTATTGAATATATTCAAAATGGTTACATTTTACAAAAGTTTGTAGGATTTCAATGTGATGATGATAATTAAATGATTCTAAGATTTGTTTGTTTTTTAAAGATTATCCTTCTAGTTTTGGGCACGAGAATAATGAACATGTTAAATAGGTTGTTCAATTTTTAGTTGAGAAATATTACATAAGTCTTTTTATATTTTTTTCTTTAAATAAAAATCAACATAAAAATAGATACTTACGTTAGCATAAAAAGAGATACACCAAATTGAATATCAAATACATATTTGGAAGTATCAATATAGATTCTTTGCCTCACATAAAGTATCCGTGCTTCATAAGTCACACTTAACCGGAAGAAATATATTTTTCTAATATTATATATATATATATATATATATATATATATATTACATGTCTCCACCACTCATTTCCCAAAAAGAAAAGAAATTTGAACGAGACTACTTCCAATAACCGTTGAACAATAGAGAGATTTTCTTCTTAAAAAAATATAATTCTTCTCATTATATATATAAACATTCTAAAATTTAACCATCTAAAAAAACTAGAAATAAATAAATAAATTAGTAGACAAACGAGAATACTTCAACTACATTTATACATACGTACTCAATGCCCAACTTTCTGGTCCAAAAATCTACCAGCAACCTAATAAATTTTTTGTAATTTTATATTTGATAAGTCGTATTCAACTTAAAAATGATAAATTTGTATGAGAAGAGATATACACAAAATGGGTCCTTTGGATGAGGAAAGAGAGAGAGAAGAATGATGATAACGCTATAATTGAGTTATGATGAGGGAAGTGATGAGAAGTGAAGTTTATGAAAGAATTGAAAGAGAGCTATAACTATCCCTAACTCCTGAGAAAAAAAGAGTAAGGTGTGACCATATATCTAAAACTCCAACCAAACAATTGGGTATGACCCTTAATTGTCCAAGAGATATTACAGCATAGATATAATATTAATTGTATTATTATTATTTAAAAATGGTTGAAATTAATTAATAAATGTAAAAAAGGGTTCGGAAATTGAGGAAAGTAAAAAAAAAAAAAAAAAGTGGGTTGTGGATTTAAGACCACACAAAACCACAAGACAACACTCTCTTTAACTTATGAAAACAACAGGTGAGTGTGTGAAAGCTATCTCACTCCCATGCACACGTCCCTTTCTAATTTCATTTTTTTTTCTCGATATTATAATCCCATTTTTAAATTTTTTTTATCATACATACATACATATATACATACATACATACATAAAGTCATATACTCACTCACTCTCTTATATCTAGCAGATCCAATAGATGATCCAATATTATTCAAAAACTCATTATCAAAGAGAAAAAGAAAAGGCAGATCCAAGGAAGGTGGTTAATCTGTCAATCCCATCAATCAGTCACTACCAATCATCAATCAATTTTTTGTAAAAGCAAACATTTCAATTTTACAATAATTCCCTCTTCTTCTTTTTCTTCTTGGATATGTCATCATCTTCTTGCTCATCTTCTTCTCCTACTTCGACTACAACTACTGCTACCACTACGACTACTACGACTACGACTACGTTATTGTCTCAACAACAACAGCTGCTGGACCACCACCTTCCTTCTTCACCTGAGCAGCTATGTTATGTCCATTGCAACATTTGTGACACTGTCCTTGCGGTATGTGTGTGTATATATATATATGTGCTAAAAAATTTATAATAAAGTTTCTTCCTTTCGTTTTATTTTTTCTGTTATAAAGTTCTGATCTTTTGTGTTTATTTTTCTTTTAAACGGGGTTTGGTTAATTTTTTTTTGTTTTTGTGTTTTTCAGGTTAGTGTTCCTTGTTGTAGTTTGTTTAAAACTGTGACAGTGAGATGTGGACATTGCACTAATCTGTTGCCAGTCAACATGCGTGGCCTTCTTTTGCCTTCACCTAATCAATTTCATCAGCTTGGCCATTCTTTCTTTTCTCCTTCTCATAACATTCTCGTAATTAATTTATAATTCTTTTTTCCCTTTCTAATTTCATCTTTTATCTTATAATGTTTGATTATTAATTGTGTGTTATATTTTGACAAAAAGGAAAATATGGCTACACCAAATTCTAATTATCTGATCAACCAATTTGGAGCTACTACTAACAATTTTGGTATGCCATCTCGAGGAGTTACTGATGAGCTCCCTAGGCCACCCGTCGTCAACAGACGTGAGATTCATTTATTGATTTTAATTAAACTCTTATATTCACTAATGACAAAAGGAAAAAAAAAGGCCAATTTTTTTTAAGCATGTTTTTTTCAATATATAAATCTTGGCTAGATCTTGTTCAAGTACTTTTTTGTATTAAAGCTGAGATGAATAAAAGTTTTTAAATAGCTTTAAAAAATATATATATTTTATGAATATTAATGAATAATAATGTAGGGTACGTATGAAGCCTGCAGATAATGTTAATTTTAGGAAAAGAGAGAAATATATATTTTGTTGTGTAGGTGGGATAGGGTAGGAAGCTAGGTTTTCCTTGAGCAGAGCGATGAAAACACACACACACACACATATATATATATAAAAGATAATTGTTAATATTTGATATTATGTTTTTGTATGTAAATGTTATTTGAATAATATAATACATGAAATTAATGATTCAGCTCCTGAGAAGAGACAGAGAGTGCCATCTGCATACAACCGTTTCATCAAGTGAGTAATGATTCATTTCTCTTTTATTATTATGATTATTATTTTTCAATTTCATATTTAGAAAGAGAGAGAGAAATTATATTAATCAATGGATGATGAAAATTAAAAAATTTATTTTGGATATGCAGGGATGAGATCCAACGCATTAAGTCTGTGAATCCCGATATATCCCATAGAGAAGCCTTCAGTGCCGCTGCTAAGAATGTAAAGCAACTCTTAACCCTAAACCAAATCTTAAAGAAAATTTCAAATAATCACTCTTCCCTAATCCATTTGGGATAAACTGTGATATTGTTCATATGGTTTAGGGTTTATTCATATTGTTGATCTGTAATTAACTTAAATTAAATAAATGGTAATGGCAGTGGGCCCACTTTCCACACATTCACTTTGGTCTCATGCCCGACCAGACTGTGAAGAAGACAAATATCCGCCAGCAGGTAAACAAAACACATATTTATATATATATATATACATTGTTTGCTTATTATTTATTCTAATTCTCCTTGTTTTTTGGAGGGAGAGAATGAATAGTAATAGTAATAGTAATACTGTAATAGTGTGTGTGTGTGTAATATATATATATGTGTGTAGAATAGAAAAATATATTATAATTGTTTGAACAGTAAAAAGAGGAAAAATAGTGATCGTTGTCCTTTTAATTAGGTGACTGTTTGTTTTTATATATATATTTTGAATTTGTGTAGGAACAAGGAGATGCTCAGAATGTTCTGATGAAAGACAATGGATTTTATGCCTCAGCCAATGTTGGTGTCTCCCATTTCTAACTCAATTGTTGGTGGGGTTATTACTATTATTATTAATACATATGGGATATCATCATGTGTTGATATATTAATATATATCTTAAATACTCTCTCTAGCTACTAGTTCTAATTTAATTAAGTTTAGCTACCTTGTAATTTCCTTTTAATTTAAGGTTTATGTTAATTGTGAACTAGCTTAATTACTATGTATTTGGTTCACTAATATGACTGCTTAGATCAATGCATCTTTGTGTTGTGATGCTACTCAACTATTTTTCCTTTTTTTCTTCTCTTTGTGAATAATGTTTTTTTTTATCATATATATATGAGGATTTATTTAGTTGTGGAGGATGTGAATTTGCTTGTTTGGAGTTGACTAGCTATAATTACTTGTCCATGTGTTTTCAATGTATTGGAAATGAGGATTATTGTACTTTTTTAAGATGTATATTTGTGTGGTTAGATGGGTGTTGTGTAGGTGAATATTGAGGGAAAATGTATTTGATGATCTAATCAAATGAATATTGTTCTATATTTTGATAATTTTTTCTTGGGATTCTATTATTTCATTATAGGTTAAATTATACTCCAAACAAATTTTTTTTTATAGATTTTGGGATAAGGTATTATATTTGGACCTTACTTACCTTTTTCTTTTAGGGGTCCAATAAAACTATTTGTAAGTATGTTATTTAGCACATTCTTTGCGAAACAAATTAGTTAGGCAAGATGCTTCGGTTGATGTCTTGTTTGATACTTGTGTTGTAGGGTGTTTGATTAGATCTAGCTCTCGGTAATAATTTTGTATTAATATGTATTCATCAACTTGCCAGTTGGCCCAAACTCCAAGGTGTTGACAATTTTCTTTTTTGATGTGTTCTCTTATTGCCTTTTAATTTTGATATCTCACCGGTTTTGAATTTTATAACTTTGAAATAACCAATCTCTTACTTTTTCTATCACGTCTCTTCTCTTGTAATTCAAAATAAACATTATTCTACTGGAATCCTTGTGTATAACAAGTCCTACTCGTTATAAAAACAATGTTTTAACTACTTACAAATTGGAGATATAGATTCAAATTATTTAAATTTGTAATTATTTTTACTTTTTGTTTTTGTTTTGAACTTTGTGCTTGGTTCCTTAATTTCCAATTTTCACGAATAGTTACAAATATAAAAATTTGACAAAAAGTATTAACGAATTTAGTACAATATAAAAGAATTTATCAATATAGAAAAATTTAAATTCATCCCTCCGAGTTCATATGACATAGACAATATTACTAATGAAATTAACTATATTTGTATGACAATATCATCAACACAATTGAATGTTACGAAAACTCTCACGATTTCTAAGTTTTAGATAGGTAAGTACCTCCAAGTAAATCTCCTTGCGAAAAGCAGTTTTCTTTCCATCCATTTCATTTATGTCTTCAATAAAAAACTTAGCCACCATTGAATAATCTTTACAATGATTCACCTGTGAAATTATTTGACTTTCTAGTTACATTTATAAATTATTATTGTTGTTAATATAGGTTTTAATACATTAATTTGATTTTGAATATAGTCTTAGATTTAGAAAATGAGTGATCATAGACATAATTTTTTAAAAAATTTGAAAAGTAAAAAGGCCTAAGTAAAAAATTTCAAAATAAAATAGATTTAATGAAAATAAAACTATCTATCTATATATGTACATATACACTAGAAACAAATTTAACAATTGAATTTTAATTTAAACGTCTCATATTTTGTTACTGTATTTATAAATTATAAATCTCGACCAATGGTAGGATATTTTCTACTTTAAATAAATATTCATTTTGTTTTTGGTACAAGATCTTGTAATGATAGAAATAATTATTCTGATTTATGTACTTATTATTACTTTTCTTCCTAGTCTTAAATCACAAATATTTGTAGAACTCAGTAAGGATTATGAAACGTAAACTTCTAACAGAATCATACGTATTAAAATCGTAAAGGAAAGAATAGTATGTGGACAAACTAGATGGTGAATTTGGTTGGTGATTTGGGACAAGAATTTAGATCAGAATGATGTTGAATTGAATTTAGTAGATTTTATTAATTTCAACACACATAACGATGTAGAGAGTTCTCACTTTTTTGATTGATCGGTGCTGACATAATAGTTGTTGTATTTAAAACCTGCCCACTGTACTTTTCTTTACTTTACAACATATCTCCCACGTACCACTATTCAATTATATACATTTTTATTATATATCTTTCTATCCTTTCAATTTTTATATCATTGTATATTGTACCTCATTTTTAATAAGGAATGTGATGATAAACTAAATATATTATTGCCTTCATGAATAGAATTGAATGCCATCTTGGGGGACTGAATCTTTGGACAATATAGATATACGTGTGAAAAAGTACTTCACACATGTTTAATATTTGAGGATATGAAAAGGTAATGGGGAGTTACATACCAATGAATTGGGTCTTGCAAGTCAATGAGTTTAGATAGTAATTTGGGTGAGCCTAGAATGTTACTACCTTTTTTTCAATCAGTAAAAGGTCTTATTTCTCAATATTGGATGATTCACTTTGCCTTGGATAGGTAGCAAAAATTCAAACGAGACTATTTCATTGACACATGGAGGGCTAGGTAGACGTTCATACAATCTATTTGCTAATGACTTCTGATTAAGTGAACTTCAGCTCTCTCTAGCTATACCAAACACTTTAATTAACTTCTCAAGCTTACATTCTTTTTTCTCAATGAATAACCATGTCATCAAATTATTGCAACATGAGATTAAAAGAAAAAAGAATGTATATTTAATCTTATACCTAAAGACGTGAGCATAGGTGTAAACAAGGAAAGTCTCAATGGTTTGAAAAAGATGGACAGTTAAAAGGAAATACATAACAATCTAAGATTGAAGAAATCCCTTTGGATTTCTAATAATGGGGGCATAGCTTTTAGAATGGGCCATCTGAGAGATTTCTGATGAAGCACTGATACCCACTCAAACCCACTAAATTTCAAGAAGAGTGAAAGAAAATATGCATCCCAAAGTACTTCCAACATAAGAGGCTTCCTTTCTCCAAGACAAGAAAGTTAGGATCTTTTTAAGCAAACAAATGGATAAGGAAATTGAGGAATAAACCCAATAAAAAAAATATAAAAGAAAACCAATAGAGAACACAATACTAACTAATTCTTTAAAAAATTTACATTTTTTATAAAATAAATAAACTACCATTATCAATTAGTTTTGAGATGACTAATTGAGATGAGTTTTATAGTGTCTATTATAATATCAAAACCTATAAAATCTATTGTGATCCAATCGAGAATAATGAATCCAAAAGAGATACGGATAAGATATTATTATGTAATACTCATGAAGGCTTCAACATTCATCCTCTTTGACATCAATCTTTTTATGGCAGATAAGCGTGACTTGTAAAAGCCAAAAGCAATAATTGACAAAAAGAAAAAAAAAAAAAAAAAAAAAAAGGTATTTGGCGGAAAAAAAGAAAAAAAGAGCTTCAGAAACCACAATGTCTGTGTGTCTGGGGCATTGGCTGATGAAAAAGGTAACAATTCTGATGCTTGTCCCTCCACATATATTCAATCTCTATAAACATTAAAATGATAATAATAATAAATAAATAAAAAGATAGGGATTTTTGAAAGGTAGAACAAAATGAAATCTTCAACTTCAACTACGACATGCTAGCATGCATGCTTCCAGCAGTTCCACAATTCAGCTTTCGGTTAAAGCACTTTTTATTACTTATCAAAAGAAGAGACAGTGACTTAATGCATAGTAAAATTCTCAATAACCATTTACCAACAGGTAAAAGAAAAAAAAAAAAAAAAAGGCAAAAAAGAGCTTTGATTATTTGAGAAGATATTGTTGTGGCTGGGTCTGAAAGGAAGAAGCTTTTACCCACTTTTTGTGTGTGTTGGGTCACTTTCTCAAGGTTGAAGAAGACATTATTACAAGTTTTAATTAAGCTTTCAGTGATGGTCGGAAAGTAGTAGTCCCATCTCAAAATTAGGGTTTTGGTGGGTAGTCTTTTTTTGGGAAGGAAAGGTAATGGGAACAAACAAAGGGTTAAATGTCTGCTTTCTCTTTTATCATATTTCAAAATTGTTACCATAAGATGGAATTCTACAGTTTTGAATCTACCTTTATATTTCTACAAGTTTTTCTTTTTCTTTTTACTACAAAAAACAAACAATATTACCATTTTTGTCAAATTAAGAAATGAGATCCATGAGGTGAAAACATAAACCTATCCCCAAACTATTGAGTTACATGACAGGTATTAACAATGTAATATAGTCTAGAAAGCTGAGCTTATAATGCAATATAAACTTTACTTGATTAAGACATTTTTACTTCTTATAAGAGTTTGTATGTGAATCTCCGCATCTATGTGAGATTTAGTATTCTAACAAAGAAAATAAACTCCCAAGTTGAAAACAACACACCATTGTTGACTAACCAAGATTTTGACAAAGTGAAACAAGTTTAACAATAATTGGCACGTACTCCTTCTCACAAGGTTGGAAGTTCCTATCCCCAGTACCCCCTAAAAAAGAAAGTGGATTGAGTTTGAAAATTTGGAAGTTGAAACTTGAAGAATGAACGCTATGTTGGTTGAATGCAGATCAGCATCCAAAGGAAATTGGTGTCCGGCCTACTGGGCCTGTAAGCCAGGCCTATACTAACTCTAATATGGCCCAATAGACTGAAAGAAGAACACAAACGAAGAGAATGAAGTCGAAGGACTTCACAAGTAAAAGCAGCCCATTTTTACTAAAGGGAAAGCAAATAACAAGCGAACACGTATGCAAATCCTTACCCAGAAGTTGTCAACCTACGGAAAGAAACGGGTGATAAATCACTCCAAACACTAAATCGCTTGCTGTCCAATCGTTTTCTTTCCCCTCTTTCTCATCTTCTCAGCTTTTCCGGCAAAATATTTTTCTTCCCTGGAGCAGAAAAGATACCCAAATTTCAAATTCTCATGGCACTTTCTTCCATTTCTTCACTATCGGTAAAATGTTTACCCTTGAATTCTTCTAAATCAAGGCATCCATGTTCTCTACAAACTAGGAAACAAATTTCCATGGTATCTCAGATAAACCCACAAAAGGATCAAACTCAAGGTGAACCATGCTACTCTTTTTCATCCTTGTTTCTCTAGTTCTGATGGCGAATTCTGCCTTCCATGCTTGTTGATGCCTTCACTAACTTGAATTTCCTTGAAAAGGAAGATTGTTCCGAGAGGAAGCACATTGGTAAGATTACAGAGCCCAAGAGATGGCAAAAATTGGTTTCAACTGCTTTGGCTGCTGCTGCAGTCATTGGTTTTAGCTCAGGCATGCCTTCAGTTGCTGAACTCAACAAGTATGAGGCTGATACCCGTGGTGAATTTGGAATTGGATCCGCCGCTCAATATGGTTCTGCAGATCTCAGGTGTTTAGGCTTTGAAGTTACCATTCAGTCCCTTGTTGCCACTTAGTTATACTGATAGTCGATATACTTCTTCTATGAACAGGAAAGCAGTGCATATTAATGAAAATTTCAGGTATTTTCCCACCTGTTTCATCATTCCTTTGCGCAATGCTGCTTTGATTCATAAAATCCCTGTTCTGAAACTAAGCACAATTTGAAATCAGGATCGAAGGAAAGCTATAAGTAAAATGGAGTCGTAAAGTAACCCCAACTCCCCTCCCCAATTTATAACAGTCAATACGTAAATGAAGTCTAGTCTTTGCTTTGAAATGATAACTTCTGGCGCAATCTTACTTGGTGCTCACCGATTCCAATTGAACCTAATGACTGATACAGGAGAGCCAATTTCACATCTGCTGATATGAGGGAATCAGATTTCAGTGGCTGTACATTCAATGGCGCATATCTTGAAAAAGCTGTTGCATACAAGACAAATTTCTCAGGTAAACTAATTACTAAATATCATAGAATCATGAATGACCATGAAACCATTACACATGAGCTGGCAGAACTTTGTATGGCATAAACTCATTCTATGGATTTATACATAATATCAAGGAGAAACTTGATCAAATCATCGGACTCAAGTCTCTTTGCCTTCAAGATTTACTGATTTAAACTTCTTGCCTTGCCTCCACGGGCAATTTGACGATGCTGTCAAACCCTGCACCACAACTCTTTTTGCAATAGATTCAGGGCAACTTGCAAGTTTTCCTTGCTTGGACTTCACATTATCAAATCCTCTCGAAATCCCTTCCCCTATACTTCCATCCCCATTCCTAGATGTCTTCCTCAGTGGATCCTCTAAAATGATATGGTCTTCAGGTCCAATCCTGCGAGCGATTGAACAAGCTCCAGAGAAGCTCTCGGCACTTGATTTCTTTGCAACTTTGGTTAATGATACAGCATTCCAAACTCGTTTTTTAACTCTTGAACCATCCATCTGCAAATATTTTGAGGAATTTCGAATTGTAAGCGGAGGAGCACCTCTTCCACACCCAGGAGGAAAGCTTCTAATCGCCGAAAGACCCTTACGAGGTGGATGAAACTTAGGCAAGTTATCCCCAACATGTTCCTTTGGAACATTGACAATCTCATTCTCATCTTCAGAAGGACTTAAAACAGTAAGTGGGTCAACTACCATAGCAGAATCATGTACTGCATCCTTCATCATTGAAAAAGAGTAGTCCTCTGGTTCCAACACCCTATAAGTTAATCTATGATTCTGATTACACTCCATCAAAAAATGAAGAAGAGCAAAAATCTTTTGTTGCTGGTCCTCCATTGAAACCTCCGGAGTTGATGACTCCATTGAGAGTGGGTAAATCAAAACCTAACCATATAACAAAAGAAATTAAACACTTCTAACGAAAACAACATCAAAATAACTAAATCAAAACGATCTTTAATGTTATACAAACATTGAATTGAAGCAACCAACCAATGAACCACTGTTTTCTTGACAAACCACAAGAATGGATTAGGAAGATTCAGAAGAAAAGAAGAATGAACAAAAAAAACAGACAAATCAGAACCGCAAAAAACAGATAAACAAGTTAATGGTTCTTAGAGGCACGATTTACAGAAAAGTGAATATTTGAAATAGAATAATAGATTAATCTAAATAAAATCTAACCTTCGAATCCTTAAAAAAGGTGAAGTTTTATCTTTTCGTCAGTATCAATGTGATCTCCAAAAGTTCTAGGGTTTGCTGGACCGTTCTTCACTTTCCTTCTTCCGTTCTTTAGAGCTTTGTTGAAATTAAAATTTCCCGCGAGGATGGACGGACTTTACACACCGGATACGACGTCGCTTAAGCTGAAAAAGTAAAATGTAAAATAACATTTTCTAGAACAATAATAGTATTAAACACCCGGGACTTTACACACTCGATATGATACAGTGTATACGCAAGTTGCTGGTCGGGTCAACATTTTTGGACCAACCTGAATTTTTTTTATTGGTCGAGTTACCAATTCAAATAAGATTTTTAACACAACTCGAATCACTTTAGAGGAAATAAAAGTAATGATATGGTATATACACTACATGTATCTATGTATCTATGTACTCGAGTTGCTTCTAATAACCTATGCACTTTATTATCGATGGAGGATTCAATCCCTTTTTTAGAGAATGGGAGTTGATGGACTTTTCATAGGACCCATTTTATTTACAAGGTTTATCACCACTTTATCTCCTTTGGCAACTTGACCAACCTAGCTTGTGATTCTTCATCATTTTATTTTCTAATGTTAGCAACGTATAGCTGTTAAATAAGATCATTTTCTGCCAGTGGATTGGATTGTTGATTAGTTATTTATTTTTTTATTTTTTATATTTTATTGTAAGTATATTTTTTTATTAACTTAAATTATTTAAATTTGTCCAAACAGATCTTAATAACTAACATTTAATAAATCTCAAAATCTAATATATCTATTAAAATTTTGAGTTGGTTGGAGCAACCCAGTCGAATCCAAACCAACTTAGAAAAATATACAAAGAATTCAACCTAACTAAATTCTTATTATTTGGATTGTTGAGGTTATTTAAACACCCTTGTGTTAACTTTTAAAAAATTGTAGGGATGTTTCTACATTCTCATATGTTTATAAATTAACATAAATGATTGAAACAATCATAAAAACCTAAAAAATAAGTATTAAAATATCATTAAAGAAATGTGATATAAACAAAGAATTAGTTAAACTTGTTTAAAAGTACTATAAAAGGTTTATTTATGTTGTGATTTTCTATATAAATTTTTTAATAATATCTATTGATTTCTTACATATTATCGGCCTATTTTATTGAATAGAAATATCAACATGTTGGTTTACATCTATATGTGTGTTAGAAAGTGAAAGACAGAGAAAAGTATATCAGATTGTACTCATCAAATATCATCTCAACTTTTACTATTATTGCAGGTGCAGATTTGAGTGACACATTGATGGATCGTATGGTAAGTTATTGAATTAAGGAATGTATATTTTTGAAGTACACAATACCAAAAAAAAAAATACAAATATGATCAATTTTAGATTCACCTAATACAATTTTGTTTTTTTGTTTTTGTTTTTGTTTAAGGATTGGTAAAAAGGATAACTTTAGTTTGGGATTATTATTCAGGTATTAAATGAAGCAAATTTTACAAATGCAGTACTAGTTAGATCGGTGCTAACACGAAGCGATTTAGGCGGTGCCATTATCGTAGGTGCCGACTTCAGCGATGCCGTCATTGACCTTCCTCAGAAGCAAGTTGGTGTTTAAACTTCAATTTATATTTACCCTGGAGCTAAATAAAAAATTGGAAAAGGGTATTTTGATTAATTGATTGTGATTAATATAATTTTCAGGCCCTTTGCAAGTATGCGAGTGGAACGAACCCAGTGACGGGAGTGAGCACGAGGGCGAGCTTAGGGTGCGGGAACAGCCGGAGAAATGCGTATGGGACGCCGTCGTCTCCACTGCTGAGCGCGCCGCCGCAGCAGTTGCTTGACCGCGATGGTTTCTGCGACCAAGACACTGGCCTTTGTGAGGCCACTAAATAGGTAGATAAATACACTTTGAAGGAACTTTCCAGAAAAAAGTGTTGATTGGTTTGTATATATATTATATAATATACTCTTTACATGCAAAAGAAGAAGAAGAAGAAGAAGCAATTACTGTTATTTATGTATATTTTTTAAAAAAAATTTAGTTTCTGATTCTAACCCAACTTGTGAAAGTGAGAGCTATACATAGATTTCAAAGGGGAGTAATTAGCCTGTACCTAATACATGGTTTCCCCATTCTTTACATATATGCATACAAAAAGTTTGAAATAACATGTTTTTATAATTGGGTGCACTCAACTTTGGAAAGTTTTAAAAATTATTCATAACATAGGCTATTCCCATCATTAATAAACTAAAGGAAAGTGATGTGTGACATATAGTTGGAAAAAAAAAATACTTTTGTCAAAGGTGCCAATTTGATCCTCCCCTAAACTTTATTTGAGAACATGTGTGGGGGATCATTTTGCTTGATTTAGGACAATAATTGAGGTCACAAAATTACATGCTTAACTTTTTTTTACTTATGAAAAATAGGTAAATAAAAGGTAAAAAATAATATGGAACGTATTTGACATAATCTCGGCTTTAGCATTACATTGGTGCGAGTTTGTCTCTTATAAACCAACCCAAACATTATTCCTCCAACCAAAAGAAGTTCAAACTGGTGGTCTAAACAACATATATGCCTTCAACAATATTAAACCACGTGTCCTTATGAGTTAGAGAATAAAGATTACTTAGGTTAATGAGTGATTTTAGACCTAATTAAAATGCAAGTTAAATGACTAAAAGAAAAGTGAAAATAATTTATGTTTATTGATATAATATTAAACTTTAGAGTTCATCGGTAAACTAAAGGGTAGCAATACAATCCTCACCAAAAGAATTAATTCTCTCTTTTCATACTTCCTTTCACTTAATTTAAACTACACATACAGATTTGAGTCTCCTAAAAAGTCACATTTACATAAATATAAAAAATTAAATATATATATTGAAACATATAGTATATATGTTACGACATTAGCAAATAAAGATAAAATAATTGATTTAATCAACAACCACAAATAAAAGAAAGAAAGTTTATATAACATGCACTTTTTCGAAACCTAAAAAATTTAGGTTTTGAAGTTGCTGCCCTCGTGCAAATCTCATATGAATTTTAAAATAATAGATTATTCAACCAATTGATCAACCTAAAATATATTATTCATATGCACATTATCATGCATGGGATATTGATACAAGCTTTATACTTGATTACTGTGTGTTAATTTTTGTTTTAGTCCCTTTGTACAGAAAAGAGAAACCAAACCAAAACATGTCTAACACTGTCTTATTCAAATGAGAGGAAAAAGAAAGAAAAGACAGTTGTGTCTAAATGTGGTTCCCTAAGGAAAGCAAACATTTGCAAGAATGGAGGAATGCGTTGTCGTTAATTGGTCTCTCCATCTTTGTCATGCCCATGCCCAATCTACAATCATTACTTCTTTTTACTTAATTTAATAATATCTTTCACTGTTGATCATATTTACCACCTAGCTTGGACAAAAAGCGATTTGAAGTAAAAAGAAAGAGAGAACATTACATTACTCTCTGGGATATATCTACACCAGCACCATCTCATGCTTTAACACACCTCCAAAAATTTATATCAAATTACTATATAGTTTACATCTTGTTTTTACAAAAAGTGGTTAAAGATGTGTCGATCTAGTTGAAATATCTTGATCTATTCATTGATCCATCAACCGCAATCGTATTATATTAAAAAGAAATATCTTTGTAGTTTCTCTTATTTTTAATTAACTCGAAATGTGATAGGGAATAGTTAGAAACATGACAAAAAAAAAAAAAAAAAGTCTCCTATATATTGGCTTATGAAATGAACAGTCTCGTCCATGAATATACATTAGTTATATTTCTAGGTGAAGTTAAAAACAAAGTGATCATGGTAACACTTATGTTGAATGTGGAGATATATGAAGGATTATTTGTGGTGATCCTTACCAATTGATTTCAGAATATCATTCCATCTCTCTACACTTGGCCATGTATGTATGTAATCCCCGAGTAACAGAACAACAAAGGTGGGTAAGCCTTTGACTGCATGACCATAGCAATAATATTCCATCACCATGGACATGCACTCTACTAAAAAAGTGGTCATGTGTCCCAAAGAAGAAAATCCTAGCTTGGATAAGAAAAGATAATTTTTACTGAAGTTACAAAGGTGAACAAATAAATGACTATTGAAAGGGAGGTTAGGAAGTTCTTATGTTTTGAGAGGAAGAACTGTTATGACTATGACTAAAGTCCAAACTAGGCAGCGTTAGAAGAGGAAACATAACTACAAAAGTAGACAATAGTTTCATTTAAATGATATAGTTTTTATAGATCGAACATAAAACAAAACTATGAGAGCTAATTAAATATCTAAATGAAACACAATGTTATATTATTACAGAGAATAATGAAATGGATCCACACAATCATTTAACAAAAATGATGAGTGTACCAAGGACATTATTTTGGTACAAGGAAGAAAAAAGGATAAAAAATGAATAAAGTTTAGTCCTCTTGTACGTTTTGGTAGATCATACGTACAAGTATTTGAATCATGATTTGAGTTTTTTATTTTATTTTTTGTAGAGTATTTATAGTTAAACATTCCGTACATATTTAGTATAATTACTGGGCCATTTTTGTTCTTTTCTATCCTTTGTAAAGTTTTTAATCAATTACTTTGTCTTTGCTTCCCAAAGAGTCGTTTCATAAAAATTCCATAAAAAGTAATTAATTAATTAATTTTAGAACACAAAATTAGAAATGTTAAAGAAAATAATAAAATTTTAAGTTCAGAAAATGTAATTTCTCAAAATATATATTGAATTTGAGCTTCAAATCTTAATTGTTTGAAAATAAAAAATTTGATAATTCTAACATATTTTTTTTCTAGCTCTCTTGGAAAGTGTTTTTGTCTGTTGTTGGTTAACACTATAGATAAACACAAAATTATTACAACTAATTATAGGGTTTGCAAAAACAATTAGTATTGTCTGTTTAATTCACACACAAGCCAAATTAAAGTTATTAAACTTAATTTCTGTCTAAATTTAAGTCAAAATTAGAGGTAGAAATGTTTTTTTTTCTGTTTCACTTTTAAAAAGATTTTTTTTTTTATATATAACTACTTTTTGTTTTTTTATACTACATTTTACTTCTCAAGACATGGAAAATTTTAGCCCAATTTCTTTTTAAAAAATAATTTTCGAAACCTTCAAGTAATCTTTAGAAATATTTTTGTTTTTACTTAAAAATTAAAATTTTCTTGACGGGAAGGATTTTTCCTAGTTTCTCGTTTTTTTAGTTTTCGTCCTAGTTTGTCTTATATAAGTTTTAGTAAATGTATCACTTTTGGATTCAAGATATGATCAGGACATCAAAAATGTGTCAAACCTAGTTGAAATATCTAGATGCATTTAATTACTGATCACTTAATCTTTAGTACCTCTCTCTTTTTTAAAAAATGGAAAGGTGTTTACTTAATCAACAAAATGGTTTGGAGTAAATTTTTCCAAAATTGTTTGATGTATAATTTTTTTTCAAAAAATCTAATATTATTAATTAAGATGAGAAACTTTGGAAGGATTTGGACTACTTGAACTGTGGACATAGGAATAAAGTGTGAGAAAGGTGCATAAATAATTGCAACCACACATGGTCAATTATGTTATCTTATTCTTCAAACCAAAACCATTACATTCTTAATTACAAAAAAAAAAAAAAAAAAAAACCCTAATTACATTATCAACTCTCTACACAAATTAATAATTCTCAAATTATAATTCTCACACACACTTGATCAATCCATCCTAGGTTTCCCACAAATTAAAACAATGACAAATTTCATTTGCCCCAAAAATGATCACATTCCACACCTGTAAACAATTACAATATATACAGTCAAATTAAATTATTGAGAAAAAAATAAGTATATAACTCAATTTATACACATAAATCACACCTCCTTTATCAAGAAGTTTGAATTGAAATCTTTCAACTCCATGATAAAATAAAATAAAATAAAATAATTATGAATATAACTTAGAAGTAATTTGGTTGATTAAAAAATAGTTTCCTCTTTCAACAAATCATATAGAAAATAGAATATATTATAATCTATAAACTTTATGTTTTGAAATATATCTTAGATTAGAATATATTTCCTCTTTAATATAGTTACGTTCCCGTTTTATTTTTAAATCTTACACTAATTTTCAAGGATAGAATAGGTAAAACAAAGAGAATAATATGTACTTACAAAAATCAAATTTACTATAAGTTAAAAAAAAAAAGTGTCAATTTCATCAGGAACTTTGGTTTTGTGGACCATAAGAAGATAAGACTATATATATATATATACACACACACTTAATGAAACTTTGGTACGAAATTGAAGTATAGTTTTGTCCTTCTCTTTTTATCTCTTAGTGTGAAAGTGAGAGAACGATGCATTTGGAAGTCCATGGAGAGCACGCCCAATTATTGTGTCTGGTGGAGCAAGATTGATCTCATTGCTTAAAAGGGACTTATAAAGCTTTTCATGCTTCACCTTCAACTCAAGTAATCAACATATATTTGGATACCCAACATTCTCAATATTACTACTACTTAACAAACATATTGTTATCATCAAAATTTACTCCCTCTTATTTTTCCCCTTTCACAACCAAACCCCAACCACCATTCATTTTATTGATTATTCCCATTGCCACTCTGATCTCCTCGTCGACCGGGCACCGCACGGCTCCACCATCTCCTCTGCCACATTGTGGTTTCTCCAACCTCCCATGCATGACCACCGTCGCACCGATTTGTTTACGCAGGTATGTTCCAAAGCAAAACTCTAAGAGCTATAGCTAGGATTGTTTATTGGGCGCCTCTACTTTGTTCTATCTATATATTTTTCCAAAAGTAGCAAAGGGAAAGAGCAACAGTGTTGGGTATTTATTGTATAAAATAATATGTACTACTATAAGTTTATAAGAAAGAAAAGAATCACCTTTTCTTACCCATCCCTTTATAATTAAAAAAGAGATGCATCAAACTAATTTATTAAAAAAATGCATTAGTTAATGCTGAATTTTGTTTGGTAATAATAACTTTATATTTGAACATTTTTAAGTCGGCCTTACATTATCAACACTATTACTATATATATTGTCAGCTTCTTATTATTAGTCTTTGATCATTGTATTATATTAATTCTCAAGCCAAATACGTAGTGTAGGATATAGCCTTTTTTGTTCTTTTTTTATTTTTCCCTTTTTAATGAGTTCGACAATGGCATAATATCTACTTTTGAAACAGTGTAGCATAATGTTAATTACAAGAAAAGCGCAGAAGATAATTTAAGTGTTGTTATAGTTAAGTAATATTAATCATTAACTATTTATCGGTTGCAATTCAATCTCTTTGAGAAAAAGAAACTATTTATCTACCAAATTCATAGATTGACCATATAATATTAATTTAGTTTAGTAACTAAATTTAATTGTTTAAAAAACTAACAAGCATAAATCACGAGCTCTTTGACAATGATGAAATTGGCTAGTTAACTCTGTCCCCTCTCTCTCTAATATATATAAGCTCTCTTTATCTTTTCAATGCGAGATCTAAAGCATATAATACCTATATATGGCTTTTTAAAGCCTAAAATGTCCACATACTTACATTAAAAGTATATATATTCAGTTGGTTTTTTATTTTAAGTAGTAGTCTGATTATTATATAGTCTCATATATTGACACATGTTGATATCTAAGGTAATAAATAATGTAAATAAGAGTGTGTGTAGAACTGATTTTTTTAAGGTAGACTTCTTAAATAGTAATCTAACCGAGATACTACTGATCTCACTAAAAAAAATGCTTAACTGAGAAATTTGTATGGGCATAATACATTAGCAGGTTAGAAACCTAATTTAGAAAACGAGTACAACATTATGCACAAATAAACTGTTTTTTGGAATCCCTGACTAGTGCGTAATAGAAGAACTTTTAACGAACAATTTAGGATCTTTAACCGTATTTGAGAAGACGCACTACTTGTGGTTGCTATTTGGCAACTAAATCTAATATTTTTCACTCTTATGATGTTGCTACATATCGTCTTAAATTGACATATTTTCATGTAACTTCTTCCATGGTCTCTTCCTGGTATGTTCTCAAATAAATCTCTCTTAATAAGTAAGATTTTTTGGGGGGGAAAAAAAAGAAAGAAATTAGCAAATATTTTTTTATCAATACAATAAAAAAAAAATGAAAACGAAGCTCTCTACACAAAATGATTCATCAGAATTCCTACATTTCAAATATCATACTTCATTTTTGTTTTCATTAAAAGCAATTAAATTAAACAATATTCTAAATTAAAGAAATTGTCGAATAGCTAGAGAATGTGAATTAAAGAGATAGAGAAAGAAAAGAAGAGAGAAAAATAAAGTTTCAATATATAACAATTACATGGGAAAAGACCGAGTTGGTTTTTTGCATGTAAATATTTGAATATATAATATAACCTAAAAATACATTCAAACCATATATATTCACTGTCACCGAGTTGATTTCCAATAAACCCTCGGGATCAATATCATAGACAACAAACTTCCTCAAATTTATTCAATATAATAAGTAATTAATAATATATATATTCTACTCTAAAAATTATCCCTATATATGTGTGTGTATGTGTGTATTTAATATATTAATCAATATATATATATATTTTGATTATATATTAAAAAGTTCAGCAGTAGTTAATTAAAAGGCATACCATCCATTTTGCTTCTTTATTATGTACAGCAACCTCATAAGATCATTAATATTTTGGCTTCTCCTTTCAACTGTACTTCCTATAATTAGTATTTTGTATATCTTCTAAATCTTTTTTTTTTTTTTTTTTATTGAAACACACCATGTAGAAAATAATTCTTTTTTCGTTTTTGAACTTTTCCTTTCTGATCACTTCCACATATCCACTTGGCAACTTGATGGGGATGCCAGTGCAAACTCCGGCGCCATATCTTTACGATCACACTCCGACACGGTGGCAGCACCACCTGAGTTGGGCGGCACTTGAAAAATAGCTCCATGAGAATAGTTGGATTGCTTCAAATCTTGATCATTGCTGAGTTGAGAAGCAACAAATTTTTCCATTACTCTCCAGTCGGTCACGTGATCCACGGTGTGCTCGACGCCGTAAAGCGGAGTGACTCCAGTGTCTCGGTCATAGGCGTAAGGGAGCAGAGAGTTGGTGGCTGAAGATGTGGGGATTTTTGGACTTTCGAGGTGAGGGAGTTGGAGGAAAACCTGGTCGTGTGGTGGGGCATGGAAGTGCAACTCAAGCTCTTGCTTGCAAGGATAAGCTGGATGGTGAAAGATTTGGGTGGTTGGAGAATCAAGCTCTGGCATGAAGGAGACTTGGTCGTCGTACCAGCACGGTGAGCCATAGTCACCGGCTTTTCTCACAGTCGGCATCCTCTTCTTGAAAACCCTGCAAACAACCCATCCTTCTTCCTGGTATACACAACGACAATTTTGTTGAAGCCATGTTAGAATAATAACATTTTTCTTACCTAAGTAATAATAATGCTTGATTTCTGATGTTTCCATTTAGATTGTGTATTACACATACTAGGGTATGTTTATAATTTCTCCTCTTTCTTTTCCAATCTTCCATCCTCGATTATATGTTTATGAAAATGAAAGAAATTATACAGATAAGAGTCCAATACTGGTGAGAACATTTTTTTTTAGATTAAGAACACGTGAACCTGGTAAGTATTATCTATACAAGAAAAGTAGTAAATATACTTAGCTAAAAGAACAAATGAACTTGATGAGTTTTTACTCTCAAACTTTATTTCTTTATGTATATATACTTATTTCATACGCAATTATAAATGTGGGTGAAAAAAATTGTGTAGTTATTGTTTAAACATTTCTACAGTGAATTTGTGGCATGATGCGGGTGTAAGAAAAGCAATATATTATGATGGTCCTATTATTTCTTCTTACTTCTTGTATATTGTAAAAAGTTCTATTTTATGTAAACAAATATGAACATTATCTGTTCCATAACAAATCAAAGTGTTTGATTGACACACTACTATATGACTTAACAAGTATATATCCGATCTATGTCCAACAAACGTTATATAGTGTGTTAGATACATGACGGTCATGACATTCAACCTAAATGTGTCTAATATAATTGGGTATCTGATATTTGGCCAACAAACCTCTCGTATGAGTGAGTTTAATGGAGTTTACCTGAGGAGTAGCATTTTCATTAGTTTCGAGTCGGTATTCATGCATAATCCAATCAGATTTTTGGCCATTGGGAGCTCTTCCTTTATAAAAAACAAGTGTTTTTCTCATGCCAACTAAAGAATGACGAGCATATATAGCTTTGTCTCTACCAGTTGCTTTCCAAAACCCAGCTTTGGTAGCTCGATTTGTTCGAGTTCCCGTCGGATACTTCTTGTCTTTGTGGCTAAAAAAATACCATTCATTCTGATCTTCACTTCCAGCAAGTTTACATAGCTCTACATAAATAATTAAGCAAACCTTAGTTTCATAATTATAATAATAATAATAACCATCATCTATATATTTGTACCTTGAAGATCCCATGGCTCGATTCTGTAAAGGTCAACATCTTTGATGATATCTAAATCAATTCTCTTGGAAGCGACCTTTTTCCTGAGATAATAATCAACAAGTTCTTCATCCGTTGGGTGAAACCTAAACCCTGGGGGAACATGTGGAATACAGTTCATATCCACGATCCAATTTTACACAACAATCCTGCATGGTTTATCATAACAATCCAAATTAGAAACTCACATTATAAACATCCCTAATTAAATAACTTACTATCTACAAATTAACACCCTCTCAACTTTTAAGTCTTCCACGTTTGTTTGGTCTGTAAACTTTTATCAAATATATAATAGATTTTGTTAGATCTCATTTGACAACCGTTTAAGGTCTGATTCAGTATAGTAGTTTAATTTTAATTTTTTTGAAAATTAAGTCTATTATCTCACAATTTTCATATTTTTTTAGAAAGATGGGATAGGATTGATTGATCATTAGGTGCTCCAAAATATCTTTAGAAAACCAAGAGGTCGTGTATATTTTCCAATTTTGAGTCAATAATATTATTGATTAATTTGATACTTTCTTAAAAAAATTACATACCTAGTAGAGCAGTAGGCACAAAGTTTGAATAATATGAAATTTTTAAATTTTTTGAGAGAGCAGGTGTACTAGAACATAAACATAATTTTAATTTATAAATCTAATAATCAAGTTAATTTTAAAAAATCTATTAGACAACCAATTGAAAGTAAAAGATTTCCGTAATTAAACCTTTTTCAGTCAGAGATTTACACACAAAAATACAAGTTTAAAAATGACACACTGTTTCTAAAGTTTATAACATTATAGGAAAAAAATTGAAAATATTTATGTATTAACATTCTTTTAAATACATAAAAAATAATATTTATTTTAGAAAGAGTGCACCTACAACTTCGGAGCTATAGTAAAGACAGTATTTTCTACGAAGACAAAAGAACAGAGATTCTAAGTAATCCCTGAAAGAAATAATAATTAAGATACACAAATTCTAGCTATTTTGTTACGTTTACTTTTGTGTGTATCCTCTTGTATACTCCATGTGACCATGAATGCAAAAGTATGAAGAAAATTATTTAACTTTAAATATAAAAACTAAACTGAATGCACATTTGAATGGTGGTCTAAGGTTGTTTCTTATTTTATTTTATTTATTTTTTGCATGATTAAGGAATCAAATAGGTGCATCATGATATTCAGTTAGATTGACAGATTTGTAACCCTTTTATCATTTCTCATTTCCACAAGAGATTCATTCGCTTCAAAACTCAAAAGTCACATACATGTGTGAAAGCGATAAAATGAAGATTAGAGTCAAAGAACCCAACCAAAATGAAGGTTCTTTTTTAATTAGTTATGTAAAACTAAATGAATCAATATAGTACTAAAATTATGATATCGTGAATTCATAAATAATGTCAAAAATAATTGTGTGAGTATTTATATTGGTCAACAATCCTAAAATAAGCCCAACTTAAATAACATAAAATTTGTACTAAAAAAGAACAAAGAACATTCATATTCAAATGTTTGATTCTCCAAGTTCATATGTTTGAAAAAATAAACCAATCAAGAGTTTGAATTTCCATCACCACTTATGTTTAAAGGCATTCTACGTACCCTCGTATTGTGAACGGATATTCAAATTCAAACCCCTCATATTATTGTTGTAAAAAGGTTCAAATTTTCACCATTGGTAAGTAAAATAGTATATTTCTTTTTATTAAATAATTAAAAACCAAGATAATAGTAGGTTTACTAATTGAGATTACATTTAACATAAATTTCATAGACTAGCTCTGATTAATTCTGATCATGTATAAAAATTAAAGTAGATTATCAAAGAATAATCCTGACAATCTTTTTCTAACCTAAGATACAAGTTCATAGTGCATTGTATATTTATGATGGAAGAAACACTTGTAATTTCTTTCAATACTACGCATTAGTTTCCTAATGAAAACACTATATATCAAAGCTTGACATTCAATTCTCTTATGATAATCAAGGTTTTTAAGAAGTAATCATAGCTTTAAATAGTAAACCAAACCCTATTGTCCAAAAAAAAAGTTAACCAAACCCTACCAAAAGTTAGAAGCAACAATCAAGTAGCAACCCAAATTAAAAATAAAATTCAGACTCAAATATTGGAAGAAATAACTTAACGTTTTCGCCTTGGTTAGGTTAAATTAGCAACTTAAAAACAATAATTATGAGCAATTATTTTTTTTTATAAAAAAAAACACTATAAGTTTTAAGACAAAAATCAATATTAACCAAATCTAAACCAACGCCATCCTTCCCTTGTACAAGATCTAATTAGAAGAAACAAACAATGAAGCTATTTAATTATGCGGTTAATAAAAAAGGTAACATTTTGACAAAGAAATTACTACCATATATTCATAACTAATTCATCTAATAATGATCATATATTATACATTCCATAAACTAAATAGAAACAAAACAAAAGCATATAACAAATCATACAATAATATGAAGAAGGTTGTGAAGAAGATGAAGACAAGAAGAAGAAGAATGATATAATTAGAGAATTAAAATGACAAAAGGTGAACCTGGGGGAAGCTTTGAGAGTTGAAAAAGGCCAATCCAAAGCTCTATAGAGCTTTGTTCATAGAGATCTAATAGCTTTTAGAGCCAAAACACTTGTTTTTGGCAAAAACTTTATGGAATCGAGAGACAAAGAAGCTTGACAAAAAGTAAAAAGACAGAGTCTTTGTGTTTTGGGAATTGTGTCTTTCACTTCTCCATTCTCTCCTTCTTCTCCGTTTTCTCTTTTTCGATCTCTCGGTGAGAGATCGAGAGATCAGATCCCAAGAAGTAGACGAAAAGAGAAAGGTGAAGAAAGTAAAGGACTTGGAGGGAATGGAAGAGGTAGGGTTAAATAAGAAACAAAAAAACATATGGCCCAACAATCTATATGATCTATTATATTCTTCTTCTTCTTCTTCTTTCTTCTCATGTCTTTTTATTATTATTATTTTATTTCTCTTTATGTCTGTCTTATCTTTTTAAATGTGGGAGCTTGATTGCTACAAAAGCTTTGAAGCAATAAAAAAGAGAAAAATAAAATTAAAGGGTGGCGCTAAAATGGCTCATCACAGCACAAGCAGCAACCTCTTACAACATACCCACCAGCAACTGATGTAGACTATAAAGGCAATGTTTCTTTCTTTTTTTTAAGGAGAAGAAAGAGATGGAGAGATCCAATGGTGGGGATTAGTTGGAAGGCTCTCAAATGACTCCAAAGGACAAAAAGTGAATATTACACATACAATTTTAATTCATATCATTATTAAACTTATGATCATTATTAATATCTAATCAATAATATAACTAATTTTCTTTCTTTCTTTTCTTTTTTCCCATCTGTCTCTTTCTACTTGTAAAGAATTTAGCTCCTTCTAGATGGGTTATCATTTCCTCTCCAATTTCCTTTTTTATTCTTTTTAAATGTTATTAATTTGTCTTTTCTTTTTTTTTGTCTATGAAAATTTGTCTCGTAATGTTTAGAATATATATATCTTTGGGCAAAGATATGTTTTGTCTTATTGGACTGATACATTATAAACATTTGATTCTTTTTTTTAACTAATTGAGTTATACACAATATGTCATATTATGTATACTAATAGCTATACTAAATTGTTTTGACATTTATTACATGGATATCGAAGAGATTTCCCTTGGAGATAGAACAACACAAATTTTCAATGACCTTGGGCAATGATAATTTGTGGAGGGTTGATAAAAATTAGATCATAATATATAATGATAATCTATAAACATTTCAAGGAATTGAATTCCACAACTTTCAAGGTAATTTTTTTTCATTCAGAAACATTTATTTAAATATTTAAAAAAACTTATCTCTTTCATAATACAATTAATAATTATAAAATGTATCTGAATTCTCGTAAAATAGGTCAAATTAAAGTTGAATCCGAGCTAAAAAAATTTTGCAAAAGAAGGCAAGCAACTTTTATCATTCATATTTAAAATAAACCACACATTATCCAGCATTTACCGACCCATTAAAAAACATATCATTTTATCTTCTTATTAAAACAAAAAATATGATGACAAAATAAATAAAATAAATAAAGCTATTGAACATCCAAATACAATAAGTCCGATAAAAATATCTTAAAAAGTAAGCAAAAAAAAAATATCTGTATTTCTATATATATATATGAAAATCATTTAATATCGATGTGGCTTTGTGGGGTTCTTCGCACGTACCATTTCTGTCCTAAAAAAAGGGCCAAAATGTAATGTACCCCCACCAACACGTACAATTACATAGAGAGACACCCAATAGAATATTAAGATAAAGTGCAAATATAAATGCCTTTTTTATATACACACACTATTTTAGACCCCAAAAAAAGTGCAAATATTTTAATATATCAAACAAAACTTAGGAAAGAAATTAAAAGAGAATTATAAACTTTATCTTGAGGTTTGAGGAAATTAAACTACACAAACTTATTTATTTATTTCAAGTAAAGTCACTATTGCACGCGGCCTCTGGTTGGTTGGTTGGTCCGCATTTTATTTATTTATTTAGTTATATTATAAATTTTAATCTCCTCCCAAATTTATATTTGTTTTTATTTTCGTCTTTCAACCCCTGAAAATATAGCTTTGTTAAAGTAAACGTAAAACTATGAATTTGAAGGTAAAAAATTTCCATTCATCATCTTGTGTATTACATATTTAATGTCTAAAATCTTGTGGATAGTCTTTTTTTTTTTTTAAAAAAAAAAAAAACTAAGATTACAAACACTATTTAAATTTATTAAAGTTTAATTTTTTTAGTTTTAGTTTTTTAAAAGTTGACCTAGTTTATCTTTCAAACTCAATTTTTTTCATACTTTTCGTGTACCAATATTTCAAATAATCATGATTTAAGGGTAGAGAAAATTAGGAGGAAGTAAAATAAATTTTCACAATAAAAAAAGAAAAAAAAGGCGAAAGCAAAATATATGATTAAGTAATTGGTTTTGAAGTTTTTAAAATTAAAAAATGAAGGGTAAAGACTGATTTTGAGAATTAAAAAATGTATTGATATGTTATGTAATATTTGTAAAAAAAAAAAAAAAAAAAAAAAGTGTTTTGATGATGAGTTATTAAAGACAGATATTAAGAATTAAAATGGAAAGTGATTAAAGTTGTAAAACGCAAACACATTTAAATAAGTAAGAATGATTGTAATATTTTTGTGTGGGAAGGGGAAGCTTAGTGGGGGCCCACTGGGAACCGACCACTGGAGAGTGGAGAGTACGATGGGGACGCCTCTCCAAATACAAAATATATATATTCCTTTTTATCTTTTAATTACCGGAAAGAGACGGCTTTAAATCGGCTAAGCCGAGAGAAAGAGAGCTGGTGAAGGTTAGTTTTAAGTCTAATATATAAAAATATGTATGCGTGAAATTCCGTGCTGGGAGGAACTTATGGTGGAGACCGGGTCCCACTCACAATGATTCTCTGTTCTTGGGAGTGACTACGTGGCGGCTAATGGTCCGGCGTGGGCTAGCCCACGATCATTAAGCTCACAATACTTGGGGGGTGCATGCCCGGTTGTAAATAAAAAATTAAAATATATATATATCTAAGAAAAAAAAAGGAATAAAATGTGGGGTCCATCCGTTATCCTATAACTGGGTCCCTGAATTGGTCGCTTTTTTGCCACAGAAGCTGACATGACACGTGTCCCACGCTGTTTGGTGAATTGAGAATGCCGATAAGTCAAGTCAAGTCACCACTTTTCTCATTTTCTGTTTCGGTTTCGGTTTTTATTTTATTTATTTATTTACTTATTTGTCCTTTTTTCCTTATAATCGGGCCGGTTACGCGCCTACACCTAAGGGGGGCCACTAAATTAAATATTAACCCTACTTTATGAACTACTCAAAATTACTTCTAACCATTTCGTATCATAATAAATAGTTTAGTTTGATTATTCCTCAAAAAAACAAAAATATAATAAATAAATAATTTAGTTTTATTTTTCTTTATTTTAAAAAATATCTATTTGCTCAATAGTTTGTTAAATGTTAAATTCAGCTTAAATGATGTACATATGTTAACACAGTATTACCAAAATATTTCTTAAATTTTAAAATGCATCCATTATTTTCTTACTCTTTTATAAAAAAACGTAACTAATTACTTTCTAAATTTTGAATTTTGTAATTTACACTGAGTATTAGTATTTAATTGAGAAATTAATAGAAACAGATTGAAACTATTTTTAAGAAAAACTTGTATGTACTATATTAAATTAGAAAAAATAATCGTATTATTTTAATTCCTCCAATTTATATCTAATAAAGTATTTGTGTATAAGATATTTATTAAAAGTTAATAGAAATTAAAGTTTTTAAATTCTAGAAGTCTATTAAACAAAAATATTGAAAGTTACCAAATTTATTAGATAGGAAGTTTATTATAAAACTTTTAAATTTCAATAATAAAAGAGCCATAATTTACCATTTTATATTTATCATTTCGTGTTTTCTATCCTATCATATAAGATGCATCTATATTATTTAAAACACTAATGACATATAAGTATACAATACGACGGTATCAATCTTCCAATGTCAAAAATATATTGGTGAAAGATTGATTCTATTTCTCGATACTTAAGATAGTGCGAGATGATTATCTCTTAAGTTTAAACTATTTTTTTGTAGTGTTTTTTAATGCATCGATATAATGTTTTTCTTTTCCTATCCTGATTGCTAAACATAGATGATATTTTGGATAGTATATATTTTCAACTATGTCAAATATCACATTTAAATGTGATTGAATATATATACACACATATAGTTGTGTATATATATTTAATTGTATTCTCTAACATTTTAATGGAAAAAGAGACACAATCATCGAAATTTATGACAACCTATTGTTTAATAAACCTTATATTTTTTTCTTAAAATATAAACAATATTTAGGGTTTTCTTTTCTTGCGCGCAGTTCCTTAGGATAGGAAAGTACAGAAGTGAAGCAAAAGTCTTACACGTGAGCCAAGTGTCATTTCTGGCCCCACATCCTGCTTCCGTGGCAACACCCTTTTTCTTATTTTGACGAAATAAATAATAAACAGAAACAAAAAAAATATGGTAGAAAAAGGTCAATTATTAACATTAATAATGATTTTATTTAAACATAAATTAATAATCATGATTTAAAGTTTTGTCATTGATTACAGACTTACCAAACACCATTTTGGCAGTCAACTACTAATTTCTACACAAATTATGACTCCTATAACTAATTTTCTAAGATTTTCTCCTTTTTACAAGTATATAAGACTTTTTTTTTTTATCGAGTATTTAATAATTAATGTAAAATTCTTTAAACAATTTACCATGTTCATTTGTTTTTTTTTTCTACCGTTGACAACATAAGAAATTGAAAGGAAAAAAACAACAAATATAGTTGATAGATATGCACCATCATATATCTAGATTGTTCCAAAAATAAACTTTAAGAATTAAAATAAAAAGTTGATCAGATTTCACACATTATTTGCTGAATTTGAGGGAAAAAAACAAGATATATAGACTACACTAATTATAATTGCAATAGGGTTTAACCATCTTTTTTTAGTTCAATCACGTCTCTTGTCTTTTTAAGACAAAATTCATTCGTTTATCTCAAATTATAAAACACCAAAACAAAGCAAATGGTTTGTATTTAAAAGCAAGATTACTCTAAAAATAAATATATATAATATTAATTTAAAAGTAATTATTCATAGATTTAATTTCCAACTTTATTAATTTATTTCAAAGTGTTGATGTTTTAGTATATATCGTCAACTTACACTGTTTTAATTTATCCTATTAAGTAACCCTATTTTGAATGCAAGTTGGTAAACTATATACTGGTACACTAATGCTGATGTATACTAATGATACACTAAGTTATACTTGAAATGAATTTTAAAGTTAACATTGAAATATACTATTGAGATACTTACGTTATACTTTAAATAAAATTTGATTTGGAATAAACGTGAGTGATAATATATACTATTTGATATGCCAATAATAGACTTGATACATATTTAATATACTACTTGATACAACAATTGTCTGCTTGAAATGAATTTTTTATTTACTTCCAATATATATGCTATTGATATATTACTATTAAAATTGTAAATAAATTTCGAAAGAGTATCGAAAAACCACTAATACATCAATGTAATATTTAATATTTGATTTTGAACTAATTATTAATACACTGAAAACATATTTTAAATTAGCACGGAAAAGAATTTGAAATTGCAAATATTTTAATATAAATATATCATTTTGATTATGTAGACTCTCTTTAATTCTGGTTTTTCAGTAAACTATTACATACAAAATATAAAATATATATACACGATAGGATGAATATATAATAAATTAGTCGTATGTAATTTGGATATCCATATACTAAATGGTTTACTGTAAATAAAGTATGTTGAAATATAAAGTATATTAGTTGATTGATATATCAAAATATAAAATATATATATATATAGTAGATATGCACTTTGAAGTACTAGATCCAATTTATTTTGTAATTATACTGCTTCATACATGTCTCTAAATTGGAAGACTTTTGTCTAGCCATCTCTTTACTTATTTTAACTTTTTGGATTATTGTTATGTATTATCTCTTTGTATCAATGCATTCTATTATATTGGATAGGTAAGGGTGATAAATGAGAACATTAAAGATATGTCAACATAGTTAAATAGTTAAAATATTTGAGTATGCTCATTGATCTTTCACCTTCAATTCCTTTTTAAAATAATCTTTTTTATTATATTTACAAATTTTAAAAATCAACCTTAAATTTCTAAATATCCTTATACATATATATAATTTTCATAACCTATTCTATTTTTTCATTAATGTTTCTAATAAAAATCAACTTTGGCTTAACCACCCTAATCATTCTAGTATCTCTTTCGATTAAAGTAAAGATGAACAATTTATCTTTTTTGACCCATCATCTAACTAAAACTTATTAAAGTGATAGGATCTATTTTTGGATGAATCCCCTTTTTTTTAATCCACTATTTAATTAATAAATTTTAAATCAAGTGTGAATTTAAATTATATGTTAATAAGTTAATTATATATCCCTAGTACGTACCAATACTTAGTTGCACCTTCTTACTGATTCAATTACGATTTAACATAATATTATAATTTAATTTACATAATACATATATAAAAGAAATTAGAGATTCAAATCGTGTATGACACAATCTTTAATTAAAAAGAAAACATATTGATAATCATTTACGCCCATTTTAAATCATGAGAGATGAATGGAATATGTGAATCTAGTTACGATAGAGAATAGAGAGGGCAAAGAAATTGATAGGAAAAAAGGGAAGATGAAATGGTTAGAAATTGGTGGGGATGAAAATGATGATGATAATTGATATAAAGTCATTATTGTCTCGGTTCCCCACGTTCAACAGAAAGATATATATTGTACCATATGGTTATTACCCCAACATATTAACACTTCTAAAAAGGGGGTTCCTCTTAGATATTTTCCCTTCCCATCTCCTATTTTCAATGCCAATATGAAAGCCAAAGGCTTCTATCATAAGATTACTTCACTTTCAACTATCATCTCTCTCTCATAACATTTTTTTTTTAAGATTCAAATTCTCTGACGAAATCAATCGTGACTCCAACCTAACTATTTTCCTTTTTTTAGTTCATTTTAATCACATAAGTAAAACCAAAATATTAAAATAGTTTAATAAGTAAGACCTTTCATCCACCATTGGTAAATTGGTGAGATGACACCATATGGTTATCTAACATAATATCAAAACTAATGTTGTCTATAGAAAAATTTGAGATCTAAATCGAGTGATAAAAGTACACTAATAATATTAAAGGGAGCTATGTTGAAGATTCCACATTAAAAAAAATAAGAAGATTTGACTATCATATCTATATTAATTTCAATTGGTTTTTAGACTAACTATTACCTATTACCTTCCCCACCTATCTAAATATAACCTCCCCACATAACAAATTGTAGTTGTACAACTAGTAGAACTGCAAAGAAAAAATGAGTGCACCCAAGCTGCACTCAAGGGTTTTTCCTAAATTTTCTCCATTGTATGATTGCAAACTTGTGTCTCACAAAAGCCAAGAACACTTTCATACATTGGGCTATCACAATAATAATCATATATATAAAAGTATTTTTAAGGACAAACTATAAAATATCAATTTTCAATTCATTGAATATTTTGGTTGTAAAGATTCGTTGGAGACATCACTATTTTATATCTGCATTTCATCATGTTGTTTATAAACTAAATATATGAATCTCTCACAAAGGAAGTTGGTGTTATTAATAAGAATATTAGGATATGTTTGGGTATATTATGTTATGTTTAACCATCTATATCTGCAGTGACTCCTCTAGCAAACTCTTGCTTTGGACTATCTTCATGCATCATTAGGGTTCTTTGCTACCCATCTACTACTATATCAAGTCCTTACATTTTCACAAGAGAAGTTTGTTCTCCTCATATTATTCAAATCACAAATACAGATTTAGGGCTTAAATTTATGCATTAATATATTTAGCAAGCTACTAGAAGGATTGAAATTGATCTTTGTTCTCACTCTCCTTTTCTTTTAATTACAATCTTTTTACGATTATGCTTGATTGGAAGTTTTCTCTAGCCTTCTAGCTCTTATTGTTTGTACGAAACATTTAATATGGGTCAATCTAATTATGGAATGTACGTTGCGTTAATCTAGTTGAGATGCTTGAATGCAACTACTAATATTTCCACGATGCTTCTTTGACATTTGTTATTAAAAAGCTTTTGATTACTCTCTTTGCGTAGTCTTAGCTTAAATTATCAATACTTCTATTTTGTTTCTAAACTTTAAAATGGGTAAGCGTTGAACCTACAAATTCTTAAACTTTGAGATTGTGTTCAATAAATCCCTTGCATGACATGTTCATAAAAAGTTGACATTAATTGGTTCCATGTGGATATAAAATTAATTAAAATTTGACAATGGTACTCCAGAGTATGTCCACAAAGGTGACAAATATTAGACAAAATAGAAATTTAGAGACTAAATTGAACCTAAGTTAAAAGTTCAAAGATTAAACTTAAAAACCTTCGACCTCAAAAAAGAAAAGTATATATGTTTCTCTAATATAAGATATACTATACATAGTGATTTGTATTCTCTATGGAGCGGATCTTGCTAAAGAAATGCATGTTAATTAACAATAAACTATATATAATACGATCATGTTGGTAACTTTATAATTCAATCTAATAATAATAATCATCAAACCTAGGATGTTGAATCGAGAAAGATATTAGTATATATTGGGATGAGAGTGATGGTATATTGGGAAAATCTTTGTGGACCAAAAGTTGTTTTTGGTGTATATATGTATACCTAAAAAAGTGAAATATTGAGTAAAGATATGGCAAACATGAAGACACACGTAGCATATACGCTAGAGAAAAAAGACCTACCCTATATACCTCTACTTTATAATCTATAGTTTATTGTTTATACGTTTATATATGTATATATAATTATATCAAAGAACACGACCATTTACCTGCATTTTCATTTTCTAAAATTTGGTCCCAAAACCATAATAATAATAATGTCATCCATGGCTTCATTTCAATCACACATGAAACCTCCCCCTTTTTTTCTGCCTTCTTTTCTCTTTTAAATTTCAAAATTAAATTAACCTAAAACATATACAATGAATTTGTATAAGTGATTCCTTAATATCGCTCTTAATTAAAAGCTTGCAAAGTCAGATTTTAGTCTCTCAAATTTGAAGCTTCAAATCTAATCATTGTTGCTATTATATCTTTAGTTATTAGGAAAAGAAATGATATAATCAATAACTCGTTTTCTTATTATACTACACTTACAGTTATGAAGTGCTAAAAGCTTTTTCTTGAAAGAATATATGTTCCATTAATTAATTTACGACTAACTTTTGTTCTCCAGTATCTTGAAATGAATATTGAACTCTATGTTTATACAGGTAGCTCATGATATCATCTAAGGGTTTAAGTGGAAAAGAGGGGGCCAAGGCCAACCCTATGAACTTTTCAATTTTATTTATTTATTTTTAAATTAAACCCTAAAATAGAATAGGCAAAATAAAGTATATCTCAACCAACCCATTTTCTAAGAAATTAGAAGCAGAAGAAGAAGAAAGAAATGATTTTACTGAATACATATATGTGACTTAACATATGGAGAAAAGAAAGTTATGTAATATTGTATTTCATATATTTCTGCTTAGAGTAATGCATGAGGAGGAATAGGTAACAAGGGTTAAAAAAGTTTCTCTACAAATTTAGGGCGGAGAGATTCGAAGAACGATATATGAGTTTCAACATTCATTGATACCGATTATGCTAAACTTTTGCTAGCAATTGAGTTGGGATTTGAAAAGCCAAGATGAGGTAGAGAGATATCTATATATGTTTAAAGATGGCTAATTTTGACCTTTTTAGTTGTCATTGAATAGTTTTATTTTTTAAAAAAGATACGAATGGATCAATATATGCACTCGGGTATTTTTAATAGATGGACACTCTTTTAGCACTCTTATAATCTCCACTTCATTAGATAATAATAGAATAAGTTTCGTTCAAGTCAAAGTATGACCGACATAGTTATGAAATTATAGATCTCTAATTAAAATTTTCAAACTATGCCTGAGAGTTTTTTTTTTTTTTTTCTTTCATGTAATCAATCATTAATTCAATATATATGAATATTTTACCGACCATGAAAACAAATCATTTCATTCTTTCTTTTATCATTAATTAATTTTCAATTAACTCAAATCTTAATAGTTCAAAATGAATTCAACTCAATGTATAATATATTAATACATGGACCTAACCCTCCTTCTTAGATGTAGGAAGTTTGTTCTTCCATTTCCACGATCTTACTAAAAAAAAGTACTTAAATTTAATATTAGTGGATACCGTTTTAAGCTTATTCAAACCTTGACAAATTAAAGTTACTGAATCTTTTTAAAGTTAGGATAAGAGTCAAATTAGCCATGAAAGGCATTAAACTTGAGAGTGACAAAAACTAATATCCACCAATCTAGTTTCAACCTAAAATGCTTTCATATAGTTAAAGTTAAAAGGGGAGAAAAGATGAGACATATTTTCAAAAAAATAATCAAAGTTAAGAGATCTAGAAGGCAAAGACAATACTTTAGTTGGGTTCATTTGCTCTTTTTGTTTGGTACAAATAAAATAAGAATGCTTAATTGGCTTTATGTATATTACCATTGACTTCAATAGTCAACGACAATATTGGGGCACCAAATCAGATGGACCAATGAATAGCCATTATTTTTCTGTTTGTTGGGTTATTGGTTTGGAGACTAATTATTAGTATATATGTAGTCTATACACACACTCATTAACAATAATCTAATTAAGACCATAGTTTTTTTCCTTAACTTCGAGTCTTGGAGGTTGGAATAATAAATACGCACACAGAAAATCAACTTATCTATGATTACATTGTTGGAATTATATGTCTCCATATATATATATATTTTAATAAATTGTACAATAATATAACATTTCCTACATGCATATGGAATGTAACATATTTTAGCATCACTAATTAATTCAAGGTCTAGCCACTTTTTTCTCTCAAAGTCTATTTTCTCAAATCTTTACTCTCCACAAGTAATCAATTTTATTTGTTATTAAATTTTGTTTATACAATTTCAATATGGATGATTTCATTTTAATTGACATACGATATGCCCGTATATATCTCAATCTCAAACAATTGAAAGAAGAAAAAACGACATGTGTCATTTCAAATCCAATTATAACCAACTACTAAGTCTTATATATATTTTTTCTTTTTGAATAAATGATATGAAAAATCTTAATAATTTGGAACTATGCTTGCTTTAGGCATGAGAATTCTTCTTATTATTATTACAAGAGACTCAAGAATTAAGAAAGAACCCTTGATTATCTCAAACATTACAAAAAAAAACTCTCTAATCAATTTGATTTGAATTCTAAGTATTAAATTAGATACAAAGCCATCAAGAAACAAGTTTTTTATATTCAGATTAGAACGCTCTATCAAAATTGGATTTTTCTTATCCCAAGATTCTAACACACCACACGATCGAATGATCAATCCTACTTGATCAATATTCTTAGGCATGCAATTGAATGCACATGAATTAAAAAAATTTGAAAAGCTTTCTTGATTAAACTTGAAAGGATCAGCACATAGGTGCCAAAATTCGAGAAGCTTTCTTGATTAGTTTTTTTTTTTTTTTTTAAACTAGTTACCATAGGTGGTGTTAAAGCTTTTAAATAACCTCCAAATGAAACATAATGCTATGCCATAAATCATAGCAAAGTTAGAAGATACTTCTACTTTAGTACACGTTAAAACAAGAATAAAAAAAGTCCATATACAGGTTCAAATCCAAAGAAAATTATGAGTGGATGTGGAGAAATGTGTGTCCCAAAAGAAAAATTTTAGAGTTGGTTTCAAATTGGTGAAGTACATGTATATCAATTGAAAAATAAATCAATGGCATGTTCGTTTTGTTGTCATGTAACCTCAGGCGCTCCAAGTCCAAACTACCATGACATCATCCTAATTACATAAAGAATTTTTTGTACGAGTGACCCTTTTTCAAGGGTCCAAATAAAGATTAACTCGATCTTTAGAAATCAATGAATTTTGAATCTTATGCTTGCATGAACGTCACATAACATTAATTAGTTTCATTGTTAAAAGAATTGAGGGCTAAAACTGAAATTGACCCATTGAATGTAATTATACAATTTCTGTGGAAAAGAAATCTACTAAATATTTCAAATGTCATGTCATTTTATTCCATTATTCAAATTTTAAAGATGATGAAAGAAGGGTCATATTATTATTTCGTCATTTAAATTCAAAGACAAAATGATATAAAGTATACATTGAATGAAAAAGGAAAAAATGGCCATACATGGCAATGATATATTTGAAGATGGTGAAGGAAAGATTACAAATTGCAATATGTGAACGAAGAAGAGGAAAAAGTGACATTAAAAATAGGGAAACATCTTGTGGGTGTGGGTTCCATAAGAGATAAGGGTCATCAAATACTTTGGCTAAGTGCCCTATTAAAATTTGCATTCACATCTTCAACTCATTCCTTTATATATATATATATTTCCACCAAAGTGTGAAACCAATGTAGATTTGGATTTGAATTTTCTTTTAGCTAAGATTTTTGGGGCCTCTTCACTTCTCAATCATTTGTGTTTCTTTCTTTTTCTTCTTCAATTATAAGTTATTTCATATCATATAGGTTCATATTCCACATCCTTGCATTTGCAATTAATTCTATCCCTTCCAACAGCATCATTCCCCCTACACTACTTATTTCCCTATTTGTTCAAACATTATAGGTGAGGTAAAACGTCTCAACTCATTTTATCTACATATTGAGTATCCATTTATCTATACGTTTCCATATATCATGTTTTAAATTGTTATCAATACTTTGAATTAATTGTTTTTTATTTTTTTCAATTTGATCATTGTGAATTTTTCTCCTCCCATTTTCTTATTCTTTTTCATGATTTTCTTTTGTAAATACGACCATCTCTATTGTGTCGTTTTTCTTTTTCATCTATGTGGTTGTTTCTCAACCACAAATTCAGAATACGACTAAAAGTTATTATTGATATAGTTTCAAAGCTTCATTTTTTTAATGACTTTTTTTATTACAATTGCCTATTTGATCTCAACATAGAGCAATTTCTATTAAGCTAAAATCACTTTTGGCTTTATTTTCTATAACTTAATTTCAAGTGCCTAATAACAACGTAACTTTTAAAAGATCAATTATTTTTTATAACTTAATTTCAAGTGCCTAATAACCTAACTTTTACAATATCAATTTGATCTATATGATAGGTTTATTCAATTGATAGATTACTTTGCAATTTTTTACGATGATGTGTTTACTTAATATGTTAATATGTGAGGTTTATATAGACACAATACCGATTATGCAACTATACTCATTTTTTTAATACCAATTTTGGCCCGCCCAAATCAGGGCACAATAGATTAGTTTCAACCATAATATCATGACATATATTGGATACATAATTTCATTTTTAATATGGACATTAAAATAACAATTTTTAATTCCTTCCTTTTTCCTTGAAAAGATATAAATAATAATAATAGCAATGGATTGAATTGAGATCCAAGGACGATGCCAACATCATAATTTCCAACATAAACTTCTATCCACTAGATTTGTTTGTAGTACTGCATCACAAATCTATGATGTCTTTTTCCATAATAATGAATTATAAAATGAAAGGTTATAGTATTTAATTTAACTTCCCTCCACATGTCAATAACAGAAATTTTGTCATCTTCATATTCTTACGTTTCATATTTCCATTATATCTTTAAAAATTTACAAAACATACAAGTATACTAATCTAAATTTAATATTTGTAAATAATAGACATATTAACTCATCTAAAAATAATAAAATATTTATTAATTTAAATTTGTATTTTAAAATTTTGTTTCTATAATTGCTAAAAGAAATATCCAGACTCTTTTGTCTGGAATAAATCTCATCACTAACAAAAGTGTACAAGTATAGAAGTAGCTTATAATTAATGTTTTGATACTGAAAGAAGGTTATCATATAATAATTAAGAAACTGAAGAAATCAGAAAGAAAAAAAAAAAAAAAGAACACTTGAAGTAAATTTATCATAATTTTCCTCTTTTTTTTTAACTAAATCTATTGAAAAAATCTGAATAAGAAAATGGTTAAAAATATATTAAAGAATAGCTATCAATATTGCACAAAACTTGTAAGAGTAGTGTAAATTTCTGATTAGTAAACATAAGGGTACAGAATATGGCTTTATTAGTATATAAAATATGAAAATGTTTCAACATTTTTGTACACGAAGATTATGGTTTTGTGTCCTTATTCAAGCACTGTAACCTCGATTTGAAGGATGCCACAGCCCATAACTCCCTCCATTGCAAGCCACCATTGATGCTTCCCTCATTGAAGCTTTTGAAACTCCTCTGTTGCATATGTTTGCAATTGCCCGCATGTGTTTCATACCATATTGGGTCAATGAACCACAATAACTCTCCAACACTCTCACCTGCAAACAAAAGACGAACCTCCGTTTGATAAAACATTCGGTCTAGAAAAATTCAAATGAGTTGCCTTTTTATGAGGGCCTAAGATTTATGAGTTGTACCATTGATTTAAGACATTCCCAATCATCCACAAGAGGCAAACCGGAAGCTCTCACATCATCAAGAATATTGGAACCTTTCTCTGGTCCAAACAGAAGAAACCCAATCATTCTGATGCTTCCATCCAAGTGAGTTCTATGTGTCACCGTCTCTCTAATTTCCTCGAGGACTTGGGCTCTCTCGTTTGTTCCATCTTCAAATTTCCTGTACTGAGAACAGATCAAAACAGCCATAGTTTAATTGGGGGGGAAAACCCATGTTTTTTTTACTGTTTAGGGATTGTATTTGAAGCTAAAATTGTTACCATTTGCCATAGGAAGAAGATGTCTGCATCTCTTTGGTTAATTGCGTCCATACTCTTCATTTCGTACCGGCCATTATAAGGAGGCAAGTTTACTGAAGCCGGGTCAAATCCTTGATACAAGTACAGCCTCTCTGCTTTAATGCTTGAGTTTCCATATTCCATTACATGAGATCCTGTATTCAAATTATTAGGATTTGACGTCCTTTCCTTCACCTGCACCACAAATGGTGGAAGAATGATTAACTGAATTTTTGGGTGGTGATTTTTGTGAGGATAAAATGGTGATTGAGTGGCAGAGAAAGAGCCATTACAGTTCGGTATTGTTGGTCTATTGTTTCTCTCTTCAGATTGTGAGTTTCACTGGGAAAAAAGATGAGCAAATGTTAAAAGTTGAATGATTTGTTGATTGGTAATTAAGATTTTTTTTTTTTTTTACCTATCTTCCATCCAGGCCACACTATACAAGTCTCCTAAGCATGTCATGTACTCTGGTGGTGGTGCCGGTTCCATACCAGGACAGTAAGTTCCAAAGCTACTCTCTTGAGCATTTGAGGCTGTAGTTACATAAATATTCAGATCCTTTGGCAGTATGCCCTCGAAGATACTCCCACTCTCACATGCTTCTACATAGATCACCTGCAAAAAATGCAATATTACAAAAATGTTTACACAATCTAACGTTACAAAACTTTCACTGTGCTTAGAAATTTGATCTCTTCCTCTCTTTCTCTCCCTTTACCATCTCTTTGTACCCTTTAGCAGCATGTTTCTTCTTTAAAACTTCAATGAAATCCATGGCATAGACAAAAGGCAAGTTGGGCATGCCTGGAAAAGAGTAAATGTACAAGCTTAGTTCAACAAAATTCAAACGAAATCAGTTCAATTAGTGTTATTGTTGAAAACGAACCAAGTACTCCAGGGCCTCCATGATCAGAATAGTAAACAAAAATCCTGTCATTTGGTTTGCTGTCCACAACTTTTCCACTCCCTCCATCAACAGCAGTTCTATTTCCCAGAAGCACAGCATACAGATTCTGGGCAGTCACATGCTCCCCAGTGTAATCCTATACAGTATAAACAATATGAACAAAACGTTAAATTCATCATTATCTACTCCATTTAAGCTTTTGGGTTAGTGGTTTATCCAACATAATATCTAAACAGAGAAGTCTCAACAAGTTTTACCATCATCTGCTTTTGTTGTTTGTGCTTCTTTATCTAACAATTTCTTTAGCTAATCAGTTCATTTCTCTGAATTCCACACACTTATTCAATCTGGATTAAGGTTAACTTAATAGGCGTATGAAACAACATTGCAGTTCATCTACCTGATACCCTCTTAAATCACCAATCACCAATGGACCCAAAAGCAGCATAATCGACAAATTTAATATCATATCATCTAACGTGTACCTTGGGAACGCCGGCATAAACATCCTCTCCTTGTGGATGATTGATGATGATTCCAGGCCTTGGATTCAGCACATTTGTGGCTATGTCATCGTACATAAACACCACAATATTCTCATCCTTCAATCCTCCTTTCTTCAACAGTTGATAAGCATGGCAGATATCCGCCTATTCCCACCAAAATCAATCATTTATCAATCTAGTTTACACAAATAACTTTCAAATTTTAAATACCTGATGCCTGTAATTCCCAAACCCAGAAGAACCAGCTATAAGAACTGCCCATCTGGTACCCACTTTTCGATCACCAGCACCACCCATTTCCTCCTTCTCAGTCGGCATTCGGATAGTCCTCTCCCACCGGTCCCACGGCGAGGCGTCGGCGCAGCCGTAAGCAAGAAACAGAAGGAGAAACAGGACAAGATTGGAGGTAGATGGGGAAGCCATGGAGAAAGAAAGCTGAAATTGCGTGAAACGAGAAATGGGTGTGGATTAAAAGAGAATGGAAATCGTGGGCGGTGAGAGCAGAGGCATGCAAAATTAGAGAAAGACACGAAGAAGAATGGAAATTGGAAATGGTGGGTCCTGATTGTTCATGGGTTTAACAGGTGGGTTTGTCATTTGAGTGACGGAATTGTTGTTTGTTTTGTTCGTGGTGGTGTTGAAGAGAGTGATTTTCAGCAGACCTTTCTCTTTCATTCAAATTTCTCAAACCTCTTTTTTTTTCATTTTCCTCGGAATCTATCGTGTTGTCACCATTCATTCGTATGAACTCTTTAAGTAAAGTTGCTTCCTTTCAACTTTAACTTTCTAACGTACTTTATTCTAATTTTAGATTTGGCATTTCCAAGTCTTTAATTTACGTGTACATATTTACATTCTTCAAAAAAGAAACCACACCAACTCTGTCTTCTATGCTTTAAATTCTCTTTCTAAACAATCATCCATATGCTTTGATTAAGTTGTCATAATTCATAAACTATTTATTATATGCTTGATCTTTTGTTGATTACTGACTTAAACATACGAGAAATCTTACGATACTAGACGTGTTTACTTGAAAATTAGTACATATATTTCCATTTGATTAGTTGTATAAGATAGTCATGTTAAAGTAAATAGAGAAAAAGAATGAAATTTTTGGAGGGATTTACTAGGTTTAACCAAAATACACAAACTAATTGAAACTTTTAAAATGACTGCACTTGAAGTAAAATTCATTGTAGAAACTAGCTAGCTTATAACTTTTACATTCACAAGACCAAAATGAAAATTAAGTCGAGACAAATGAATTTAGCCACAAACTTGATGCATACTTATAAGCTAAATCAAATCATGTCTTTTTGTTTACATATAAGAAAACTAAATTTAGAAGGCAGTTTTGTAAAGAAAGCTCAAATATGTTGATTAGCACTAAAATGGAGTTGATAGCAACCACATTCAAATTTACGCAATAATAATACTTCCAAAACTATTCTTCAATAGTTTTAATAAGATTGTTATTGTAAACTAATAATTTAGTTAAGTGGATTTAGAAATACAAACGCAATCAAACTCTAAATATAAAGTGACAGCTAAGTTAACAAAATGGAGCAAATCATTAGTTCTCAATTTCGACTACACTACTTCTCTTTTGTTAATATCATTCTTCCGATGGGCTTCTATGAATTTCCTTTTTAAAAAATTTATTAAATAGAAAAACTTGTAGTAGTTAACATGCACCCAACCAATTACTAATTTGGAATGTTCAAAAAGTCCTCTTTTGCAATGCTTGAAATGTAATAATTGATGTATGGAATACAATATATATAATGTTAATATTACTCCGTATGCTACACATGTACTTGAAATATAATAAGAGATGTGTGAAATACAATTGAAAGTGTTAGCTTTTGATGTTTGATATAGGATTCAATACTTAAAATTTTGCTTGATATATAGTACACTCTTATTTATATATTATCCATATTTTTTAAGAACTCAGTTGATAAATGATATATTGCTAAAATACTTGAAATGTAGTGACAGATATTTGGTATAACTACGCATTACAGTATCTGTAGAAAACATATATATGGGCTTAGCTTCTTCATGGCAAAACTAGTAAGATGATCAAAACTTTGTCAAGTGAGAATTTGAAAATACATACTAAGATTAAAAAGTTGATATTTATGTATATTACTACTGGTATTTACTATTACAAAAGGGATAAGAAGTGTAGCTAAGTACAAAAGTTAAAATGAGTGATAACTCAACTGCTAAATAGCAAAATTGAAATACATAAAGAGCAAAATTTCAAATTTGAGAATTTTTACCATATCTGCAATTGAAGGCACGACTACAAATTATTCACTTTGAATTTGCCATGACACCCATGGAAAATTCCCATTTCATATAGTTGAAACATTGATCAATAGTAAAATTTTGTAGAAGGATTTAAATAGATATTCTGACTTCCTGGTGAAGAAATTATACATTCAAAATTGTTTGCATCTGGATCGAATTGAACAGATCCGACAGCCAAGCATTTGAATAATTACATTTACACCTTGGTAGGATGGTCTAAGTAAGTAAGAGAGGTCGCTCTTCAAATCTTCCACGAACACCAATCCTTGAACAACATGGCATAAAATAATAATAGAAAACGGATCTCTCTTTCCAGCAGACAAAGAATCGCAGGTTGTTTCAACCAAAATCAAGCAGCAACTTCTTGCTCTTTGGCAGCAAGCTCGTTCTGGATGTGCTGAGGAACAACATCAAACTTGGCTAATTGCATTGTGTATGAAGCTCTTCCTTTTGTCATCCCCCTTAGTGTACTGACGTATTGAAACATCTCGGCTAGGGGAACCAGCGCATCCACGACCTGCATTCAATGGAAGCTTTGTTGTTGATCATATGCTCTATTGAACGTATAATAGTTGTTCATTAATGAATATGATTGTGTGTCAGTGAAGTTTTCATGGTGTGAATGCATTTAGGATAGTGGCATACCTTGAGGCCACCAGGCTTGTCACCAAAGCTGTTGATCTGGCCTCTCCTGGAGTTGAGATCTCCAATTACGTCTCCCAGATGTTCTTCAGGTGTGACAACTTCAACTTTCATGATTGGTTCGAGCATTCTAGGACCTGCTTTCCTCATCCCTTCTCTGAAAGCTCCCCTAGCTGCAAGTTGAAAGGCCAAGACACTTGAATCTACATCATGGTAAGTACCATCGACTAGCACGGCACGAACATCAACCACTGGAAAACCAGCAAGAACGCCATTGCTCATACACTCTTCCAATCCCTTGACCACCCCCGGAATGTATTCTTTTGGCACTGCTCCACCCTTGATTTCACTTTTGAACTCGTATCCACTGCCTGCCTCCATGGGTTCGAACCGCACTGTAATATCAGCAAACTGTCCTTGACCACCTGATTGTTTCTTGTGCACATACTTTACTTCTGAAATTTTTGAAATACTTTCTCGGTAGTTAACTTGCGGCGCACCCACATTAGCTTCAACCTGTTTAAACCAAGCAATCAAATCATCCAATTCTACTGTTAGCTTAGCTTTTACAAAAATGGAAGTTCAAGCAATAAAAAGTTTCAAAATTCGGAGTAAAATGTCAAGCAACATATACAAACCTTGAATTCCCTCTTGAGCCTGTCAACAATGATTTCAAGATGCAACTCTCCCATGCCTTCAATCACGGTCTGATTTATCTCTTCATCACGTGAGAAATGGAACGATGGGTCTTCTTGAGCCAGCTTGATTAAACCGGTTGCCATCTTATCAACATCAGCTTTAGTTTTGGGCTCAATTGCAACCTTAATCACAGGATCAGGGAAGTCCATCCGCTCAAGTACAATAGGATGATCTGGATCACACAAGGTTTCGCCAGTAATGGTATCTTTAAGACCAGCTAGAGCAACAATATCCCCGGCAAGGGCTACCTTTACATCCTCTCTGCTGTTTGCATGCATTTCTAAAAGTCTTCCAATTCTCTCTTTTTTTCCTTTGTTCGAATTCATTACATAGGATCCTGCAGAAAGTTTACCAGCGTACACTCTCACAAATGTTAGTGATCCGACAAAAGGATCACTCATGATCTTGAAAGCTAGTCCAGAAAATGGTTCATCATCACTGGCAACCCTCTCAACTATCAGTTCTGGGTTCTCGGGGTCAGTTCCCTTCATGGGCGGCAAGTCAATTGGTGAAGGTAAATAGTCTACAACAGCATCAAGTAATGGTTGGACCCCTTTGTTTTTGAAAGCTGAGCCACACAGTACTGGAACAAAACAAGCAGATATTGCTCCCTTCCGAATAAGCTTCTTAATTGTAGCCTCATCAGGTTCGATCCCTTCCAAATAGTTCTCCATGGCTTCATCATCCAACTCAACAACAGTCTCAATCATCTGTGACCGATAGTCTTGAGCAAGATCCACAAGGTCTTCTGGAATATCTTCATACTGAAACTTTGCACCCAACTCTTCTCCTGACCAAACTATTGCTTTCATCCTCACAAGATCAACAACACCCTTAAAGTTATCTTCAGAGCCAATTGGCAATTGAAGAACAAGCGGCTTGGCTCCCAAGTTTGTCACAATCATATCTCTTGTTCGGAAAAAGTTGGCTCCGAGCCGATCCATTTTGTTGATGAAACAAATCCTCGGCACTCCATACTTATCAGCCTGCCTCCAAACAGTTTCAGATTGTGGTTCAACTCCAGCAACACTGTCAAATAGGCATATCGCTCCATCAAGTACTCTAAGTGCCCGCTCCACCTCAAGAGTAAAATCGACATGACCTGGAGTATCAATAATATTTATACGGTGTTTGTTCCAAAATGTGGTAGTTGCAGCAGAAGTAATCGTAATTCCTCTTTCTTTTTCTTGCTCCATCCAATCCATTGTTGCTGCTCCCTCGTGCACTTCCCCTATCTTGTAGTTTCTTCCTGTGTAGTATAGAATACGTTCGGTTGTAGTCGTCTTACCGGCATCAATGTGAGCCATGATTCCGATATTCCTGTAGTCTTCAAGAGGGACCGAACGCTTCCCATCTGCAAACAAAAGATGAAAACAAGCACATCTTCTTCGTTAATATAACTTGCATTAGTGAAAAGGTAGGCTGTTGTCTAAGAAAAGCATTAAACTGAAAAAAAATCATTACTTGCACAAAAAACTTCAGTAAGCCTGTGGCAAAGACCACATATATTTTATAAGAAAATCTCATAAGTAAACAAAATTTCATAAATGTTATCGAAGAAACAAGGATCATTACGAAACTCCCTCCTGCAGGAAATGATCAAAAGCTAGAATTGAAACCAATAGATAAGAGGCATCACACAGTCCTAACTCCTAATACTTCAGAACACATCCAATTCTGTAGGGGTTTTACAATTTAAGGCATCAAATTCAAAAGGGTATTAAAAAATAACGCACATTGAACACCGGCACAGAAATACTCGAGACTTCATCTTAAAAAATGAAAATTGGCGATAGAAGAAGAAGAAAGAATAGATACCTTCGGCGGCCATGGCAAAGACAGATAGATTGGGTCTGCTCTGTTGACGTGAAATACATAGGTTGGAAGAAGGTGATGAAGTCAAACGAAGGTTGGTACCAAAGAAATGGGAGCGGGAAGGTCGAGAAGAACGAAGGAGAAATTGAGTTCGAGAGAGAGGGGTGGGAGCTGCAGGCCTTCTCTGAGAGCCATTGAAATTGCAAACAGAAGAAGCTGCTCTAACCGACTCTGCCGCCATTATCGTCTTCCCTTCCTTAGCTCTATTGAAGGGAAAGGGAAAAGGGAAAAGGGAGAGTTTGAGTTTCTGAAAGGGAACGGCTAAGTTTTCTTCGGATACGAAGGCAATAGATAACATCTCCATTCCATTTTCTTCATTTTGCAAAATTGTTTTCCTTTTCCGGAATTACCCTCTATAATCACAATAATAACCCAATTACCCTAACTTGTAATTTTCATAATTCATTGGTATAATATTGTTGATGGCAAAATTGTAAAAATGGATTGTAAAGATGGGGAGAAGTGTCAAAGTGAGATTTTGAGTTGGCAAAGAGTAGGCTTGGAATGTGCCACATAGGCTTCCAATTCCACACCACGAATTATAGATGTGGTTTTCCAAATCATAATTTTCACTTTCCCTCACAACTTGAAGCTCAAATCATTTGGGAGTTCTGATTGGGAATACAATTACACTCAACCTCTTGAATTATAATACCAAAATCAAACATTCCTAACCTCTCAAAATTATGAAAATCACACTATCCACGCATCATTTATATGTATGTGTGTGTGTAATTTTGGACCAATGGATAAATTTGTGTTAAAAAGCTTTAGCAAGAGGTTTGAAGGATCCAAAAATTGTGACTGAAGCCTAATGCAACACACTGAGACTAACAAGAGAATGATGAATGGATTGGAGCCCACCTGAACGTCCTTTGTCTCAAGATGAGTTAGAACAATTTAACACGAGACGTATCTCTCTTGAGCCACTCAACCCAATAAACTATTAAAATTTTGTTAGATAGACACGAAAATGTGATCCTAAAAGGATAAAGATGCAATAATCCTAAACTTGTTATTCTTTTCTTAGATACATACACACATACACATACATACATATTTAAATATTTAAAAGGTTCTTATCAACCAACCAAGTCCTTATTAAGAGCAAGGGAGACAACTTGAAAAGTTAAATTTGCGTAGGTGTCATGAGTTTCTGAATTATAAATAGGCGTTGTTCATGAAGAACTGCTCATACCAAAGAGTAAGCAACAAAATTACAATAGTGATTATACTTAACAAAATAAATAACATGCATTCAACTTGTGACATCTAACACAACCTCAATCACATTCTTCATATATGAAATGTCAGTTGAAAACTTGATTAGAAGGTGAACGACATTTATCAAATTAGATTCAACAATGAAGGGTTGAGACAACTTCAAATCTCTAAATTGAAGAAGAGAAGATAAACCAACTTTAATACTCTCACCTTCCAAAGCTTTAATGAGTCACCCTAAGTCAAATGACTTGTACCCGATACAAATAAAAGATCATTTAGAGCCATGAACAACCCACTCAAAGTCACCAATATTTTTTTCACAATTTCAAGAAGTATGGTGGATCATCTTTCCTAACTTGCACAACTCTCAAATATCATCAAATCAAACGGGAAACATATTCGCACCAGCAGAAGAGGAAGGAAGATATTTATTAACACACTTGAGCACCTTATGAGTATTAGTCTTCCTACAAGGAGCTCTAAAGTTAAGGATGTGATTTTTATAGTTTAAGCAACATAACTCTTCCTTTATGATAAAAAAATATGTAAAATCAGAGAAGGCTTAAAAGCTTTCACAAATTCTTATAGTTGGTTGTACACTCAATTTCATGGAATATGATTATTTTCAAAAATAAATAATAGATACAATGTGCATATACTTTATTATCTATAAAGTATTATACGATACTTGTCACAAATTTGCTTCATCACTTTTTGGTTGATATAATTAATCAATCAATCAACAAAATTATATAAAAAAAAAAAGTTTAAAAAGTACTTCGGATAGTGATTATCATTTATAGAATTTTATTTAGAAGGAATAAATTTTTGGTATGGTGATGGTTATTAATACTCCCATGTATGAAATGAGTTTTGATGGGTTTGGGTTAGGATAGGGATATTAGAACGATGTAATATAAGTTATAAATAATTGAATTGGTTAGAGTATATATAAAGAGAGATGTTATGTAGCACTGTTTTATTCCCCCGGTTGCATAATTGATTGGTTTTCTTTATGGAAGGGGAGGAGTGGGCTGGATCGCACCAAGTAGACCCAGCCCATTAAGAGGTAATTAGGAGAGGAGAGCCCGTACTTGGGCCCATCATGGCTAATAATGTCAAAATTCAGCTGTTGGTGTTGGCCACTAGCACTTCTCAATTCTCATTCTTTATTGTAATTGCATTCCCTCATTAATGTGAATGTGGAGTGCTACACCCTGTGGTCCCTTTACTTTACTTTTCTTTTCTTTTTCTTTCATCACAATTCTTACTTTTAAAACATTACTTAATTACTAACATTCTTCTATAACTAATTATTCCTAAGTAAACATTACTACTTCACATCTCAACACACATCATCATCTCATCTTGTTTTAGTTAGATTTCCAATCAATCTTTTGCCATATTTTTAAGATAAGATTACACACACCCACGACTTAAACTAACTTCACCAAAAAAAACTATATCTACGAAATTAAATATATATTTTAATGAAGAAAGCTAACACTTATTTGACCTACTTAATACAATTGATAAATTTATAGTTAGAAAGCTTGTATCTTTTTAGTGTAGAATTGTAAAATAAGATGTGAAAATCAAAGAAAGAACGAAAGATTAAATTACTCGATAAATCTGAAAAGTAGAGAAAATATAAAAGAAAAATTAAAATTACTCAGTAAATATGTAAACTATAGCGTTGAAGTTAAATTTTTTAACATCGATTTAGGATGCTAGTGGGCCAAACCGCTCTGATTGTTAAATTAACTTATGAATTGAATTAAAATTAGATATGAGTCAATATCCACTTTTAACTTAGATTTGTTTTCAAGGATGGAACACTACTAATGGGTCAACTGTTGAGTTGCATTAAAGCTTCGTTCAAATTGATTCAACTTGTTTTTTTGTTTAATTTTTTAAGAAAATAATTTCTTAATTTAGAATATAATGTCTTAATTAGTTAAATTATCTCTAATTTAACCACATTTGTTAGTTAAGTATAACAAGAATTGAGAATGTTGATGTTAGAAAGGTAGGAAATCTCAAAATCGCGTTTGGTTAAGATAAATGGGTTAGTAGTATGGTTACTAACTAGAAATTTGGAGAAGAGGGAGAGATTGAAGCATAATTAAGTAATAATAATTTCATAAACCGTAACACTAGAGTTACATAATAATAATTACATTTCCAATCTCATAACATTCCAAATTTCCTTTCACTTTTCCCAAGAACCAAACAGAAAAAGAAAGAAAAATGCCTAGGGCAAGACGCCTTCTTCCACCGCGGCCGACGAAGCATAGCTATTGATAAGAGCAAGTGAATTACTCGTCAAATGCGCAACTCTAACAATGTGTCTTCGAACTTTGGCCTTAACACTAACTCCATTAACACGCCGTCCCCCAAATCCTTCCATACACGTCTCTTCGTCCGTCAGAGCAGAGCTAACCCACGTCTCAATGTCACTGATCAACCCCATAAAATCATACCCTCGAGGCCGTCCCAGTTCCCGAATCGCTCTCTGTAGCTCAAAAACCGAATCTCCAACCTCCTCCACACAATCAGAGATCGCCGATGCGTCTCTCCGCCGCAGGCCGCGGGTTTTCGCCAGCCTTCTCATTGATGCAGCTGAGGATCGGGCGGCGGCGAGGTTAACGTGGAGGGCGGCGAGAGCCAGCGTCTTGGGGTTGGTCTTGATCTTCCCGGCGTAAACCGAGAGTGAATTGTAGCAGAGACGAGGGTATGAAGTAGTACTGCAGGAGGTTCTGACATACTCTGTATTAGTTCTGATTCCGGCAGAGGACTTGCGGGGGAGTGTTGAGGCGGCGACGGAGAGGATTTGAGTTTGATCGGAGATTATGAGGAGGAGGAGGAGGAGGGGGAGGAGTGTGGGGAGGGGATTCTCCATTGTTGTTGATTTGGATCTGGATGTGAAGATCTGGAGAAGAAGGGGGGAAACAAATTTATGGGGGGGAATTTGGTAATAAAAGGATAGTGGGATCCCACAAAACAGGGGAATCTGTGAAATGAATATTTAGGGAAGAAGAAGGAGAGTGTAATTATTGGTACGATGATGGTTAGTTTTGATTTCAAAAACAAAAACAAAAAATTAGGAGGAGAGTGTAATTAATAATTGAAGATGATCAAGTAAATGGACCCAGATCCTTGTCAGATCCCTTCAATGTAAAAATGGTTTAAATTAAGCTCTATACATTTCTACTACTATACATTTCATCATATGCTCTTCTCTTTCTTCCTTTAAACTTCTTTTTATAACCTCCACATAATTAACTGTATTGTATCTAAAAACTAAAACCCTTAACTAACTCCCTCCCTTCTTATCACATTTTGAGTTTACAAATAGTCGATATCACCTCTCAATAGTTACATAAAGGTTTAAAGTAATTGAAAATTACTACCCACATTACACATTTCTTTTGGTGACTCAAATCATAAGAGCTCTTATTTAGCTTGAAGCAATATGAATTTTTCTATAATGTATGTGGGACCTTGAGAAAAGACAAAGCATGCTTGTAAGGACAACTTTTTCTCTTTAAAAAAATTTACAGACAAGCAAAATTGATATATGTAGGTAGAAGTGTCGAAGCTACTAGATGTCGAACTTGGATTCCAAATTCTGGCCCTAATGCTTTGCAAGTAATATTCACTTCGTCTTTACATGAAGGAAGTGAGTATTTGTGGAAATTCAAAAATAAAAATAAAAATTATTTGAACTTAATTAAACTGAATGCAAAACTAAAACTAAACTGTAACCTTTTAACTTAACAACTAAATTGTAACGTTGTCAAACTTAACAACTAAATAAAACTGAAACATAAAAACCATGATAAAAGCGTACATTAAAACCTAAACAAAACTGTATTAAAAATATATAGACAAAATGGTTAATTTTTTAAGGAAAAAAAGTTACTATTATAATTCTCAACAATCAAACTAATATGAAATTTTAAAAAGAAAATGATTTTTTTAATAACATTTTTAGGCAATTCGATTAATATAATTGAGAGTAGTAGTAGTATTTAATGTTTTAGAATTTTCATCATTGATTAATTACTAGCAAAACATTATCAACATTTTTATATACTTCTTTTTATTTTAATAACACGTTTAAGTGAAGATTAATTAAAACTTTTAAAGCTTATATTCCTTTAATTAAAAACATATAATCTAAATACAAATTGAGTTAATAACAAAGGATATATAGTAAACTAAAATCACTAAGGAGAAAACTCAAGATCATCAGATATACCAAAAATCAAAATATATATCATATGATTGATTTTGCTAATTAGATAATTTAATCGAAATAATGGTTTGAACAATTATTTCTTCCCATAAATGAATTAAAAATAAAAAAAAGAAAAGAAAACCAAACTATATATTAAATATATTGGATGTAAACTTGCAAGTACATCCTAAGTTAGTTGCATAGTCAATTTTGTAGAATTTTGGCCTATATAAGCTTTAAATAAATTATGGCAACAATACATTGCATATATAATTCTTATAGACTTGCACTATCAAATAGTAGATTGGGTTTATTTATTATCATTTGAGTTCATTGGAATTTTCTCATTATGATAACAATTAAGGTAGTTAGCCAATTTATTTGAGTCCTACATTTATTTTTAACTTAACAATAAAACCCACTATTGAATGTCAAATTTAAGGATTTAATGTCAACATCTAAACCAAAATTATCTTTGAATAAGTCATTTTTTCTATGTTAAATTATTTATTTTCTTCCATCTTAGGGCATTGTAATTGAGATATGTTCAATGCTCGTTTGTCGTAAGTGATTTCAAAATACTTAAAAAATTATTATGGTTATTGTTATTTCAATATTTTTTAAAGGTATAAGATTGATGTGTGTGTGAGGTGAAATAATCGAATCTCCTATTCTAAGAAATGATAATATAAATAATATGTTGATTGAGCTATCATTTCATGTACACCTAAGAGTGAAATTTAAAATTGCAAGGATCAAAGTATAAATTTTAAAAAGGTCAAAAAAGGATTATTTTTAAATAATATAAATTAATGAACTGAAATATTTATGGAATGATTTTTTTTTTAAAAAAATGAATATAAATAATAAATACTGAGAAGATCTTATTGGCATAAAAATCTCCTTCAAGTTTTAAAGAGGAAAATAGTAAAATAAAGCTTTTTATATTTTTGTTTCCCCATTTTATGTTAATATTCCTTTCAATATCAACCATTTATTTCTCCACAGATATTTGATTTTTAAACTGTTTATTACACATTTCCAAAAGAAGCAAAGGAACATCTCTTAAATAAATAATATTCCACTTTTATCTCAATCTTTTCTTTTATTCCAAAATATAATATTTAAACAAATCTGGAATCCATCTGCTCTCCTCTGTGGTCTATGGAGAGTGACACTATACTATTCCTCAAACAATTATAAAATTGTATTATGATATTTATTCTCACATGACATCCAACACTCCTTCTTGAGATATATACGTAATATTGTATCAAAATGTGTGATTAGTTTATGTATCTCTCACAATCTCTTTGATTATTATTATTTGATATTACGTTATTTCTATTCATCAGCAGATAGGTTACGATGATGATGCTGTATATGTTTTCATTTAATTTGTATTATTCTAAGTTGGATCCATAATACATAATCAAATCTACTTGAGACACTACTAAGTTTTAAGGATACGATACAGAGCAATAGGTTTAAAACTGATTTGGGTACACACTCACAAGGAATAAGGACAAAATGGGGAGCAAGAAACATTAATATAGAAAATAATTGAGAGTGGGCTTGGGGGCTGTTACAGTAGTCGACTTGACAGTGTATGGAAATGGTGAGTGGCATTGCAAACATTAATACAATATTTATATATATAGAAATGAAAAGAAAGGGAGACACATGGGACAGTGTTAGAGTGGACAAGAAATAGGTCCATAAAAGTTGTGGGTTCCAACAAGAGCCATGTGGCCTTTTGTAAAGGCCACACTGTCAAATTATCAGATCCCAATATTAATAAATCTTTTCCAATATATATATATGTAAAAGATCTTTTAGTAGAGGTGGTTTTCTGAGAGTGAGTTGCATTGTAATGTAATTGTATTGGTGTTGGAGGCAGTTGAGCATTGAGATGGATACTCCACTATGAATTGCATCATCACCCTTCTCCTCTACCCCTATTTATTGCTCTTTGCCTCACACTTTGGAGTTTCAACATTTGTATCCCCACTCTTTGACATCTCCTCTCCTCCTATCTTTCTCAAATCATATTCATTTGATTCTATTTTCTTCTACACTTGTTTGCTCGTTTGTTTGGTGTATAATTTTCAAGATGTTAGACTTTTTTTTTTATTAATTATTAAGTTTTGTGTTTTGTTTCGATTTAATCTATTATGTAACTTTTTATTTCTAATTACCAGAAAATATTTAATTTTAGAAAACAAGGATTATTTAGTATACTGATTAAGATTAAGCTTAAAGTACTTTTCTAATTGTGACATTTTCTATAGGGAAACTCATCTCTTTTTTTGTCCTTAATAAAAAGAAATTAACATATAATCACTTTGCTTAGAATGACATTAAATCAGTTCTTTAGATGATGCTTTGGTTTCAGCTCTTCCAATATTTCGTTTAAAAACAATGAGAAGGACATCTTGTTTTCTTGCTAAATGAGATGAGTTGCATTAAAAACATTGGTTGAATAAGCTTTTCATAATTGTTCACAATTTTCTTTTTTCCTTTTTCAAATACTTTGTGGTAATTAGAAAAAACTTAGACCATCCACATAGAAATTATGGAAGCTCACTATTCATTTTTGGTAATTGATCGATAATTTTCATTTTAGAAGAACATCCATTACAGATTTTTTGAGATGTCTTCTATGAATATTTCAAAATTACTACAATTAAAACAAAAACTCTTAAAAAAATTTAATGAAAAAATTAAGACCTGAAAAAGAGTTGATAGTGACATGAAAATATGTGACCCAATATTCTCTATTCTAATTTCTTTACTAATATTCTAACTTATTTTTATTTTAAAAGCAATTTTTCTTTAATGCATAGAAAAGAAATTTAAGCATTAAAAAGTACAGTAAAAAAACGAGTGTAGACTATAGAAGATTTAATAGATTCTATAAATTGAAAATATCTCTTCAAAGAATAAAATATTAACACAATATTCATACATAAGGACAATAAATACTTTTTATATTTTTAAAAAATCCATAAAAATGGTTATTTAAACAAATGATAAAATTCATACACTTTATTGAAAGCATAATAGTCACTTTTATTATTATGCTTTGAGAAAGGAAGTGAGCCTCTATTTTTTTTTCTTGAAAAGTTCTTGGGGAGTGTACTTTAATTTTTCTTCCTCTTATTTTAAAATTTTCATTTTTATCTCACTGCTTTTCTAAAGAAAAAAAGAAAAACAAAGGAAGACGGAGAAAATTAGATGGTTGAATGAAACTTCAAACTATTATATTAAATTTTTATCTAACACGTGAATATTATCATAGATATTTTTACATTTTCATGAACTTCAATATTGATCTATATAAAGTGAATTAACATTTACATTCATGTCATCCTAAAAATATATACCAATTAGAGAATACAAACAAATAGTATATATTATTAGTATACTATAAATAATAAAACAGGTTAACTTATATGCTTACAGAATTACAAAATATTTATTTATTAGTTTTAATATTTTATGAAAACATCCATCCATCCACGTCTGATTTTTTTTTTTAATGTATATATTTTTCATCTACATTGAATAAAAGATGGTGAAATAATTTCCACAAAAGTAATAAAAAGGAGTTGTCTCTAAAGTACATGCATCATTCCTTTGTCAAAGAATTAGGTTATTAAAGTACGTAAATGTCACAACAAGTAGATGTATATAGTGATAGACATAATCAATAGTTTAAACAAACAAACAATTAATTAACTTAACCCACCTCCAAACAAATCTGTTTTAAAAAGAAAAAAATGAAGTCGGACCTTATAAAGTAGCTAAAATAATACCTACCTCGTGCCACCTATATCCAAGGGCAAAAAAATCCACAGTCGGCTTTATTAAGTAGACACCCACTTTAATCTAATTTCCTCTTTCCTTTATTTTCAAAATGGCATCCTCAACTCAATTATCATCGCACCCTCAAAAGAAAAATATGTTTGACATGACATTATATGTTTAAAAGTGATTATATAAAACGATAGGGATGGTTTTTCGTAATTTTAAAAGCATTTTGGCACGTTCTCTCAAACCAAATTTTACTTCTAAATATAGTATTTTTATTATAAAAAATATATGTGCTTTTCATTAATTATCGTGAATAAATTTTGTGTTTCATGTTACACTTTTAATCATCATGTGTTTGTCCCAACAAAAAGTTTTAGAAGTAAGAATATTAGAGAAGCAATTATTTTTTGTTTATGAAATTGATTAATTTTATATCTTATCAACTTTTTAAATTTTATAATTTTACCACGAGAGAATAGAGAATGCTTCTTTTATAATGGATTTGTTTGTGATTGTAAATATTATTTACACATTGTAAATATTATGGTTTCTTTAAATTAATTCTCTAATCTTTAAATTAATTCTCGTATAGCAATGAGAGAGGTTTAATTTTTCTTTTTCTTTAAAGAAAAAAGTAAATTGGTGGAATTGGTGGGTACCCTTGCCCTTCGGGTTTAGGTTTATCTCACAACCTTTACTTCAACTAGCCTTTTTAAAAGTAAGCTATTTTCGTACCATTCAAATTAATTTTGTAGATGTGATTTTGAATATAGAAAAATACTATTTTTGTTGAAAAAATGTCGCCCGTCTTTATTCTTTATAGCCAACAAATTTGTTTTTGTATGTTATTTTTCTCAACAAAATTATTAATGGTAGTTTAAGATTTTTTATCAAGTAAACATTAATTTAACTTTAAATTTGAATATCTTTTTTAAAATAATAAAAATTACTATATAAAAAATTGATATATATGATTTTCCATTTATTTTAATTATATAAATGCAAATGAAAATATACACATAAAATTTAAAAAAAAAAAAAAAAAGGATAAGAATTTAACAATACTCCATAAACCTAAGATGACCGAAACGACCACAATTTCTTTTTTAATTATTAAAAAATTCAACCGTAAAAGAAGTATAAATGAAGATAGGCCGTTTGTTTTAGAAAAAATTGTAAAGATGTATTAAATTTTAGATTTAAAAAGAAAAGGAAATAAGCATTCAATTAAGAAGAGAAAAAAGAAAATAGGTTGGTGTGGAAATAAGTATTAAAATTTCCATAAAGTTTGTTAGAAAGTTTTGAAATGAACAATACAAAGTGTTTTAGTGTCACTAATTTATAGTATAGATGGTAGAGTAAGATGATCAACTCTTCAATCATTCCTATGACCTTCCATCTTTGAAAACGATAAAAAAAAATTGTAAAATGAATTAGACTTCTAATGGGTTGGAATTAAGTTATGAAAATATAAAAATAACTTATATATATTTCAGAGTCTCTCACCCAAAACTATGAGCATACACAACCATAAAAATTTACACAAATGAAAACCCACAAAAAGTATACAAAAGAAAAGAAAAACAAAGTAAATTAAACCCCCGATAGAGTACTCCAAAATACAAATCAGTGGTTTTCGTCAGCAAAGCGATTAACAAGAGCCAGAGCATTACTAGTAATTTGAGCAACAAGTGTAATTCTCCGGCGAATCTCCGCCTTGATTTGACCATCTAAGCGGCGGCCAGCGAACCCATCAAGGCAAGTGGTTTCATCAGTGAGGGCAGCACTGACCCAAGTCTGAACATTATTCATATGCCATAAAAAGTCTCTACCAGCTGTTTGACGTAAGTCCCCAAGCTCCTTCACCGATTGGCTGAGTCTGTCCACAGTGTCCCCCATATTCTCTATGCAGTCCTTCACTGCTTGGTACTCCAGCCCCTTCATTCCCCCGCCTTTCCCCAGTTTGGCCACGAAAGCTGAGGCGAGACGGGCCTTGCTGAGGCTCACGGATAGGGCCGTTCGGGCCAGCTGACGACCGCTCTGGCGGATGACGTTGGCGTAGGTTGAGAGGGACTGAACGCACAGGGCTGGGTAACGGGTCACTTTGCAGGATGACTCGATGAAGCTTGTGGCGGCCGAGCCTGTGGTTGCGGCATTGTGGAGAGCTACGAGGGTAATGAGAAGTGGTAGTGAGATCTTGAGATTTGCCATTTCTAATATGGAGTAAGGTGAAAAGATTTTGTTGCAAAAGAGAAGGCTTGGGGATGTGTTATATAAATAAACGTAGATTACTTTTTAAAAAATTTCTAAAAAGACGTGGGACTATTGTTTTTTTGTCAACATAATTCAACCATAATTGATATGGAACATAGTTTGTAACAATTCAAATTTTGATATCTCTAATTACTTTTAAATTATAAAACTAAAATCTAAATTTTGTTGAAGTAGAATATCTTATTTTAAAATAAGATTCACCGTACAAAAGGATATTAAATAATTTTTAAGGACAAATATTAATAAATAAGTAAATAAAACTTTTATTCAAAATCCCTTAAAAAGTTTTATAAAAAAACAACAAAATATATTTATCTAAACTATTTTTTTCATTCAATCAAATTAATCATTCCTGTTCATTGGTTATCTTATTTTTTCAACCATTATAATTATATTATATCGTATAATAAACTCTAGTTTTTATATTAATTATTTATATAAAATTAAATAATTAATATCATATTCCAAAAAAAGATTTTAATTAAATATATGTAATATGCTTGATTAATTCCAATTCTATCCAAAATAAATAAATTATTTTAAAATTCCTAAATTATCTTAATCCAATAATTCAATACATCCAAATAATTTAAGATAATTAATAAAAAAACGTTACATAATATTTGTATGTGAGATTTCTAATTCCTTTTTGCATGTGCATTACACGTGATATCGTAGATTTGTGCACTACCTTTTAACTTGTTCGTACTAATTAATAAAATAATTAAGATATAAGTTTCACAATGTTTGTTTAATATAAGTATAGTTTAACAATTTAGGTACGTACAATAAAATGATATAGAAAGAAGGAATAAATCTTACACTACTTTAAAGAATAATTTTATTTTGCATCATATTTATCTCAAAATGTGCAATCTTTTATATCTACCCCTCCTTATTAATCATTTTATCTTTTATTTTCCTATTTTTAAAACTAAAATGAGTAGCTTTCATATATTTATTTTCTTAGAATCTATGCAGCAGTTTTATTTATAAAAAAAATATTTTAAATTAAAAAATAACTATAAATATAATAAAATATAACTGTTTATCTTTTATAAATTGAGATAGAATAGTATTTGTGTCCATTCTATTAAAATTTAATAAAATATTTTAGTTTATTTTGTTATATTTAATATATTGATAGGAAAATTATTGTTTGAAAAAGAAACTAGAATTAGAAAAAGAATAAGGATTGAAAAAAGAATGAAGAAGGACAAAAGTTGGTTAGGTTGTGGCACATATAATGAATAAAAAAGCTGACATCTCCCCACATGATTTATTTATTAAAGGGGTTGAGGTCCTTTTCATCTTCCTCCTTTTACTGCATCCTTTAAGGCTTCTTTTCTTTTTTAATATTATTGTTGTTCTTCTTATTCTTAGGCCTAAATTGAAAAATAAATTCATGACATTTAAGATGAAATTATTATCATTCCTAGGATTATGTAAGTTTAGTTGATGGGTTTAATATTTACAATAAACAATTTCATTCACTAATATTATTTTAACTTGCTTTTGATTGAAGCCAAAGTTTGCAAACACATTTTTCTAGGCTTCCTGTCTGCCATATAAATTAGCTAATTGAATTTCAAAACTAAAGTGGGATTAGGTTCTCTACCATCAATAATATTTTACACTTCTTTTCAATTTTACGAATCTAAGAAAGCCTCGATACTCTAAATTTAATCAAATCATTTCTCACCTATAATTTTAATATAACATGTATTTCTTTGTCAAATAGTCAAAGATATTGACGGGATATATCATACATATCATGAAACTGAGACATGTTAAACAGGTGGGTACCTTATCATTTTGAAGTAAAGATCAAAGTTATTTTGAAAGTTAGAATGTAATTAAGATTTGTGAGAATGTGAGGAGTGTGAAAATTTTGTAAAATATTAAAGGAAGTAGAAGAATGAAACCGCGAACCCTAATAACAAAGAAAAAGTTTTTAAACCAAATAAAGTTTATTGTTATAAATTAAGTATAAAATAGTCTACACAAACTCATTCTATTGCATGACCCAAGAGTTTGTGATTGAAATTGAGTGTAAATCTTGAAGACATTGTTTTTATTTGTTTGTTTTTAGTGTATTCATATTTTGAAGTTAATTTTAAAATAGTAGTATACTTAAAGCATTAAAAAATATTAATAAATATAGTGTTTTCATGTACAAGCTTATCATTTCTTTAAAAATAAAAAACTAAAATATAATATACCATTTTCATTTGATTCCCACAGTTTTAATAAATCTTAAAATTAGTTTGAGTCTTTTTGTTATATATATTTGAAAATAATCATGATTATTACTACGTAATTTTGGGACAAAAAAATATAACTTCTAAAAATATAAATTTTAGAATTACATTACATTCTCATCCAAACACAGACAAACAACTTAATTTGTCATATTTTTGTTAGTCAACTAATTGGAAAATTTACATGTCATTTACCAAAATTTGAAGAGTAAAAGATGCAATTTGCAACCAGAAAATCCAAAAATAAAAAAAGTATATATATTTATTTTGTACATTTATGTATTTTAGGGGATTAATAATTATGAATGGGATAAAGATAAGAATGAAGAGGCAAACTAAGATGAAAAAAAGGCACAAATTTCAATATCTTTGACTAACTTCATATCTTTCTCATAATATCCGGAACATTTCTTTTCTTCCCCCACAAAAAAAAATGTTCACCAAATTAAATATTTGCTTTTCTTTTAAAAAAGTAAATTTAAAAAACAATTTTATTTTGATATTTGAATTTCAAATTTCAACATTTCTCTTCTCTATTTTCAATTTGTGTAGAAGATAGGTATCTACATTAACATATCCCAATATATGCATTAACTTAACATACTAATATGCACAAGTAATCACATTATACAAGTTTTAGTATATAACTTTTTACTTGGAAAATAAATAGTAAAGGCCAAACTCATTATTAAAAAGAAAAATTAATGCACTAATTATCAACAATAACTTAAAATATTTAAATTAAAATTTTATTAAAAAAAATTATAATACTTGAGTGAAAAATCATTGCCTAAGATATGAGGAACAATTAATGTGAATCCAAATCTATAAAGTTCTACATTTCTCATTGTTCATTATTTAAATTTTAAATTTGCTATAAATGATGTCTAACCTGTATTTTCTCTAATCTAGTCTCTTAAAATACACTCTAAACTAACCTACGTAATAATTCGTTTACCAATGTAGTACAATAACTACAAGCTTCAGTCAATACAAAAACTAACTAATTCAATTAAACTTAAAAGAAGTAAGATCAAATCTCTTTTTCAAAGATTACTTGCTATTCCCTTTGAGATTCAACAATGAAACTATTTATATGTATTTTTTAACCCATGCATTTGGATAGATGTGACAAAATGGTGTTAGGAATGTTTTTGGTGCTCGATATCTATTATGATTTTGATTATTTATCTAATCTTGTATATTTACCAGCTCAATTGATTGACCCATATCCCAATGCCTTCAATATTTTTCTTTTGTGATGAGTACTTTTTCATATATGTGTTCAAATTTCACTCTATTTGAAATTCAACGTATAACTCATATCCTCTCCGGTTCTTTTTTCTAATGTTTTATTTATTTTTTGCAATAGGCTTGCTTTTTTTTTTTTCTTGTTATAAAAAGAATTCAATTTTCATAATAGAACTTGCTAGATTATATCAATTTATATATTAGACTTTCAATTTTATCGTAAATTAGATTAGGGATGGTAATACATATTTTTAACAAATCTTTATAACAAAAAACTTATCTGAAAGTAGGAGTTTCAACACACTTTTAAGTTTGAGATTAATATTGAGCACACATCTAAGTTGAAAGAATAAAAAAAAACGTGTAAAATTCCATAAAAATTTATACATGTCAAGTAAAAATTATTTTGAATTCCTTTCAAATATAGTAAAATAAACCAATATATTTATAAAATATAACAAAATCATTGATAGACCTAGTAGTGTAAGAGTGTCTTTTCCTATGTGTTTTAAATATTTTCATCAAATTTGACACTTATGATAACTTTTCAATTAATTTTTCCCTTTTTTAAACTTATTTAAACAAACTTAGTAAAAGTCTCCACAAATATACTCATCGTTAAAACATACCCACCACCACAACCAATACCAAATGTTTGCTTAAGAGAATAATTTTCTTTTGCATTTCAGACAAAACTTAGGATCATTATCGAATGAACATGGGTTAATTCAACCAAAATTATGTAATTTATTATTATATAAGATATTAGTAAACGTGTTCCCTACATGTGATTGTTGAGAAGAAACTGAAAAAAAATTCACAATCTGTACCTCAATAAGACTAAGCTGTCATGTACTTGAGAACTGCCCCTCGAACCTTTTCCATGAAAGCAGCAGCTTGTTTCTGTTTATCGTTAATGGAAGATTCATTGAGTAAAAGAGTTCATTCAAGAAAATTAATAGAAGAGAAATGATGATAAAAAGCTTAGATCTTTATCAACTTAGATCTTTACCAATTCTGTTTCAATTCTTTCATAGCCAACCCAAAATATTTTGACAGAAATTTTTTTCCCTACAAGATATTGTTGATGTTGACATTGTAACTCAGAAAACAGATCAAAAGGTAGACTTACCTGGTTACCCATTTGGGCATTGGCTATGTTTTCGTCCAGAAGGGCGAGTAACGATCTATTGAGCTCATTTCGCTCTAACATGTCTAGCAACTGCACAAAGAAAAAAATGGCATTAGCATTTTGGTTGCAGAATTTGCTATTCTCAGCAGAGTGAAATGAGAAACAAAAAAACACATACAGTAGCTTTTACATCCTTTGATGTTAAAATTTTGGTTAAACCTTCCCTTGCCTTTACTAGTTCCCTTTGCATTTTATCATAGGCTTCTGTAACATAACAGAAAATGAAATGAAATATATAGATGGGAAGCATTATAGGACAGTAAATAATATAAGGTTTTAGACAAACCTATTCCTTCTTCAAGGGCTTTCTGTAATGCTTCCAACTCAATCACTCTATCTTCCATGGCCTATAAACAAAATTATGGGAAGTGCTTATGTTTAGTTGTTGTTGTAGCATCAATTGTCATCTAAGGAAATTAAAAAAATATGTCAAGAATCGACCTCGGTTTTGTTAACGGCAAATCTAAGCTCACCCAGCTCAAGTTTTACACGTGAAAAAAACTCCTCATTCAGCCTGCCATTTGATGCATGTTGTAGCGAAGAAAAATTAAAGGAATACTTCTATTCCACAAAAATATCAGAAGGCTTTATTCAAATTCAAAATTTTTCGGTTCTACATCCTGACTGATGCAGTGGGCTTGCATACATGGCAGAAATCAATCCATTTGAAAAACAATATCAACTTTGTTAAATAACTTAAGCCGATATGATAATGATATTAGTTTAAATACAAGACGAAGATCTACTTTGATACCATGTTAAATTTATTAAATCCAAAAGCTTGAGTTGGTGCGTAGTAAATGACATTTCAAGGGCTAAAACACATTGTATTATGGATGGTAATGACATTTTAGAAGTTCAAACACAAAGACTTGTTTTGATACTACTTACCTCAACTCAGTGGTTATGATAATAACGTTATAGAAGTTTGAACTCAAGACTTACTCATCCATACCATCCTAAACCACTACTAAATCTAAAAACTTCAGCTAACTGACATCCACTCTTAACAAACTTTAGGGGCCCGATACTCATAATCTCTTATCATCGAAGGTTCCAAAAGCTCCCTGTCACACCCAATACTAGCCATTTATAGTGATAAGAACCAAAGAAGACCATATTTTGGTAAAGTACTTTGCAATTTGGGTAACTTGGAGCCTTCCTTATTCGAGATCAATCAAGCACTAAACCAAGAGAATCAATGCCTAATTACTCCCTTCATCTCCCACTCCATTTATACATATAAACAAATATCTTAACAACCTCCTAACTAATTACTTATGTTCCTTAAGAGTTAGATCCTAACATCACCCTAATACATTCCTATTATTTAGCCTTCCAAAAAACAAAAAAATAATAATTCCAATTAAATCCTAACGACTAATTTAAAATTTAATTAACTAAAATTAAGGTGCAACTAAATTCAAATAAGGAGGCAATTGTGGAGTTTATTCAAGACCAGAGAAAACTAGAAGAACAAAAATCAGAATCCTGTTTCGATCACTAACCTGGGTCTCAACCTTGCGATTTCAAATTCAATATCCTGAGCTTCAGTATCAAGAAAATATTCGATAAGACCAGTCACATTGCCCGGAATTACACGAGACTATCCAAAAAAAAAAGAGATGAAAAACACATTCAATAACTCAAAACGCAGGCCAACAGAAGAAATTTGAAATGAAAACAACCATCAAATTCAAAAACCCCAGTTGCAAGAATTACCTCTCGAAGCGTTTTACGGCGCTCTTTCTCTTCCCTAACGTGGCGCTCGAAAGCCTCGCGAGCTTCGGCGTCTTTCTCCAGCCGCCTCTTGAACTCATTTCGAGCGATGTGACCGGTCTGAGGCTTTCCGAAGAGGCCTTCTGGGTCCTGAGTCGAGCGAATTCCGGATAAGGAAAAATAAAATAAAATAGAAATGTAAGAAGAAAAGGGAAACATTAAAAAGATACCCATCCGACGCAGGTTATGGTCTGGGGAATGCGACGAGAGCGAATGGAAGTTGATGGTAGGTGGATGGTGGTGGGGGTAAAGCCGAAGCTAAGAGCGGCCATTGATGAAAGGTGGGAAGTGTGAGCCACTGGTTTTTGGTCCTCGTCGTCTCAATCTGTAATCTGCAGCATTATCCGTTCGCTCGCCGTGGCGGGAATCGTAACCGTCAAAACCTGGAAAAATATATTGCCATTTTATTACATTTTTTAATTTATAAACCAAATTTAAACAAAAAAAAAACACACTTCAAATTTGGTTTATAAATTTAAAAATGTAATAAAATGTGTAATATTTTTAAATTTAGGGACCAAATACCAATTAGACTTAAAAAAACTAAAAAAGAAAAGAAAAGATATACACTCCCAAAAGAAGAAGAAAAAAAATCATCCCATATTATTATTGTTATTTGTATTATTAAGTTGTAAGCCTTCGGCCCTTTGCATCAAAATGAAAGATGGGCTGGGCCTTACCAATTTTCTCATCGAATTTATTTGACAACTAACCCTTCAATGAATCCACCTCACGAAATTGATCCGTTCTTATATAAAAACTATTTCATAAATGTGTTCCTTTTATTATTAAAGAAAAAGGAACAAATAGAAATTACGATTTGAGAAAGCTATAAAGTAAATTATTGAAATTATGGGTTGAGTTACTCTCAATCAATTATAATTATAATTGACAACGAGACTCTTAATATCTCTACAATAATATGATATTGTTTAGACTTTCAAGACTTTGTTTTCTATTTCACTTAAAATGTGTCTCATACTATCATTCACTTTCTTCTCTTATTAATATTAAACTTTATTTACACCCTACATTTAATTAAAGTCATTTCAAATAACTTTGGAGATGAATTTGACCAAACCCAATATTTTAGGATGTATACCGTCTAATGGTAACAACATGGACATGAGATGCATGATTCAACCAAATTCAATCCATAAATATTTAGTTTGTGTTGGTTTAGGATATATAGAATGATAGTTTATTCATTAGCATAGAAGAAGGGAATAGATAAAATACCAAAAACCTAAGTAAACTTATAAATCAATATTTTATTCATTAGGGTTTAGGGTTGGTGAGAGGGATTATTACTAATGAAATTTATATTGAGATATTTATAGTTTTATTAGACAATTAATATAATCTTAATTTATGGTTTATTTTATTTGTTATCAGAAATCATTGGAGTGAATAGACCTATTGATGGGTGTTGGCTTCTCAATCACACCTCATGTCAAATCTAAGTCAAATTTTGATTGGGTGCAAGTCAAGGAAGTTGTTTAAGTTGGTTGGATACAAAGTCTAACTTTAAATATTATTCTCTGCTTGCTACATTTTTTTTTTATTTCTTCCAACTTCCAATTAAGTTTATATATAGATTTTTTCAATTTTTCAATTTGTTAAATAAATCTTAAATTTATTATTGTTTTTTTAAAAAAGTCATTTAAACTTAATTCTTTTTTGGTAGTAGTAATTAATAATAGTACACATGAAAATATTTCAAACAAAACTAAATTAAGAAATTTATAGTTTAAATCTACACCCATACTTAAAAAATAGCTTCAACTTATTCTTTGTATATTTAAGTTTTTAGAAATATTCTTCTATTTTATTTTATTTTGATTTAGTTCCTAAAAAACTCTTGAAAAAACCATATTCCCCAAAACCCACCTTTTTTTTATATCTTCATATACCTCTAAGTTGGAATACAAATCAATAAATAAAAGACATAAGGTTCTACAAGCATGTTTTGAACAAACAACTCCTCTTATCTATGAGAAACAAACTTGGGTTATTATTTAAGAATATAGAAGATTGGAATCTTGTTAGGTCTTACTTGAACAAGGTTGAAACTCAAAAATGTATTGAGCTTACTTGATTTATACCATACCTTTTTTATAGTATGAAGTTCAATCTCAAAATCAATTGATATATATATTGAGAGAGATGAGTAAATCATCTCCTATATAAATCATCTATTATATAAAGAGTTTGATCCTATCCCTAATATATCTTTAATTTGGTGGGTGGGAAGTTGGGGTTATTACTTGTTGTATTATCTAAACATGATCTTAATTCTTTAACCACACACATATATATAATAAAAACATGATTCAACTAATTAGCCTAAATGATGTATAGAAACAAATTTAGTAAGAAGGGGGAGAAAAGAGAGGGGAATTAATGAAGTGGTGATAGTGGCTGACCTAACAAGCTGACAGGGTGGTAGTGATTTATGCATTGGGTTGAGGTGAGGCCACGCGTGTGTGGGCTAAAGAAAATGACGAGTCACCCATCCAGGACTTGCCCTCCAATCAAATCTCTTCTTTGCGTAGAAAAAAAATGAACTCTAACAAGTTTGACCATTAATTCTCTTCTCTTCTCTTCTCTTCTCTTCTTCTTTTTCTCACCTCCAAATCAACTTTGTATTGCAATTTTTCTTGGTTACCTATATCTTTCTCCTTCACTGTCAACTCAACTCCCTCTCACTCAGTCAAACACCCCTATTCACTCACATTTTTTTTTAAGTAATTACAATCTTCAAAACAAAAATATGAGATATACTATTTTATATTGTTAATTAGTTCGAGATAGATTTTGTATTTTATCAAGTATGGTATAAGATCACATAAACGTGAATCAGAGTATACTAGATATGATATAATATTAGATTTGTTTTCATTCATGACTTTTTTTTTTTTTTTGTTTAGTTGCATGATTTACGATGTGTACGGTCATGAGCTAAAATGTGCACCACATAAAGCTAAGTTAGGTAAAGTCGTCCTTTAAATGAAAGGACAAGTATGTGAGATGTTTGAATAAATGTGTTGATACTCTATTTAGGATGTGAAAACAATTTTCCAGTAGCGAGGGCTAGATGATGATTCTACTCAATTGGAAACTGAGCAGGCTAAGCTCTTAAGAATCCCACATTTTCAAAATCATATGAAATTGCATTTAATTTTTTCGCTGGCAAAAAAAAAAATGGCCAATTTTTATTTTGATCCAATTTGAAAGTGATAAACTTAAAAGAGACACCTTACAAAGTTTACATTAATTTTAACTTAGAAAGCTCACCATCTTTAGAAATACTTAGTTCTACTAATCGCGCATACAAAGTTTTAGCATTTCATAATTTTCTTCTAATTTTAAAATATTTTACTAAATTAACTTTTACGAAATAACTTTAGTTTATGGACTTCTATGTTATATAGATTAATTTTGCACATTTAATAAAACAAATAAACTACATCTCATGTACAAGTAATACATGAACATGTTTTTTTTTTTTTAATGAATCTACCATGTGTAGGACTTTAACCACACTTGATGTAAAGTTGGTTTTAGATTATATATTTTTGTGATGTTTTGATTTTCAATAATAGATTATACAACATTCATTTCAAATAATCACGAACTCCACCAACACACCTGTCTCTAAACTCCGACTTACTAATTTCGTATTGAGTTATTTGTAGTGTCACATATTGAATTCAATGTATTTCAAAAATTTAATATTTTACGAATAAGATATGCAAATTAAATATTTATAAATAATTTTAAAAAATAAGTTTAACATTTAAAAAAAACAATCAAATAATTACTAAACGAGATAGAACAAAATTTATCTCGACCTTAAAACAATCATAGAATTAATAGGTTTAGTTGAATGTGGAGAGTAGAATCTGAACCTGTTAGAAGAAACAAATTAATTAATCTCAATTATTGAACAATGCTCTTTGAAATTTTTATTTGGACGCTTTTTGAAATTTACTTAAGTTTCACATTTTTTTCAAATTTTTTTTTAAAACGAAATGAAATGTAAAGTAAAACCTTTGTCAAATCTAATATAATATATAATTCGTCTCTTCTATTTTGTTTTCCAATTTCAACTTTAATCTTTGATTTCCACACATTTAATTTATATCTATTGTAAAACGATAAATTTTGAATATGATAGGATGTTTCATCACATTTTCAACAAGCTCATATAAAATATTTAATTATATTATTAAAAAATAAAAGAAAGAAACCTCACGTAAAGTTTGAAATTTTTTTAAAAAATAATAATAATAAAGTAGAGAGATTTTAAGAGTAGAATTAAAAAATAGCCCTCAACAATAATTGATACGTATTTCTTCTTTCATACCAACGATTTAAATATAAATATAAAATATTTCTTTTTGCGGGTGAAATTCGGTTGAATATATTGAACTGAATTTCTGAGTTATCAAGAATCAAGCTTCAAGGGTTTCAAAAAAAAAAAAAAAAAAAAAAAAAAACGTTTGTGTGGACAGAATTTCAAACTAGGGTTTTACCTGCTTGATTTGATAATTAAATTAGATTTAATTTGAATATTTGTTTTTGTAAGTCCACCAAAGAAAAGACCTATAAGATGAATATTCATCACACTGTGGTGATGTTTTCCCACCAAACATCATAGACATTTAAACTCCAAGTTGATATGTACTTTTCTTCAAAATCAATTCAATTAATTAAGAATCATAATAACTCACACCTGGGAATGTCTTTTCAATTTACTTCAAAAAAGAAAAAAAATATATATCAAATCAATTGAATTAAATTGATTGATCATTTGCCAGATGATTAATTTCCAAATAATAATAACATTATTTTTCATTCCAAAATCTCAAATAACAGTACACATCCTTAATTTCCAACTCATTTTCTTATATGTTCTTAGCTGTTTTCCTAATTTCATAATTCTTGTCGGCCTTTCCATCATCATTTACTAATTTGGGTCACATTAAATATTAAATGAAAATTAAAAAGGAAATAATTAAAGTAAGATTAGTGACGATTGCATTACCCACTAATGGCGTAATTAAATAACATTTTCGTGATAAGGTTTATTCTTTTATCTTTTTTTTTTTTTTTTTAAACTAACCAATGAAAGTGGATTTTACTCAATTTAAAAAGGAGTGCAATAATAGTTGCCCTAAGTTATTCATAATTTGTTAGTGAAAAAAAAATAAAAACAATTTGGTAGCTGAAAGGTCGCTTTTGGATTAGGGTTAATGGGTGTTAATTGAGCTAAAGATGAAGCCAATGTACTTTGAAATTGAATACTTCACCATTAACTTAAGTGGGGTGGTGGGTGGGGAAAGTATGTAATTTTTTAGGGTAATATAATCCATCCATTTTCTTAAAGAATTTTTTTTCATTAAAAAATATTATTATATTAGAAATAAAATAGTTTGTGATTAAGATAATGTAATTAATATTCATATATATTATAGTTCTTTAATCTCTTTGCACTTTTTGGATTGGAAAAGATTCCAATTATATTTTAATTTGGTGTATTATCCAATTCAATACAAGGTGCCTTTTAAATTCCATCTCACTCTTATGGTAAAAAGATCGACTTTTAAAGTGGGCCAAATGGTTTTAGTTTTAGGACAAATGAAGAGGAAAAACATTGGAGTACAATGTGACTCAATGGGAAAGTTTTTGTTGTTTGCTTCAAACTCAAAAAAGCTAGTAGATCAATCAAAGTCAATATAATTTGAGTATGTCAAATGAATGTATGTTTGAAATTATTGATATATGTTTCCATCCCTTTAATTCAATTAGCATACAAAAATATTATTGACTACCATTTTATTATTGAAGCATATATTTTTGTAACCCACACACTTTATTGAATAAGTAACATCCGTTTAGATAATTAAGGAGACGATTGAAATACTTAATTATCTAAGTAACATCCATTTTTTTCTCATTTAAAGAGACGTTTTCTATTTAAATTTTTGTTTTTTTTTTCAGATTTATTGTTTTCTATTCATTTCTCAATTTTTTTTACTTTTGCTTTTATACTATGGTAATTGTATGAGGTTTTTTTTTAAAAGAACAATGAGGTTCCAAAGTTTTAGGTTTATCATTTATTGAATTTCTTTAACATTATGATATGTGTGGTTGCTACATTGTTTGAACTTTAATATCCAAATTATTTTTTGAAATGGGTTGTGGTATTGTGAATAATGTTTGTTGTTTACTATTTGCAGGTTTGTTCGGAAAGAAGCAAATACAACTTTAAGTACACAGTATAAAGTTTGATATGGAGAAATTACTTGATTGAATGATAACTTTAGCTGTAATAAAAAATGTGTTTGAAACAAATTGGGCTATACAAGTGCTTGGAGGGAAGACCAAACAATAATAATTTAATTGCTGAAAGGTTAAGTAGTTATGGTGGTTCTAACTAAGGTTTAAAGAAAGAAGGTCTTCAATAAAAATATAGGATGTTGAGCATGCAGAAAGAAAAACATTACAAGTTTGATAAAGAGCTCCAGATGGAATGTTAATGTATTGCCTTTGTTGTCCAAGAAGATTGATAAGAAACTGTTAGAATTTGAAAATTAGAAACTTAATTGTTGAATCCTTAATATCAAATTCTAAATCCTATAGTCAATTTGACAACAATCCAATGAAAAAAACTATAATCGAATTATTCTTTTGATCGAATTAGACTATAAGATAATCAAGGATAATAACCCTCTACTCAAGGTTTCAACACTCCACAAAAATGATGATAATGAAACTTACCATAAGAATGCTCAAGCATTGTACCTCTAGATCAAGAAAATTACCAACGGAATGCTCAAGCATGCAACCCTTAGATCGAGAATTGAAAAGTTGGTGATGAATCTCCCGTCATCAACACAAAAAAAAATTTAATTCCAAATTTCAGTTCAAAAAACTTGTTTGGAACCAACATATTTAGTATAGGTTGAAAGCCTCCTCAAGTTGATCGTTTTTATATAATATATATAAAGAAAACTATTTAAATTTTAATATTTGTAGATAGTTGAGTGATTACACTACCTATTATTATTTTTTTATTTTTATAAAATTTAAACTTAATTTTTTAGTTTTTTAATTGTTTTACTTTTGTTTTAACATCTTCTCCTAACTTGTGCAGAAGATTTTATTTATTTATTTTTCAAGTTTTTTATTTTATTTATATGCATTTGTTTTAAATTTTCTAGACTCGTGAGAAATTCGAAATTGAAATAATAAAAATAGACTTAAAGTTAATAAAGAAAAATGTGAATATACTAACTTAGTGCTCTAGGCACTTCATATCAGAGAGGATAACTTTCTCTAAAAAGACAAAATTAATCTTTATAATAAGCTCACTTTACTATAATAGAAGACGAAGATGTGATGTTAGCAAAAAATTTATTTGGTTAATATATATTTTGAAGTACAATTTAGGTATTTGAACCCATAACACCCTTTTGTCTCTAGGTACATACACCATCTATTGAGTTAAGCGAAAATAGATATCGGTCATTTAAAAAATACTAATTTAATAGTATTCTAATTCTCAATAAATTTTTAATTTAATTGATTAGTAGTCTACAGTTCATGTCTTAAATCTATATTTACTTATTTTTGTGAAACTTAGTATTAATAATTAACCAATTTGGATTAAAACAAAAGTTGGAGCACTTATTTAAGATTTATTAAATAATAAATTATTATTTTTCTTTCATTTTCCATTTAGTTTCTATGTTTAAACTTTTTAACTTTATCAATATTACTCTATATATTTAGATATCTTGAGTTCAATTTAATTATTTTAAAACTATTTTAGTTTTGATATTTTAATTTTGTTTCAATTTGATTCAAACATTTCAAGGATGGTCCTTTTAATCTCAATTTTTAAATACGTACTTTAGCACTTAAAATTTTGTCTATCTTTTCATTAAAAATAAATATGAAATGAAAATTTAAAAACATTTTAAAATAATCTACAAAAATGTATATATTTTGTGTATCAGTAGTATAGATGATGGTAAATGAAGTAGATGATAAACACAAAACCATGGAATATAATAACTGAAATGCTAAAAATTCAACATCGGCCTCAAGTCACAGAAGCAATTAATAAATGCTTTCCTAAGCTACCTTCCCCCTCGACAAAACCCTAACTTACAATTGCAACATTCACCTTATCCATATCCTTTAAAACACATTATTATATGAAGAACATCAAATGTTTTGGAAAAAGAAAAAAAAAAAAACCAAATACTCAAAACTCTTACGTGGTTGATTTTGCATAGTTGTGACAGATGGGACACCGTAGGAACATAGCAAGTGTTGTGTTTATGTCTATGTTGTTGAACTACAAAGCAAAATCGTGTATTTTTATTTTAATAATAATAGTAATCTATAGCTAGTCAAATGGTCTTTGTTTTGTAGTGTCTTCAAAGTAATTTTATATATGTTTATTTTTGTTTTCCTCTTTGGACACTTGGCATGTGAATGGGTTATCAATATCTTGTCTCAAATTATGTCAAGAAAATGACTATTTGAATTCTCTATCTTGTTTATAAAAATACTAAAACAACACATACTCAAATGCTTAAAGTGTAATCGTAGATATATATTTTCCGTATTCTCTAAGTTTTTTATATTTTTCTTCTTAATCATAGTTTCTTTTCAAAGCTTCTACCTTTCTGTCGTCAAGATTATGAAGACTTGTAGGGTAAAAGGTCGATGTTCATATCCACCAACCTAAACCAAGAGACACAAGTCAAAACCCAACAAAAGTGGAGATCTATATATTCAACCACCCATATGGTTTTTGTGCCCTATTATGATATGAGGTGAAGATTAAATTAATGTTAAAATAAAGAAAGAGAAAAAAGACATGTACATTTTTATTTGAAAATTTGGTTCAGGAGTTGAAAAAATAGGAAAATAGAAAGAACCCTAAACTTAAAAAATCTCTTTTTATAGCCACCATATAGACTTTTATGTTATGTTTTAACTCCTCACTTAAAAGATATAATGTGGGCACGTCACAAGGTTTCTCAAATTGGGTCGTAAAGAGTTTGTATGAAATAAACATAAATAAATATGTGTGTTTTGTGTGTATTTTTTAGTAAAAGACAACGCTACCTACGCAAGTTTATATACATTAGTATTATGTATTGGTAGAAGTATAATACCTTGATGAGGAGATCTCTTTTAAGCTCTTAATATGTCAAGTTGGCTCATATTACAAGCCATAATGAACCATTCACCTAAAGTTTGATGAATCGTCTTGGACAAATATCATGCATGTTGGTCTAAAAAAATGGGATACAAACCTATGATATGATACAATCTTCTAGTATAAATAGATTTAGTGGACCGATCTATATATTTTAACTATATACACACTCAACTATAACTACAACTTGTTGATCAAAATTTGATTCAAATTGATTTATTTTATTTTTAATTGTACGAAAGAGGGATTGATGGAAGACATTATTAATAAAAATACTTTTTGTTATATTATATATACCTTTAGTGATCGGGAAGAATTTGAAACTTGACTTTTTTGAAGTGTATATTTTTGTTTCATTTTCCCTTTTTGAATGCTTGGTCTATATGCAACACTTGATTTCTTAGAGATAGTGAACATGGAAGAATATTTGAATGTGTGGTCGTAAGTTCTTAGATGCTTTGGTAGTAAATTAAATGAATTCAAAGATTATCTCTTAAATCAAGGGTTCAATATAATATATATGTGTGTCATATCTTAAATCTTGCACGAAATCAATATATTAGCAAACCACACGAAATCCACTTATTGGCCTACTTTAAATTAGAATGAAATAGTTTAAACTTAATTCTCTTATTATTATTTAAAAAAAATTATTGCAAAAGTTGAGACTTAACACTAATAGACTATCCATATATAAATATAAATAGTTTGACGTGGGATAGAACTTGAAATTTTGTTATATTTTATAAATATTTTCAAAAGTTTTATCATGTATACAAAATATTTAGTTAGAAAATATGAAAATGATGATACAATGTAAAAGAAAAAAGCTGGAATTTAAAAAATTAAGACAGTGTTGATAACTATTTGTACTTCTGTTTTCTAACCATTAAACTTATAAACGAATATATTACTCTTTAGATTTTAGCAAAAATAATTAAGATAAAAAACGTAGAAGAGAAAGTTGAAAAACGTATTTACCACTAAAGGAACTAACAACCTTGCTATAAAGTTATATATATATAAATAAATAGTATAAAATTGAGAAAAACTCGAGCTAAAATTTCACTCAATTTGGTTGGTACACTTAATCATTATTCATTAAAAAAACGAAATAAGTCAAAGGATTTAACAAAAAAAAATTTATAGCTCTCTATTTAATAACGTATACTATACATTTTTTTCTTCCCGTCATTATTGATTTAATTTATCACTTTTTAAAAGTGGCTTTTGAAAAGTTTGAAAAAAATAAAATGCTCTTTCAAATATTTAAAATGTGATCAAACACATTTGTAGGACAAGCAGAAGCTAAATTGAATTAGGAGGGTTAAATTAAATTAGGTTAATTCCGATAATATGTCTAAAAATTTCCTTTTTAAATACTATATATGGTGTTCTATTCTATTTAATAACGTATTTTTTTTTTTATCTAATTAGATGTGTTTGTCATTAATAGATTTTTTTTATTTAAACTTATTTCACTTACTTGATGCTTCGTTCTCACTAACAAATGATATCAGAAGAGTGAAAACAAAACTTTCTCAATACATAGTATTGGAGTTTTAGATTTGTGTAGATTCTTGGCTTTTTTTTATTATGCTTTGTGGTTGTAATATTATATCGACTAAATTAAATTTCCACATCCAAATAATTTTTTTCTTAAAACATGCTACATTATTATGAATAATGTAGGTTGTACGTTCACCATTTATCCTAAGAGTGAAAGCAAATGTATGTAGCTCTCTACTAGCCCAATAAATATTGATATGAAGAAATTTGACGGTAAGATTAGCTTTCAAAAATGCTAAGAGTAAGTTAAGTACAATTATATGGATTGTAAAATCCACCAATTATGTTCATGAAGAATTAGATAATAATATAACCTGAGAAGCGATTCAAACAAAAATATTTTTAAAAAATAACTATAGATATTTTTCTTTCAAAAAACAATTATTAGGTGCAATTTAGGTTATACTATCTTCAGTACTTTCCATTTCTCTTAACACGCAAGAAAGTGATTGAAAAAAAAATTATTTGTTAAAAAGTAAAAATGTCACGTGGCAGTATTATATTAAACCACACTTGAGATGCAACATGATATAGATGATGATGATGGATGAAAGAGAGCAACTAAGTTTTTTCAATTTCAAATACAAACAATTTAAGATAAAAGAGAGACATAGAAAAGAATTGAGGATACGATAATGAGTTGTGGAATTTATCATAATGATATATGTTCACCTTTCTTATAATTCCTTCTGTAATTTTGTGATATTTTCTTAGTGGAAATCTCTCTTTCCGTCCAGACTCTCACATGATTTCCCATTACGAAATTATGAACAGAAACCTAGAATAGAAAAAAGGTAAATAATAGAAGGATTTTACATAATAATTTGATCAAAGACTTTGGGCATCAGCTTCACTAACGAAGAAGAAAAAGCACTTGAACAGAAGACATCAACAGTATTATAGACACTGATTTGAAGACATCAACAGTATTATAGACACTGATTTAACGTTGCACAATCTAAATGTAAGGAGTAACATTTAAATATGGATTTAAAAGAAACTAGAACACATGTGTGTATACGTATAAAACTGACTTTGTATAGTAAATTAGTCTTCAAAAAACCAATTAGTTAGGGAATCCATAATATTTCTTAGTCTATACCAAATCTATCGGTGTATATAGTCTGGTGAATATAATATATATCGACGTATACGTGGTAATTAGTAAAACATTAAGAGATGGATTGATAAATATTATAATGGAAAGAGAATTAGGGTAAGTAGGGGTCCTCCATGGCAAATGGCAACACCATATTAATCTCCCCTACTTTCCACAAAGGACACGTAAACGTAGAGATGACGAAATGAGTGATGTATATGGCTTATGTGGTGGAGTAAAAGTTCAATAACCCAAAACCCCTATTTTCTTTCCATTTTAAAATTAAAGAATTACTATTTTCGTATAATTAATCTAATTACAATAGTTATACCATTTTTAATTCAGAAAACAAACGTTTAATTCTTATAGTTTGTATTTAAATAACAAATTATTTTTACCTTGCTTAAAAATTGTAAATACTGTACAACCACGATATTTAGTTAACCGTAAGTTATAATAGTTGAAAATAATAACTATTTTAATACTTGGAGTATGTCAAATTATAGAGTGAACTTACAATAATCCAATTCACTGATGAGACGTTGAGCTAGGAGTTTTGAGTGAGTAAATGTTAACAATTTGTGAATTTAACCATGTTGAAACTATCGAAAACTTTCAGTCAAACTACAATAAAATTACATATACCAAGTTTTAAATACTATTTTGATTTGCATACGTATGGAAGTCTCCATACAGATCATTTTTGTCCTTATATTTTTAAAACTTAACCATTTTAGTCGGACCAAAATAAACTAGAGTTAAAAGCATAGAACAAAAATGAAGAGGGGATTAAACAAATTTTTTTTTTTAAAAAAGGGAGACATATATATTTATTGATTTTAGATGTGTAAGCATGGTATTGGGTCATGGGATGTCCATTTTGTAGAACAAACCGCATGAGAAGACTACCATATATATTGTAGGTCCTAAGTCCTTTTCAATGCCAAAAATGGTGGACCCCAAAATCTTCTTCCTTTCATGCGTGTGCATTTTTTGTAGTATATATTAAGCTGTTCCAACGTAAAAGCCTTAGAACAAACACAAACCACAAACAGGAAGAAGAAAAAAAGAATTTAAGAAAAAGAAAAAAGAAAAAAAGAAAACAACCTTTTTCCTATATAAAACTGTGTTAGCCTTTTCATGCTTTTGGGGTAATTCTCCCATCTTCTAAACCCCTTTGCGTTTTTGGCTTTCAACTTAAATCGCCCACCAACTGTGTTTGTGAATTAAGAAAAGCCTCAACCATCCAAATGGGCAGACAACCTTGCTGCGACAAACTTGGCGTTAAAAAAGGCCCTTGGACTGCTGATGAAGACAAGAAACTCATCAACTTCATACTCACTAATGGTCAGTGCTGTTGGCGGGCTGTTCCTAAGCTCGCTGGCCTCCGCCGCTGCGGCAAAAGCTGCCGTCTTCGTTGGACTAATTATCTCCGTCCTGACCTTAAAAGAGGCCTTCTCACTGATACTGAGGAGCAATTGGTGATTGATCTTCATGCTCGTCTTGGAAATAGGTTGGGAGGGTTTATAATTATATTTTAATTCAATTTTTTTGGATAAAGTTTTAGTTTTTTTTTTTTTTTTAATACCCCTTTTGATTAAAGATTCTTTTCTTGAATTTTAAGTTTGATAAAGAAGATGAGTTGCACATTTTCAAGTAATGTGTAGGAAAGAAATTAAAGACAAAACTTCGGTATTAAGGTAGCATTGATTCAAATTGAGAGAAGCATAACGTCAGGTTAATATTTCTAAATTTGTATATTAATGATGTATTCAATGTATAGTTTTTACTTTACTTTTCTTTTTCTGTCGTTTCCTATTCATTTTTGTTTCAAAATCCTGGCGTGATTTAAGGTGGGATTTCAAAGAGTTTGAAGAAATATAATTTTTGGAAACAATACCTTTTTTTTTTTTTTTTATGTACAAAAAACTTAATTATGTTAGGTAACAAATATTTTCTCTATGAAAGAAAGTGGAGCCAGAAAGTTTTTAAAGACAGCAGCAAAGCCATATATTTTAAATTTATTTATATATATAAAAGAATAACTTTTCAATTCTATATATAACAAAAAAAAAATAGTGAAAAGAAATTAATTTCTTAAAATTATTATTATTATGAAAAGAGCACCTTGTTTTTTTAATCTTTTTTTAGTTTAAGACAAGTGGAGTTTCCTTTCTTTCTACATATCCTACCTACAAGACTACCAATAATTTTAGGTATTTTCTTATTTTCATTTTTATTATCTAAAAATATTCAATTTCACCATCACAACCTGGCTGTATAATATAGCTTTTAAATAAATTTGCATAGACTAATATTTGGTTGCTAGCTGATTTGCAACCATTTTTGAAAACTCAAGTCTTATAACTCTATCACATCATGGCGATGTCATTTTAACTATTTCACACGCTGTCACTTATGACAATTTCATTTTTTTTTTAAAGAAAAGAATCGTTATCTCAACGATATTAATTAGCTTGCACTATATACCTATACATTTCTATGTTTGATATTGTTGAGTCTATGTTACAAAAAGCTTAGGACAACTAACTCTAGCAGCCAACTAAGAATTATTTTTTATGGTTGTTAATATGTAAGGGTTTGAGATAGTATTGTACAGTTTCTCTCTTGTACATTTAACTCTTCAAAATTATGAGTTGCACTGTAGTAGTTTTTTTTGAATAATTTCTTGTTTGTATTTAAAGTCGTTTTGTTATTTATAATTTCAATTATTTCGATTTTAATGTTAACGAGGATTACAATCGATGGTTTCAGATGGTCGAAGATTGCAGCTAGATTACCGGGAAGAACAGATAATGAGATAAAGAACCATTGGAACACGCACATAAAGAAGAAGCTTATCAAGATGGGAATCGATCCAGTTACCCACGAACCCATCCAAAAGCAACCAGAGAATGAGAAAAACCAATCCTCAAACACCAAGACCGAAAACAACACCGTTTTGGACAGCTCGAGCTCCCCGCCGACGATGGAGAATAGCAGCTCGGTGACCACTGATGAGTCGTCCTTTCTTCTGGATAACAACCTCAGCAGCAGCAACAACAACCATGAATCCTCTTTCATAACAAACACTTCTTTCTGGATTGATGAAGAAGCACTTTGGAACAATAACCCACCCATTTCAAATGGAGCCAATTTTTTGTGGGAAGAGAATTGCTCTTGGCTTCTTGATTGTGAAGACTTTGGCATCCACGATTTCGGGTTTGACTGTTTTAATGATTTTGAAATAAAAGCCATCAACACAACAGAAATGGAAGGGAAGCACTAGAAAAAGAGAGAAAGGGGCAGCAAAGACAAACAAAAAATCATAGTGAAGATTAAAAACTTCCTTCTTTTTTCAATGAAAAAACAAATGGTGTATTTAATATGGACATGTTACAAAGTACCATGTACATGAAAAAGGGTTAATGTGTTTATTCTTGGGTAATTTATTAAGAATAGATTATGAGGGGAGGGGTTTTGGAGGTTGAAGCTAAGTTATTGGGTTTTGAAAACATGAACCAAAACATGATTTCAAAAGAAAAGAACAAAAGTGACATCAAAACATGAGTCATTAACATGTGATATTGTTTTTATGTTTCAACAAACATTGTAAGTTTCTGTAAAGTGTGTAGAGAGAGCCACCCATGCATATGGTTTTATTTATGTATTTTTGTCTCTTAGTAGCACTTTCAAATTAAACTCCCTTGTAAAACCTTTGTATTTATTCTCCCAATAATTAATAAAATGATCAGAGCTATAGACACACACAAATTAATGGATAAGGTTCTTCATTACTTTTCTTGTGTTCTTGTCTAAATCAATCTTCACACTCTTTGTATACATAAATTATATATATTGTTCTCATTTTTTTTCTTTGTTTAATTATATAAATTGGCCACCAAATGTTTCTTACCAATCTTTTCTAAATTTGATCCTCTTGACTTGTGAGAAAGTTAATTAGAATTTAGTTCTCTCATATATAAATTGGATAAAACCATTCTCAATCATACAAACTAAATTTAAACTTAACTATTTGAAACGAGTTTTTCAAACTAAATTTGAATGATATTTTTCTTTATTCAAAGAGACAAAGCTGCAATTTAACTTAATTTTTTAAATCTATTTGAATATATATAATCAACAAAGTTATGTTAATGCCTATGTTGCTTTTTATTTATCTTTCTTACGTGCACTTCTGCTTTTTCTTTAAAAAAAATTGTTCTTTTTAATAAAATATTGTTCCTTAGGGTGAGAATCAAAGAGCAATAGATTATTTTTATTGATGGAATCATTATTGTGCTACGATAGTGGTGAACTTGATGAAAGAAAGTTCGATTTTCTTTTTCAAAGTGTGTGTTCCCTCATTTTTTTAGTGGAACGTATGTTGATAATACAAAGAGAGAGAAATTTGATTTTTCATTATATAAAGCAATAATGAGTTACTAACTAAAGTTGGACTTTTGGCAAAATGAGCTCTAAACCAATTTGGCTTTTAGAATGATTGCTTAGAAAGAAACTAACCCCATATATAAGTGTGTTCATGAGAGACGGTCCACAAGTAAGAATGAACACTTTTTTTGTGTTTATTATTAATTTTTTATTTCATTCTCCACTTAAAACTTATATAACATTTGAAAATCTATCTAATGAAAATTAACGTGACGATAACTAATATATAGAATATGACGATAACTAATATATAGAATATGATAATTTATAGCGTTAGTTATGTAAATTGAAACAAAGACAATATAACAATTATGACTTTGTAAATGATTCTAATGTTATATTTTAGAACAAAGTAATTAGTTAGAAATGATTATTATTATTTTTTTACATACTTAGGAGCCATATATGTTCCATAAATTGTCACGTCAATTGTAATTATTTATTATCAACAAGTTCGTTTTTTTAAATAATTATTTCGAGTGTATTTTCTTATAATATATTTTAAATTTAAAAATGAAAAAGAAATTAAATTCAAGCTTTTTAAAACTTTTTAGAAATAAGGAATATTCATGAAATACCCATATGTCTCTCATTTATAGTCATGAAATATAATTATACATCATTTCCCTAACTTCCATCTCTTATTTTCCAAAGCTTTTAATATTAAATATTCATATTGTTCTATTATTTGTACTTTCTTATCATTTTTTTCACATCACCAATAACTTTATGGGACATTCAACAATTTTATAATTCCAATTTCTCCCTCTCTTTTCTATAGTATAAAATCTTCATAAAACCCTACCTAAAAAGTACCCATAATTATTTAAATTATTTATTTCCTTAATTATTATTGTATGACACAAAGATGTAAAAGTATGACTAATTGTTTAAAGAAGTTGGATATTCTTACATCGATGCAACAAAAACAAACATAGCATTTCTTTAAAGTAAACCAAAAAGGTTTTTAAAGATAACATAATTAATTCACCAACGTATTAGAGTTAAATATTTGTAAAATTAAGTTGGGACCATATTATAAACATTTTTTTTTTTAACAAATGAAAAAGATCATATTTTTTTTATTAAAGAGGGAAACATGCCAAAAGTTCTTTTTATGAGTTCCATTGGTGGACACCTCAACTAAGATTCTCTCATCTCTTAAGTGCTAATTAAAATGGTGTGGCCTAAGGGAAAAAAAAAAAAAAGAAGAGGATAATTGTTAATTAGCAAGTGGAATGTTTATTAATAATTGAAATTGGGTTATGGTTTAAAATATATGAAATGGCTCCATGTTCTTTGATTAAGCAAATGGGCCTACAAAAAAGTAACAAAACTATGCAACTGTTTATACTTAAAAAAAAAAAGAAGCAAATATAGTAATTAAATTCAAACTAATTAAAATAATCAAATATATAAAAATCTATACATATGGTAAAATCTATCAAAGTCTATTCAATGATAGAAGTCTATCACTTATAGATCATGTTGCAAATAACTGATCTATCACTAATAGATGGTAACGTCTAAGTTTAGAAAGGAACATGAATGAACTAGTATCACATCTAAATGAAAGAAATTATTAGTACATATAAAAATAAGGTTAAAATTATACATAAAAGAAATAAAAGTTAATATTTATACTAACAAGATACTTCTTCATTTTCAGTGTCTCAATTATAGGAACTCCAGAGTTAAACATGCCATGCAGAAGAAGGTTGGCGATCCAAATTTCGATTTAATATAGATTTTGTTATATTTGCTTTTTTTTTTTTTTTTAACAAAAAATGCTATATACATCATCATTATTTCTAAAATTAACCATTAATTATAATCATTTTAAAAGAAAGTAAACAAAATAACAAATTTGGGTATGAGGTTAATTTACAAGGTAATGATTAGACACCTAATTTATATACCTTGTAACGGAAATGCTATTATGGGACTTTATATATTTTGAGTTAAAAAACTTGGTTTATAGAAAATTTAAACCTATAATATTTTAGTGGAAAGTAAATGTCTTAAATAGTTGAAGTAAAATACGTCATGTTTGAGCATTATGACCTAGTCACAATTAGAATAAGACTTAATTGTGTTATGAGTATTTTTCTTAAATAAATATGTTGGGTATTTTTTGTCCCTATATGTATTTAGTTTAGGTAATAAATATTACAATTTCTCAAGTTCAAGGAGGGATGGCTTAGACTATTAGCTTTCGAAGCTTGGGCTGGCTCCGTCCAAATGGATTCGCTTGGGCCTTGGCCTAACCTTGAATTTCTATCTAATATGGTCTTAACTATAAATTAGGTTTCATAATTGTCAGGGGCAAATTTACGATAATTGTCATCCTTTACAACTAATACTAATTTAGTTGCCCACTAATTAAATTTAAAATAATTAAGTATATAGTAATATTTTTAAAAATTATAAATATAGAAAAATAATGGACTTGGTTATATTTATAACTTTTTCAAAAATATTATTATATATTTAATTATTATTCATAAAATTGCTATCTATTATAATTACATAAACTAACATGCCCCATGTAATTGATAACACTTTTGATTGGAGGTAAATGAGTTAATTGAGTTTTGGATTTTCCTCAAAGTCTGGTCCATCTTTACTTTAGTATGTATGGACAATAGCAACTTGAATTGACTACTTTGGGTCAAGTTGGGTCAAACTTGATTTGCCCATTACTACACATATATATAATACAATGACAGATGAAAGAAGCTCTTGTCGTGTTCATGGAGTGGGTCACATCGTTGAGGTTGGAGCAATAGTTGAAGCGGTGTTTGTCAAAGTTTGTGGGTCGAAGGAGAGGCTCACTATTGTTGATTGTTGTTGAGAAAGAGAGAGGATGTGAGAGAAGACGAGAGAGATGTGCGAGAAAGAACAAGATGGAGAAAGGGGACGTGAGAGAAATAGAGAGATAGAGAGAAAGAGATTGGATGCATGACCTGAGTTGACAGGTAAACAAAAGGAAAAATCTATGGCAAAGAGATGTATGAAACCCTAATTTCTTACTTAGGTTATTTCAAGCAAAGTTTTTAATTATAATTTGTAGCATAGAAAAAATGTTATGGTTAGCTTTTTTCCGAAAAGATTTGACTTGGAACAATTGGAGGGAGTGTAGAGGTAAATTTAGATGGAGTGAGAAATTATTATGGAAGGAATTTATTATTATTATTTTCTTATGACCCAATTATTATGGGAAAATATATTGGCTAAAGAGGGTTGATTTGGAAAAAGTGGTTATTTTAAAAAGAAATTGAAAAAAAAGAGATGCTTTCTGTTAAGTGGGTCTCATCCCATTTAAATTATTATTTTTAAATTTATTATTATTATTATTATTATTATGGGTCTCACCACAAATTTTTCCAAATCAGCCCAATCCACTCACATCCTGAATATCTCATTTATTTCAAAACTCAGTCTTCAGGAACAAACCAACTTTCCTTTAATAAAAGACGAGACCAAGAAAATCCGCCAACTCTTCTTCCCTTTCTAACTCTCCTTTAATAAACCTCTTCTTTCTGGATTGCCTCTTCCGCTTTACTGGAAGTAGAACTCAGCGTTGTTTGCTTGTTCATACCTCTCAATCCTAACTTCAACCCATTGTATACATCTTTATCATCCATATAATAAGCACCTCTAATATCGTACAACCTAGCATTCTTTTATTTCTAATGCTACTACTATTAATTAGTCAATACAATTATTATAAAGTTTTAATTTTCAATTAATCTTATAATAGACCTCCCGGTTTTTATATGAGAGTACACATAATTTGCAAGCTTTAAGTTAAAAACAACAATGGCGGAAGCAGAGCCAATTTGTTTACTCATACAGAGTAGGGTCTAATAGTCTAGGCCTTGGGATGAGAACAAGAGGCTTCTTCATCTTTAAAACAATCCCAAATTTCTCCTCTACTTCAATCTTCTCACCTTCTTCCAATTTCCAATCGAATGAGTGCAAAAGCGTAGCAAGCAAATACATTACAGTTCTTTCCGCCATAGCTATCCCTGCACAGTTTCTTCTGCCGGACCCGAATGGGAAATAACGAAAATCACTCCCACTGAAATCGAATTTACCATTCAAGAACCTCTCTGGGTCGAACACCAATGGATTTTCCCATTCATTAGGGTCTCGTTGGATTGCCCAGACGTTGACAAACACTCTAGAGCCCTTTGGGATTGTGTAATTGGAGACGACGGTGGTCTCGCTGGGACAGTGTGGAATTAGCAGCGGCAGAATTGGATGGAGACGCAACGTTTCTTTCATTACGGCTTTAAGATATGACAAACTCTGTATATGGGATTCTTCTACCATCCTCTGTTCTCCAACCACAGCACAAAGTTCTTCCTTTGCTTTTTCTAGGATTTTTGGGTTCTTCATCATTTCCCCCATTGCGAATTCAACTGTGTTTGAGGATGTGTCTGTTCCACCAGTCACCATATCCTGCGCCCCACAGTCACAATATCATTCATTATACTTTAAAATATCAACCCCTGTTAATATCTATACTCAAATTTTGTATAGCAAAAAATTCTTACCATTAGTAAACCTTTAAGTTGAACCATGGTGAGAGGAGTTTTGGAATCGCCTTCGTCTTTGACAGTTAATAAGAACTGCAAGAAATCATTTTTCTTTACACTCTCATTAACGTCTTTCATTCTCACTCGTTCATCAATCATCTTTTCAAAAATGGTGTCCAATTTCAGGACATGCTTAACCATCTGCTTCTCAATTCCTTGAAGATCAAAACGAGCTAAACTCGGAAAGAAGTCGGAGACATTGGGCTGACCAAGAAGCTTAGTTATTTCTGAAATCGTCTCTCTAAACTCAGCCGCAATGTTATCCCTGCTTTGATCGCTTTCCACTGAACCACCCCACAACATGCTCGTAACCACGTTGAAAATCGTCAAAAACCCCTGCTCTCCCACGTTCACCGCCGACCCAGCTCGCCTGTACAAATGAGCCACCGTGTTTCTAACCTCTCTACGGCGGAGCTCATATACAGAGTCCAAGCTGGCGTTGCTAAGCATCTTGATCGTACAAACTTTTCTCAACATCCGCCATTCGGGTCCGTAGGGGGCCCAACTTATGTCAGAACCGCCGTAAGTGGCGGCTCGACCAGCCTCATGAACGTCGTGATTGGCGAAAGTGATATCGTGATCCTTTAACACCTCACGTGCAAGGGATGATGAGTTGACGATTATACCAATCTTTCCACCCAATTGCAGCCTAACAATTGGGCCGTACTTTCTGCCCAATTCCGTAAAGTAAGAGTGAAGTTCAGGGTCTAGAAACGGCAGATTTCCGAGGAGAGGAACGCCGGGGGGACCCGGTGGTAGGTGGATGCGCCGCCGCGAAAATTTGACATAGAGAAGAAGTAGAAAACCGGCAAAGAGAGTGAGAAGAAAGTGGGTTTTGTTATTGGGATCAAAGAAATCGAGAGAATGAAGGAAGTTGGAGGTGAGTGCCATGGAGAAATAACAAGGAATTGAGACAGAAAGAGATGCTTTACTCTAAAGGGCTTTTAATAACCAATAGAAAAGAAAAGTTGAAGTATTTGTGGATGACGAAAGCTGTGGTATGTGTACCACATGCATGATTATCCGTATTTCTGTTTTGGGATATCATAAATATGTGTTCGTCAGTTGAAATTTAAGATGGGGTCGAGGGTTACAATAATGGAGATGCCAAATTGGGTTAGGTTTAGTGACTTGATTGCATACCTTTTTTTTCTATTTCTTATATTTATTACTCTAAACTACAACATTAATACAATAATCTTTATCAAAAAGTTTTTAACAAAAAGTTTTAAAACATTTCCTATTTGGTATTGGTTTCAGAGGGAGACAAATATGTACCAAACTTCCAAAATAAAAAAATATTCAAACTATTATTTATAAAACTTAGTATAAACATATATAATATCAATAATTCCGCTTGGGTTGGGTTGAATCAAAATTTTCAAACCTTAGACCCAACCCAAAAAAATAAAAAAAAAATTCAACCCAACCTAAATTTAAAATAATCAAATCCACTCTTATAATATGTGTTGGGTAGTTTGAGTTCTTCAGGTTTCTCGAGTTATTCTTACACCCCTATATGAAGTACAAATTTTGACTAAAGTACCACACTTTAGTGAACATTTCAAAAGCCAAAAGTATCACATTTAAAAAAAAACGTAAATTTGTTTTCCTCAGTCAATTTCAGGATTCTTCTCAAAATTTTAAAAATCGTTTCAACGTCATTACTCGGTCCATCTTGGCCGAACTTGGTACCGAGATTTTGAGTTTTGTTTTTAAATTTCAAAATAAAGGATATTCTCAAATGATCAAAATACTCTTGAAAGCTCAAACGTTTGATATTTGTAAACCGTAAACCCTATGCTCATTTCGGTGGAGGCGAAACATGTTTGCTCCCAAAATTGAAGAGATTTGACTCCTTTTTCACGCCTAAATTTCAAGAAGTCATCCTTAAGCTTAAATATGTGAAGGTAATTTACTTTGAACGATTTCATAGCTTAGGACTGAATTTTAAGTTCAGTCATACTGTTTTTTTTTTGTAACATTTGAGGTCGATGGAAAAATAGTTGGTTTTTTTATTGTAGTTGGATATATAACCAAATTTTAAGTTAATGCACGTGGTTTCTTTTGATGAATCTCGACAATTTCATCAATATGAACTCGTGTAAATGAAGAATATTAATCTCAGTCAAGATTGATGAAATTACCTCGAGATTTGTTGAATGAGTACCAAGAATTGTTTCTTTTCATATGCATTTTGTGGGGTAATCTTGGGGATGATTTTGCCCAAGATTGGGTCGAGATACATCAAAAAATGTATATAAAAACCCTTATCTCGTGGCATCTTCGTGCCATGTTGCTTGAGTTCCATTGTTAATTCATGTTATTCTCAATTGAGATTTGACTCGAGATTGCTCGAGTTTTAGGACATATTACTTATTTTGTTTTGTTATATGGGTGTTTTTTGTCTGGCAGATGCCTTTTATTCACACCTAGCAAAGACTTTCTCGGCCATTAAAAACAAGTTAACACCTAGGTGTATGTATTTGCTTAGGAAAACCATGTTTGAACATTTCTTTGGATATTAAGTTGGTTTTCAATCGACTCATGTACCATTACATCTTGCTTATAGAGATTGAGGATGAACAAGAGGACGTTATTAGCTTTAAATTACTAGGTGTGAAGATCTATTTTGGGTGGAAAGATTTTGACATTATTATCACGAAATTGAGAAATAGGCCGGGACGTGCGATTGAATTTGAATTAGATAAGCCCTTAGACTGTGACGATTGTCTTTTAACGATAAGACGAATATGAATAGTTCTGAGTTGGATAAAAGGATATCTAACCCTGAATTATAGTATGATTAAAAGTTATTCGATTACAAAAAATCAAATATAAACAAATTGATCTAAATTTCACGGATCAAATTTGTAATTTGCCACATTTTTCCTCTTAATCGGTTAACTTTTATATTTAATAGACTATGGAAAGTTTGGGTGTATTTACAACTTTTTGTAATATATTGCTGTAGATGTGGATACTTTAAATTTATTGGTTAGGTGTCAAGATCAAACTTTTGAGGAGGCTATCTAAACAAATAAAAATTAAATTAAATAAACATGGCATCTCTTCACATCCTAAACGTTGGATTCCCACTCTAATAATGGTTGGGAAAGTAGTTATATAAAGTACATTAAATAATTATGAACTATTATGAATTAGTACATTTATTGAATGATTGTTCAGAAGAGTTTTCAAACATTTCTCGGCCTGTTTTATATATGAGGGTGTCATCAACATGGGCACACATTTGATTGTGAAACACCAACACACTCAATTCAATCATATCCTATCATACTCTAATTTTTATATTTATATATCAACAATCTACAAACTAAACTTAGGCAGAGTCTTCATTATCAATCCAGTATGGAATTTCTTCAAACTCTCAATTCCTATAATCCCAATAACCAAACCGGCTTTCTTCTTGCCCTCTTCGCCGGGTTTCTACTCATTTTTCTTTATGTCAAACTTTCGCAGCCCCGCTTGCAGTTGCCACCAGGTCCTCGCGGTGTTCCGCTGCTTGGAAACCTGCCTTTTCTAGACCCAAATCTTCACACTTACTTCATGGAGTTAGGCCAAAAATACGGCTCAATTGTAAAGCTCCAACTCGGTGGAAAGGTTGGTATAATCGTGAATTCACCATCAGTGGCACGTGAAATATTAAAGGACCATGATATCACGTTTGCTAATCGTGATGTTCCTCAAGCGGGCCGAGTTGCCACATATGGCGGTTTTGACATAACTTGGACCCCATACGGACCTGAGTGGCGTATGTTGAGAAAAGTTTGTACAATTAAGTTGCTTGGCAATGCTAGTTTGGACATGGTTTATGAGCTCCGTCGTAGTGAGGTTAGGAAAACAGTGGCTCAGTTGTATCAGAGAGCTGAGTCGACGGTAAAGATAGGAGAGCAGGTTTTTTTTACAGTTTTCAACGTGATTACGAGTATGTTGTGGGGTGGGACAATGGAAGGGGAGGAAAAGGCTGCCGTTGCAGTTGTGTTTCGAGAGATGGTTTCAGCCATGACTGAGTTAGCGGGTAAACCTAATATTTCTGATTTTTTTCCAAGCTTGGCTTGTTTGGATGTTCAAGGAATTGAGAAGAAAATGCTTAAGCTTCTCCCTAAATTGGACACTATTTTTGAAAAGTTGATTGATGAACGATTGAGAATGACGAATAATGAAGAAGGGAGTAGAAATAAAAATGATTTCTTGCAGTTTTTATTAAAAGTCAAAGATGAAAGCGATTCTCAAACACCTCTCACAGTGGTTCAACTCAAAGCCTTGCTAATGGTATGTATTTTCACCTTCCATCATCTAGAAATTTTTAACTTTTTTTTTTTTGTATATATATATTATAGTATTCCATCATCTACATTTACTTTAACCACGAAAAATATTCAACAGCCGATTGGATTGTTCTTATTTTGTTTAATATTATATTGTTAACGAAAATTGTAATATGAAAATAAGCTATGCCTAATCATTAATTAAACAACCTTCTTTACTTGATATAATATATGAATAATTAGTGTTTGTCTTCGAAAAAAAATCAGTAACTATTGATTGAATCAATTATTTTATGAAAAAAAGTCCAAATTATAGATGTGATGGAGAAGTTAGCAATTACTTTGGCCGGTTAGTATCTTTATTGTTATGGTCCATCTATATTTATTGTTACGGTCCATATATATTTTCTTATATCAACTTCTACTTTGTCCATCCTTTCATAATCATTTGCTTTTTAAGTTTTAATTTTAGAAAATTAAATTTCACCCATCTTGTTCCTTTTTAATCTTTTTAAGTGTATATATTTCGTAAATGTTCTCTTTATTACAATTTCTATTCTTAGAAAACAAAATAAATTTAATTTTGGAAAGCAAAAACAAGAAGATGAAAAAAACGAAAAGATTTCTGAAAAACATTCAACTTTTCAAAATGGTTGATTCATAGTAGAGGAGAACTGCCACATTCTTGTAAACATATTTGAATCGACTCTAAAGAAGGGGACAATGTTTTTGGAGCAGGATATGGTGTTTGGTGGAACAGACACATCCTCAAACACCATTGAATTCGCAATGGCGGAGATGATGAAGAACCCAAAAGTTGCAGAGAAAGCAAAGGAAGAACTCCGTGCCGTGGTTGGAGAACAGAGTATTGTTGAAGAATCCCATATACAGAGTTTGCCATATCTCAAAGCCATAATGAAAGAAACATTGCGTCTTCATCCAATTCTGCCGCTGCTAGTGCCGCATTGCCCCAGCGACACCACCGTCGTCTCCAATTACACAATTCCAAAGGGTTCTCGAGTGTTCGTCAACGTCTGGGCCATTCAACGAGACCCCAATGAATGGGAGAATCCATTGGAGTTCGACCCAGAGAGGTTTATGAACGGTAAATTGGATTTCAGTGGGAGTGATTTTCGTTATTTCCCATTTGGATCTGGTAGAAGAAAATGTCCTGGGATTGCCATGGGGGAAAGAATGGTAATGTATTTGCTTGCTACGCTTTTGCATTCGTTCGATTGGAAATTGGAAGAAGGTGAAGAGATTGAAATTGAGGAGAAATTTGGGATTGTTTTAACGATGAAGAAGCCTCTTGTTCTCATCCCCACGCCTAGATTATCAGACCCTACTCTGTATCAGTGAACAAATTGGCTTTTCTTCCGCCATTGTTGTTCCTAATTCAAAACTTCTCAAATTTCAAATAAAATCGTGAGCTTCAGCGTGTTGGGTTGAAATTCTAAAGGATTTAATTTTGTAAAAAAAATTATTTTGAAAAATGTAGTAGTATTTGATAAATTAAAATAATGCATTTTTTTAAAATCCATTTAATAAATAATTTATTTTGAAGAATTTTTTAACAACCAAATTCACGTATAAACAATTATAAAAAAGTCTAACAAGACATTAAATGTTTAAATTTTAAACTTGTTTTCAAAAAAGTATTTAAAAGGAAATGTATTATTGAAAAACATTTTGTTCTTAATTCAATCCATTGTTCTAATGACTGAGGAGACGGATGATCGAGAAGACCGAAGCGAGAGACGGACGAGGAGGAGAGGGAGGATACTAAGATCTGACAGAGGGTAGGAGAGGGAGGAGACGGTGAAGAGTTAGACAAACTACGAAGATGAGATTTCAGATCTGACGGATGACGCAAGGGACAAGACTGAGATCTAACAAATTTATGTCCTAAAACTCGTAATTTGTAATTATATTCTATTCAATGAAATCGTTATTAATACTATAGTCTTAAAGCCTATAAACTAAGGATCCGAGACTATTATTAAGTAAACTTGAAAAGTGGATCAAGTTCAAGTGTATAGCCTAAATAGTCTATAGTATACAAATACAGTTGGACACCTTATTCAGGGAACACTATGAATGCGACCCGCTTTGTAGTTAGTATAAACGATGTGATCCTAAATCGTTCATGTAAAGATATGAAAGTTGGGGCATCCTATGTAAAGAGTTTATATAAAACTAGAACTATGAAATAGTCACTTTTAAATTATAACACTGTTAACTTTGTAAAACTAACTATATTTCGTTTATAGATATAAAATGTAAGTTAATATTAATCTTGAGCTAACTATGAACTCTTGTTCACACAAGATTATCTTTAGATCTGCATAGGTGAGGGCAACTCATTAGTGTTGGCCCAATAAACCTCCCATTTTAGGGGTAAGATCGTGTGAATAGCTGCTAACATAAGGTGCAAAATGGAATTCACTCGTACCCGTTTTAAGGGTAGTAGATAGGTTGTTTCCTTATTGACTGAATCCAAGTCTTGAGCAAGGGGCTCCACCCTCTTGTTGGCCCAAGAGGGATTTGGTTTAGTGGTTGGACCTTAACCCAATTGTTCAATAGTGAATCAGTAGGACTTAAGGAGCAAGATATAATATCTAGGGTAAAACAGTACATTGACTCAACCGAGATTATGAACAACCCGTAAAATATTAACTTACTTATCATAGTTATATCACATGGACACAAATATATCTATAGTGAGAGGAGTGCAACTACGAAACTTGGAATGACCCGTTAGTTAACGAATGTTGATTAACTCGGTTTAGAGAGTTTAGCCAATTAATCTTAGATCGTTAGAGCTCATGATTTATAGGTTCAATAGCTTCTCCCGCTAGCTCACAAGGAGTCAACTTAGAACATTATGATGAAATAATTTACATAATTCGAATTAGATAAAGAGAGATAAACCAACAAATATATTTGATATAACTGTCAGTTATAAGTTTAATATAGAGCTTCATGTTTAAATATGATTTAAATATTAAGAATATGAATATGGATTTATATTTGAAAGCTCGGAATTGATGAAAAAAGTTAAAGTTGTAAAAAGTCAAAATGTTAACTTTTGATTTTAAAAATTTAAACTTTGACCGACTTTATATTCAAACGTAATTTGAATTTTGGAAAAATGAATAATGTGAACTCATACTCAAAAAGTAGAAATGAGTCAAGACGGATAAAATGGTAAAAAATCAAAATGTTGACTTTCAACTTTTTAAATGTCAAATTACCATATTACCCTTAGAAGCACATTGCGTGTAATTAACAAATGGCTTCATGCATGTGAGACACTTACTTGGTGATATGCCAAGTGTGAAGAATGGAAGCTCACTACATGCAATTTTTGCATATAGCTTAATTATAAAAGGAATGGATTAGCAAATGAATTTTAGTTGTTGTTTTGGGTGAAATTGATTTTGTAATTTGGAATTGCAAAATCAATTACAAAATCAAACCCAAACACATTTTCTCTCCACAAATTCTCAAAGCCAAGTTCATCCTCCTAAATTCATCTTTTTCTCTATTTCTCCATCGTTTGAGTCCTACAACTCAGTTATAAGTTCAGAGAATAGCGGGTCAACACTATTGGTAGTCTCGGTTTGAAATATGTGACGAGATTACGACAATAAAAAACATTAAATGTGAGATTTCTATTAACCTTATTTTTGTTTCATTTTAGGGTTCTAATGTTTGTTAATCACTAAAGTTTTAGTTGCAATTAGAGTAAAATTCGATATTTATTCCACTGCGCATGTTTGCTATTTCTATCACTACGAAGATGAGATTTGACGGATGGCACGAAGTGGAGAACTGAGAAGAGAGGAAAACACACAAATGGAGAAGAGAGGAATGGAGGAGAGTCGGAGATGTGAGAAGAGAAGAGATGCATCATGGGAGAGAGGACAACTGAGAATAGAGGAATGCCAAATGAGAGAGGAGACCTAAATTTTTTAAATGTTTATTAAATAAATTATATATATATTAATTCGGATAGAGTTGGATTGAATCGAATTTTCTCCAACATGAGACTCAACCCAATCCAAAAAAAATCAACTTTTTCAATCTAACTCAATTTATATAATATGAGTCGAATAGTGTGGGTTGTGCAGTTATCCTATTATAATAATTGATGATTACTATTATATAATTTTAGTGGATTGTGATTGATGGAAGACCAATCCAAACCAAAATAATAGTGTAAATGTAAAACACAATAAGAGAAAAGTAAAGAACAATTGCCACTTGACAAGATTTTGATTTTTTTTCATTTCTTCTTCTTGTCCTTTGAGGAGACTAAACTGATGATTCCTTCTGAAACTCAGGGCAGAGCCATATATTCCTCATCTGTCTCATCTCCACCACTTTTTTATTTTTGCCGGCCTTCAACAACAACTACATAACTTTTTACCCAACTTTCTTCCTTCTACACTCCCCCATGGAAAATCCCACCTCCAATTTTTTCTCCTTTGACCAATCTCACTTCTTCTTCACTTTTCTCGCCGCTCTTCTAATCTTCCTCTACCTAAGACTCACCCGCCTGCGCGTCCCCCTCCCACCGGGTCCTCGCGGGGTTCCACTCCTCGGAAACCTCCCCTTTCTCCACCCCGAACTTCACACCTACTTCGCTCAACTAGGTCAAAAATACGGCCCAATAGTCAAGCTTCAGCTCGGCAGAAAAATCGGCATAATCATAAATTCACCGTCCGTGGTACGTGAAGTGTTGAAAGACCACGATGTCACGTTTGCCAATCGTGATGTTCCCCAAGCCGGGAGAGCCGCGTCGTACGGTGGTTCCGACATAGTTTGGACTCCGTATGGACCTAAGTGGCGAATGTTGAGGAAAGTTTGTGTGGTCAAGATGTTAAGCAACGCCACTTTGGATAGTGTCTACGAGCTCCGCCGTAAAGAGGTGAGAAACACGGTGGCTCACTTGTATGCGCGAGCTGGGACGGCGGTGAACGTAGGAGAGCAGGGGTTTCTGACCGTATTCAATGTGGTTACGAGCATGTTGTGGGGTGGGTCAGTGGAAGGGGAGCAAAGGGATGGTCTTGCAGCGGAGTTTAGAGAGACGGTTTCGGAGATGACGGAGCTGTTGGGGCTGCCTAATGTTTCGGATTTTTTTCCGAGCTTGGCTCGATTTGATCTCCAAGGCATTGAGAAGAAGATGCGTGAACTTGCTCCGAGATTTGATAGCATTTTTGAGAAAATGATAGATCAACGATTGAAAATTGATGGCGGAGACGAGGGCGGGAGTGTGAAGAAGAATGATTTCTTGCAGTTCTTACTTCAGGTAAAGGATGAAGAAGAATCCAAGACTCCTCTCACCATGACCCACCTTAAAGCCTTGCTCATGGTAACTAATTTCAACCCTCAAAAACGATATATTTGTTTTAATTTCTAAAACTAAAGTTGAACAATATAATTAAAGAAAGAAAACATTATTTTTTATACATAACATGTGTGTACTAAAAGATCAAACTTCTAACATTTATTATACATACTTTTGATGTTAGAAAAGATATATTCATCAGAACGTTAACACGGATTGTGGTACACGAAGTCATATGTATTTAAGCCATGTTTATTTCATTCTCAATTAATCGGGTGATTTAAGAGCTCTGGAAGTGCAATAATGAAATGCCCTGTGTGGGGGGACAGGATATGGTGATTGGCGGGACGGACACATCGTCAAATACAGTTGAGTTTGCGATGGCAGAAATGTTAAAGAGCCCGAAAACTCTAAAGAAAGCACAAGAAGAAGTCGTAGCCGTGGTCGGAGAAGACAACATCGTGGAAGAGTCCCACATTCATAGTTTACCGTATCTCAAAGCTGTAATGAAAGAAACATTACGTTTACACCCGATTCTACCTCTGCTCGTGCCGCACTGCCCAAGCGAGACCGCCATCGTCTCCAATTACACAATCCCAAAGGGCTCTCGAGTGTTCATCAACGTATGGGCAATTCAGCGAGACCCCAAAAACTGGGATAATCCATTGGAGTTCGACCCAGAGAGATTCTTGAATGGTAAGTTTGATTTCAGTGGGAACGATTTTCGTTACTTCCCGTTCGGATCTGGGAGAAGAAACTGTGCAGGGATAGCAATGGCGGAAAGAATGGTAATGTATATGCTTGCTACACTTTTGCATTCATTTGATTGGAAATTGGAAGAAGGTGATGGGAAGATTGAAGTTGAAGAGAAATTTGGGATTGTTTTGAAAATGAAGACTCCTCTTGTTCTCATTCCAACGCCAAAGCTAGCTGATCCCACTCTGTATCAATAAGCGATCAAAGTATATATATATATATGCTCCCACAGTCCCACTGTGATACTATCGTTATAGACTGATGTACACCATGTCGAATTCAAGAGAAATAAAGTAAGTTCTCATTTTGAAATTTAGATCGATCACTTTTTTCTTTTAGCTTTTGCACATTTTATAACAAGATGAAGCAATAATATATATGATATTTGGGGGAATGGCCAACCACCGTCCACCGGTGCTTTTTTAGTTTGGAAATTTTAGTGAAATGTATAAAAATGCAATTTTGGAAAATCAAATATGACTACACAAAGTCTCAAATTTCAATATTTTAAAAATCAACCGAAATTGCTCAGCAGATGAGATGATTAAGGAAAAAGAAACCATTCGGTTTAATTACCATTTAATGATAAATTTCCAACCATTAAACCACATTTAAACAACAGTATATAGTTGGAAACAAGGTAAGTTGTACATAAGTGGGCTAAACTATTTGGGTTAGTAAAAAATAAACTTTATCTCTTCAATGTGCAGGAGGAACCCAATGCAATTTGTTGGAGTTGGATTGGCATGTTCATTTTTTTTTCTATCTCCTCGTAGTTTAGACAAATTTACCTATTGTTTTTTAAGATGGAAGATGAACAAATTGTCATTTAAGGTGCAAAGCGACATGTATATATATATATAGCAAGTAGAGAAAGTTTACTTTTAGATTTTAGGTTTAGATATATACACATAATCGGGTTTCGTCTGGTTAATCCAACCCCGTTCAACTTGTTTTTTTCTCTAATTTTATAATCCAACTTAAGTCAACATAAACTTCAACGCAATCCAACTCTAACGATTTGGGTTGAATAATCCGAGTTAGTCAAATTATCAGTTTTTTTTAACTCTCCTAGAACAACATAGAAGACAAACAAATTTTTTGGTGGAGCATTAGAGGGCATTTGGTGGGAGCTGAACAATAGAACGTTCAAAATGTTAATGTTTGATAAATTAACGTCTAATGTGTGGGAAGAAATTGAGCAATTGTTGAAATTTGAATACTATATTTTTTTTTATAAAAAATGGGTTATATTTCAAAAGTTAAACTATACAATTTTGACTTAATTAAGAAAATTAGCATGGAGCGAGAAAATATCAAACATAAAATAAAAGTTGGAAAATTGCATCGAATGACAAGAACATTTAGAAAAAGACAGCTCATAACACATATTTTTTTGCATATTGCGAATATGACAAAATTAATGATATTGTTATTAGACGATAATTATAGAATTATCAATTCATGTCAATTACAAAGTAGCAAATTTAAAAATAGAGTGACATGAGCCTTCTTAATAATTTTTTTAGGACAATTACATATGATAACATTTTGAGAATATATTATAGCAATTATAACATATTCTTTTAGAATTTTGCAAATATGACAAAATTTTCACTTCTCCATCTTAAATTTGTTATTATTCCTAAACTACTATTCAATAACTTATTTCTCTTCCTATTTTTAATGTCCTATTCTTTATTTATTTATTCTTCCACTTTTTAATACCCTAATTGTTTGTTTATTCTTATACTATAAAAGTTATTTATTTTTTCTGCCTTAATCTTAATTTTAAAATACCAACAGTACAATAATTACAATATGAAATATAATATAATGGTTGTTGATTAGAGTAATTTAACTTCATTTATGATTTTTTTTTTTACTTTCTTCGATGTGTATTTTGAGTTGAATCTTATTCCAAATGATTTTGTTTTATTTTTTTACATTAATTTTTTGTTTTACTTTGTCTCATTTTCGTATATCAGTGTTGTGATATACTTATATTATATGTATTAGTTGGTTAATATACTGACTACGTGAATTTTATTTTTTCAAAATTTATGCAATTCGTTAGAGTATTATTAAGTATATGAATAATGTAACTCAGTGTATCATTATCGAGTATATCAACAATATATTGTTAAAGCATATCAATAAAGTGAATCATTATCAAGTATATGAATCAAGTTTACAAGTGTATATCAATAGTATATCAAGTGTATAAGTAGGACTTCAAGTATATCAAGTGCATTTAATCAATCAATTGTATAAGTGAAGAGTACTAAATATATATGCAGTGTATCTGGTGTATCAAACATATATTAGTAATGTTTCATGTGTGTATCAAAAGACATCGAGTGTATCAAAGAATATCAAGTGCATCAAATGTATCAATTAAATATATCAGGTGTATCAAGGGGTGTATTAGGTGTATCAGACGTGTATAAAGTGTATCAAACGTATATTAGTAACGATGATATTTGTGACATTTTACCTCTTGATGTGTGAGTTGGACTTCGTTTTTGTCATTTTTGCAAATAATAAAGTATCTAATATGAACTTAATTACTTTAACTTATCTTTCCATTTTTGCAAATGCAAGTCCCGTCAAATTTTAGCTAAACTAAATTTAACTATATAAAAAAAGAAATGTACTAAGGAATAAATAATAAAAAAACTCTTCGGTTAACACTCCCTTCCCTTCAAACTATACCTCATTTTTGTAGATATTTCAATATTTTTAGGCATTTTTCATTATTGAATTTTAAATTTTAAAGAATGTTGAATCTTGAATCTTTAGAAACGTGTTAAGGGTGGCAATAAAAGAACCTAAGAAATAAATAAATGTTTGGCATATCATATTTAATTTTTAAAAAATCTACATATTCCATACCATTCAAATCTAGATATTTTACACCATTAATTTTGTATGGTGCATATTTCACACTCTAGCCATATTAAAAAGAATCATAATATAACAATTAGATAACAACTAATATCAAATAAAAATGAAATATCAAATCACTATCATTATAAATTAGATAACAATACTGTATCATTAACAACTTGTTTTGGATGGAACATAGGTAACAATTAGTTTTATTGGCAACTTGATTTGGATATTGATCAAATAACAATTAGATAACAATCAATATCATTCACAAACGTCCCTTATTGATAACGAATATATTATATAGTAGTTATGTCAACAATTGTATTATTGACAGTATAGTATAGTAGATATCAAAAACACGAATGAAACAGTAATTAGTATATCATTAACAATTAGATAACATAATTAAATAGAAACTAATGTTTATATGATAACGAGATAGAGATAGTAATCAGTGGAATGAAAAAGAGATAGTAACATACAGTGATGCATCTATGTATTTGTATTTTCTTCAAATAGTTTTAAATTTTCATCGGTATATTATGGAGCTCTTCAATAATCATTTCTAAAACCCATAGCAATGCCGACACTCTCAATTCCCTTCCTCTTCTCATTTTGGTCCTTAGATTTCAACAAACACAGTCAAATTTCAACAGCACTTCTTTTTTTCTTCCTTTTCATTTTTGCTCTCTTATGGCTCCAATCCAAATTCCAGCATCCCCCTTTGCCTCCAGGCCCCCGTGGCCTGCCCCTGCTCGGTTATCTTCCATTTTTATCCACCAATCTCCACCACACATTCAACAATTTGGCCAAAATGTACGGCCCAATTTTCAAGCTCCGCCTCGGAACTAAGCTCTGCGTTGTTCTCACCTCCCCTTCCTCCGTCAATGAAGTCCTCCGTCACCAAGAAACTGTCTTCGACAACCGAGATGCCACCGTCAGCGCTCTTCTTGCCACCTACGGCGGAGTCGATATTGTATTCAGCCAGAACGAGAGCATTTGGAAGAAGCTGAGAAAAATCTTTGCCCGAAAAATGCTTAGCAAATCAAATCTTGATGCGTCGTATCCTTTGCGAAGACGAGAAGTGAGAAAAATAATTAAAGGCGTGTTGGAATCGGCGGGAACCCCAATTGATATCAGTAAATTGAGTTTGATGGCTGCTGTGAAATCGGTAATGGCGATGACGTGGGGTGGCTCAAGGGGACTGATCGGAGTGGATGGGGCTGATTTGGAAGCGAAGTTCATGGAAGTGGTGAATGAACTGATGGTGTTGCTTGGAACTCCAAATTTGTCGGATCTATTTCCGGTGTTGGGTGGGTTAGATTTGCAGGGAATTGGGAGGAAGATGAAGAAGGTGATGAATGTTTTTGATGGGATTTTTAATTCTGCCATTGAAGAACAGAGGAAAAGGGGAGGAGATGGGATGGAAAACAGAGGGTTTTTACAGTTACTGTTGGAGGTTATGGAGGGTGAGGATAGTTCAGAGTCCATTACCGATAAAGAACTCAAGGCTTTGCTAGTCGTATGCTTTCCCAATTACTTATCTTTTCATTGCCATTCCAATATGCTCTTTTTTACCCTTAAATGATTATTAGATTCTATTTAAATCCATACCATTCCAATTTCTAAAAATTAGTTCAAAATTATAATTATAATGAGCGAAGTTGTTTTAAATTACAAATAAAAAATTTAAAATATTTATAAATATGCCAAAATTTTATATGTTATTAGTGATAAATAGGTATCGATATATATATATATATATATATAAGTGATAAACGCTAATATTCTATCATTATTATATTTTGTAAATATTTTAGTTTATTTTATTGTAATTTAAAATATAATTTTAAAAAACAATTTATTTTTCTTGTAATTTATTTTTTAAAAAAAAATTGTGATAATGCAAGCTCTATCTGAGTGGAGCTATATTATTTTAGGACAAGTATACCTGCCTTTTCTTTTATCACTTCTAATAATATTTGACTTCTTAATCAAATTTAAAATTTAAAATTTTAAAATATTGTCCTAGTTTAAAAAATTAGGTTTTTTTTTCCTATAAAAACAAATTGGTATGGTTTTGTTTGAGTTAAAATTTTACATTTGTGCCCAATCATTTTTTTCTCATAATGGAATCTCAATTATGGCAATTTTCAATTTATAATACATATTAAAAGTCATTCCTTCGAATAAATTTTTTGAACAAGCTCTTGATAACTGTTATGAGATAGAAAAAGATAGATGAGTATGAGGTTTTTCCCCCTTTTTTTTTTTTTTCCTGTTCTTTTTCTCTAATTGATTTTTTTATTGAATTTACATTAAGTAGTTCAATGTATTTAAGAACCTATGATCTCTTTTTAATGGTTTTGTATAGGACATCATCATTGGAGGAACAGACACAACATCAACTACAATTGAGTGGACAATCGCAGAATTGATACAACAACCAAACATAATGAAGAAAGTCAAAGAAGAATTAACAAAAGTTGTGGGTTTAAACCAAATGGTTGAAGAATTTCACTTATCTAAATTACATTATTTAGATGCAGCAATTAAAGAAACACTTCGTTTACACCCACCAGTACCTCTTTTAGTGCCACGGACGACTAACCAAAGAACCACCCTCGAAGGGTACACTATTCCAAAGAGCTCAACTATCTACTTCAATATTTGGGCCATCCAAAGAGACCCTAAAATTTGGGACAACCCATTAGACTTCATGCCTGAGAGATTTTTGAATGAATCTAATGAAAATATGTACGATTTTACTGGCAATAAGATAGAGTTTTGTCCATTTGGAGCAGGTAAAAAGTTATGTGTGGGGATTCCTCTAGCCGAGAGGTTGTTGGTTTTAATATTAGCTTCATTGTTGCATGGATTTGAATGGAAATTACCCGAGGGTTCAACGCTTGATTTGGAAGAAAAGTTTGGAATTGTCAGTAAGAAGTTGAATCCTTTGGTTGTTATTCCTACACCAAGGCTTTCCAACTTGGAGCTTTATAATATGATGTAGGCTCTGTGTATTATTAAATAATTGCAATATGTTACATTGTAATATCCAACATTTTCTGCACTGGCATATGTATAGAAACGTACGGGTTTCTAAAATGTCACTCATCAAGAATTTACTTAAATGTCATTAGCCATAAATTCCTTTTAATTTTGCTTGTGATCATCATTTGTATTTGGATTTATATTTTATTATTAATAGTGTGTTATTTCTATTTAATTATCATGTGTTGATATATTATTGTAATATCTGATTTTCAAACGATTTTTATTGGATACTAAATCTTTTTTGTTTTTGAAAAGGTCTTATTAAGTACAACTTGAAGGTGATGGATCGAACTTGAAACCTCTCTATCAGATTGTGATATATATTTGATGTGATGTGATTACTATAAGATTGATATCTTATTTCTATTAGACTTTTTTATAAAGGTTTATGTAAATTTTGTTTGGTTTGTTCTAAAAAAAGTATTAACTCAAATTACCATAAAGGACTACTAAACACTTCAAAATCTCAACCAACGCTTGAAATAACTCATTTATCTAAAAATAATTTATTAAAGTTCAAATATTATTTATGTGATAAAATTTTAACAAGTTCATGGAAGTTGCTTCAACTTTTATGTATATATATGTTAAAAGCTATTTCAAATTTATATTAAAAATGCACAAATCAATTAGTTGAAGTGCACAAATCCAAATATGTGAGTTTGCATTTAATTTATTAAAGAAGAACCGTGAGGTGGCTTAATGGTTGGCTCAAAGATTTCTCAGCCCACACTCTTGAGAAATCTTTATAAAACTTTACCATTTCGACGTTTAATCCATAAATTCTGAATTTTGGAGCTTCAATTATTCATTTCTAAAATTCTTTACTATGTCCTTACTCTCATTTCCGTTCCTCTTCTTATTTTGGTCCGTAGATTCAGATAATCAAAACCAAATTTCAACCCTCATTCTCTTTATCTTCCTCTTCATGTTTGCTCTCTTATGGCTCCGATCCAAATTCCGGCGTCCCTCTTTACCTCCAGGCCCCCGTGGCCTGCCGCTGGTCGGTTACCTTCCATTTTTATCAGGCAACCCCCACCACAAATTAACCCATTTGGCTAAAATCTACGGCCCAGTTTTCAAGCTCCGTCTTGGGCCAAAGCTCTGCGTCGTTCTCACTTCGCCTGCTTTCATCAAAGAAGCCTTCCACCACCAAGAAACTCTCTTTCCCAATCGAAACACCACCGTTTGTGCTCTTCTCTCCAGCTACGGATGCTCCGGCATTGTCTTTGCCCAGGATGGGGAGGACTGGAAGAAGCTAAGAAAAATCTTCGTCCGGAAAATGATTAGCAAGTCCAACCTCGACGCGTCCTACTGTGTTCGAAGACAAGAGGTGAGAAAAGTGATTAAAGGTGTGTTCGAATCGGTGGGAACACAAATAGACATTGGAAAGGTGAGTTTCCTTGCGACAATGAAATCCGTTGTAGCAATGACATGGGGCGATTCGGGGCGGGTGATGGGAGAGGATGGGGTTGGTTTGGAAGTGAAGTTTAGGGAAATGATGGATGAACTGGTGGTGTTGCTAGGAAGTCGGAATGTGTCGGATGTTTTTCCGGTGTTGGGTCGGTTTGATTTGCAGGGAATTGGAAGGAGGACGAAGAAGGTGATGGGTGTGTTGGATGGGATTCTGAATTCTGCCATTGAAGAGCAAAGGAAGATGGGAGGAAATGGTGGGGGAAAAGGAGGGTACTTGCAGCTGTTGTTGGAGCTTCAGGATAATGAAGATAATTCAGAGTGCATTACGAACGACCAACTCAAAGCTTTGCTATTGGTATGATTTCCTTTGAAAAAATGCATCTCATCATTTTTATAAATAATAATTATAATAATTACAGTAAAAAATAAAATAAAATTATCTATTCAGAGTGTTTGGTCCATCTCATCATTTTTATGGGGAACGTTTCCAAGATGGAGCAAGTGCCCTCACAACATGTTCTTTTATTTATATACACTATTTTTATAAAAATATATATAAAAGAAGGTACCGTTTATATGTAATATACTTTAATCCATGCCTCCATACATATAATACAAGCATATCTAATAGAACAACCAACAACTTGAAATCACCTGGGATTTTAATTCTACTCTCATGCTTTTTTTTTCTTCCCATTTTTGTTGTTTCTTTTTTCTTAAAATTCAAAATAACCAAACCAAATTTTATTGTTTCTTTTTATTTTACAAATTTTTGTTGCTTAAAAAGTTTTTAATATAACAAGAATTCCATTTTTATTTTTCTCATATATGTATGGAGTATTTGAGATATAGGTTTGATATATCCTGCCTTGTTCATCAATTTGGGGTTGGAATTGAAAAGGATTTGAGATATAGGTTTGATATAAACTCTATTCATGAGATTGCACCCATCCTTTTCTAATTTATTAAGTTCTCATATAGATATTTTCTAGAACTTCTCTATCATATAAATGGGGTGGTCCTCAAAAGTGTTGCTCATTATTCAATACGAGTATAACAATTTCTACCCATACTATAAATTTAACAACATTTTTATTATAACTAACTCAATCAAAACATACACTTATGAACCAACCAAATGCACACTTATCTATCAAGTGTGTTTCATATCTCTCCACCGTCTAAAAATATATATTTTTAAATATTTGATCATTTCTATTTTTGTATGCGAGACAGATAAGTAGAACATGAGATACTTGTATATGGGATGTAATCAAGTTTTTTTCTTTCAAAATTATATAAAAATATTATCTTTAAATCTAAAGAACTAAAGGTATTCGTAATTTTGTCGCTTAATTATAGCCTAAAACCATTATTTTTTTATTTGTTATATTATTATTTTTTTGTAATACGCAGGACATTGTGATTGGTGGAACGGAAACAACATCGACTACAATTGAGTGGGCAATGGCAGAATTAATGCAACATCCAGATACAATGAAGAAAGTGAAAGAAGAACTAAAGAAAGTGATAGGTTTAAACGCAATAGTGGAAGAATTTCACTTCCCCAAATTATGCTATTTAAATGCCGTGATTAAAGAGACACTTCGTTTACATCCTGCTATCTTTCTATTAGTGCCTCGAACTCTTACTTCCTCAACCACTCTTGGAGGGTACTACATCCCAAAAGATTCAACCATCTACTTCAACCTTTGGGGCATTCAAAGAGATCCTACAATTTGGGATAATCCCTTGAAATTTATGCCAGAAAGGTTCGTAAAAAGTAACGAAGAAGAATGTGCTGGACAGTTTGAATTGGGTGACAGTAATAATGCCATGGAGTTTTACCCATTTGGATATGGCAAAAGATCATGTGCAGGGATCGCATTGGCCGAGAGGATGCTGATGTTCATATTGGCATCTTTGCTGCATTCTTTCGAGTGGGAATTGCCTAAGGATTCAGTGATTGATTTTAAAGAGAAATTTGGAATTGTCAATAAGAAGTTGAATCCTTTGGTTGCTATTCCTACGCCATCACTCTCCAATTCGGACCTTTACTTGGCCTAAAATAAGGGATCATTAGTTATATTATAGTTTGGGTATGTGATTCTATGTTGTAGCTAGCTTTCTAAAAGACTAGTAGTCGGTCCTTACTGTATGCTAGAAAATTTGGCAAACTTGAAAAGATGTATGGCCATGTTGGGAAAATGAATAAAAAATCGTTTTTAGTTTTTATTATATTATATATTTTCACTAAAAACTTTACTTATTAATTAGTTAAAATCAAAATAAGGATAATAACCAAACGAAATACTTATTTATAAGTTAGTTTAATTAGAAAGTTTAGTTGATATTAAAAAAGTTTATAGAAATACTGAATTTGGTTGGCAATATAGACGGGCAAGTTGGACATGTGAATCCTATTCTCAAATACAAAAATGTTAAATATATTTCCAATCACGTCACACTATTATTATAAAAGAAAAAAAAAGTCAACATTTAACGACACATAAAATTCAGCGCTAAAGATATTATTTTTATTGCAAAAATTGTTTAGCAACTAACATAAATTATCACTAAAGCCCAAGTTGAATAATCTAATGTTTTGTGATGCATTAAACAAAAACAACAGGTATGAAATTATATATATAGGTAGTATCCATGTCAATTTATTAAATTAAATGTTTGATCAAATTCTGTTTTTTTCATTGAAAAAGTTAATGAAATGCATAGATTACCTTAAATAAAAAAGAAATTAAAAAGATAAATAAGCCACCACTTAGAACGCAATTGAAGCAGGAAAAATGTGGAAGAAAGAACAAACATTAGTAATTAGAATGAACTCTAATATTATGGCTTTATATATATGAAAGAGAGTTGGTTTAAGATTTTTGTGGAAGTAGAAGAAAGTCTTTTGTTAGCAATTGAGTAAGACACTGCGCAACCTCTCTGAGTATATCCACAACACACTCAACCAAAGCAGAATCCATTTGGAATCTTCACCAAAAAGTTGGATGTTCATCATTCATTCTCGTACACCAAGGATAACCACAAATTAGGTTTATCACTTATCCAATGTCCACTGATATTTGTGACCCACACTTGTGCTATACAGCTTCTCTGTGTACTTTTTTTCCCCACTTACTCGTCCTTTCTATATCTCACAATTATATTGTTGTTTATCTCTTACTCGTCCTTTCTATATCTCACAATTATATTGTTGTTTATCTCATAAAAATATATCCTAAGATAATAATCATTATGTAGCAAAGTTTATCAACGACAATATACCTATTGTTGGTAACTTCTTATTATTTATCAATGATAGATTACTATCATGATTAGATTTGAACCGACTTTGTTATCTTTATATTTTTAAAATTATTATTATATCAAATAGTTATATTTGTAATCTTAAAAAGGAAAAAAAGTAATAGAAAACATCTAAACAAATCTTAAAACTCAGATGTTTTAACTTAGTAGTTGAGTGAGTAATCAATAGCCAAATGCATAGGTTTGTTTGTTTTTTTTTTTTTTTTTTTTTTTGCCATTTATTTTAAGTTTTAGGAAAGATTTTAAATTTAGAGTTTATTGGAATTTTAGGGTTTAAATTAACATAAGCTGCTTTTCTTCAGAGGCCGGAAATTTGATCTCCTACATATTTTCACACTTGATGCAGTTAAAACCCAAGAAAACATTAGCCTAAATGGAAGGATTATTTGCTATAATAATGAATGATTGATGACCTTTAAAAGTGGAGTTATATATATATATCGTAATATTTTTTTGGTTTTCTCTTCAATCGTTATTGTACACAAAGAGAAAGAAAAATGGAACTTGATTTATATGTGAGAGGTCTTTTTCATTCGTGTTAGTGCACTAATCACTTTTCTGTTGTCATGTTATGAGTTATTATAGTTTTAGTTAAAGGCCATATTCTGATGATTGTTAGCATCATTGCCTACCAAACTTTTATTTCTAGACTGAATTTTTTTGTAGAGTTCTATTTTGAAATGATGTATTGAGTTTGGTAGCTTTTGTTCTATTATACCTTCAACTTGTTCATTTTAGTGCTATATCCGATAACACTTGGTTCAGATTAAAATTAATGTTCTTGTGAAAATAAAGAAATTAAACACCTTAAATGATAGATTTAAAAGTATAAAAACTAAAATATTAGAAAATGTGATCAACGGGTAATGATTTTATTAGTTAGTTATGTGGTAGAGAAAAGTGTACTAGTGATAAACAGCAACACTACAAGAGAATTAACCATAATACTACAAGAGAATTAATCATACTGTTATCTAGTGTTGTCAATCAAGCCGAGGCAGCAGGCTTGCAAACAGGAAGGTCTTCGAAAGTATTCGGTGGGAATGAAAGAATTGGATTGCTCTCAAAGAAATTGACAGGCTTCAAATCGAAACTTGCCGACACGGTTGGCATTATTGGAAAATCTTCTTGGCATGGTATGTGATGGAACCCTAATGTGTACCATACAACTATGTCTTTGTTTTCTATCTCACGATCCCTGCAAACACACACATACCCATTTTATAATTATAAAAAAAAATTATTTTACAACTCTGCACCACCTCGTTCATAAATCATAAATCTACCAACGATAAACCTTACTAAATTTGCAATTTATTTAAAATACAGCTATAGACAGTGTGTTATTATCCATAAACTTAGTATCCAATTATTACCGTTACTCTTTGAATGATGGAGAAGAAAAAGACTTTGGAGTAAAATATTGTATGAAGTTTTATTTTAGAAAAAAAATGCTTACCGGTCGGACCAAGATTGAAGGGTATCCTCGCCATGGCTTTGGTAAACAAACTGGCCCCCAGCCCACTCCTCGCTCCGGTTATACGGCGTAACCCAAATTTGATTATTCGTAAACGCTCCTCTCCTCTGCGGCGGATCGTCCAAATCCAGCAAATTCCCGGCGGTGGCTGCCGGAACCACCTTGTACCCCACCGGGTTACCCACCCGAGTCTTCACCGAAGGATTCACCACATGAAACTCTGATGGGTCGTATAAACTAAGCTTAATTTGAGCTTCTTTCTCGGTCTTGGCCACTTTTTTCACTGCTTTCAAGTAACTTTTTCTGGGAGATTCTCCTTTAGAAGTCCTTTGCCTTTGGAGATTCACCTTCACAAATGAATTGTCGGAGCCATCTATGTCCATGTCCAAGTAGAATGTTATGTAATGATCGTGAATTACTCCGATAACATTTTCCGATAACAGTGTGCCATGGAGATCTTCTCCAGGGAATTGGTTCGTGTTCTCATATGATGTCCCCTTCACCATTAATATCCCACTTAGACCCACCTGTATTTTTAGTTTAAAATATTAATTTAATCCTTGATATATTTAATTTAATTTTAGGGTATATAAATGTATAATTCCAAATTCAAACGTCTATGGTTGCATACGTCTTAAAATTCATTGACTTTTTAGAGACAAAGAAAGGTTGTATATACAAATGAACAAAGCTTTAAAAAAATTGACATGGAAGTGGAATCTTTTAGTCGAAATTTGTAAACTACGACAAAATTCATTTCATGTACATTAGTATTATTTTTCCGGCAACTTGAGATCATGTGCTTTAGCTTTAAGTATGCTTAAATGTTGGGATTATAACATTATTAATATAGTTCAGAATTGAATAAAAGGCTAGGGAAATAGAAAGAGAAAAACGATACCTTGATTCTGATGAGGCCATCTGTTTGAAACTCCCAATCGACAATATAATCATAATTGGCCACAGAGGCCGCCATCCTCGCCACAAGCGTCACCTTCGGCCTTACCTCAGTGATCTGCTCCCACATATTATATTTTTCAATTCCTTTTTCTTCTTTTTAATCAACAAAAAAAGATGATATTTTGCCATAAGAAAACAAGTTACTTTTCATATTTGGTCCATTTTGGGTCACGTGATTTCAAAACCTTTCTTTTGTTTTTACCGTTTGTTCTCTTTATTTGCAAGATTTTAAAAAACAATTGTTGTCAGACGATCTCAGATATTTTAAATGTGGGAATCAAAATAAATAAAACTTTGTACTATGAATCAACCATGAAAAATAATTTAAAATACTGAAGTTAAACTTTTATAGCCAAAGAGTGCATTTCATTTTATATTAAAAAACGTCTATACATGAATAGCAATTGAATATCGAATTATGATATCCTTTCTCAGTTTCTTTAATTTCAAAATCTAACTTACATTCACTTATTATAATTCAATTAAAATGTAGAACTTCTCCGTTTAGTTAACAATATTTTTAAAAAATCGTAAATATAACCAAAACTTATCAATAATGAATTTTAAGATGGTAGCTAATAGACTTTAATTTTAAATTTTGAAATATTAGTCCCTTAGTATTCACGTTGTCAATAATATTTGTATGAAAGTTAAAAAGTGTGGAAAAGGTAATTTTCTTATATAAAAAAAAAAAATTGGAAAAGGGTTAGAACAATTTAGACTTACATCCATGCCGGTAATAGGACTCTCTGCATGACGCCACCCAATATCGCCGGCGTAACTCTCAAACAAGCAGATCATATTCCGTCGCACATACGGCTTTCCATCCGCCGCCGCAAACACACCGTCCATATAATACGCATTTCTCGGGCAATCATTAAGCGGGTCAAGACTCATCGCCTGTAACCCGAATCCATATTCCCCAGCATCCATATACGTCTTGAAATACCAAGCATCCGTCGGATCCATATAAGGCACAAACAACTCCGACGTATATCCTTTGTATATTACATCCCTCAAATCCCCTGTTTCCGGGTCCCGAATTTTAGCCCCATATATCACACTCCCGGCTCTCGGGTCCGGTTTCAAGTGAAACTCCCAATTTCCCCATTTCACCAAGTAATTATCCTCCACACTGAAACTAGGCCCCTTCGGTTGCTCTATCGAAATCGGATTCAATATCTTCATCACCTTGTTCGGCGGCTGTGCTGAGTATCGGTAATCCGTGTTGGCGGCTTTTGGAATCGGGATGTTTTTCCCTTTGTCCGAAATTTCAATCACTTCTTGAGTGTCTAAGTCAACCAGAACGGTCAATCCTTCGATGGGTCTCATGTAGAAATTCGCTGTGTCTTTCATTGAGTAGCACTGAACTTTAATCAGCCGTCGATTCTCCTCCGCGGCGCCGAACCATCCTGTGGAAATCGGGAGGCAGGCCAAGTCGGACAGAGCAATCCCACGGTTGAGAATCGTTTGATTGAAACTCTCGCTCTTTAACGGCACCCACGTGGCGCCGTTCATCTCTTCCACCGTCATCGTCGGATAACCGGAGTGTGGGCCGGTTTCGCGAATCACGACATTCGCCGTGGTCAGGTCAACGGTCAGCACGTGGGAGTTTTCGTTGACACGTGCTATAACGACGGCTTTTCTCGGAGGCAGAGGATCGCCGATTTTCCATTTTAGGACTATAGATTTGTTGGGCTCTTCGAGAACTAAGGAGTGGATGGAAAAGGGAGAGGATTTGAAGAGGGGATGAGAGGAAAGGATTGAACGGGCTTTGTTAATTTCGGTGACAGTGAGTGGGTCGAGAGGGTGGTGTGGGGTGTCAGAAGAGTGATCATGGCGTCGAGTGGGGTTCTGATCACGGCCGAGATTGGTGGGGTGGGATTTGGAGGAGCACCATGGGGAGTAGGCGGCGCAGTCGAGGAGCTCGGCGACGTTTGGCGGTGGAGATGAGAGGTGGAGCCAAGTGAAAAATAGAGCAAAGGCTGTGGTTAGAGAAAGGAAGGAGGAGAGGAGATATTTTCTGGCAGCCATGGTTTTGGCCTCTGTTTCTCACTCCCTGTTTCTTTTGGAGTAGAGAGTGGTAGTGAAGGACGAGGTAAGGATTGATGGGAATTTATGATGGAAGAAAGAAAGAGGGAATTTGGATGGCACAAAATGACAAAGGTTAGGATATTATTGTCATCTTGGTTTCTGTTTGAAGAAAGTGTTTCAATTTTGTTAAATTACGACTTATCCCTAAACCTCTTTCTCTTTATTTTAAATCATTAGTATTTCAATTTTGTGTCAAAAGAAAAACCATGCATGATTGATTTATGTAGTATATGTTTTAGAAAGATTTATAAATAGTTTAATGGATATATTTAAGCATTTTTCAAGGTTTTCGATCCATAATAACTAACCATATAATAATATTACAACACATTTACTTTGAGTTAAAGTGCTTAGCTCAAACCAAAATAAAGTATGGAAAAAGAAGTAGGATGGAGTGAAGCCCACGTCACAAGGCTTGGCTTGACAATTCAAGAAAAGTGTCCATAAAGAGTTGCAATGCAGGAAGTCTAGCTCAAGAAAAAGAAATCAAATGAAAAGATGGTTGGTCGAGAACCCTAAAGGAAAACGTTTAGTCTAAAGAAGTAAACAACACAGTAAACCTTCCAAGAAAATAAAGTTCACTCATATACTAAATTCTCCACTTGCAAGAGTGTTTTTCATGCAATAAAATTAAGGGGTTGTTGCTACAAGAAGGAGGAGCTCATAATTACGTTAATTATTAACATATTCGGGCGTATTTCTTAAACTCACGGGTCTATTAACACATAAACTTATTAGATACGAAATTAATGTTTAGAAAACTACTAGACACTCTATTTAGACCTTTAATTTTTTTATTTTGTTGTAAAAAAACTAAGCTAAATTTTAAAAATTATAAAAGAATAGAGTTTAAAAAACCTTACAGAAGTTGGTTGGAAACCAAGAAAAAATGTACAGTTATATCAAATCATGGTTTAAACCTTGGATTTATTACACATATTTAAAAGTTTGTAGATTAAACAGAAACAACAACTTAAACTAAGAAATATATTTGAAAGAAAGTAAATAGTTAATTAGTGATGGGTCACCATTTGTACAAGTGCACGTGGTGTTTTCTTTTGAGCAAAGGACATCTTGTAATCTATGTTTAAGATTGGAACTGATCAAATAATATGTTAAATCAGAAGTTTGAATATGGTTTCATTGGAAACTGTTTGAGAACATGAAATAGAAATATGTTTTGGTTGAAAAAAGCGATAAGGAAATATGGACTCAATATGAAGTTTGTATTAATTGGATTTTGAAATTTAAGTTATAGAATATTTTTCTAACCTCATCCAAAATATGGGTTCAAAATGAAGTTTCTCTCTTCCCCTTGAGAGGAGAGGAGGATGATACAGAGTATGTAGTGTTATAAATTCTCCTAATTAGCACTTTCCTTTAATATAATTCTTCTGTCCTTTGTATGGTGTATTTCATTTTTTATTACTTTGTAAAGATATACAATTATTACTATATAACTAACGACAATTATATGTACTAGGAAATTTAAAATCTCACATGGTACATTTTATTTTCTTGGTCCTGGGTACATTAACCTAAATAGAGCTCTTACATAACCTTTTTATTTAATATAATAACTAAGCAATGGAAACTCCAACCCCAAAAACTATAAATTAAACTAAGTTCGATGAGACACTCTTAAAAACTATAACATGTGTATTTTCATTTTGAACTCATGTGTCAAACCTAAAAGTTTAGCGAAGATCGAGCATTACACACAGGCAAGTCATCTACGGAAGCAGGGGCTGCCCGAAGAATGGGATTTCTGTCGAAGAAATTAACGGGCTTTAGATCAAAGCTAGAGGACACAGTTGGCATTACTGGGAAATCTTCTTGGCATGGGACGTGATGAAACCCTAAAGTATACCACAAGACTATGTCTCGATTCTCGATGGGACGGTTTCTGTTTCATGATCAATGTTTAACCAAATCAAAACCGTTACAAATTTTTACAGTAAGATAGAAAAATAGATATATTTGTAAAATTATACCTTTGAGACCAGGTTGCTAATGTGTCATCTCCCCTGCCCTGGTACGTCAAAAACCCACCTGCCCATTGCTCATTTTTCTTGTACGGAGTTACCCAAATCTATCAAGATTTTTCATTATTATTCAAACTACCATAAAATACATTGATATATAAATATGTTTCCAATGAAAATGCTAATCGTTAATAGTTTCAGTATGGATAATAAGTACCTGGTTATTAGTGAAAGCACTTCTAATTTGTGGAGGATCGTCCAAATCAAGCAAGCTAGCAGCTGTGGCTGTAGGGACAATCTTATACCCTGATGGGTTTCCCAATCTGGACAATTTGGATGGGTTCACCACATGAAATTCTGAGGGATCAACAAGGCTTAGTATAATTTTAGCCTCATCTTCCATTTTAGCTACTTTTTTATATGGTTTGTATATGCTTTTCCTTGGTGTGGATTTTGGTGATTTGTTATCAACTTGTTCTTCTTTAACAAGATCAATGTTTACAAATGAATTATTCACACCATCCACATCCATGTCTAGGTAAAATGTTATGTAGTGATCATGAACCACTCCTATTGCATTTTCTGAAACCAATGGCTCAAATCCTTCATTATCTTTGTTTACTGCATACTCGTTTGGTGTCGCTTTTATCATTAGCATCCCTGATAGCCCAACCTGATCAGATCATTGTTTGTCAATAGAGTTTTAGAGATCAGTGTACACACCACGTTACTCTAAATTGCTGAATAATGTGTAATTAGAAAGATTAGATTTTAATTAAGAGATTGAAAATGTATTAATGAATAGATAGTTCATCTCACCTCAACACGAATTAAACCATCTGTTTGAAACTCCCAATCAATAATGTAGTCGTAGTTTCCCACGGTTGATACCATGCGAGCTACAAGTGTCACTTTTTGTCTAGCCTCTCCTCTTCCCTACCAATTCAAACTCAAAATCAAAAACATTTCAGACTCAAACTTCGGATTATCTTTCTCATACATTAGTAGATATGGTAGATAAGTTTTGTGATAATTATAATGATAATGATAACGGTAGTTAAAACATTTCGGGTGAACAATTGATCCTCCAACCTTAAGTTCGATAATATAATTAACCACTATGTCAATTGAGCTACATATTTCTTTTTTAATACTCTAACCTTCTCTTATATAAAACTTAAATCTTTTTTAAAAAAAAACATTAAAATGTGTAGGTACTAAATTGACATTTTGAAATGGGATGAGTTAATTGAAATACAAATAAAAAACTTAGATACTGAAAATGTAAAAGATTGTGAAGCAGATAAAGCAAAAAGACATTTCTCAAAGAAAAATAGACTTACATTTGGAAGAAGGGTATCAGTATGGCGCCAACTGATATCTCCAGCATATCTCTCAAACACACATATTATATTCTCTTGAACATACGGCTTCCCATCTCCATCCACGAACACCGCATCCATATAGTACGAATTCCTCGGACAATCATTCAATGGCACCAACGACGTCGACAACAATCCTAATCCATATTCTCCAGCATCCATGTATGTCTTAAAATACCAATGTTCATCAAAATCCATATACGGCACATAAAGCTCCGATGGAAGCCCTTTATACATCACATTTCTAAGCTCCCCTGTTTCTGAATCTCTCACCATTGCCCTTGAGATCACCATTCCTGCTCGTTGATCTGGCTTTATATGAAATTCCCAGTTCCCCCATTTCACTATATATCCATTCTCAACTGTAAAGCTTGGTCCTTTCGGTTGCTCTATTGATATCGGGTTTATCTTTTTGATCTCCGGTGGCTCTGTTTCACCATTGTATTGATACTCTGTATTTGTGCTTCTTGGGATTGGGATTCCTTTTCCAGTATCAGCGACTTTGACTACTTCTTGTTTGTTGAGATCTACCGTGACGGTCAGTCCTTCAATTGGTCTCATGTAGTAATTTGATGTGCCTTGAATCGAGTAGAATTGTAATTTGACAATTCGTCTTCCTTCTTCCTCTTTTCCGAACCAGCCTGGTGATGGGGAAAGGAATCTTACATCCTTGAGTTTCACTCCACGTGCGTGTATGCTCTTTTGAACGTTACTGTTTGCTAATGCTACGTCCAATGCACTTAGAAGCTCTTCCATTGTGATCATTGGGTATCCACTTGTCGGGTTCGCTGTGTGTCGAATGACGCGATGTAATTCGAGATCGACCGATAGCACGTGGACTTGTTCGTAGAGGATTCCGATAACGGCTGCTCGTCGTGGTGGAAGTGGGTTGCCAAATTCCCAGCTCAATACTAATGATTTGTCTGGCTCTTCTAGTGCTAGAGAGTGAATTGTTGGAAAAGAATTTGAAAATGGTTCATAACTTGATAGAATGTCTCTAACTTTGTTGATTTCTTGGACAGTGAGTGGATCTAGTGGATGGTGAGGGGCTTTGGACATGAGGCTAATGTGTTTTTCAAAGCTTTGTTTTTCATCATTCATGTCTTCTGGTGGAAGGTTTACAAAAATTGGAAACCACAAACGAGAGACTAGAAGGACAGTGACGATCGAGACGATCAAGAAGCACAAGGATGAAAGTTTGTCCATCGACACCGATTCAAATTTCTTAAACTAGCAGTCGGCTTCAAGCTTCTATTAATGGATGCTTTCTTTGTCTTATTGGGTGGAGTCCATGTCCAGTTATTATTTTGTACCTACAAAATAGAAACTAACATTTCTGATAAAAATTCAACCATATGATAAAGTAAACGTCAAAATTAGAAGTCACACCAAATAAAAAATAGGCATGAGAACTACATTCATTAAAGAATTTACAGCAATATGTAAGAGAAGGAAACACTCTGTCTGTCTTCTTCGTCAATGAAAGACAATGGTGGACAAAAAGTCTAGTCTTAAAAAATTGAAAATAAGAAAGGAAAACAATAGATTTTATTATATCATTGTAGAACCCCAATCAAACCACATGGAGAATGTTAATAGGGCAAATTATCTTCATCGATACTTTTTGAATGGTGCCAAAAACAAAATGACTAGAGTTTATATACAAAGTTGACAACATTGTATCCATCGTCGAACTTATCAGAGAAAGCTCTTGAACCAAAGATAAGGTACATGACCTTAGAACAACCAGAAAACATTTCACAGAACATCAACTATGGTTGTATTGTAGAAACAAAGACCAAAACAAGAACACCCAGAAAGCCACAAGATTCAGCTGAATATGGTAGATAACAAAAAAGAAAACAGAGGAAAAAGTGCAGCAATCAAAATTAGAAGTAGGAAGAAAAAATCAGAGGAAAAAAGAATGAGAGAAAGGTTTAGGGTAATCAATAAAGGTAATTGAGTAGAAATTAATTAGTGTAATGAAGCATAGGCAGAAACAAACCTTAATCAAGCAGCCAATTTGTGAGCAACTTGGCCTTGAGAAGAAGGAGAAGGAGAAGGAGAAGGAGAAGGAGAGTGAAAGAAAAATGGATATCTCAAAAGATATTTATATCAAAAAGTTATGGATCTTGACTATTGAGCAAGGCATCAAACATTTTTGTACCTCATGACATTAAATCTATCTTCATCTCTCCAATTAAGTTTTTTTTTTTTCAATTACATTCCACTTAAAATATTATTTTCACAAGAAAATTTCGTTGCAGGTAAAACTACGATGGAACAATTTGATGGGATGTATCTAAGTTTTTTTTGAGTAGTTGAACATAATCGAAACATCATTTTTCTTTCCCATTAATATTAAATTGAACTTGCTGAGTCTTCATAAGTCTCATGCCTCCTAAAAATTAAAAAACATTAAAGGGGATGTATGAACTAGTGACTTAATATAGGAAAATAAAACAAGATACTTACAAATATAATGACATATCATCGATAGATGTTGATAGACTGCTATCATCTATCACTGTCTATCAATGTTAGACTACAAAATCTTATTATATTTGTAAGTATCTAAATTAATGTTTACTAGTTTTGAAATTCAATAGCACTTTGCTAAATAAAATATTAAGTCAAATTAAGAATAGAGATAACAACTCAACTCTTTTGAAACTAATTTGCTAAAATATATTCTAATCAATAAAAACGTTTTAAAATTACTTTGTTTTTCGTAAATATTTTTATATATATTTTAGGGTTTCTACTCGGAATATGTTCCTAATTTTCAATTATAGTTCATTTAAACATAATTCTTTTAAAAGGTTTGTTTTTTACCTTATACTTTTGAGTGTTATTTACGTTTCATACTATTTAATTTTAACTAAATTATAAAAGGTGAGTAACAAAGTTTTGTAGATCAAAACATAACATTTACTTTAGTTCATCAATTTAAGTTTTTAAACTCTAGTAAGTTAATCAATTTAAACTTGTTAAAGTTGTCAAATGCATAACTTTTACAATAATGGTAAGAAATAATGTAAATTAACCTAAACAAATGCTAGAACAACTTTTCATTAAATTTGAAAATTTTCTTTTTTCATTTATTTGTCTGCTCTTGTTTGTCTCTTAGTATTGACAAATACTTCCACATATATATTTTCTTGCATACTTTGGTATAAAATTCTTGGAGGATATTATTTATTATTTTATGTACTTGAACTATGAAATATCTATATAAACCAATTTTAGAAAAAGAACAAAAAAGACTAAAATTAAATCAGTGATTAGAATGTAAATGGATGTCATTATTGGTTTGGAATTATTTGATTCAACTTTCAAAGAAAGGTATAAATAATTGATATTTTCCCAAAATTAAAAAAGAAAAATATCAAAGGGTTCATTCACTATAGTATGTGGTGGTTATGAAGAGCATAGAGAAGAATGTTTTCTTTTAAATTCCCTAATAATTATACGTCCTTTTTTAAATGAACCATTTGTTCTCAATTGTGTTCATTGGTGATGTAATATTTCCTTTCTGATTCAAATGGAATTTTATATGATATGTATGAAAGAAAATGACATTTCATTTTGAAGGGCCCTAGCCAATATTGAAGTAAAGTGAACGTATGAGGACACTTCAATTAATTCATTTTCATTTTCATTATTGATTTGATTTCTCCTTTTACTTATGTTCGGTCATCACGATGAATATTTACAAATATAGTAAAGTTTTGAAATCTAGAATTATCTAAAATTATTCATATTTATTACATATAGATATATTTTAAATATTTTAATATTATACGTAAATATTTTGATTTATTTTATTATATTTAAAATCAACCATTTTTTTTATAATTCTTGTTACATAAGTTCTTATCTTTTATGAATTAAGTCTTCGTTCTAAAACTTGGATTAAAAAGGGAAACATTTTCAAATATAGCAAAGAACTCGAAGCTATTAAACATAAACGGGAGCAAAATCATCAAATTCTTCATTAGTTTACAATTTTTTTTCAAATAACAACTCCTTTTTTTAAAAAAATTAGAGTAACATCAAACAAAAATAAAGGTACTCATATTGAAAGGATTAAAAAATAATATAAAAAAGGGAGAAAAAAAAAGTCAAGATGAAGATAAAAGTACTTTTTTTAGAAATAAAGATAAAAAAAAAGGACTTTAATTGGGAAAAGTATGGAAGAAAATAACATAAATGAGAATATGATAAAGGGATAGCAAAAGCATAATTCTAAAAACAAATTCTTTATAAATAATACTGAATGAATGAAGGCTTTCAAAATTGGTTTGTTCATAAAAAAAACAATCAAAATTTCAAAACTATACTCATCCCACACTCAAATACCTTAATTAATACATAAATCCAGGCTAAACACATATATAGGTTTATCCTATTTGTACCGAAAATTTCTCTTCCACAACTTTGCTACATCAACAAACACTTTAACACGTATTTGGTGCATTGAATTGAGTTGATTATTATAGTAAATGAGTTGTGATTATATATGTTTTTGTTATATTTGTTTGCATTTGAAAGTGCAAACTATTTTAATGTAGGTATGACGTAGTAAATACTTATTAAAAAAAGAAGAAGATGATAGGACATAAAATAGTAAACATTTAATAAGAAAAAGATTATTTAAATTGTCAATATAATGGTAGATTATAATAGTTATAAATCAACATCAACTATTATAATTACAAGAGGCTTCAACAAAACAATAATATAGTTCACTCTATGCATTAATAACAGTAAAATAACAATCTCTTTCCTTAGAAGCTCTAAAAGAAAATCAAGTTATTAACAACAAATCTCACAAATAAATGTTTATAAGATATATGAGCATCTAATTATAATTAGTTTAAATGGACTGACACAAACATTTAATATTTCAAGTTGTTGAATATGTATAGACCAAATTGAGTAGTTTCTATATCTTACTAATACTCAACTTTATATATTGGCTTCCCTAATTAATTAAGTTCATTGTGTATTTTTTTTCAACCCTAGTAATTTACAACTGTTGTGAAGATTTTTGTTTGTTTGCTATTTGTGCTAGCTATTAATTTTAACAATATTTACTGCACTCTTTTTGTCCTCACAAGTACATATTTAAATCAAGATTTAAGCACTCTTACCAACATAAGATTTGTTGGGACAAATATTTTCGTCTTAACACAATTTGTGAGTCGGTATAAGTTATTTTCTCCCGATGTAAAAGTGTCTTTTTTTTCTTCTTTTTGTACCAAACGTATTGCATTGTTGGTAGTATAATTTTTTTACATATACAATAAGAATTAAACGGATGCAATATTTATTAGTTTAACATGATTTCACTTCATACAACTTGTAAACGTAGAAGGTGTACATTGATATTTATGTGGAAGCTGGTAGAAAAACACTTTGAAAAATCCAAGGGTTATAAGTTTCATCCGACCATTCATTATATATGTATATGAATTAACGAGTGGCTAAGGTATAGGTGTGTGGTGACTAAGAGTTGTTTTTTCTTTTCCTTTTTCTAATAATTTTATATCTTTTTTAGAGAGATATTCGTGCTGAATTGTGGTGTCCATAATATGAAATTTCCATTTTGATAGAATGGAATTATATGAAGTTGGCCAAGAAAGAAAGTGTATATATATAAAAGAAAGAGACGTTATATATTGATTCAAACAAAAATATTATTGAACTAAAGTAGATGAGGACATTTCAAATAAAATAATTCTTCCCAATAGTATCTTCCTTCCTTATCTTAATTTGTACATATTTGTATGATTGTCATTTAAATGCAATTAGCCTTACTTTTAAATCATCCTTCAAAGTTCCATAAAGATAATGACTTATTTACTTAACATTAATCAAGTTAAAATGTTGGGAATGAAGAATTATGTTTTTACCATTGGATTATATAGAAAACATCAAATATGTGTAGAAAAGTTTCTCCCTCCACTCTTTTCTCCATCTTCTTTTATATCTTTACTTATTCCTCTCCTCTCTAGCTCATTCCAACTTTTTTTTTTCTATTTCAAACTTTGATGTCATTGTCAACATCTCTTTCTCTCTTTCCCTTCTATCTTCTTCTCCTTTCATGCATTTGTCTTCTCATACTTTTTGCATCTTCTGATTCTATCTCATCTCACTGTGACTTGAGCCATTGTGTGTAATCTCTGAATTTCAACACCAAAGAAAAAATATATAGAGAGAGATTTCAAAATCTTACACACGATAAAAACATTCAATTTGAACAAGAAATTAAAGTTCATAGTCATCCCCTCTTAAAATAGATTTCAAAATCTTACACACGATAAAAACATTCAATTTGAACAAGAAATTAAAGTTCATAGTCATCCCCTCTTAAAATTTAAACATTGGATAATTTTTACTTTTGGGGTTTTAAAAATCAAGATTTTTCACCGTTTTGCTCACAGTTTTGGCATATAATTTGAAAGAACATGAAAAGAATGTATGAAATGGAGTGATCATATTTAGCTAAATACATGATTGTATTAAGGAATATATCACTAAAATAAAATCACCAAGATCATGTGACGGTCGATGCGATCGTGTAAGTTGATATGGTCATATAGTGCATACCGACAAATCTAGCATAAGTCTAAAGTGACTTGAACCCAAAAAGACTAAAGTGATGCCAATTATTTTAGAAGTTAGTTTGATGGTAAAATTGTCTTTCAACTCTCTTTGAATCCAAGTTTAAGTCTCACTCCTTACATTTTTTTTCATAATCATGTAAGCGACCAATTAAACCAACTACAAATCCTCGAAAGAATTGAGGAATAATTGATTTTACATCCTTTCAAATTTGTTGAAGAGATTGAAATAGGCTCAAACTCATATCAGGGGACTTGATCATGGAATGTTTTCCAAAGAAAGGGGGTTTGGTTTGAAGAATGATAGAGAGTACTACTCATCTCAATTTTACAAGAGACCAGTCTAATCTTATACGTTAACATATACGATTTTGGATAATACATATATTTATAAATTTCTAGAGACGGCAACAATATTTATTTTTTTGTTACATGTGATTTTGAACTAGTAGAAAAATTGAGATGAAAGTAGAAATAAGAGAAGTAACATAATTCCAAAACGAACTTAGATTGTCACGAAATGAGTTGGCTGATTTATGTCCAATGTCGAGACCAATAAAACCTTCGTGTCAATTAGCCTACCTCAACCTCAAAGGTTAAGGATGAGGTCAACGGATCCCTCAAGACTGATCTGTAACTAGTCATTAAGATTGTCCAATCCAACTCATGAATGTCTAGTTTTTAAAAGTGTTAGAAATTCAATTAATTCAAGCATAGAGTTTGGTTGGCAAGCATGTGGTGTGTGATTTTGAGTGTTTTCATTTTGCAAGTAATCTCATTTCAAAACGAAAAACTTTGTAGCATTTTCTCATTTGGTCCCGATTTTAGTGACTAAACCAACACTACCGCAATGAAATATTAAAACGGGCCCAGATACACATCTAAGAGCAGCCTGCAGCCCAAAGCACACTACAATTCTACATTTCTCCATTTTCCTTTTTTAATAAAGGAACCCTTCCTCTTTCTCTAATTTCAATTTTGCCAAACGAACCCAACTATATTTACAATTTTTTTTAAAAACATTGCTATCTTATTTTTCTTTAAATTGCTATCCATCATGTTTACCTAATTCTATAACTTAAGTTTCAAAATTTATACTTATTTTTTTGTTTTAGATTTTAACATTTATAAATTAATTTGTAATGATTGTAAAGTTAAATTATTTTTATAACGATGAAAAATTAGATAAGCTTGATTAATTATTTTTTAAAAAACCTTTTTAATTAATTGATAGATATTAATCTCAAGCCACCTAATATTCATTTAAAAAGTTTAATGGATTAAAAGTAGGGAGTCAAAAATAGAAAAAAAAATGGACAAAATGTTGATGCTACGCAACAAAGTATATGTAATAATTCTTTTTCTTCTAGTATTTTTTTTTTTTTTTTGCTTTATTATTATTATTTAAGAAAAACCCTTAAAAAGTATTAGTCTTAAAATCTATAAATTGAAATAAATGTGAAAACAAAGATTGTAAAATTGTAATAATAAATTGGCAAGATTGGATATAAAAGAATTACAATGATTAAGGTAAGAAGTAAGAAGAAGGAAGGAGGAAAAGGGAAAAGGGAAAAGGGAAAAGGGGAAGGGGTTTTTGTTGTGAAGTAGAATGATAGGATTGGAAGAGTAGGGTCAGCCACGTGGTTTTGGGTACTCATCAACCCAAATTCAATAAAATCCAACAATTTGTTAATAAGAGCCTAACAACAACATATAGAGAGGTTTTAGAGCTTTTTTTTTCTTTCATACACATAGATCTCAGATCAAAATTATCATGATCTTCTAATATGGGAATCAAAGGCGTCTCCTCGGCGCCCGGTGATTTCATCTACTTCAAGTCTCAGGTTCCCCTTCACCGGATTCCTGTACGTTTTTCTCTCTCTCTCTCTATTCCTTTCTTTATTTTCCTTTCATTTCCATTTCCATTTCCTAGGGTTTTCTTTCTCCCCCTTTCTTTTCTTTCTTATTCATTTCCTTATCTTTTACTCTCCCAGATTGGCACCAAGCAATGGCGATACTATGATTTTGGCCCTAAAGTTGTACCGCCTCTTATCTGCCTTCCTGGAATTGCCGGCACCGCAGATGTCTACTACAAACAAATTATGTTTCTCTCAATGAAGGTACTCTTACCTTCATATTTTCACTTTCTTTTCGTTTTTCGATTACTTCCGAACTTTACTTCACTATTATTCCTTTCTCCTCGATTTCTATGTTGATTTGTGGTCTCGGTTGAGATCGGAGAACATCGACTGTTGCAGGGTGTTTATTTTATGCGGGGATAGTCTAGTTGAGTATTCCCTTTTAGAGATGAATAGAGGAAAGCTGAGTAAAGATAAGATTTTATTAGAATAAGGCTCTTGCATAACGTTTGCTGTTTCTTTGTAAGTTTTTAATGTTGTAGGCGTTTTAAGTATAGCGTCTGTAGAACGATCTTCACCTATTCCTTACAAGGTAGGTAAAGAGCAAGGTCAACGCTTTCTCTTGTTGTGTGAATATGCATAGATTATAGCGTGTGACTGGAGATACCTTTATTCAAATCACTCAATTTTTAACTAGATAACCTTTTTGTGAAAGTAGTTCATTCTTCATGCGAATTTGGAATTGTTGCTACCCAAAGGTTATACCGTTGTTGAATTTTTGGATTTCAAGTATATTTTTTTACTCTTTTTGTTTTTTAAATTAGTTTCTGCTTGTAAATCCAAGATGTTTTTGCCATTACTTCTAAAATTGTGCATTCAACTATCTTGGGGAAATTTTGAAGAATTACATCATTTTTATTCACACAGGGTTACCGGGTAATTTCTGTAGACATTCCACGTGTATGGAATCATCAAGAGTGGATTCAAACATTTGAAAAGTTCTTGGATGCCATAGACGTTCATCGTGTACGTATTTTGTTTATGTCAATCTCATAATCTTTTTTCTGTTTTCCTTTGTCTTTCTTGTGATTGATACATTTTTTTTTCTTTTCTCTTGTGCATGAAATGGCACAAATTTTATTTTGTGTGAACCGGCACACTTGTTGAGGTTATTATATTTAAGCTTCTAGAAACAAGATTTTGCCTAAAATCAACCCTATTTAGGTTTTTTGGTGATGCATAGCCATAAACCTATGAGAAGAACAGAAATATTTCTGGGTACCATGAAATTGAGTACATTTTGATCTTGTTATCTTCGTACGCATGAGAAAGAAAAAATTGTTGTACCAACTACAATTATTAGTATCACTGGAATTTGTATATAATGTAATTTAATGGATTTAACTTATCCTCATAGTCTCTAAAAAAATTGCATGAGGGTGATTTTCTTAGCTGATTGTGTTTCTAGTAGATTGGATTTGATGGGAGAGTGAAGACTGATGGTAGATGTCTTATATGATGATAGGTTGATAGGTTTCTTCAGGTTGTGTTAATCAATTTTGTGGCCATTGTTCACTATTCACTACTGCAGCATATGCACGATTTTATGGTTTTGAAATGATTGGCAAACTGAAGACTTCTAAAGTTTAATAGCCGTGCTTTCAACAGATACATCTTTATGGCACTTCACTTGGGGGATTTCTAGCACAACTATTTGCTCAACATCGGCCAAGACGTGTTAAATCTTTGATATTATCTAATTCATATCTTGAGACTAAAAGTTTTTCTGCAGCAATGCCATGGTCCCCAATGTATGCTTCTCGTGCCATTTCTTTTCTTTCTGAATTTAGTTATTTGCTTTATTCCTTGCTGAGTACAAATTTATGAGCTGAAGAACTTTTGTTATTGTGTAAATTACCGCAATTATTCTTCATCTACTACCATAATCTCTGCTACTATAAAACTAGAAATGCAATTTTGGAGAAGTTCCTATCTTGTCCAGGGGGACTTGAAAAAGAAAATCAGAAACTGAAGACTATTTCGATTGATAAAATAGAAGAATAAGAGATGGACAACCCCAACCAGAGGAAGTCAATTGGAAATCAGTGCAACTATCTTCTTAGTTCCTAATAACCCCAACCACCTCCCCTTATGGAACATAAATCCTCGTTTGCATTAGTAAAAGGGAGATTCCCTATGACCACTTCTCATTCTCAAGCTGCAATATCTGATCTGATTGGTATCGTATTTTATTAGTACAATGAATTTAATGGTGGCAACTTTGGAATATATTTTTAGTTCCTTCGCCCTTTCCACCTCCCTCAACTTTTTTAAATTCTCTCCATAGCGCAAGTTTCATTGCATAATTTTTAGCCTTACCTTTAATGCGGTCATGACATGTTTCTGATGTACCTATAACATACTAATGTACATATTCCCCGTAGATCTCTCTCATCCAAGTTTTTGTGTTCTTCAGTATAAAATTTTCCTTCAATATTAACTCGCAGGATTTTGGTATTGCTTTCTGCAGTGTTAGTTGGGCACCCTCTTTTTTGCTGAAAAGGTATGTCTTAACAGGAATTCGTGATGGCCCACATGAACCTTTCATTGCAGATTCTGTAGACTTCGTTGTTTCTCAGGTAACTACGACTCAGTTCAGTCTTCTAAATGGTTCTCTTTTTCTTGTTTTTCTGAACGTGATTGTGATTCTGATTGAAGTGTGCAGTATATTTTAGACTTTCAAATAAAAGAATCCCAATCTCCTAGAGAGAGTTTGGCATGACTCTTATGGAGACATTATGTGTTGTATGAAATCGTATGCACGTTTATCTCTTCATGACATGCTTTAGGAGAATAGCCTCATCCTTTTCTCAGTCAAAGATGATGTTACATGTGAAAGCGGTGCTCTTTTAGCCCTGAATATAATATTATCAGTTCAGGTGGAAACGCTTTCAAGAGATGATCTGGCATCAAGGCTGACCCTAACAGTTGATGATGCCTCAATTGGGCCTCTTCTTCTTCCAGATTCGTCTATTACCATAATGGATGTATGCTCCTAAGACTTGCTGCTTTAGTATCTATATGTAACTTGATATCTTGATTACCTCACTTTCTCCCTTTTTGTCCCCATGACATGGTTACTTAACCCTCACAGACAAACGACTATTGTGCGGTTCCATTGCAACTCAAAGATCAACTGAATGAAAGATATCCTGGAGCCAGAAGAGCATACTTGAAAACAGGGGGTGATTTCCCATTTCTTTCACGCCCTGATGAAGTTAACTTGCATCTTCAGGTGAATACAACGCCCTGCACTATTTTTTTATACGTTCAAAACTGCCCCTACCTCATCTTATATTATCTGCGCAGCTGCACTTGAGACGTGTTGGCGTGGAAGCTCGTCCAGATTTGGTCCAGATTGCTTCACAAGGAGGAGGTAGTGACAGTGGTCCGAGTGAAAAGAAGGATGAAAGAGATGGTGATGACACACATGAGGATGACAATGAACACACAGAAAATTCACCATCCGAAAGTCAAATATCTCCAGCTCCAGAAAGTTCAGAATCTCATAGTTTAGACAATCAGCTACTTAACAATGCTAAAGCTTGTTATTTGGGTGACGAGACACCTCTATCGAGTCACAGAGAAACTAAGGTACTCTTGATAATCAACGAGATATTACTACGATATGTTCAGATGATATGTGTAAGTTTGATGCTAGGCATGATGGATGCTGGTGGTTCAACTCACCTGTTATTGATACCAGAAAGGTAGGACTAGACAAGTTTCATTCTGAGCAATGTTGGCCCTCTGTTCGTTTGTTTCACGGTTTCCTCAAATTCTTATTTGATTTTTTCTTTTTCATTTCTTTCACATTCGTGAGCTTTGTTTGTGTAAATTTTCATTACCAAGTTTGTCATTTTATCAAAGGCTGAAATATTGTAGTTCTTTGGATAAGTTACAATCATTAGACCAGACAGATCTTTCAATACAGCATCAACATGTTAAACCCGTCCAACATTGAAAGTGTTCATTTCTACTTTTCTTTTGATTTTACGAATATAATAAGGTAAGTACCAATGTAAAACATTTTGCTTTGCCGAGAACACTGCTTAAAACTAACTTAAATTCGAACACAACAAAAGACTACGGGTTCAAAATATTTCTTTGCCAAGGATAGTTAAGAGAAGGCGGGCTTATCAATTCCTCAACATGAACTAATCACTCAGTACAGCTTAATAAAATTAATTTTGCTTCAAGTGTATGTATAGTACTACTATCATTTAGAGGAAACATGAACCATTAAGGCGACCCAATCTTTTCTGATTTGCTTTTAAATCTGTTCAAATAAGTCTACAGATTCCGATACTAAATAAAAACTGAAATCAAAACTGATGCCATAAATAGAAAACCAAGTTGCAACTCTCACTGATCCACCTGACCTCACTATGACTGAAGCAGATCACAGATTGAATCGTATAGCCACCAAAATCACACAAAAATCAAAATTAAGCAACCAGGGTGCTGGCAGTTGTTGACTCGCTGCAAGGAAAAAATAAACTTCGTAAGGCAGTTGCTTGTCAATCATGGACACACAGATAAGCATCATGAGGTTCCCTACATCTAAACCATTTATAAATACCAATATCCAACAATTCACACGAGGGACGAACAGAAGCACCAATTATAGACTCTTAAGGAGGACATCTCTATCAAAAGTTTAGCCCAAACAAATACCAAAATTGGTAAGAAAAGATAAAAACTAACAGACCATAATAACATAAAAACTATCAAAATTCTTAAATGTATCATAACTTGATAGTAGAAGTAGTTCGACCGTGCAAAATCATTCAGGGAAAAAGGATACTAAACCTACAAATAAGGTTGTTACATTAGCACCACGGACTAAACACAGTACATCCAAATGCACAGGAGGATACCAGCCTCCGAAATCCAAAAGGTTAACACCACCGAGAAAAATATTTCACTAACCCAATATGCAGAACTAACAGTCAATTTAATGACTTCCTACAAAATGTCAACATTTTCGTGCCCCAATTTTTTTTATCAAGCCATTCAACATCAGTTTCTATTGGATCACAAACAAAACGTATCTGCGATGCTTCCCTTCTATGCTTCCTTGTTCGGGAATGATTATGCACCACAGCATATTATACCATAAAACTCTATCTACACAAAGGTCAATATGATTCTTGATAAACATGAATAAAGGTAATATTATTTAAGAAATAACTCAAACTGGACGATGCTTAATACCACAAGCTTCAAAAGAAGCGCTACAACATGGAACTAAATTAATGATTTGAAAGCATCAAAGACAAATCATAGTAATGCCTTCTGATTTTCAGTTATCAGAGAACGAAGTAAACTTACTATTTCCAAACTGGTGGAAGCTTCTTGGTTTTCTTATAGTAACGAGCAAGCCTGTGAATTCTGCTCTCCACAAGAATCAATCTGAACTTGGAGTCTTTGTCCTTCCTGTTCCTCTCCAAATGCTTACGGATGGAAACTGCCTTCTTGATTAAGTGATAGAGATCCTCTGGAATCTCCGGTGCAAGTCCTAAACAGTGCAACCCCAAACTATAGTAAAAAAATGCACCTAAACAACTTACTACTTGACGTCAGGAAAAAGAATAATACCATGAGCCTTAAGAATACGCAAGATTTTGTTTCCGGTAACACTTTTGACCTGAGCAATCCCGTGAGAATCACGAAGAATAACACCAATTTGAGAAGGGGTTAAGCCCTTCTTCGCAAACTTGCAGATATTATCTTCAACCTAAGTTCATATTACAGTATGAAAAAATAAATAACATGACTTTTATAGGAGAAATAACAAGATTGTGGAAGTTAAACTAGAAACTCAGAACTTTCCATAGTATACTTACATCCGTAGAAGAGATCTTTAGCCAACTTGGCGGCGTCCTCTTGTAGGGCAATGCAGAGGCGGAAATACCCTTACTGTAAAGGAGAAAATGGAGTCAATTTTGGCAAAATTTTCAGCAAATGAAACCAAGAGAGGAGATCGGTATAAATCAGAAAGACATCGGAGATTAGAAACCAACCCACGACTGTGCATACGACCCATGGTTGTCTTCCTTGGCCCTGCTTCCGCTTCAGGTGTTGGACGAGAGTTGCTCTACTGCGACGGCCGACTATCCAAAACCCTAACGCGGCTTGGCAATCCATTTTATACTGACACCGAATATGTATCTTGCCGCTCTTCCAAGTATTGGGCTTTCATCCTGAAGCCCATATTTACTTCTTTAAGCCCACCACTGCTTTTCCTTTCTCCTTTTTTGGTAGATAACTTGTGGCCATTCACTCTATTTTTCAAATTATGATAGGTTTAGTAAATAATCACGTCCATAAAAAAGTGTCAATTTTGTTTTTATAATTCATAAATAAATTTGATTTTCAAGCAACTTACAAACTATATGGGCAAGAAGTTTCTTTAAATCATATGAATATTTCTTAAACTATAATTAAACTTGGCTTAATTTTTTAAAATACTGGACGAATGAAGATAATAAAACAATAAAAATGGAGCCAAAATGAGTGTTTAATGGCTTTAATTTTCCAAAACCAAATTATTAGCAAATTAGGTACATTATGTTTTTGTTTTTATTGTGTTGAAATTTGAACTTATAAATACTATTTCTAAGAGTATTTTTTAAAGTTGAATCCAAAATTTGAAAACTAACAAAAAAAATTAAAAATAGATTTTGTTTATAGAATAAGAAAGAAATTGCAACGTTTTGTTGGAAACGTTAAAAGTGAGAAAAGGAATGACGATCACAAATATCACAAACTAAAAATACATACAGAAACTAATTTATTGTATAACTATGAATAGTAAAACCTCGGAATCTAACATGGGGTGTAGAGTAATAGTCTAAGTGCAAGCATGCATGTTAGAAGTAATAAAGCTTAGAATATTTCAAGTGTCAAATCTCATGAGAATAGTTCAATTTAATTTTTCCTAAGATGATGCAATCAAATAAAGAGTAGGCTTGAATGTTGATTTTTAAAAAATACAATAAGAATAAGCAAAGGAATGGAAAAAACTTGGACAGTGACTTGGTCATGAATAGAAAAAACTTCTTCTATCCATTCTTGTGCCACCTTCCTTTTCAAAGTCTGCATTTCTATGGTTTTGCTAAATCTTAGAGCAATTTCATACAATTTCTTAATCAAATAAGCTAGGCGACAATCTTATTTCTCGGTTTTTAATTATCTCATATTCTGTTGTGAAATAAGTTGATATCCTAACTTCTTACTGCTACTAAGACTCCACTACGTTACTAAGTTTGGTGGTAACTTCAACTTAACCATTCTTATTAATAAACTCAACAAAAGAAATGCACAAGTCAAGAGGTATGAAGTAGAAGACATTGCTCAAGCAACAAAGGCCTAGGGTACTTCATGATTAAGAAAAAGATTGTGTGGATTTTATCAAAATTAAGTGTCTTTGGTAGGTATAAGTGATAAAAATGTAAAAGTGGAAGATAACTACGAAATTGTTGGATACAATCAAATAAAATAAAATAAATTCCTTGAAACGAGTATCTCGCTCCTTTAATCCTTTTGTACGATCGTTTTTCATTTTTCATGGATAAATCATTCTTCAACACACATTCTCCTAGATAGAAATAACCTACAATTAATGTACTTCAAAGAAATGCTCGTTTGTGAAGTTTTTCTAATTGGAAAGGTAAGATTGAGTTCAAAGAGTGATTAAATTTTGACGATCCTTGAAAAATGAAGCTTCCCATATTTTTATCCTACCAAATTGCTCAAAGAAGGGCCTTTTTAGTTTTTGCTTCTCGCTTCCAGTCCACGCTTCCTACTTTCAGTCACCACTCCATGTTCTTGTTTCTCGATTCAATTTTAACTAAAAACATGTGAAAATGTATATTTATAGTTTTCGCTCTACCTTACTCTTCAACTCCACATTCAAGCGTCTTGAAAAAGAAACGGTTGATAACATAAAAAGCAAGAGAAAATCAATTTGATTTTAAAAATGGAAGTTAAAATTTGAATTGAAAGCCAGAAAAAAGGGCCCTCCATGCCAATATTCCCATCTATACACATGATCAATGTGTGGGCATTATACCAAATTTTGGAAAACACTCAAAATCCACTAATGTAAAATTACATTAAATCATCCCAATGTATCCAACAAATGAATGTGACACCTACGTTAGTGGAACAACAACAATAATAATTTGGATAAGTATCATTCATTACCCTAAAATCTAACAATCATTTTCTTTATTTGAGATAAAGAGAAAGTAACTGAAGAAAGAAAGCAGTTGGAGTAAAAGTCATAGCATCTCAAGGTTGAACCCTCCCAAAATGGTTAATACTAACACTGACTTTCAAACTCACTAATAATTCCATTTTTATTTCAATTCATTATCCAACTCTTACAAGAAAACTTCAATTCATTAGGTTAAAGATAATTGTATTTTCAACCCACGTTGGTATTATAGTTTTTAATGTAAGAACTAGTTTAAACATAAAGTAATTATTTAATGGTATTTGTATTAAATCTATCATCCAACGTCATTCAAGAGCCACAGATCATGGGCATTCTAAAAACAATAATATCATTTACGAATTAATCAAATTGAACCAAAATCCTACAAGTTGCCATAAAAACTTAAAGCTTTATAGATTAGATATTAATTACTATCTTTAGTAGAGACCAACCGAAGCTTCAAATGATTTTTTCCACACATTCGTTATCATTGTGTAAATAGGAAACGCGTAATATGCAGCACAATTTTTGTTGTCTTTCTTTATGCACAGCTTGGATCACTAAAAATAATGAATAATAGAAGCATATGGAAAATGATGTGAAATAGAGAGATATATATCAAATAGATAATGATGGGGTTATATAATTAATGAAATGGTGATACACTACAATATGAATTGGAATATCATAAGATGATAGGATAGTTGAATTTAGGGCCAAGTGGGGGGAAGTTTGGTTGGGAACAGATCCATCAAGACAGTGACAAATTGTTTAATTTCATTAAATTAGTGATACAGTATATGTTTTGGTTTTGTATGAATGAAGGGAACAATGGGCGCAACTGCAATAATATATATAAATAATAGTCAAAGTTTGAGGATGATTTTGCCTTTGCCAACCCTATATCGAACTTGAATCTCGTGATCATTTTAAAGTCTTCACCAAAAATTCAACCTTTTTAAAAATCTTTTCAATACCATAATCTTCCTCTCAAGTAATGTAATATCTCAAATTTGACCCCTTCTCATTTTTTTTTTGCAAGAAACTTCTCCGTATGTTCATTTTTCTCGATCAAAATTAATGTCTTTTGTATTGAGAAATTTATATGTGTAGTTATATGTCATTGTTTGCATGTATGTTCGTGTTATTAGATATATAGGAATTTATTTGTGTGTGTGTGAATATAGCATTTGTTTACTATTATAGTATTTGATGGTTTGATTATATACTATATATATTTTGTTAAATTTTAATGAAAGTGAGAAGATGAGATGTTTAAAGAGGGATTGATAGAGATTGCAAACATATATAATATTAGGTTAAAACATAGAAAAGAAATATAAAAGGGATATTTTTAAATATAATAAAATTAACTAAAATATTTTAAAAAATATTACAATTTAGTTATATTTATAAATATTTTTTTTAACTGTTTTTGCACTTACAGTAATTCTTTAATATAAAATTTTGTTATTAATGGAGAGAATATACCCGGAATAGTTTGAGATTTTTTGGTTTGTGTAAATTGATAATATAATCAAAATTATCTTTTAAAAAGTCAAAGTACTAAAAAGAGAATAACCTTAAAAACATATACCTAATAAAAAGCACTTAATCGTGCTTAATTCCTACCTAAAAAGCCACTTAATTATTCAACCCTTTTCAAAATCACTCCTACACTTAACAACACTTATACTTGCCAAAATTTCTTATATAAAATACTTGATGGTTATCTGTTTAAGTTTTTTAAAATATGAGTATTTGACAAAATAATACATGAGAGATTAAATTCTAAATTTCTAAATTTCTAAATTTAAATATTTGGTTAACCTATTTTTTTTAAAAAAATAAGTTTATCACATAATAACTTGAAATTGTTATGCAACGTTTGAACGAGCAAACATATAGTCTAAAATAGTTCCAAATATTATTTATAACGCTAAAATAACATAAAACAAACGGTATTAACTATTAAAAGAAAATTATTAAAAATAGACTAGAAGAAAAAACGAATGTGTAGATTATAATACAAAAATGACTATTTTATTTAACATATGTTTCATCAATGAATCACCGTAACAATCACACTTGATAGAGGGATGAGAATGAAACAATTTTCTGATATGTGCTAGTTTTGTCACTTAAATACTAATTAACAAATTCTCTTAAAATGCTGGCTTAAATACTCAACAAATTGTTGTTTTAGATATTTTTAAATGCAACTACCTAAGATTCAAAAACTATTTTTATAGTTAGACCGTTTTGAAAACACATCCAACTTAATCATCATATATTATAGTTTGGTATTAGAACAAAAAAAACAGTGTTTAGTAATTAGTATAGTTTGGTAGAAAAAATAAATAAAATATATAAAATGGAAACATCATTTGGTATAGTTTGATAGAAAAAGAAAATGTCTTAGTCTCACATAGACCATTTCTTTGGAAAATAAAATAAAGACAAAAATGATTTTGAATGAAAAAAAAATGCCTATATGGACATGAGTAGGCTATTTGATCTATTCTATTCAATTTTATCTCTGACAATCAAAACTCAAAATTGTCAAATTGTTATCCATAGAATATAAAGTTTTGGTTATATCTGGTAAATGTTTTTATTCTAATAGTAAGAAAAAAATGATAAAAATGTTTTTTTTTTTTTTAAGAAAAGAGAAAAAGAAATTGAAGTCAATTTCTTGCAATAGGTAAGGGATGGATTCGGCCTAATCGAAACACCTCTTCTTTGAAATAATATTTCTACCAATCTCTTTCGGAAATTCTCTAGATTCTTCCTTTATATTTCTCTCTTTAAATAAAACCCTTTGTCTTTTTCTTTCTCTCCATTTTTTTTTAAATATTACATATCATTTCAACTCATTCTTTGACTTTACAAAGCCTTCACAATTTAATATTGTGTGAACATGAATAACATATCCAAAAATACAAATTTGGGTGTTAAAGTAAACTAACCTTTTTCAAATATGATAACTCCCACAGAAATGTTGCACTTTTATATACACATAAAAGTCATACTAATATTAAAAAAAAAAAAAAAAAAAATCAGATCTTCAACTTGGTAAGAGATAATAAGGTATTGTATTCGTGCTTTGTTTAAGTCGGCAAATAAATTCAACTTATATATTTCATGAAAAGTTATTAACAATAATGCTCAAGTCAGTTCAATGTATTTACTACACATTTTGTTTAAACCTACCTTATCAAACTAAACTAACAACTAAAAAAGTGACATAACCTTATAGTGCAAGCTCAGCATATTTTAGGGTCACATCCTCTAAAAGTAGAATCCTTTCACAAGCTTTAATTGATGTTTAGTCATCAAAACAATTTCACTTTTGATTATACATTCTTGGTATTTTGACACGTTTGCAAATACCCTTTTTTATATAACAAAAATTAGGTAACCTAACTGTTAAAAATAATAATAATAGGGCACACATCATCTATAAGTTAGGAACAAATAATGAAAAGATAAATAAATTTCATCAAACTTGAATAAATAAATAAAAGAAATTATGGATTTTAAGTAATAAAATTCTCACATGAGAAGTGCAATAGAAATACATACAAATGGATCATAATATAACATCGATTCTAAATGACACATATAATATTAAGTTGAAGTCGGCAATATAATATAAACCTTTATTTATATGTAGAATGGTGTTGATAAATTAGAAATAAGATATTTAAAAGAGTTAGAAATGGAAACTAATTACAAGTAAAATTATAAAAATTTATAAGTTTACTTGAGTGTTTTATTTTATTTTTTTATTTTGTAAATATGATATTTTTTAGCGTATCAATAACAACATATTAGTTTTGTATAAAGATATTAGTGGGTATATGGAATGTATCAATTTTTTATTTTTTTTTACATGTCTTGAATTGAACTTGTTTTTCCCTTTTTTACCATTTTTACTACGAGTCTAATTTTCAAAATTTTATTTTGTTAGATCTACAAAAAATTCATAATTTTGCATTTTGTAATGCATTTTCCCTAATTTTAAGTGGTTGTGAGAATCCAAACTCTAAACTAATAATTCAATTAAAATAAACCATTAATGAGTCTTAATTAGTAAGATTTATTGTTTTACATTTACTCTAATAATTTATTTATTTTATGAAACGGATGATTAAAAAAAGTCGAGATTAGGTAATTGTAAAACAAAAGAAGTTAAAAAGAAATTGATTTATAAAAATTAAAATTACAAAGTTTAATAGGTGGAATAAAATTTAGGTAGAAGGGTAAATTGATTGTTGATGAAGCATCGAATTAAATTGATAAATTGTGAACATATTCATATATATATATATAAAATGATTTAGAGTGGTAATTGAAAAAGAAAAATAGTTGACAATGGAGGAAAATAAAGAATAGAAAAGAAAAGGCAGAGTGGTAATCCAATCTATCCACGTCGGATAAAAGTGGGCACAATGTCAACGGTCAACAATATCTATTTTTTCATTTTATTTAATCGCATACACAAATAAAAACCCTAACCCCAAATTCTGCTTCTTCAAACCTTCAAGAACACATAGAAATAAGAGAATAAAACTATTTTCAGTTTCTCACAAACCAAAACCCCAACTCCCAACTTACACACCCAACAGGAAGCCCTAAATTATAAGTCCTATCCAAACACACGACTAGATTCGTACCGGCGATTTCAGAAATGAAGCTCGTTTGGTCCCCTGAGACGGCCTCCAAAGCCTACATCGACACCGTTCAATCTGTAAGATACTTTCTTTTATTTTCATTTCAATTTCAATTTCCCTGTTTTTTTTTTTTCTTTTCTTTTATGGAGCTTATGATTGATGTATTTCAGTTTTGTGTAAAGTGTGATCTCCATCAAGAATCCGGCGTTGCCGAACTGATTTCAGCGATGGCGGCGGGATGGAACGCGCAATTCATCGTCGAGACGTGGTCGACCGGCGGAGCGATTGCGACTAGTATAGGTCTGGCGGTGGCTCGCCGTCACGTCGGAGGGAGACACGTGTGTGTGGTTCCTGATGAGAGATCGAGAGGAGAATATTCGAGAGCGATGGAGAGAGCAGGATTATCTCCGGAAGTGATTGTGGGAGAGCCAGAGGAGGTGATGGAAGGATTAGTAGGTATAGATTTTCTGGTGGTGGATAGTCAGAGGAGGAATTTCAGCCGAGTTTTGAAACTCGCTAATCTGAGTTCTAGAGGCGCGGTTTTGATTTGCAAGAACGCCAACTCGAGAAGCGATTCGAGTTTCAGATGGATAAGTGTTACCGAGAACGGAACGCGGCGTTTGGTTCGATCCGCGTTTTTGCCTGTGGGGAAGGGTTTGGATATAGCACACGTGGCCGCCGCCGGTGGGAATTCAGGATCCGGCGGGGGGAAAGGAAAATGGATCAAGCATGTTGATCGACGGTCAGGCGAGGAGTTTGTAATTCGGAAGTGACGAATAATGTTTTGAGCCAAAACGGTGTCGTTTTACTTTTCTTTTCTTTCTATTTTTCCAACCTTGTGAATACAGTTTTGTCATAATTTGTGTATAAAACATATGTTTTTGTGTTTTAGGGATAGGTTGGGGGAATTAATTGTACTTAACACTGACAAATTTATTGTATCATCATTTCATTTTTTTTTTTTCTTCTTCATCTTCTTCATCTCTATTTGAGATTATCAAATTGCTGTGTTTAATATTTTAGTCCATATGCTAAATTCCGAGTGTAATCAAGAGATTTTGTTAAATAATTAAGGGTTTGCGTGGCTATAAAGAAAACCAAAGAAAAAATTTGAGCATATTCATTGAATTTTTCATTTATTGCTTAAAGAAATTTCATATTACAGCCTTAAAGGAAGGAAAATTTGTAATCATCTTCTAGAATCCTATAGAATTTTAATTATACGTATAAAAGTATCAATTTGATTTGTAGATCAACATGTACTCTTCTTTTTTCTTTTTTCTCTTTGAGGTCATATATTGAAATCTTCAAATTGATATGGAATTTTATATGATGTTTTTAGGTGTGATGGAATTTTAATTGTATTTGTTTAAACATATATTGATTGATTTTTCTTTGTTTGGTTGTAAGAGAGAAAGAAGTTTTGTTGTTACATTAAATTTGGAAAATACCTTATAAAATATTAATAGTTTAATGAGTGTTTAAGCGTGTCAAACACAAGGTTTTATTGTTACATAAATTTGTAAGAGTCCTAATAAAACAACAATAGATTAATGAGTGTTTAATCTTGTCAAACACATCAAATATTGTCAACCACTATTGAGTTTTCTAAAACTTTATTGTTGTAATATTAAAATTTAACTTTTAGAAGTTATTGGAAATGGAACATTTTAACTGTGTGTTCCGAAGCGAAAAATATTACTAAATTTTAACAAATTTTTTAAATGAAAATTTTGTTGGAAATGATTACATATAAGATTTGGTTGGAATTAATCAGAAAAGAAAAACTTCATAAACTCCTTATATCAATATACTTTAAAAACAAAGCATTTAATAATGCACTTAATGTAAATAAGATTCATCCCAACGTCATGTCCAACCAAGGTTTATGTAAATGGATTACCCACGAGTTGTTGGTGAGTGATTTCATTATCATTTGTAAAATTGGGAACGAGTGTTTTTTAATTATATTTTGATAAAAAAATTCACGTAAATTAGATAAAATGATGTAATTTTTAAATCATGGGTTAGAATTCTGAATATAGTATTGTCCAAAAATTAAAAATTTCAAGCTCCTACTTATTGACGCCACTAACCTCTTTCTTCCCTTCACATGCACATGGAGGGAGACCGCCGCAGCCCTAGCCCTCCATAACTGACTTTAATACCAGATTGAAGTAGATTAAGAAATTTATTATTAATAATTATATAATCAGCAAAAACATGGGCGTGGAGTTAAAACAAGCTTGGAAATTTAGATAGAAGAGGCAGAGCAAAAAGTTCCAATAATGGGGTTTGGGGTGTAATCTCAAAACTAAGGTGTTGGGGTTACATACGAATAACAAATATACATAATAAAAACATAACATTGAGCTAAAACTGGGCACAGAACTATAATTTGTGCATCGCTAAGCAGAAAAATGGCATTTTCAAACTATTATTATACAGCGCAACACCTGAGAAAGCTATTCTTTATGATTTTTTTTTTAATTTTCTTGTCAGGAATTTTAACTGACCTTTCATTCAATTTAAGGATCAAGGTGAAACCTTTTGGCCATAGGCTCTCTCTCTCTCTCTCTCTCTCTCTCTCTCTCTCTCTCTCCCCCTTGATGCAATCACATAATTCTTCTCTATGTACCAGATAATGGGGAGCTTGCAAATTTTAACTCTTGAGATTGATTTTACAATTCCTGAAGTAGATTCAAGTCTGACCGCATTGGATACTCGAGGCCTTGGAGGTTAGGCATCCGCTTTATGTCATCTTGAGAATATGCAGGGATAAACCAGTACTTTTTATCCATTCCGAACACCTGATGCATGAATTAATTTAGTGTCAATGGCAAAAGAAGTCTAGCATGTACAAATAATTGATGGAAGGAATCCTAGGATACTAGCTATCTATTTTTAGTTTCACAAGTTAAATTCAACTTTTAAGATTTCCTATAAATGGATAGTTGGATGTTCCTATAAAAACATTGGAATTAAAGATAAAGTTACAAAAAAGTTAGGTCCTTGAGGATATTATTGATATAAATCTTCGCAGATGATGAAAAGTTGGGTTTGTTCCTAAAATATTTCAACATAGATGCATTTTGGCTAACTGAGTATAATTGACAACTTAAATACAGAATACCGATAGGAATAGTGCCAGCCAATTTATCTTTCCTGCACCCTAAAAAGGTAAGGGAGCAACGATGTAGAGTTTGTTGGTTGTTACGAATCTAAGATGCGGATAGTTGGGACCAATATGTCATTTTGGAATACAGACAAATCTGTCTTGCGAAAGACAAGGAAGATTAAGTACCATAAAAGCCCTTCTGGTAGGGAGAGAATATCAAGACTCTGGAAACTTGGATACTCGTAACTAAATAAGGATATCAATAAGAAAAATCAGCGTCTAGCTGTTTAGCACCAACAGATAACTACACGACCAATAAGTGAAAAAAAGAATGTCCGCAAGAAAGAGGCCAGTGAGTTGAGAGGAAGGTACCTGCTCAAAATTTTTTCTGCGACCAAGGTCATAATGCCATTTCGGAGTGGTTTTCTTCTCATATGCCTGACAACGGCAAATAAAATATCCCATAGACCAATTCAGCCCCTTTAAATGTATTTAAGCAAAGCAAACAAAATACTATTTCTCGAAGGTAAAGGCCTAACCTCTATCGTGGTAGTATTGGCTGCTACGAGTGATACGTGCAATATCAGAAAACCCATAACACTCAATGCAAATGTTAAATTTAAAACTGTACGGGAAAAGCAAAGAAAATTAGAGATATGTCGAAATATCTTAACTGATGAACAAAGTTTTCAATTATGCACTTACTAAATGTGATAAATATAGCTGCAAGGCTACCAGGTGTTCCCGTTATATCACCATCAGAGAAAAAGGCTAAGAAGTATGGCAATAGTGACAAAGTGACAAGGGTTGTTTCAAGAAATGTGTAAAACTGCATAAAAAGAAACAGAATGAGATGGTTAGTGAAACTTCCATATACCTCTAATTAGCTGTGCACTTTTTATTAAGTGATGAAACAAAATTGTAACTTGACATAAGAAATGCCAGAAGAAGTTAGATTATCAACTACTCTCGGGATAAAATGATTTTATCTTACACAGATCATAAAAACAAACGAGTAATGCAATGATGCTGCCATAACAAAAACAGAAAATATTACTATAGCACAAGTAGAACATCAATAATGACAGGTTATATCAATTATCAACTGAAAATTTTGCAAAGAACCAGAATATAACCATGCGTATATATGTGGCATCATTAATTTTCTAAATGGATAATTCATCACGAGAACCATGGAATTGGAAAGAAAGAACTCGATATCAGAAGGAAGCAAATACTATGGTTGGGCATACCAAAAAAAGTAGGAAGTACTTGTAGTTCTTTGCTCCAACACAATTGACAACCCACACACAATGATGATCCATTTTCAATACACACCTTCCACCTACCAAAGAAAGCATAATCGGCATTTACACCATGTTTACTAGCTAGGACCATAGTAAGCTTCTACATGAATATATAAAAAAAAAAAAAAATAGGAGGTTGAAGAACTTACAAACAGAACAATGATGGCAACGAGGTGGTTTAAACTGGTTGCACTTGCGACAGAATCGTACTTTTTGATTTGAAGAATCACTTGGCATAGTACCTTGTTCTGGCCCTGCACCAGGACCATTGTATTCTGATGCCATTAACGGATCAGCATCGCCTTTCTCTTCATCCGATTCAGGTCTCCAAAAAGGTGGAACAAATCCCGGATTTGTTAGTACAACCGAAAAGTAGCTCCATAATAGCATCACCAACTACATAAACAGAGATTGGTAAATCAAAGGTTTCAAACTATATGAAATAAACATTTGCTATTCTAAAGATGAACCCACAACATCAACACATCTTTCCAACTTCAGAATAAGGCATAGTGTTTATTCGCTTTTTACTTATTCTGACCCAAAGTACCGCCATTTTCCAAAACAAACCAAAAAGAAGAATCCCATAGAAATTTTATTCTCTGCGTAAAGCTCTTCTACGAGCAAACAAAGAAATAAAAAAGCAAACGGTGGTCACCTAGAGCAATTAACGTATCTAGAAGATAGAAAAATTTGAAGACTCAGCTGAAACTTTAGCCCCATAATCCCCAAAACTAATATGAAACAACATGCAAGAAGCAATTACTTTCTGCATTAGGATGTTAAATTTTCTACAAGTTTAAATTTCCTAAGCAGCTCATGTTAAAGAAAAGTGGAAATTGGTATAACCAAGACGAGAAAAAGAAAAATCAGGAACTGCCAAGGTCCACAAGAAGGTAAATTGTGGAAGTCAAATTAAGTTGGGCTAGTAGTATACAAATGCAATCGAAGCTGAAAGAGGGGGCAAAAAATAGACTTACCAAAGAATGAAACAAGAGCAAGACTAGGAAAGCGGTAAGCGAATTAAGGCCTCCGCGAAAGAGAGCCGGACCATAGTTGACGACGACCAAAGCGTAATAGGAGAGACCGATTATACCTAGAACTAAAAGGATCATGATAGAACCCAAAGCACGCAGCGCCGTGCAGAATTTGAAGACATTCCAAGACATTTCTGCTCCTGATTCTGATCTCGCAAAGGGAAAAGGATGAGAAATCAGGAACGGAATGCGAAATCGGAATCAGAAACCAGGTGCGACGATGATCGGAGTTACGAATTCAGAGCCGATTGGGAAACATTTTGGAATAAATTAAGAATTGGAATTGGAAGAGAGAAATTAAGAAAATCCAAGAGTGGGATCGAGAGACGGACGAACGGCGGAGGACTAATTGGGGATGAAGAAACTCGAAATTGCCCCTAATACAAAATTATGAAGAAGATAATTCCGATTATACGTTTCCATAAGTTCCGACGCGTCGTTTTAGTACGAAAACAACAAAGAACAAACCGTGTGCGTCCCGATTTATTTTATTTTATTTATTTTTAGGAAACTATTATTCTTTGGTTACTTATAGTCTTTATTATATTATATTATATTCTCATCTCATTCCATTATATTTTACGGAAATTTAATTTACCTGTTCACTCAGTACGACGTCAATCAATTTTGTTTCTTTCTTCTTCTTCTTCTTCTTTATCAATCAATCCTTCACCACACACTCTCTCAATCCTTACTTCTTTCATCTTTTTTCATAACTAATTTGTTTCTTATATCATTCTTCTTCCTTCCTTCCTTCCTTTGTTATCATTTTTGTACCACACTTTCAATATTTACCAAAACAAAATCTCTTGTCAATAGTATCACACAATCACCACAACTTACTATTAAGGATTAAGAATAAGGCAATCTCTGTATATCTTTTTTCTATCACGAATTGTAAACTATTAGTAGTTCAATTAATATATATTAAACCTCCAAGTTATGATTTATGGGAGCACATGGTCAAAAAAAAAAAAGATTATTAATGTTGTAAGTTGCAACCATTGAAATGTTCTCTCTTTTTCGTCATTCTTGTAATTATTATTGTACTAGAATCATTAATTTTTATACGAAAGTTTGAATTATAATTTAATTAATTATGTTCTACCATTTATGATTATAATTTAACTCACTTTCACACGTTCTTATCATTAAAAAAAATAAAGTTATAATGCTATTCAGTCACATTTAATAATGGTTCTTTTTTAGTTTAACACATGATTTAATGAATAATGAATTTAAATATCTGACCTCTCTATTAAAAGACACGTAAGTTGGTGGTTAAACAAAAGATAATTATAAATTGAAATGCAATAATAACACAGTAGTTTGGTTAAATTAAAGCTTTTGTCTTAAAGTTCTTTTATAGTGTAAATGTCAGATACAAGTATGTAAACTATTAGTCTTTAAAATGTTTTCGAATGAAGAGATGAAGTAATTTGGAAGAAACTTATTATTTCATTTTAAATGTCTGTTAATGTATTTTTACTAATTGTATCAATATTTGGTTGGGACTTGGGAGACAACAGTTTTAAATATAATCTTTCGTTATAGTTTTCTTTTTATTTGACCAGCTTTCTCGCCCAATTGTTATTCTTAAACTAAACTCACTACTAGCGGTAACATTACTATAAATTGACATATATATATATAACCCACTTAAAAAAATTATAATTTTTTTTTTGTATGTCACTTACTAAGATGACATAACCGTATCAAGAGAGTATGAGTGTTTAAATAAGTCTACCATAGAAATTAAAAGAGTTTTATATTTCATAATTATTGAATAATTAGAAAATTACAACTTCTCATTAAGGAGGCTTATAGATACATGCAAGTTTAGAACAAAAAATTGAGGTTTTAATATTGATGATGCTCAACATTAAAAGAAAAGAAATGGAACACATGGACAAATATTGTTTGGGTTGTTACTATAGTTCTACAATAACAAAACTTTTATATTGTTTAATGACGGTCATATATTTTGTTAGATTTTTAAATGAGATGGTATGTGTGACATTGAGGAAATATAAGTCATTATATATATGCTCGTATGAAAAGTCATTCTATCCTAAACATGGAATAGAAAGGTCGTCATTAAATGCCCATGTCAAACGTTCATTAAATGTTTGGTGTGTAATCTTCAATGAAATATCATACAGAAACTAATATTAAATACAAATAAATTAAAACCAATTTGAATCCAAGAACTTCTATATCAACCCTACCATTATCCTTCTTCATTTATTTTTTAGAATGCTATTTTCTTGGTTCCTTTTGATTTTTAATGAATTGTTTTGTTTTAAGAAAAACAACATACAACTCTTCTATTGCGGGCATATGTTACAATTCCAGCAAATTATATTCAACAAAGTTGATCAACACTTTTATTGAACACAAACAATTTTCTTCTAACAGTATGCATTGAACACTTCTATCATTCACATAAACCACACACGATCAATACAAATTTACAATTAATATTCAACAAAAGGAGAAAGATATCACTTCATGTACATGCATGACTAATTAGCTACTTGAGGAAATCCTAAAAGAGCAGGGAACAAAAACTTGTGTCACCAATAATCATTTATTTCATTTGGTAAGAACTATTCATGAAAATTTTCAACCATAAGTTTTAATTTCATAATTTAGGAAGAAATTTTGAATTTGAAATAGACTCAATTCTTGATAATCAACCCAAGGAGTTGAATGGTGTGAATTATCTCACAGTATAATCTTTTGACAATAAAAATGTCTTTGAAAGATAAACAACATATACTCTTCTCCTTCTCCTAAAATTGGATAGGTTCAAAATTTCGATGAAGGTAACGTTCAATGTTGTCTATTTAATCTAAGAGATAAAAAGAATATCAATTCTTCTTATCCAAACTTCCTTTTAAATAAAACTTGTCATTATGATTTTGTTGTGTGCCATTCAACAGTATCTGCACTAGTTGTATGCAAAATTTCAAATTTTGTTGGACATACAAAGTAGTTATGATCCTTTTGAATAAGCCAACCTACAACTGACATCGATTTTTGTGTTGGGTATAGTCCAAAACACTCATAATATATAAACAGAAAATTTAGTACATTAATTAAACTATGAAAAGATGTAGCTACCACATTCTTTTTTTAATTTCTTTTCCTTTTTGAAAACTAAATTACATTAAAAAGAAAACTAATTTTCATATATTAACATCCAACGTTAAATTTTGTGTACCTCTTCTCAATATACTGATAATTATATATCGAAAAAGAAAGTTGTTTGATTTTGTAAATATTAATTAGTTTTGCTTAACCTTTGATTAAAGTTTGAAAAGTGAAGATGAATTAAATTGTTTTCAAAAATTAAAATGTACAACTTAAAAATGTGAGGAACGTATGGTCCCAAATTCCAATCCCACTTGAACAGGAAGGAATTAAAATGATGGCAAGAAACAACAAACACACATGAAGGTGATTGGCGGCTAGCAAGAAATCATCATTAAAATGTTAGAAAGAAAATTGAATTTCAAAGAATTCAAACCTTTTAAGAAAGGGAATATTATAATAAGCAAGTGATTAAAATGGAAATGGTTTTTTTCTTCTTTTTTTTTCAGTGGGGTTGGTTTTCTTTTTGAATTGTTGCTTTTGAGAAAGACTTGGGTGCACCACCTGAAAAGAATTGTTTTTTCTTTCTTTGCCATTGTTTTCAAAGAAGAGTGGATTATAAATGTGGGAGTAAAATGGAAAGTGGGGGCGGAATATGGCAGTAGAAAATGTTACAACAAAGAACCAATCCAAGGGTTTTGGGCAAAGGCTCTGTGGCTGTGCCCACAGGTGGGGCTGCCAAACCCAAACCCAAACGCCTGCCCCTTGGCGCTACTAATACACTTCCTTTCTTTGGTCTTTGAGTCCGGTCCTATCCTCATCACCCATGTAATTTTCTTATGATAGGTTAGGTCACATGTCATAACCATTAGATTTTTTGGTTTATATATCATGATTAGGGAAATATAGAAAAAATAATTAAATGTGTCTAATGACAGTTTATATACAGTGACACCATATCATTGATATGTGGTTTCGATGTTTTGGCCAAATAATTGGAACGTGTGCAGCAAACGCTTATTAACATTGAAACACTATATGTATTGATTAAATATTTCTTAAATTGATCTATCTTTTTTTTCTTTTAATCAATTTTGTATCTAATCAATAAATTGAGTGATTGAAACTTTTTAACAATGATATATCTTTAAAATTTTGCCTAATTTTATTTTGTTTCTAGGCATAATTTTGTAGGGATTGACATTTTTCTAAACTTGCTAGACATGGAAAATCAAACTTTAAATCTCTAAGAAGACTATTTTGTTCCTTGTCTAGTTGTTTTAAATTAATCTATTAGTAACTATCATGAGTTGGCCTAATTAGTTTATTGACACTCAAATGTTTATAGGTTTAGACATCTTTTATAAACGAATTAAGTTAAAGATTGATGTAACTTTGCAAATAAATACTGAAGTTAAGTGTTTGAGCCATTACTTATCCTTCTTTTTGTTTATTTAGAAAAACTACCTAATAATTATTGTACTATTGTACTGTTATATATATTTATGTAGCTTTTACAGTTAGATTTTTAACTAACTTAAATAAATATATTTATAAATTAACAATAATTATTTATCTATTAAAGTTGAAAGTTGTTGATTCAATCAACAAAGTTTTAGAACATATGTCACATTATTAAACTTTAATTTTTAAGTTGAAACGACTCAAACAAACATATTTCAATTGACACATAGATATGTTAGTATCTATAAGTTTTATAGTTCAAATCTCTATGCCATATTTGATTGACAAAACTACTAAAATTGTTGTTTAAACTGAGTAAGCTGACATGGTCTTTTTTTTTTTTTTAATAAGCCACAAAATATAAATTCATTTCAAACTATAACACACACATATTTTATATTACTAGTTTTGTAATTTCCCTTTTTAAGATCAACCATCCAGAAATAAATATAAACCCTAACTCATATATTGGAAAGAGTAAAAGAAAATATAAAAAAAAAAGTCTTTTGGCACAAATTAAATAATTACTTTCTAAATAATGAGAAGTTGTATTAATTAAAAATGGTTTCGGTATTGGTGATTTGTTTAGATGCAACCATAAATTAAGAGTGATACATCAAACCTTCACCTCTCCGTTCTAAGAAATAGGACTTAACCTCTTGATGGGTATCGTAATTTTCTTTCTAAATAATCATAAAAATTGTATTAAAACTGATTGTTTATTTTGTTGTTCGTAAGATTGTAATTTCATTATCCACGATCCAGTAAAAGCAAAAACAATAGAAATCATTGGATGAATTTACCATGTAATGGATAATCCTTAGAAATAAATACCTCGAATTTTGTATGTAATAATGATGATCTAAGTAGGCTGTTACTGTTATTATTATGAACTTAACCAACCTACTTTGAAATTTCTTTCTGATCATGTCCTCATTAAATAATTTTTGGAGAATGAAATGAGAGAGAGAGGGAGGGGAAAAAAAGAGTAATAAATGAGGACAGGTGGAGAAGGGAAGGATTGGATGTGAGAGTTAAATGTTGACAACAACCACATAAGCCTAAGCCTACACTCTCATCATTAAATGCTTTCCTTCCCATTCCATTTTCATTTAACTCGCTTCTCCACCATCCTCCTTCCACCACCATCCCCTTCATTTATTTCCTTCCAACCTCCTCCTATTCTCTTTTCCTTTTTTTACCCTAAACAATATTCAATCTAAATATCCCTAATCAATATATTTCAAATTCAACCTTCTTTTTTTCTCTTTTTCTTTTTAAGTTTTGAATGTTGTTTAAGTTAATTTTAAATGGAAAAGAATCCAAACAACAATTTTTTAATACAACAAAATTAGACAAATTATAAAATGTATAATTTATGATTGAGCTAAAATGTTGTTAACAATTTTTTTTTTGAAAAAACATAATTTAGAAAGAAAGAAAAAGAGTCAATTGGTTAGATTAATAAATTATAATCACAGAAATACATTTATGATTATTGTTTCTAAAATAACTATTGGTTTGATTAAATTTGAACTTTAATTAATATTGGAATTAGAAAAGTAAAGTCACATTCATAAATTTAGGCATTGGGGGCATCTAATCTGTAGCGGAAGCTGCCTAAATAGAATCTATTTGTATCAGCCCTCAATATATGTATATAAATAATTATTATTGGAACAAAATAATAACACACACATATATATAGAATAGGGCCTAATATAGAATCTGTTTGTTTAGAGCTTTTGAGAAGTATATGATTAATTAATCTTGGGACAATTGGTGCCTTAAAGTTTGGACTCATTGCATTTATCCAAAAAAAGAGAAACAATGTTTGGATTCATTACCTCTAGGAAACAAAAAAAAAAAAGAAAAAAAAAAAGAGGGGTTTGAACTATTTGTTTTGGAGTTATTGTTTGTTCTTTTTACATTTCTTTTTCTTTTATCGTTGATGATGCTTAAAGAATTATAATTTAAAATTCTATGTATTTGGTATTTGAAATTTAAATGAATGTATAGAAGCAAGTATTATAGTTTATAAAATTGAATATAAATAATATTTGAAGTCTTAAATAATATTCCTGTTTTCAACTGAAATGATAGTATGTTAGATTAGATGATCCAAAGGTGAGGTTGAACTTAATAATAAGTGTGCAGAGATTTGAAAGTTGTTGTGGGGGGGAGAGCGGTTGGATTTAATGAAAGAAAGGTTGTGAAGTGAGGAAGTGAGTGCTGGTAATTAATTAAAATAGTTGTTTTAAAAATAAATTTATTTATCGAATTTCCAATTAAATAGGTTTATTGGGAATGGAAGCTAAATTAGGTTCCCATAGGAACGAGTCTCATTACTCATTAGTTTCCCCTCTTCTTCTTCTTCTTCTTCTTCACCCCTCAAGAATTTCTTTTTTAGAAAAAGGAATTCAGACCGTTTTGTTTTTAATCTTTTCGCTGACCACAGCTCTGAATCCAAATTCATCATTACAACACGACGAAACTGCTACCTAAGAAAATGAAACCCAACGATAAAGATTGCTTCAATCGCCATTAATTCCCTCTTTCTCTCCCACGTACCTCTTCCTCCCAACAAACCAACAAACCAACAAACTGGATGTGGCTCTGCCTCTCCCTTTTCTCATTTCCGCCATGGCTGCTCCTTCACCCACTTCCTTCATTTCTTCTTCCCATTTCACGCCGGTGAGTGATCTCTTCTCCACCACTTTTTCTACAATTTCCCATGTTTTTTTTTCCCTCCCCCATTTGATGAATTTCATTTCAGATTCAAGAATGCGACAGAGAAGAGCGGGAGGATACCTCAGCCACCGCCGCCGGTGGATGTACGGACCGGGGAACTAGTCCGAAGCATTACCCGACGCCCTTGAATCGGAACAAGAATGGGAAATCACAGACGATTAAGAAACGGTCTGAGTCCGAGTCTGATTCCGTCTCCAGTTCTGATGGCCCGGTGTCGTGTAACCGGTGTCGTCCTCACGCGCGGGAGAAGATCTCTGTCGTTCCCTTGGATAACAACAATGGTGTTAATAAACAAACGTATTTTTCCATGGCGAGTCCGAATGGTATTTTCAAATCGCTAATTTCTTCGTTAACGCGTAAGAGTCCGAAATCGATTAATGAATCTTCGGCTCTAACGGCTCGAGAGGAGCAATGGAGAGCTGCCGTGACGGAGTTGTCGCAGAAGCTAGTTCAGGCGACAAGGAAGAGAGATGAGGCTGTTATGGAAGCTTCTAGATTAAAATACGCCATGGCTGAACTGGAGAAGAAACTGGACAAACTCGAGACGTATTGCCATAGTTTGAAATCCGGGATCGAAGAATGTAGCGGTAATTCGCCTTGCCAAATTGGGAAGTATAATCAAATTCAGAGTTTTCAACAGAGTAATCAGAAGCAAGTAATAGAACATTTCTTAGTTTCAGTATCGGAGTCTCGATCTTCGATTCGTCTTCTTAGTCGTTCACTCACTCTGCAACTCCGTCACGTCGGAGCCAAAGTATACGAACGAATTTCCGTTCTTCTTCAACCTTACGATATCAAAACCTCGTTCTCCAAAAACCCCAGAAGCATGCTTTTCTACCTTGAAGCTCTACTTAACCAAGCTTTCTTCGAGGATTTCGAATCAATTGGGTTTCAAAAGAACGCATCGACTCAAGTTCTAAATCCAATCGAAAGATGCGAAGCAAATTTCGAATGTTTCAATTTTCTCCATGAATTAACCTGGGAGGAGGTTCTAAGCAAAGGCACAAAGCATTTCAGCGAGGATTTCAGCCGGTTTTGCGACCGGAAAATGAGCGAGATCGTGGCGATGCTGGGATGGAACAGAGCCTGGCCGGAGCCACTGCTGCAGGCGTTCTTCAGCGCGTCGAAGAGCGTGTGGCTTCTGCACCTGCTGGCGAACTCCGTCCATCCAAATCTACCGATTTTCAGAGTGGAGAAAGAAGCCGATTTCGATTCCGTTTACATGGAGGACATGGGCGGGGACAAGGCAAGAAAGCTGATACCGTCGTTGGTCAGAATAATGATTGCCCCTGGTTTCTATGTTTACGGCAGTGTAGTTAAATGCAAGGTGTTGTGCAGGTATAACGCCGCGACCGCCACCGCCACCGCCACCGCCACCGCCACCGCGTCCGCCGTAACCGCCGCCGCATTGTCACCTTAATCGAAGGGAGAAGAAAACAAAAAAACAAAATTTATGGCTCATTTTGTTTTGGTTTATCCATTAGCTTAGGGGTGGTTGAATTTTGGTATAATGAAAGTAGAATTTTAGGATTATTAGTGGTGTGGGGTTTGCTAATTTAGTGTTTGAAGAAAATAATCATAATAATAATTAAGTTTGAAGAGGAAACAAATTTGCAATTTGTTTTGTGAATTTATTATTTTGGGTTGTATTCTTTTGAATGGTCTACTTCTCTACTTCTCTAATTCTTTGTTTTTTTTGTTTCTTTTGGGAATTTGAGAAATAGCTTTGGCTTTTTATTGTTGAAGAGAGATCCAAGGAAGATGAAGGGATGCAACCCATGTGAGTCAAGTTGCTTTCACTTCTGAACCTCTTTTCTATCTTTTTAAACTTTCAATTCATATTTCTCTTCAACCTTTGTCTTTTGTACGTCAATATTATCTAACATTATTTTCACAATTTGGCCCTACACTTTGTGTTTACTTAAATCTTTAACCATTCCACTTTTTAAGAATATATTTTATCAAATAACCTTTCCAACTTTTCTTTTTTAAATGTTACATCTTGCATGAGAACTAAAGAGATACTTTCATGATGTCAAAGTCCTAAGTTTCTTCTACACTGTTTGGAGACAATGCTTCTACTGTTTGGCCAAAAACTTACCTTCCTATGTGTATCTTTCATAGTATTCTATTTTACTTTCTTCAAGCACGTCTCTTCCACTTTTAATGCCTCTGAAATCTTTTATGACCTTTTTCACCCTTCAACATGGTTTTACTTTACTTATAATTTAAAATGTGAAATCTCAGTAACAAATTATAAAAGTCAAAAGGTAAAATAAGGAAATCATCCAATAGAAATTGTGTCAATGGACCATAGCACCTTATTTATATATATATATAGCTTTAGGTAGCATTTTTAGGTTATCATTCTTTTATATAAATGCATAATCAATGATGACTAATGTCATATAACAGTTGCCAAACTTTCAACTATAAATTGTGATAACTTATTATGGGTAGGTTTTCTTTCTTTTAGTTTTACTTTTGTTCTAAACTTTTTTTAGAATCCTACCAAACATTAGAATAAAAGTATATTAATTCCCTGTCGTATCATATATTATAGCGACACATTTTTGTTTGACTATAATATATATGTGTATATATATATAAATAAGTAAATAAATATATATAGTGTTTTGAACGAAAACTGTATTTTGCCGCATGACATAAAATTTGTTGTGCCAATTTGGATCGAGAGGGGAAAATGAGAATTTTTGGACAAATCAATGGGAGCCGGAATGGACTCAGCTCGCTTCAGCTTGCTCGGAGCCGACCCCAAGGAACAATTGCAATTAGCTGGATCCAACCAAAGCTGAGCACAAGCCTAGAAGAATAGGCTCGACTTGGTTGAGGGGCGCCCAAAGGAATAATTACAGGTCTAGGTCGGTCCAACTTGAGTTGAGTACGAGCCCAAAAAAAAGGCTTGAACTAGCTGAGGTCGAGCCGAATGAAACAATTGTAGTTTAGCTCGGCCCAACCTGAGCTAAGTATGAGTTGAGAAGAATACATAGCGCAAGGTCTCTCTAATCTAGCGACGTCATATTGTATTATGGAGATATTCTTTAATAATATTTGTTGTCATCCTATTTGTAGACGTAACTAACACATTGTTAGTGAACCATGTTTATGAGTGTGTCGATCTTTAAATTCTCTCTATTATTTAATTGTTGATTTTAGAACACCAATCCATTCTTAAACTGAGATCGGAAATAAAATAATTTGAAATTCAAGGTCCATGAGGATAAGAGATTCTTATTCCAAAGAGAATTGAGAGTATGTGATCGAATTATAGGAAAAGTTAACTTAAATTTTCTAAATATTATAGGAGAAGTATGTGATAGAGCTATCTTTTTCCTTTTGTTTTGCATGTTCTCTTTTCCAAATCACAAATTTATCATTGATGTCGCCAAATTAAGGTGAAGTCAGATGTGTTTTCCTTGATCAAATTTTGGCATCAACAAAACTAAAACATACATCATTGGCCACCAAATCCATGAACACTAATCACACATCATTCAACCAAGGCCCTACCTATAGATTCTTTCAAATTACTATGATACAAATTTGAGTCTTCAGCGCATACAAGTCAAAGTGAGCTTAGTTCAACGATAATTGCATGGTCTTTCATCTAGATATGAGAGATGTTTGATTATTTATCCCTACATATGTTGAATTAAAAAAAAATTCATATCGTTTTAATGAGATATACTTTTAAAGCTCTTAATAGAAGTGTTAAAAAAATTGGATGACCCCAAAATCTTGATCAATCCCAACCCACTGGTAGTAGTTGCATGCTCTCTAGTTGGCTTCCTTATACCCATGCTCTCATACATCAATTCTCAAAAGATTGATTCGAACATTTCCTATCATAGGCAGTTTCTTCTTCCCTCCAATTATCCAATGTTGGTTCTTCTCCTTTCTTTCTTTCTTCTTTGAGAAAAACTTGTAAAAAGAGGTTAGAGTAGTAAAAGCCTGGCAAAAGTGAAGATAAGTAAAAAACTTTATATTGTAATAAATAAACCTAACCATCTTTATTGAGTTTGATTCGATAACATTGACATGAGGATGAGTTTGATTCGATAACATTGACATGAGGATAAAGATCTCATTATCTATTTAACAATGGTTGTACTGAAAGAATTCCAACCACATTTTCCAGAATAAATTAATCTTTTTGGTTCTTGCCTAGACTATGTCTACAATTAATTTATTGCAAAACACTACTTTGACTTCAAGCCGTCATATATCTTACTTTAAAAAAAAGGTTTACCCTTATACTAAATTTGTATCTCTTTTTCTAAGAATAAATTCAATAGGTAACATTTTCAAGGTTTAGAATTGAGTACATAACATTTTAAAGAAGGTAAATATAGTAAAGTTTATTCATGATGAACTTTAACTTTATTTGTTGGTAAACTCCAATTAATGATAGTATCACTCATAAACTTTGAAATCAAAATCTAAAATTTTTTATATTATGAAATTCTTTTTTATTCTGTTTTATGTTCGAACATTTATAATTTGATTGCTATATTTTCAACCATTATGATTTTCTTTTTAAATCAAAAGACGAACTTATAAGATTTATTATAATCTATCATACAAAATATAGCAAAATGTTGATATTTTGTCATATTTGTAAATATTTTTTAAAAAAATTATTTATAAAAGTTTTAAACAAAAAAATTCAAAATATTCTTAAAATTTTTAATGGACCAAAAAATATCCCATGGAGCTTAGTTTAAGGACCTTCCTATCTTGGTTTTGGCTGTAATATCTTAGATCTCTTTATTCTCTTATGAAAAACGAAATTATTGTAAACCTATTCATGCGATGCAAACTATTTGTGTCATTAAAGAAAAGAAAATAAAGGTTTGGTTGCATGATGTAATGTGTTGGTTAGAAAGTTTTTAATGGAAAGTGAGCCGTCGATCAAAAAATTATCTCACATTAGACTTTTCTGTCCACTTTTATGGTTTGCTTTTCCTCAACGTTTTTAGTACAAATCACATAAATAACATATCAAAAGGAACTTTACTCGTTTGTTGTGTACTTACTGTCAAACTTGTAAATATAGCAGTAGAGAAGAATTCTTCAAGCAAAAACAATGAAGCAATAAAGATCGATGGAAGAAGGATAAACAAAAGTGTAAATTGCTTCAGTGATTTTTACCAACATCCACTCTCAAGAAGGCAACAGCAAATCTTCATTCATCAAACGTTTTCAAAATACAGAGGTAAATTCACAAAATTTCTCTTTTTCTCCCAGTTTTACAAAGTAAAGTTCCTCAGCATCACTATCGTCGTTTTTCATCTCATTGTCTAGCTTTCTTTCTCTATTTATAATTTTGATCCGATTTTAGTGTTGACCGTCTCATGTCAATTGCTACCCAATGTTAACACAATACCTTCAACAAACAACTCATTGGAAAACCTATAACATGTTAAATGGGAAAATGGTAATAAAATGTTTTGAAAAACAAAATATAGATTCAAGACGACAAAATCAAAAAGTCAATTCTTGGCTTACGTTTCAGAATAATGATTAATGGATTCATCAGCAAAAGGGAAGGTGAAATAAAGCCACGACAAAGTAGCTTATCAAAGAACTACGGCTTACAAGTTACAAATTACAATATGTAAGTTAGTTAGTTAAGGGGCTGGAGATCACACTCATAGTAAAAATGTATTAGTATTACCTTTCATGAAACTGTCACTACTGTTAGGCTTCTCAACGCCTTGAAATTCATTAACTAGCACCGAATTCCCTTTGGCTTTCTATCCTCCAGAGTTTCCTCTGGTTTTCTTTTCTTGATTTCACCCACTAGTCTCTTCACATAGGCAATGTAGCCATCCACATCAAATTTCCTCTTGCACCCAGCATAGTTCATGTATCGAATCTTCCCAAATACCGGTCGCTCTTTCCAACCCTGAAACGCCAAAAATCCCAAACTGTATAAGATCAACTATAGGTTTTTCGTGATCATTTGAGAAATAAACACATAAACAAGTAGACCATGCAAGAAAAATAATCCTAGCAACTTCAGGTTATCCAATGAGGAAGAGTATCTGATACTAAATGAAATGTGATGATAAACCTGGTCGTGAACACCGCAGATTGACCACATGCAGCCAACATATCCATTCGGATCCCTCCCATCTATTTCATACTGCATTTCCCCTTCTTCATTAGATACTTCAATAGAAGCCAATGAAATTGTAGATCAGTAACAATATACCTTGTCATTCAAGTATATGCAGATTTCAAGGGCTTCCTCAGGTCCTCTTGTCCACTCCAAAATCTTTTTTGCCCAGTACATTCTGTAAGATGAATGGAATTCTATTAATGCCATTCCAGGGCTTTAGGAGCAGAAAAATAACATCAAAGGACAAAGAAAGAGAAAAGGAGAAATAATGTTTCAAACAGAAGATGCTGGATTTTATATAATAAAACAATACTTTGACGAAAATTCATCAATACTTGCCTCATAAAACCATGCATCTTTCCATGGTGGGCCATCTCCAGTTGAGCAGCATTCCATAGCTGATAAGTGTTATAGTAAATGTGAGTTTTCCAATAGAAACAACAGCAAAAAATTAAAAGATCACAGCAACGAGTACTGAGAAGATAATGATTCTAAGAGTTCATGTATTAACTGGGTCAGCAGTTTGCGCCTTCTCCAGTTGCTCCCTCCTGAAAATTCAGCAGCAACTAAATAATTTCAAAACCAAGTAGAACTGGATAGTGGATAATAGTACAGCAATTACAGGAAAAGCCCACCTACGTGTAAATATATTCTCGCTTATCGGAAGCATGGTCCATCAGGGTTTTACGTGCCCATTCCCAAGCCCCCAGCAGTGAATCATAGTGAGGTTGGTAGTAGCAGTAATTATCAGCAAGTTCCCTTCTAACAATCAACTCCTCAAGAAACACATCAACTGCCTTAAAAATGATGCAAAAGTGAAGATAACAGAAGGGTTAGACAAACTAAACTAATTGTTTAAATGAACGTATACTGCCAAGCTACCATTTGCACCAATGGTATATTATTAAACGATAGAAGGGGTTACTACCAAACCGTTTCTTTGGTTACCTGTGGATTGAGTTTTCTAATGCTGCGTGCTTCTAAGGCACAACGCTGTGCAGATATTTGCCCAAAATGCAAATATGGGGAGAGGCCAGAGAGCCCCTTGGGTTTCAATGGATTGTTCCTATCAATTGCATAGCCCTTCAACCTCTTAGTCAAAAACCCATCTTTACTACCCATCAATACTTCCATTGCAGCCTTTTCCCCTGGTTTACACCATTCAAGTTCAGGAACATCTGCTCCTTTCCTAGTAATAGGGAAATGTCAACTTAAACAAACTTGAAGTGATAATAAAATGCAAAATAATAAAATGCTCTAACCTCAAGTTATCATCAATAAGTCTATCCCAATCAATAAACTTATCAGCGGAAGGCCATTTTCTAGTTGGTATGACCATAGAAGGGTAATCTATAAGGTAATCCGGGAGCTTTTTGTTTATCTTCCCCCTTAAAGTTTTTGCACTGTACTCCAATTTCTCGGATGCAACCCAAGTAGGTACTACATTGTGGGCATCGACTTCATGTACTTTAACTGATTCCTCTACCCTCTTACAAATTTCTTCTTTACACTTTCGAACTTCTCTCAAGGGTGAGAAGTCTGTGACTAGAAGTGAAGCCCCACATTCTCTAATGAAATTTGGTATAGTCTGTTCAGCTTCCCCCTTAAGGAATGTCAACCCTGAAGACTATTAGTCAAGGTAATGCAAAACTACAGCAATCTATCGACGCTTTGCTAGCAAAATTTGTCTCAAAAAAATCAATGACACAAATCTAAAAGGCATGGTGATACATAAAACATAGGTAATGTGTGATGACAGAAACACTCAAGCAAAGGATCAAATAAGAAGAAATTGACACACAGATTAACATAGTTCAATATAGTATATTAACTACATCCACAAGTAAGAAGAGAAACTGTTTTATTATCTCGAAAAGGAACATAGTACAAAATACAAAAATCACTACAGTTAAAGAATAGAAGGTTATATACTGTGCCCCTAAACCCTAAACCTTAAACAATGTAGGCCCAGACGACTTAGAGCCCAAAATGAGAACAGAAACAATAATCACCATATAAAATTGTAATGTCATAAAACAGATTCAAGACGTTTCTAAGTGCCAAGAACCCAATACCAAAAACTAGCAGGAAGGAACACTCCCGTTTATTCATTCCCTCAATTGTAGTTACTGCACCAAACAGTCACAGAAAATGTATATTTATGAGTTTAGACTAAATAAAAAATTACGTCTACCCCAGATTCTATAAGAAAGGGATAATGATAACAAATAACATTAGTACCTAAACATTTACAGTAAATGAACTTGCCTGAAACAAGAAGAATGGTATTTGAAGCGTTTCTTGAATATCATGTTGAAGTTGTTGCAGCCCCCTAAGCATAAACCCTAACTGCCGAGATTTCGCCCCCAAAAATCGATCGAACAAATTGAAGGCAACAGCAACAGGGACATTGGCTCTGTTGGCTTCATCAACGGCGTGTATCAACGCCCAATTGTCTTTAACCCTTTGATCTCTGAACATCCAATAAACCACTGGACCAAGAGAACCCGTTCCATCTTTGAGAACCCGAAACCGACACGGTTGAACAGAATTCGAGAGGGTTGAGGCCATTCCTGTTTGAATATGAACAGGTAAGGGACCCGAAAGAGGAGTCTAAGTTGCCGGTATTTGGCCGGAAAATGGGGTGCAGCGCAGCGGAGAGAGTGTTGAGACAGATTGTAGAAATTTCGAACCCGCGTGCGATCATCGGAGGCGAGGAAAGAGAGGAAAATTGGAGGGAAATTGAGAGTGAAAGTTGTGGTTTTGAATAGCAAAACGTGGACAGTTTATTAAGCGACACGTGTCTGGTGGAAGTTTATATCGTTGAGTTTCATTTTTTAAATAAAACTTTAATATATTGACGTTTCTCGATGTTATTTTTAAAAAATTATTATCGTTATTTGTTTTTTTAGAAACCATGGTTTGAAATATTAATAATCTTATTTTTACACTCAAACTAAAATATGGGTATAACTATTTGCTATTCCTATCAGATTAAATACACCAACTTTTTTTGTATTACAAACATTTTTTGAGTTGGTTTGTATTTAATTTTCTTATAAGTTTTTTTCTTCCTAATTATGATTATTATTGTTTGTTTCACGACCCAACAAGCCAAAATTCAAGTTCAAGGGTTATTGTTCAAAAACATTTATGAAAAATACATACAAAATTTAATGAAAAAGATAGGAAGCGTTAGTAGGAAGACTAACTACCATCTATACAAATACAATAACTTTATCGTCAGGACTCCAATTCTTCCATTTTAAAAAAAATTATGTTATGATAGGTGTTATGGACAATTTTAGATAAAAGGGCAGAGTAAGGATGAAAATAACAAAGACAACAAGAAATGAGTCAATTTTGATGTATCCTAAAACCTTATTAAATTTGGGTTTAAAGAATGGGGTTGCCATGGGCCTTGGGCCAAGCTAGAGTTCTTTACTTCGCCCAAAATCGAAGTAAAACCTAACCAAGTTCTAATAAGACATGCCTTGAGCATAGCTCTGGCCAACCAAAAGAATCGTTTTAAGCCCAAAAGGGTTCGACTTAATTAGTTGAGGCCTAGCCTACCCAAATGTTAGTCGTGGATTGCCCAATCCAAAAGTCAAAAAGTCAAAGGATAACTCCAATCCAACTCAAAAATCGTAATGGGGAAGAACATAGGTGATCAACTACACCTATAGTTACATCATGATAGCTGGGGAGAAAAAGTTCATTACAATATACAACTTCTCTACTTTCTCGACACACTTTCCGACTTAACCATTGGTGCATGTATGGCAAGCATGCTTTCCACATTGCAAATCCTGTTATTTTTCATATTACAAATTTACCGTTGTTGTCATATGAATTGTCGTGTACGCATTTTTCTTCTTGAGTCGATTCAATTTTAATAGGGTTGATGTCAATAAAATACCAAATCAAACCTATTGGTTTTATAAAAATGAATCAAACCAATGTCCACTCACACAAAACAAAACCAATTAATTCAGTTTATTATCAATTGGGTTCTTTTTTACCTTATATTTTGTATTCAATTTTTTCACTTTTATTTTTAATTGGTCATTTTTGCTATTTTAAAATTAAATTTTAGCCTATTTCTTTTCCAATGAAATAAAGTTTGACATTTCTGTTGGTTATTTAAAAAAAAAAAATCATGCTCACAGCATAACAACCCAAAAATACATTTACACCGTAATATTTAAACTCTAAAAGAGATTTACTAACAATAAACCATCGTTTCAAATTCATAACTTTTTGTTTTCTCCAAATGTAAATCAAATGGTTTGATTTTATATTAATCCAAGAACCAAACCAAACTAGTTGATGAATTTTATTTGATTTTACAATTTTACGATTTTTTATTTTTATTTTTTGCACTCTTATAAATATGTATACGTAGGTAGAGATCCTACATAAATGTGAGATGGAAAGAAATTGATTATTGGGGGACAAATTTTATACTTTGGTTTGGGTCTAAAACTAATAATTATATAGGTGGAAAATGAGTAGAAATTATGAGTCAAAAAGCAGTTAATGTTTGAAAAACGAATCACATGCTAATTAGGTATGCAAAGTTAAGTTCCTAAATAATCCCAAATGCTCTTTGTTTGTTGTTTCACTCACTATATCTTCTACACATCCTCTCATTTTCAACCCCATCAATAATTAATACTTTCTTTCCATTTCAAGTCATACACATAAATCTCAAACTTCTCTTTTTTTCCCCTTCTCACTATTAGAATAACATGCATTCATGTGACTTCATAAACCCACATATCTTAGACTGTTTTGGTACTCTTTTTTGGTTTTTTAAAATTCTAATTTGTTGGGATTTTTTTAACTATTTTTCACGTCTTAAATGATTTTTAAAAACACAAAATTTACTTTGGTATCATTGGATGATAATTTTCAAAATCTTGGTTATGTCTAAAAATTGAAAATTTATCAACCTACCTTCAAAGTAAACTTTTTCAAAATAAATTATATTTTAGTAGCAATTTTTTTAAAAAAAAATTTAGAGCATTCAATAAAATAGTTAATTGATGTAATATTTTTATTATTAGCTTCAAAATTAAAGATCTGATTCTCCGACCATAGTAGAAGAAACTATGAAATTTTTAAGAGATGTAGTGAAAAAGAAAAGGGAAATGGTAGATCTAAATTTCAATTAAAAACCCTAGACATAGATTCTATTTGTTTCTCCATAATGAGTGGTGTGTTATTGAGAACTTTGACCTTCTTCTTCATATATATAAAAGCATCATGTCCTTCAATCAATATATGGCTCCTCATCCAATAATCAATGGAACTTTAAGAGTCCTAACAACTCCTCCAATTCATCTAACCAACTTTAGCCTTTTCTAAAGATAGTCCCTTTAATTTTCTTTAAGGATTTGTTCTTTGATTCTAAATCAAATGTGTAACTCACAATTTTCATGTTTTTTTTTTTCTCTTTTTTTACAATTCAAAAATATTACACAATCTTAAATTCAATTAAATATTGCGTTGAGTTAGGTCGATTTAATTAAGGATTCAAACAAGGCAAAAAGATCATAATTTACTTTTTAAAAAGAATTTTAAATTAATCTAAATTTTATAAACAATGCTTATTTATTAAGATTTTCTTAAGAAATGGTCACTATTATATCTAAAAAATCACTTGATAAGTTATACCAAACACATTCTAAATATTAATTTTTTTAACATGTTTATAGAAAATCAATTTTATATTCTTCATTTTTGAAAAAAAAGAATTATACTCACTTTAACAGCCAATCAATTTTATATTGTTTGGTATGTAACCACTCATTTGTTGTTGGTTGGATTTCTAAAGTTTCATATTTGTTAATAGTTTATTTATTGTTGTAAGAATATGTTTTGTCTCTTCAATAGACTGAATGTAATATTGTATCACTTTTTTTTTTTTTTTTCAAAGGATTGTATCACATTTTTCGTCCACTACTTAAATCTTACAACTAATTAATTATGAGTAAATAACTTTAATTTATATATGTTCTATATATAGTACCCATTATTAGAATTTGACAAATAAAGTTCCTAGATAAATCAAACAAAATCATCACTAGATAGATTCATTATTGTTTTTTTTTTCTTATCCCAAATTGAAAATTCAATAAAGTGGGAAAAAAGGAATTTTCAATAATAATTTTGAACCGCAAATTAATAAATGAATGAATATAAAATGCATAATTAATATATAATTTATATGATATTTAATTAGTTTTGATTGCATCTTAAGAAATAGTGATAATTACTCATCATATTGTTGAAGAAGTTCGTACTTGAAAATAGAATTAGAATAATGTGTTTAATAAAAGAGGTCACGTGAAACGGTACAAAAAAACACATGTCATCTTCTTTAATAACAATAATAATAATAGTAATAGTAATAATAATATGTTTATTTTAGTAATAAATAAAATAAAAATGAAGGATCCAATTATATAAGTTGCTTTTTTGCTAAGCTATACTATACCTACCATATCTCATTATCAGATTCTATACAATGTCTTAAAGACATATAGCCACCCTCTTTTTGAACTTAGGGGTTCACCATGCCCCCCCATGTCAAATGACCATTTCATCCTCCATAAATTAAATTAAAATTATTACTAATCAATACCACCAACTAATTAATTTGAGTTTATGAATTTGTTTCTCTTTTCATTTATTTATAAAGTTCTTTACATGGCATACTAGTTAAATTCATTAAATATTAATGAAATGATATCTTAAAAGAAAATATCTCTACAACTTTGTTTAAAAATAGTAGATGTAGCCTTTGAATTAATAAATAATATCAAATGGAGGTCAAAGTTTTTATAGCTAGTAGTTTAGGTCAAAAAGGAGAGGATACTTTTGAACTTTGCCAATTTTAAATAATGGGGGAGGGGGAATGGATTTTGGTCATCAAATACTAATTACTCTTGTGTATTTATTATTCATTTAAGCACATGTACAAATGATTATACCTTATATGTGTAGAGAGTATAATGACCCCAAAAATAAATTAAAGGATGATAATTGAGAGGTCATAAAGTTTAAAGGGAAAAAGAGCAAATTATTAATTTAAAAATACAAAGAATAAATTAAATAACCAAAGTTAGTTAGTGTACTCAAATATAATTATGGTAAAAATGGAGATGCCCCACATTTGCCACAATTTTCAACATATCAATTAAATAAAGTAATCAACTCCATAAAACCCTACATTCCTACACTCGAATTAATTATGACTTTGTTTCTTAGTTTTCTTTTCTTTTTTCTTTCCTCTCTTCAACAATTAATATTGGAAGCAATTTCTAGACCCTTCTCTTTTAACCAATCACCTAAATGCTGCTTACATGGAAGTCAACAATAATTTTCTTTACAAAAACAAATTTAACCTTTTTGTTTCAAAACGTTAACTTTCAAAAAACAGGTATTTTACAAGTGCATTAAAAAACGATTTAAAATTAGAGCTAGTTTTGGCCTTTTGCACCCAAAAATATATCTTCTTCAAACTATAAAACAAAATCATTAAGAAAAATAATGGAATTATTTTGAAGTTTAAGAATACAAGTTTTTCAATTGATATATATATTGTCTAAATCAACTTTGTTGAGATTTCATAAATCATTTTAACTTTAGTCAGTTGATAGATAGAGTTGATTAGATATCTTTCCAACTTTTTTCGGTAAAAAAAAAAAAAATTAAACCATAAAGTTTCCTTTTCCAAGTAAAATGTTATTGGTGACAATAATGTATAAGATAAATGGGGGAAAGTTATGGGCATCAATAATTTTGTTTATTATCTGTAAAAGCAAGCAAAATTTTAGCTAAAAAGGTGAAATAAATAATAATAACAGAGATTTTTTTCTTTTAACGAATTGTATTTGGGCACATGAAAGAGAGAGCTCAATTATAAAAATAAATATAAGTATAACAATTTAGGGAAAAAAAAGAAAGAAAAAGAAAGAAAAAAGAGATTTTGACAAACCACACTAAGCTGCAAAGTCCTATGAGTATTTGTCGCATGAGATCCCAACTGTCTCCGTGTCGGGTGGTATCACGTGACCACTTGACAACGCACGTGACTTCCTTATAAATTACTAACTTTCACCCCAAATTTAACCCAACTCTCTCTTTTTTAATCATTTAATTATGTTTTTTTTTTGTTTTTTTTTTTAATCTTCAATCTAGGTTTAATACTTATGTTATACTTCATAAATTACCTTTAGATTATTGTTTCTCACTCACTTTAAAATTGATTTAATGCTCGACCTCATCTCTATTTTTGGGCATAATCTCAAAGCAAGTGTTAACTTTTAATTTAATTTAGAAAAATAAACTGTATTACTCGATCACATATCTAATAATAGAAGAACAAATACGTTAATTTATAAATGTTTAGATTTATAATCTCTACATATACATAGTTTCAAAACTTTTAAAAATAATGAACAGACTTATGAATTCTCAACTTTTGTGCACTAGATCATAAAATATTGACTTTACATCTAGATAGGTTAAAAATCAAATGTTATATTGTACATCCAAATATGTTTAAAATAGGTTCTATTGAATATAATTTTTAAATTAATGTGTTTACTAATTTAAATTTGAAAATTTAAGGTTCTCAAGAAAAAATTTGGTTCATTTTAAAACATTTTAATATTTTTTATACCTATTAAAAAACTTCCTCTACATCATAAAGTTGAAAATATTTACCAAAATTGGTTTAATCAATAATAGACTATCATTATTTATCATTGATATAATTCATTTTGCTACATTTTTTAAATATTTTTGTTCATTTAATCTATCATTGATAGAATATAAGATCGGTAATATTTTGGTTTATTTTGCTATATTTGAAAATATACAACAATATACTAGGTATAAAATTGAGAGTTTAGAGATTTATTAAACATTTTTGAAGAGTTTGTTAAAATAAAATTGTGAAACTTTGAAAATTTATTGCTCATAATTTTCAAATGCACATTCAAAAGTCGAAAGTAGTTTATCAGAAGGAAAGGAAGAAATTTTTTATTTGAAAAAAATAGTTGAAAATTAAAATAATATATAAATATACATTGAAAAAATTAAACGTGATTCTGAACTTTGATGTTTGTGTAAAATATATATAATTTTTTTTTTAACTTTTCTAAAATGCTTTAAATATACCCTTACCATTAGTTTTGGACAGAAACCGTTAAAGTTTTGGATGAAAATCTATAATATTTTGTTTAAAAAATACCACTGAATTATTGAATTTTTTTAAAAAAAACCCTTGAGCTGAAGGAAAGTTTAGAACCAAATTTTACACCAATTTTGTGCGAACCAAAATCAAAATCAAAATCAAAATTTTAAGTTGACCAAAATTTTGAATTTATTTGACTATTAATATCAATCTCAATTGTTATACTTGTAATTGACATATAGTTAATTGTCAAATAAAAAATGTATTTGATTATTAACACATATGGTAAATTTTTTTATTATTTAATTATTATTGTTATAATATGTTTAAGGATAATTTTTTTTACGAGATTTTGTGAAATTTTATGTTTTAGCCGAGGTTTAAAATATTTTTGTTGATTGATATATCAAAGTTACCCGACCTTCTATCATTATCAAACTCATGGAAATAAGAACCTACTACTAGAAATATCCGCATATATGATGAAAATTTAAAATTATGATTTTAACTTAAAGTTTTTGTTTTTATTTTGCTTACTAAAACGTGTAAAAGTTGGATTAATGAAATTTTTTCTTTTAAGTTTAAGGGTGTTTATGTAAATTTTTAATATTTCAATGTAAAATATAACTTTAACGATTTTATTCAAAACATAAAGATAATTTGAGCCTTTTTAAAATTTTATTTTTGACGTTAAAGTTGAGAGACAAATATAATTAAATATATATAAAAGATGCACCAACGTAAATGATTGATCACTATTCCCTTGTCCCGTTTTCAAGTTCTACATGAAACCTCATAACCAAAATAAGAATATATATCTATATTTATTTATTTGAGGAGATACATGGAACTCATTAATAAATTCCAGGGATAAGAGACATTACCTCAATTGAAAAAATGTGTTAATTATATATATTTTCTTAAAATAATATTATGATATTTGTTCATATAACATGAGCAAATTAAATTGGAATCTTAACCCCCTCACAAACATAAATTATATTTTCGTATTTATATATAAGTTTGTAGATTTATGAATTTTTTAGATTTATACATATTTTTATCTTAACATCTAAGTTTGGCCAACAAAAAAGAAAAAGAAAAACCAACAAAACCAACAAAACCAACAAAAATGTTTTTTATTATTCGATTTTTTAAAAGTAATTACAAGTGTGTAATATTATTAAATAATCTAAAACACCATTACATAATATAATGCATATTTTATTTTTTTTAGATATTTTAATCTTAATTTAAGATAATTATGCAATTTAAAATCGAAAATTCATAATAATGATGCAATAAAAAGGTAAAAAAAAACATTTAACACTGTTTTCGATTACAAAATCTTTCGTAAATATTTTTTGGATATTGAATTCGAATTATCTAGAAAAGATTGTATTTGTTGAAGTTAATAATTTAAAAACATAAAATAACAGAGTTTGGATCATCATCCAAACATTCAAAGATATTTTTTATTATTTTTTTAATCTTTTGGGAAAT